>NC_133657.1:20050894-20774215 GCF_009905375.1 Apium graveolens | reverse complement strand
TTATGGATTTACAGGAGCTAAAAAACTCTTTTTATCCCTTGATTTGCAGAACTCTTTGTTAGGTCACACCACTGTAGAAGGGGTTTGAATACAGTGTATAGCACAATCAAATCGAATTCAAAGAACACAAGTAACGAAAAAAAACTTTATTAAACTCTGTTACAAAGTAGAACTGTCCTCTCTCAGTGATGAACAAATATCACGAGAGCTGCTAGGGTTACAATGAATAATATTCTCGACATGATAACACATATAGTGTAAACCCTATGTCTGTGTTTATATACTACACAGTTACAAGATAATCGCTAATTGATATGGAATATAATTCTGCTTCCTAAATATATCAATCAGTTATCTTTTCTTCCAAGTATTCCATTCTTCACAGAATTCCTTCTTCATGCATATCTCTTCTTATGTTTCTTGATCTTCTTTCCTTTCAATCAGCCGCCTTCCTTATCTGAAAGTTTCCTTTAAGTCCTAATATTACTCCTGATAAATATCTCCTGAACCTTAAGTACTGATAACTTAAGTTCTGACTTTAGTATAATGCTGATTTCAGTTACGTAATTATTTGTCCTGTGTAAGTAAGATCTGAAAAAACTAAACACAAATCATATTAGAATGACATTATCAAATATATCTAACATCTCCCTCAACTGTAAATTGTATAATATATAGTTTAATAGATATTTGATGATGTCAAAAATTAAGTACAAATGCATGAGAATTTGACTAGATAACTACAACTTACAGTCCTTAAAGATTTACCAACTTTAACTTCGGATAACTTCAGTCTGTATACATCAGAATTTGAGCAGTTGTAGATCTTGACTTGGCTTCACTTTCTGATCTCTTTGATGTCAGAGTTTTCTGAGATAGTTCTTTAACAAACATCTCTCAGCATATCTGAGTTCACATCATCCTCCTTTTAGCATCTTTGAGTTCTGTAGTATCTCTTCACCAGTTTGGAAGATAGCATATCTGAGATCATTAATTTTGCTTTTCTCAACTCCTGATCTAGTCTTATGACATGGGCTTTGTCAGACTCTACATTGAATTCAAGTCCCTTAATACCAAGATATGTTCAGATCTTTGCAATATTAGGCTCATATCAACAATATCACCCCTTTTGATCTCTGTACTTGGGACAGTATGTGCTTTCAGACTTTACAGAATAAAGCCTTTTCTGTCTCTGAATTGAGTCTTCAAATAATTTGTAGCACTTTTGTTATTCTGTCATTCACTTGAAGTAAGAATAAAACATGTTCTAGTTCCTCAAAATACTTCAGTGGTATAGCATTTTCCCTCATATGGTAAACCCTTCCATCTGTCATGAAATATAAAAGATGTGTTCTTTCAAGAAGGTATGGTAGACCATCTGTACAGATTCTAGTTGATTCAATCTTTCAGGAGTTGCTCCAACACCTGGTTCACTTAAGGAAGTTGGATCATTGGTTGTGTTTTTGCACTCTTCTTTCATCAGCACTACCCAATCCAGATTTATCTCTTGCTTCCTTTCCAGTAACCATTTTTGCTTCAAAACCACTTGCTGCAGTCTTCAAAGATTGAGTCTGTTTGGCTTTAGTGAATCCTGGTAGGAGTAACTTTGAGGATTTAACATGAGCAATGTCAGAGGTTCCTTTGACTTATCTTCTCATATCAAGCCAACTTGAGCTATGTCAGATGATAGGGATAAATAAATTATGATTGTATAATTAAATACTGCATTAATTGTACAAGTTGTGGACTGCTAGGGCCCAATAAAAAGATATATAATACTCAGACCAGAAAGGTTAAGCCTGATGGACCCAGATCAGGCCTGATGGAATAAAAAAGGCCCAAAAGCCCTGATTATTAATTAATTTCGTAATTAATAAATAAGGGAAAAATCAGATGTTGAGAAGAGTCCCGATAAGGATATAAATCCTTAGAGATTCGCCTCAAGGGGACCTAAAAGGATAAGGAATCAGTTTCCTACTATCTAGGACTCCAAAGTCCATTCTAATTATGAGACTTGCCCACCAAGTCTCCTATACCAAGTCCAATTCAAGGACTTCCCAACATCTATATAAGGGGTCTCGCCCCACAAATCAGAACTACGTTTTTTGGCTTGATTCTCTAATTCACAGAGATACGTAGGCATCTCGTAAAGGCAGATCGAGCCACGAAACACGAGAGCAGCCATTAAAGGCCTTGAGCTCCCAAATCTTAGTAATAAATACAGCAAATAATAACCTTAGTTTTTAATCCATAACATTTGGCGCCGTCTGTGGGAAAGCACAACAACAACCATGGCGAGAACACAGAGAACAATTAGAGCTCTGGAGGAAGGAACACCATCAGGGACAACTCAGGTGATTTCGTCAACCGTGGAGATTCCTCCCCCACTCAACTTATACATCTGCTCAAGGGGAAGCCCAGACAGGGGCAACTCAACCTCAGCCACAAGGGACAACTCCCCCGACTATTCAAGTTGCGAATCCTCAAGTTCAACAAGTACATATACGCGTGAATTCTCGACCCGTCGGGTATGAATATTAAACTATTGTTACTACTAACCCCCTTATGGGATGCCCCTTCACCCTGAGGTTGGAGGAAGCGGATATGCTGGGCGAAGCGAAGCACGAGGGCAGTCGCCCCCCTATATAAGAGGTTTGGGTCCTATCCCCGAGGATCGGGAATTTTCTGGTCCTTACACTGAGAGAGACTCCGAATCTTCGGATGATGAAGTGGCCCCGAGAAGGAGGCATCCTGGAAAAGAGCCAATGGCCGATGGAAGGCAACGCCCCCAAAGCACCCCAGGGGCGAATCCCCAAGAAGTGCAGGAAAGGATCAGGGCTCATGAGGCTGAAATCCAAAGGCTAAGGCGTGATTTGGAGGCTCACCAGGCCACCAGACCCCAGATACCTCCTAGGGGGAGAAATCCTCCTCCTGTCATAGACCTGGATGGTCCGGTACGAAGAAGGGCTGTTGTCCCAAGAACTGATCCAAGTAATCTCCTTCCCCTTGGAGATCCTGATGATCCAACTCCACCCTTCACAGAAGAGATAATGAATGCCCATATCTCAAGGAAATTCAAGATGCCCACTATCAAAGCCTATGATGGCACGGGAGACCCCGCTAATCATGTTAGGACATTCTCTAATGCACTGCTGCTGCAAACCCGTGAATGATGCTATAAAGTGTCGGGCCTTCCCTCAAACCCTGTCGGGTATGGCTCAAAGATGGTACAGTCGTCTGCCCCCAAATTCTATTGGATCGTTTAGAGAATTAAGTCAGGCTTTTATTAAGCAATTCATCAGTGGAAGAGTCCATGAGAAAAGTTCAGCATCTCTTATGAGTCTTGTGCAGGGAGCTAAGGAATCCTTGAGAGGTTACCTGAATCGTTTCACAAAGGAGGCTTTAAAAGTCCCGGACCTTGATGATAAGGTAGCCATGATAGCACTGCAACAAGGAACTAGGGACGAGTTTTTTAAGATGTCCTTGGCCAAACGTCCCCCTGAAAGCATGTTGCAGCTCCAAGAGAGGGCAGGGAAGTATATCAAGGTTGAAGAAAGTATGAGGAATACCGTAGTAAGTAATGAGCCCACTGGAGGCAAGAAGCGGAAAACTGATTTAGAATATATTGCAAAGGACAAATATCCTAGAACCGAACAAAACCCTGATTCAACCCCCAAGAAGGGAGGACCTGGGCAAAAGTTCACTGAATACGCTAAGCTGAATGCTCCTAGAAGTCAGATTTTGATGGAGATTGAGAAAGACAGAGATGTTCGCTGGCCTAAGCCCTTGAAGGCTGATCCCGCCAAGCTAGATAAGAGCAAGTATTGCAGGTTTCACAAAGATGTTGGCCATGACACCGATGAGTGTAGGCAATTGAAAGATGAAATTGAGTTCCTCATTCAAAAAGGAAGATTGAACAAATACACTGGAGAAGGAGGGGATAGGAATAATAATGGAAGGAAGAACTTTGAGGATCGTAGGAGGGACCAAGACGATCAGGGGCGAAACCCCTAGCCTAGAGGACCAGTTATAAACACCACTTATGGAGGGCCGAGACCTCGAGGGCCTGTGATAAACACGATCTTTGGAGGTCCAACTGCTGCTGGATTGTCCAAAAATTCCAGAAAGGCATATACTAGAGAGGTTATGCATATTGTTGGAGAAGCCCCGAAGAGGGCCAGGACAGAAGTAACATTGGCTTTTGATGATTCCGACCTAGAGGGTGTGAAGTTTCCCCATGACGACCCGCTGGTCATAACACCTATAATAGGAAATAGCCCGGTTAAGAGGGTCCTTGTGGATAATGGTGCTTCTGTGGATATCTTGCTCCACGACACCTTTCTTAGGATGGGGTATAACGACTCCCAGTTGACACCAACCGACATGCCGATATATGGATTTGCTGGAGTAGAATGTCCTGTGGAAGGGATAATCAAATTGCCGACCACCATAGGTACGGAACCAAGGCAAGCAACGCAGATGTTGGATTTCGTGGTGGTAAAGGCTAGTTCAACTTATAATGCTATCATGGGGAGAACAGGGATACATGCCTTCAAGGCAGTCCCCTCTTCCTACCATTCAGTCGTGAAGTTTCCCACCCGAAACGGGATTGGAGAAGAGAGAGGAGATCAAAAAATGGCTAGAAGCTGTTATGTGGCCTCTTTGAGGGCAGATGGAGTCGGGGGGCAGGTTCTTCCTATTGAAGATATGGATGTTAGAGAAAATGATGAGAATAGAGGAAGGCCAGCAGAAGAATTGGTTTCGGTTCCTTTAGACCCCGAGAATCCTGAGAGGATGACTTTCATTGGAGCCACATTAGAGGAGCCCCTTAGAGGGAAGTTAGTGAAATTTTTGCAAGAAAATAGTGATGTGTTTGCATGGTCAGCAGCTGATATGCCAGGCATAGACCCGGAGTTAATTACTCACAAGCTAAACGTGGATCCAAGCCGGAAGACAGTGAAACAAAAGAAAAGAAATTTTGCCCCGGAAAGATAAGAGGCTATAAAACAGGAAGTAGAAAAGCTCTTAGAGGCTGGTTTCATTGAGGAGATTCAATTTCCGGAGTGGTTAGCAAACCCTGTAATGGTGAAGAAGGCTAATGGAAAGTGGAGGATGTGTATAGACTTCACTGATCTGAATGATGCATGCCCCAAAGACTGTTTCCCGCTGCCTAGAATTGATACTTTGATTGATGCCACTGCTGGACATGAGATGCTGAGTTTCATGAATGGATTTAGCGGATACAATCAGATCAAAATGCATAAGGATGACATTCCAAAGGTATCATTTATCACTGACTTTGGTGTTTATTGTTATCTTGTTATGGCGTTTGGTCTCAAGAATGCAGGAGCCACCTATCAAAGGTTGGTGAATAAAATTTTTAAGGATCTTATTGGAAAGATTATAAAAGTCTATGTTGATGACATGCTAGTCAAGAGTCTAGTAAAGACTGATCATATAACCCATTTGAGGGAAGCTTTTGAGGTCCTAAGGTACCACAAGATGATGTTGAATCCTATGAAGTGTGCTTTCGGAGTAGGATCTGGAAAATTCTTGGGATTGATGGTCTCAAAGAGGGGAATTGAGGCTAACCCCGATAAAATAAAGGCAATCCTGGACATGGAACCCCCAAAAACTGTCAAGGATGTTCAGAAGCTCACAGGAAGGGTTGCTGCGCTAGGACGATTCATCTCCAAGTCAGGAGACAAGTGCTTATCATTTTTCAAGTCACTAAAGAACATCAAAGACTTTGTATGGAGTGAGGAAAACCAGAAGGCATAGGAAGAGTTAAAGAAGTATATGGCCCAGGCCCCGTTGTTGGCCAAGCCAGTTCTGAATGAAGTTTTATTCTTGTACTTGGTTGTTTCAGAGAGCGCCTTGAGCGCGGTGTTGGTTAAGGAGGAACTGAAAGTCCAGAGACCCGTATACTATGTCAGCAAAATTTTGCATGGTGCTGAGTTGAATTATTCAACTATTGAGAAATTCGCTCTAGCCTTGGTAATGGCTTCAAGAAAACTGCGTCCTTACTTTCAGGCTCATCGGGTTGAGGTGCTAACAAATCAGCCACTGAGAAATATCATTCATAGTCCCAAGGCAAGTGGGAGATTGATTAAGTGGGCAATAGAGTTGGGAGAGTTCGATCTCAAGTATAAGCCACGTACGGCCATAAAATCCCAGGCACTAGCTGACTTCGTGGTGGAATGTACCATACCCAACCAAGAAGTCGGGGGGCAGGAAGATGCCATACCTCAAGACAAGGGAGTCGATAATGAAAGCAAAAAGAAGGACGATAATGAAAGCAAGGAGAAGGATGATAAAGAGTTTTGGGTTCTCTATTTTGATGGAGCATCAAAAACAAACTCCAGTGGAGCAGGATTGGTTTTTCAAAGCCCTGATGGATTCTAAATTGAGTATGCTATGAAGCTAGACTTCCCAACCACAAATAATGAGGCAGAATATGAAGCCCTGATAGCTGGCCTTGGTCTAGCTGGGACACTTAGAGTCAAAAACTTAAAGGTCCGTGGAGACTCGAAGCTGAACATATCCCAGGTAAAGGGAGAATTTGAGGCAAGGGATGATACAATGGCTAAGTATGTCCGCCTAGTAAGGGCTGTGATGACCCAATTTAATGAATGCCATGTTGAACACATTCCAAGGGAAGAAAATGTTAAGGCAGATGCGCTATCAAAGTTTGCTTCATCTGAGATAGAAGACAGTTCAGGAAGTGTATACTTCCGTGTTTTGAAGACACGAAGCATAGATGTTAAGCTTGTGGCTCCCATAGGTCTGGGGACGTCATGGATCGATCCCATTAAGGCTCACATTCAAACCGGTTGGTTGCCAAGCGATACAACTGAAGCACGAAAGTTAACTGTTCGAGCACTAAGGTACTCTTTGATAGATGGGATTCTGTATAAAATATCTTCCGTGGTTCCTTACTTGAGGTGTCTTAGGCCCGATGAGGCACGCTTAGCTCTTGAGGAAGTGCATGAAGGTAATTGTGGGCAACACTTGGGGGGCAGGGCCTTAGCTCATAAGATAACCCGTTTAGGCTTTTATTGGCCAGAAATGATGACTGATGCCAAAGAATATGTAAAGAAGTGTGATCGCTGTCAGAAGCATGCACCAGTTGTTAGACAATCCCCCGAGATGCTGACCTCTATCAACTCGCCTATTCCCTTTACTATGTGGGGGATGGATATTCTAGGACCTTTTCCTATGGCCACGGCACAAAGGAAATTTCTGATTGTAGCCATTGATTATTTCACCAAGTGGATCGAAGCCAAACCCTTGGCCAAAATCACAACTAAGCAGGTTACACAATTCCTGTGGGAAAACATTATGTGCCGATATGGAATTCCCCGTATCCTCGTCACTGACAATGGAACATAATTCAACAATGAGGAATTCAAGAAGTATTGTGAAGAAAATAAAATTGAGTTACGATTCACCTCTGTGGCTCACCCGCAAGCCAATGGGCAAGCAGAGGTAGCAAATCGGATAATCCTGGATGGACTAAAGAAGAGGATCGAGAAGTCAAGAAATAATTGGGTGGATGAGATACTTCCCATATTATGGGCCTATAGGACTACCTGTAGAGTCACGACAGGAGCAACTCCTTTTATGTTGGCATATGGGGCAGAAGCAGTAGTTCCCGTGGAGATATCACATTCCTCTCCAAGGATTCGGGCTTTCAATGCTGTAGAAAATGAGGAAGGGCAGAGGTTAGCCCTGGATCTAATTGATGAAGTGCGAGATGAGGCACATGCAAAGATAGTAGAATATCAGAAAAAGGCTTCATTTTATTACAACCTAAGGGTTAAAGAGAGATTTTTCAAACAAGGTGATCTAGTCTTGAGAAAAATAGAGGCTTCTGGTGTCGGACAGAAAGGAAAGCTTGCCCTGAATTGGGAAGGGCCGTACAGAGTCAAGAGCGTTCAGGGTAGAGGAACCTACATGCTGGAAACTATGGAAGGTTTTGAAGTCCCGAGGACCTGGCACGCACAAAACCTGAAGGTTTACTATGTGTAAGATAGGCGAAGTACGATTCTCACTTGTCATTGTGACAAGTAGGTTTAAAAGCACCTTAAAGCTTTGCTTGCGTAGGATTTTATATTCCATTAGAATTTACATTGTCTAGTTATTGTTGATTAGGGTCGAACCCATGCTGTGTAAGGTTTTGGAAAACCAGACTTCATATTAAAGAGTTTGAAATTATTTCTATCTAAGGATGTTTAAAGTTCAAATGCGTATTAAGATTGTAAAGTTAAAACAGAAAGAGGCAAGAAAAGCAACATATGAAATATAACCCCGAAGGGTAACAAGTTCTGGTCGAAATCCAGACCGTGGATCCTAGTCGAAATCCTTCGACCAGGAATCAAGAAAACCAAAGAATTTTCGACCAGGATTCAGGTCGAAATTTCGACTAGGATCCTGGTCGAAATCCTAGTCGATGGGCTCAAGATCAGAAGCTAAAAGTGGGGAATTGACGACCTAGATCCAGGTCGAAATTTCGACTAGGATCCTGGTCAAAATCCAGGTCGTGAATCCTAGTCGAAATCCTTCGACCAGGATGACAAAGCTGACCCCTATTTTTGACTAGGATCCAGGTCGAAATTTCGACTAGGATCCTGGTAGAAAAAGGGCTGGAAATCTGAAAAATCCCAGAAAATTAGGGAAAATCCCAGAAAATTAGGGAAAATCCCAGAAAATTAGGGAAAATCCCAGAAAATTAGGGAAAATCCCAGAAAATTAGGGGAAAATCCCAGAAAATTAGGGAAAATCCCAGAAAATTAGGGAAAATCCTAGAAAATTAGGGAAAATCCCAGAAAATTAGGGAAAAATCCAGAAAATTAGGGAAAAATCCCGGAAATAAGGGAAAAATTCCTGGAAATTAAGATAATTCCTGAATAAAAGGAAAATTCATTGTAAATGTGTAGGTCGCTCCACACTTTACGGAAAAATGAAACCCTGTAAGGGAACGAATAGACTTAACTTCTGCGAAACCTAATCAATGTTTCCCAAAAGTTGGGGGGCAAATGATAGGGATAAATAAATTATGATTGTATAATTAAATACTACATTAATTGTACAAGTTGTGGACTGCTAGGCCCAATAAAAAGATATATGATACTCAGACCAGAAAGGTTAAGCCTGATGGACCAGATCAGGCCTGATGGAATAAAAAAGGCCCAAAAGCCCTGATTATTAATTAATTTCGTAATTAATTAATAAGGGAAAAATCAGATGTTGAGAAGAGTCCCGATAAGGATATAAATCCTTAGAGATTAGCCTCAAGGGGACCTAAAAGGATAAGGAATCAGTTTCCTACTATCTAGGACTCCAAAGTCCATTCTAATTATGAGACTTGCCCACCAAGTCTTCTATACCAAGTCCAATTCAAGGACTCCCAACATCTATATAAGGGGTCTCGCCCCACAAATCAGAACTACGTTTTTTGGCTTGATTCTCTAATTCACAGAGATACGTAGGCATCTCGTAAAGGCAGATCGAGCCACGAAACACGAGAGCAGCCATTAAAGGCCTTGAGCTCCCAAATCTTAGTAATAAATACAGCAAATAATAACCTTAGTTTTTTAATCCATAACATCAGAGGTTGCTTGTTTCATTGTTATATCAGAACTAACTATATCTTGACTCTGAACAACTTGAGCCATGTCAGAGGTTGTTTTAGAAATCTTCCTTGAAGTCAGAGTAAGATCAGCATCTTCAACAGAAATTTCTTCATCCATAGGAGGCACATAAACCTTTACAGGTTCACCAACTTTTTCTTTGCTCTTGGACCTTGGATCTATCTGCAATTGTGACTTGGCCTTGGTTGCCACAGGATTTGTCCTTTCTTTTATCACAATGCCTTTAGCCGTAGGAAGTTTCTTTTTAACAACAGAAGCTTCAGATTTGGAGTTGAATTTTTCTAACTTAAGTCTAGCTTCTTCTTCCATTAGACTCTCGAAGTCCATTCTTGGATTTTCTTTCAGAAATATCTGTCTTGAAATTTCTTCATCAAGTTCGAAAAATTCATCAGAACTTATCCTTTTACCAGTATCAGAAGTTATTCTTCTCCCAGTATCAGAACTTGTTCTATGACTTGTAGTTCCAGCCCTACTTGATGAGAGACCTCCACTTTGACCACGACCTCCACCCATTCCAGAGTTTCCCGGGTCATTACCATCATCCTCTTTCTTCAGTGTCTTATCAGGTTTGCATTTGGACTTAATTACTTTCTCCCCCTTTTTGGCATCAGCAGGTAATAAAAGAGAGACAGGCAATTCCACTGAGGATTGGATCTCATTGAGTTGATTTTCATGAGAAGCTTGATTCTTCAAAATTTCATCAATTTGAGACTGTTGCTTCGCTTGGGTTTTCTCAATGTAGGCAATTCTGTCAAAGGTAGGTTGGAAAAACCTTTTCTTTTAAGTTTTAGATTCATATCTTGCTGAATCAAGTTTTATTGAATTATATTCACCTTGTCATGAGTTATTGAGTGTTGACCTTCAAGGTGCCTTGTAGTCAATGTAGTAACTCTCAGCTGTGTCTTGAAATCATCATTGATCAGCATTTTATTAGCTTTTGCAAGATGCTCAGCAAGAATCTTTTCAGAAGGAACAAAGGTAACTGTGTTCCATTCCTTAGTCCACTCCTGTCCTCTAGGAGTTTCACTCCAAGGTACTGGTGCTTCCCCTTTAACAAACTTCTTGACTATCTCAGCTTTATAAACAGTTTATTGAGGTGCATGTCCTGATGGACCAGCTGCATCAACATCTACATTTATAGCAGCATTACCAGTAGCATCAACATGTGCAGCATCAGAACTTATAGAGTCAGCAGCTTCAGTATCTTCTGATAAAAGAACAGTGTGAGAAGCTATGGATGCTTCAACATCATCCTCTAAGGGCTAATCGCCAACTAAGTTCTGATCAACATCCATATTCTGATGCTCACCTAAAATCTGATCTTCAGTATCTAGATGCAGAGAAGGTGTTGTAGGCAATTTTGGATTAAAATCAGCATCAGGAATTGGTGTTATTGTTGGAGTGACTTGAGTTGGTGGAGCTTCTAGATGCAAAACTTGAGGCATTTCCAAGTTATGAATGTCAATTTCATCACTTGACCCCTGGGTATCAACATTTACCGGAGATACTGGAGGTGTAGGAATGTGAGTAGATTCTGACTCATGTAGTGGTGAGTGATGAGTAGCATGAGGGTCTGAATCAACACTCAGAGAATTGTGAGCTTCAACATGGTCTTGTGAGATCAGAGATTCCTGATCCCCTTCCTTAGCCGTTGCTTCCATTCCTTTACCAGAATCTTCAGGCCTTTTTTCCAATGTTTTGAATCTTTTAGCTTTTAAGGTGACTTTAGGAGCTGTATCATCAGTATTATGCTTTCCAAGCCTTTTTAGAGGCTTAGAACTCCCAATATCATCATCCTTCTGAGAAGAGACCTTCTCAGCTTATTAAACAGGTTCTGATACTGGAACCTGTTCCTCAGCATCTGATTCATCTCGCAGAATGAATATCCTTCTCTTCTGTTGTGTCTGAGGTACTTTCTTAGTCCTCTTAGATTTGGAAGATGAAGGCTGCACTATGGGTTCTGATGGTTGAGGTTGAGAAGTTTGTGGTGGTTGAGTAGAGGTGGTAGGTGCTGATGGATGAGGTTCAGATGGTTGAACATCAGGATATAATGCAGTGTACTTAACAGGGTCATAGGTTATTGAGGCTTGTTTGACAGATAAAGGAATTAAGAGGGGTCTTAACACAGCCTTCTTATTATCAGTAGATAATAAGTCAGTAAAAGCTCTTTTTGTAACACCCCCAGATCCGGGGTCGGGGATCCGGGTTGTCACGGTCTTTCTTTCCACAATATCACTTCACTTAATTAATAATAAATAACCTCATGTTGTGACCCCATACTAACACACACCACAACCCATTATAGTCTCAGAGATGAAATTGAAATAAGTACAAGTCTTTGAATCCACCATTTAAAAGTTATTACAACCCAAAATGATTACTTGATAAATTTACAGTTAATTGCCATTATCTGCCACAAGTTATAATTATACATAATTTGATTCTCAAAAGTAGATGGTCTGAACTACAATGGATCTACCTCTGCAGCTATAGCAGCTACAACATCATCGGGAAGACGCGGGACGCTTCCCACACGCTTGCGCTGGGTCTGCTGGAGTCTGGCCATCTCTCCTAACTGTTGTTGTGTGATGAAGAAATAAAGCAAGAGTGAGCCTTACAGCTCGCAAGATAATACATAGTGATAACAATAATATAAGTATCTAAATGGATACTTACTAGAATCTTTATCGTGTGTAAGATAATTACTTACTAGATATAAGAAAAAAACAAGGAATGAAGTTACCAATACTTCACTACACTTATATCCTTTATAAAGCTACTTGAACTACCACCGTTCAAAGTATTATAAGTTTTAAAAAAACATCACATAGATGAGACCACAAGTTAAGACTTGAATAGATTCAATCTTTGAAATATTATTGAATGAAAAAAGTTACGAGATAATTTATTTAGTCCCGATATATATATATCCACATATATATCTCTTTAAACATTTCCTGGAACCTCTGTTATGTAAAGTATGAACAGAGTTTGAAACAACCAATGAATTTTGGAAAGGAAAAGAATTTTGGCATAAACCAGATATCTTGCTGATCAGGCAAAGATACCAATAAGTAACCTTTTCTACTAGTAGATGGATGAATCCCCCACCGGTCATCACCCTGGCCACATAAGGACCTTGTGCTGGACCGCCACCCGGCCTCTTACGCGTTGATGGACTGCCACCCAGCCACTTACACTTTCATAGACCGTACCCCGGCCTGTCGCTTATGCCGACTCAATTAGATGGGCTTACTTCCCGAACATTGGGCAGGTAATCAATTCATTTACCAAAACTGCAACCTCGTTGCGAATATAAAATACACCACAGAGCCGGATTCCCCAGGTTTTGAGCGAGTATTTAAATCCCCTTAAAAAAGGAAAATCTTAAATATAAAAATGAGTTTTGGGATCCGCTCTGACTTTAAAAATTATTTTGAAGACTCGAAAACACTTTATAGAGTGTTTGGAGTAAAGCTGATTTAATGAAGTAAATCAGTCCCCAGAATATTTAGAAAATGACTGAATATTATTATTTAAATAATATTCCCATAAAGAATAATCTTTATAAAAATAATTGAAGTAGAAGTATTAAAACTTATACTTGAAACGAGTATTAAATAACCAAAGATATACTTATATGAAAGTATTATCTTTATTTGAATAATCGAAAATAAGTTTGATTATTGACACCTTATTCTTTAATAAAATAAAGAATATACCTCAGCAAATAATCGGAGTCATAGATCCTCAAATGAATATTCAAATAATATTCATTAAATAATATAAACTGAGTCATAAGCCTTCGAATGAATATTCAAATAAATAAATAAAAGGAGTCATACGCCTTCGAATAATATTCGAAATAATATTCAATAATAAAATAAAGTTAAAGTTATCGAATAAACCTTATTCGATTAATAGTTTGGAAAACTATAACCATATATATATATAAAAAAAAAATATATATATATATATATATCCATATCCATATATACAAAATCTACTCGGGATCCTCGACTCCCGGTTTTAGAAAATATTTTCACCTTTGGGTCCCTATACTAAGGGTATATGCAAGTTACCGCTATTCTCTAGCATAGGTATTATCAACTGAACCAACAGATATATATTTCAAGAATATGAAACAGGCATGCATATATACCATATCACATGCTACAATATATCGCAAGAATTTGCTAAATAACCAATATGCATTTATCGCAAGATCATGCATATACAAATGTATACATCACAACAACAGTATAACGGATAGAATACTTGCCTGAGCGACTTGGGGTGATAAAAGGCTCGGGACGAGTCTGGTAACCTATAAACAACAAGTAAGTTGGAATTAAACCAAAATCACTTGTAAATCTATACTTTAACTAACTTAGACTCTAACGCTTGTTTTGCGCTCACTGATTTGCTTAAGTCACTCGGGTACCCTCGACTCCACCATTTTTAATAATTTAACCTTTACGAGTTTTAAAGCGATTCCTTCGCGAGTGTCTTACCAACTGCCTAACACACTTACCATAAATGTTTCATACATTAATTAACCCTTTTTGGTCTTTAACCTATGTTTCAAAGTAAGGTGAGGGAAAAAGTTTCGTTCGCGAAACGCCGTTACTTGAAACGGTCGTTTCTCCTAAACCGTGCATCGGAATCGAACGAACTACATATCAAAACGAAGCTCGTAACACGAGCTATCTAATCATGGCAGTAGTAATAATCTAGCAGGGGGTTCTCTGGTCCTAATGCTATGCACAAAAACAGTCCAAAGAAAATCGGACGTTACGACGGCTATGTTTACGCGATTTCCCAATTTTAAACCATTCAAAACCAACCACAAACCAACCTCAAATCCAACATACAACCAACATCCATCCTTATCACATCATAACAACCCCAACCAATTCAATTTAATCATTCATACTTATGCCTAAGCTTAACTTTAATCATACATAAGTTCTTTTAATCAAAACCACAACATTTACCATCCCATTTTGCTACCATTTCAAATCCCAAACTCTAATCACAACAACAAGCTACAATATCACCCTACTAATCAAAATCATCTTATAATATATAGGAATCTAGGGTTTGGAAGATGGTATACCTTCCTTGAAGTGGTGGGAGGAGCTAGGAAGCCTTAAGAAGCTTTGAGAAGTCTTAGGAAAGCTTGGATCTTCAAGAAAAACAAGAAAACTTCAAGTTAAAAAACTTGAAAACACTATTCATAGTCTTCTTCTTTGATTAAATGAAGAAGATTGAGAAGGAATTAATGGCTTAAACTCATGATATAGTCCCTAACTAAGCATGAAGATGATTAGGGAATTATCTCACCAATTTAGGAAGCTTGGATCTTGGATTTTGAAAATCTTGCCTTTAAAAGTGAAAAGCCGAGAGCAATGAAGAACTAATGCCTTGGTTTCTTTTTGATTTTTGATGAAGAATGAATTATTTGGCTTGGTTGGTTGTAGTTTTGTATTTGATTTAGTCAATTACCTTCTTGCCCTTGAATTTGTGTGGTTATCAAGCCACCACACCTCCTTCCTTCCCTTGTCATGCTTATGTCATCCTCATGATGTCATCCTCCCTTCCTTGTCCTCTTTCTATTGGTTGGATGACATCATTCCCACTAATCCCTTTGATTAACTTCCTAATCGTTTGCCTAATGACCGCTGATCTGTTATACGGTTCGCTTAACTTTCGTTCTCGTTTATCGTTTGAAGGATCATACCCGGGATCTTATTACTTAGGTTCCCTTAACCTTTCTCAATACATTATATTCCTTTTTATGATCCTCTATTATAATCCTTTAATTTAAATCCTTTTTATCCTGTTACCTTATACTCAATTCTCTCCGTATCTTGTGGATTTCCGGGAAAAACCAAAGTGTTCGGAATTGGATTCTGACGATCTTTACATATACTTATATACTACATAGAGTACTAATAATATCCCAGAATATCCATAACAGAACCCCTACATAGTGTGGCATGAAAAGTTTCTTCATTCAGCTAAAACACTATTCACAAGGGTTACAAAAAGTTGAAAAATTTTGGGGTTATTACAGTCTCCCCTCCTTAAAAGGATTCCGTCCCGGAATCAAACAGAAAACAAATGGGGGTACTTTTCTAGCATTGTGCTCTCTAGTTCCCAAGTTGATTCTTCCACATTATGATTCTGCCATAGTACTCTGACTAGCTTGATCACTTTGTTCCGAAGCACCTGCTCCTTCTTATCAATAATCCTTACTGGCTTCTCCACGTAAGTTAGATCTGGCTGCATATCCACCTGCTCGTACTCCACTATGTGCCTGGCATCCCGATGATACCTCCTTAGCATTGACACATGGAACACATTATGAACTTGTTGCAAATTAGGGGGTAGGGCTAGCTCGTAAGCTAACTTTCCAATCCGTCTTAATATCTCAAAAGGTCCAATGTATCTTGGGCTTAGTTTTCCTTTCTTTCCGAACCTCATTAATCCCTTCCAAGGGGATACTTTCAACAGTACTAAGTCCCCTACTTCATATTCCTTGTCCTTTCGGGCTAGGTCTGCATATTTCTTTTGTCTGTCTTGGGCTGCTACAAGTCGCCCTCTGATAAGATCCACTATATCTTTGGTCCTTTGGACCACTTCGGGTCCGAGCATCTTCCGCTCTCCTACTTCATCCCAGTATAAGGGAGATCGACACCTTCTTCCGTACAGGGCCTCATAAGGCGGCATTCCGATGCTAGCATGAAAGCTATTGTTATAAGAAAACTCGATCAACGGCAAGTGATCATCCCAACTTCCTTTAAGGTCTATTGCACAGACTCTCAACATATCCTCTAGTGTCTGGATGGTCCTTTCACTCTGTCCATCCGTCTGGGGATGGTACGCGGTACTCATATTTAACTTGGTCCCCGCACATTCCTGAAAGCTCCTCCAAAATCTGGAGTTGAACCTAGGGTCTCGGTCTGAGACAATGGACGCTGGGACTCCATGTCGCGTCATATTTCCTTAAGGTAAATGTCCACTAGTCTATCGACTGTGTATCTCTCATTGATAGGAATGAAATAAGCTGACTTTGTCAGTCGGTCTATAATTACCCAAATGGCGTCGTGATTGGCTTTCGTCCTTGGCAAGCCTACAACAAAATCCATCGCTATCTGTTCCCATTTCCATTCGGGAATCTCCAGGGGTCGCAAAAGTCCACTGGGTCTCTGGTGCTCTGCCTTTACTCTTTGGCAAGTCAAACACTTGTTTACCCATTCTGCTACATCCCTCTTCATGTTGGGCCACCAGTAATATTCCTTCAAATCCCTATACATCTTGGTACTTCCCGGGTGAATGGAATACCTTGAACTATGGCTTTCATCCAAAATCTCGTCTTTAAGTTCTTGAACATTCGGAACCCAAATTCGGTAGGAGTACCTCATTATCCCTTTATCATCTTTCTCTGTATGGATCTCCTCTCCAGTCATTGACTCTCTGCCTTCATTCATTATTTTCTCCTGGCACAATCTGATCTTTTCCAATAACTCTGGCTGCATTGAGATCTCAAAAAGCTTTTCAGTTCCGGTTCCGGTTACCTTTACTTCTATTTCCATTCTCTCAAAATCCCTTATCAACTCTTCCGAAGTCGTTATCATTCTGAGTCTTTCCTTTCTACTAAGGGCATCAGCCACCATATTGGCTTTCCCTGGATGATAGAGAATCTCACAATCATAGTCCTTGATTAGTTCTAACCATCTCCTCTGGCGCATGTTGAGCTCTTTCTGCGTAAATATGTACTTGAGGCTCTTATGGTCTGTGAAAATCTCGCACTTCTCTCCATACAAGTAGTGCCTCCAAATTTTTAAAGCAAATACTATTGCCGCGAGCTCAAGGTCATGAGTAGGATATCTAACCTCGTATTCCTTCAGTTGTCTTGACGCATACGCAATAACTTTACCGTGCTGCATAAGCACACATCCTAATCCTTTGTGCGACGCGTCACTATATATCACAAAATCTCCTTTTCCGTCCGGCAATGCCAATACCGGAGCCGTTATCAACCTTTTCTTTAATTCCTGAAAACTGTTCTCGCATTTCTCCGTCCATTCAAACTTCTCTGTCTTACGAGTAAGTCGTGTCAAAGGGGCTGCGATCTTCGCAAAGTCCTGAACAAATCTACGATAGTAGCCGGCCAATCCTATGAAACTCCTTACCTCTGTGGGTGTGGTTGTCCTTTCCCAATTTGAGACCGCCTCTATCTTAGAGGGGTCGACCAATACTCCTTCTTTATTGATCACATGTCCTAAAAACTGTACTTCATTCCGCCAGAATTCACACTTCGAGAATTTGGCATATAACTGCTCCTCTCTGAGTATTCCTAGAGCTATCCTCAAATGCTCTACATGTTCTACCTCAGTCCTTGAGTAGATCAAAATATCATCGATAAAAACTATCACACACTTGTCCAAGTACTTCTTAAATACTCTATTCATTAAATCCATGAAAGCCGCTGGGGCGTTGGTTAATCCAAAGGACATTACCAAGAACTCATAATGCCCATACCTGGTACGGAACGCTGTCTTGGAAATATCTTCGGGTTTAATCTTTAGTTGGTGATATCCAGTTCTCAGGTCGATCTTGGAAAAATAAACAGCATCCTTTAGCTGGTCGAACAGATCGTCTATTCTAGGTAATGGGTACCTGTTCTTTATGGTTAGCTTGTTCAACTCTCGATAGTCTATGCACAACCTCATGCTCCCATCTTTCTTCTTAACAAATAAAACTGGTGCTCCCCACGGAGACACACTGGGTCTTATCATACCCTTATCCAAGAGTTCCTGCAATTGGATAGCTAATTCCTGCATTTCTAATGGGGCTAACCGGTAAGGTGCTTTTGAAACTGGCGCCGTCCCTGGGGCCAACTCAATAGCAAATTCAATCACTCTATCGGGTGGTAATCCCGGAAGGTCTTGTGGGAATACATCTTCAAATTCGTTGACTACTGGAATATCTTGTAAGTTGGGCACCTCCTTCTGCGTGTCCACCACATAGGCTAGGTAAGCCTCACTTCCTTTTCGTAGCATCCTTTTGGCCTGGGCCATAGTCAAAAATTTATGCGTCTGCCTCTTTCCTCTAAATATAACTTCTTTCTTCCCGGGGATATTTAACTTAACTTTCTTCCCTTTACAGTCTATCTGAGCATCGTTGCTAGATAGCCAGTCCATTCCCAAAATCACATCAAACTCCCCTAATTTAAAAGGAATCAGATCAACACTGAAAGATTGCTCCCCTATGCCTATCTCACAGGCGGGGTGAATCTGGTTAACAGGAATAATTTCATGATTGGCTATTTCTACTTGTAAGGGTTCTATCAAGGGTTCAGCCTTAAGTCTTAACTTACGCGTAAGGTCCTTTGATATAAAAGATTTAGTTGCTCCCGAATCAAATAAAACATTTACACTGACTGAATTTAGAGAAAGGGTATCTGCTATCACATCTGAATCTTTCATAGCATCCTGGACTGTCATGTTGAAAGTCCTCGCAGTAGGTGGCTTATTGGAAGCAGCCCTGCTTGCTCCCGAAGCTGCTGGTTTGTTCATTGGGCATTCCCTCTTCCAATGACCTGGGCGTCCGCACTGATGACAAGTGGCGGTTGGAATGACGGCAGGGGTTGATGATGGGCACTTATTTGAGTGGTGGCCTTCCCGACCGCACTTAAAACAGGTTACTGGCTTTCCTTTACACTCCCCAGTGTGATTCCTTCCACATATGTTACAGGCTGGCAATGGGGGTCGAGACTGGTTGGAATAGGACATTCTTGACTTCTGGCCGCCCTGGCTCACACTCACACTCATTGACCGCTTAAACCCAGTGTTCCTTCCTGGTAGGGACACTGCTCCTCGATTAAATCTAGTTGGGAAGCTCCTTCCTGCGGAACCTCCACCCATGCTCATACTTTTCCTCTTTATTCCTTTCTTCTCTCTTTCCTTCTGCATCTGTTCACTTCCAACTTCTACAATCGTTGCCTTTTACACCAGAGTGGCATAGTCCGTAAGCTCAAGGATTGCCACCCTATTCTGAATCCACGGTTTCAGTCCCTGCTGAAACCTCCTAGCTTTCTTTTCCTCGGTGCTCACAAACTCCGGCACAAACCTTGATAACTCAGTAAATTTTGCTTCGTACTCTGCTACAGACAAGTTATTCTGCTTTAGCTCCAAGAACTTGAGCTCCATCTGGTTTTCCATAAACCTCGGGAAATACTTTCCCAGAAACAACTGACTAAATCTCTCCCAGGTTATAATAGCATCTGTCTCCATGTTTTTCTTGGCCTCCCACCAGTAGTTAGCTTCTCCTTTCAGAAGGTAGGTAGCAAATACAGTCTTCTGTGCCTCATCGGTACTCAAAATCTCAAAAGATTTCTCCATTTCCTTTAACCATGCCCTTGCCTCAACTGGGTCGGCTGATCCGTGGAACTCAGGGGGCTTAAGGGACTTAAAAGCCCTGAAAGAGTTTGCCACAACATTGTTACTTCCTTGAGGGGGTGGGTTGGGTTGACGTTCCAAATTCTGCCTTAGGAGTTGCATGAACTGGCCCATGGGATCCATGCCTGGGTTTGGTACTGGTTGCTCAACCTCGGTTTCTCCTTCTTCAGCCTCTATCTCAAATCCCTCAACATCATATGTTTCCTCTTCCTCTTCATACAGGGAGTCATCCTGTTCCACATAATCCTCATCTTCCTCTTCACTGTGCTCCTGGTTCCTATCATCCTGGTTATGGCTTCCCTGGTCCTCAGATCCAGGGTTCGCCCTAGTTCCAATCTTTCTTGGCGGCATGATTCTGATAATAATAAAAACAATTATTGGGAAAATTCAACGTTAGGTCACAATCATATACAACATTGTGCCTTGCACAGCTCTTATAATGGGGAGAACGTATATCGCAATTCTATTATTTTAAGAAAGTTCTAATATGAAGTGCAGTAATAATAATGATAAAAACAGTGATCCCGTCACTATGGAACTGAACCGAAAGGAAACAAATATATACATAATGCGAGAAATACATAGTTTGATCTGGTCAAAAGTACAACAGTGCTATAGTCATCTGTCCCAAAAGTGATACACAAGAGTCTATCTGTCTAGTCAGAAAAAGGGATGCTATATACAAGTCAACTATCCCGAAAAATTGGCTCTTACTAAGGCCTCGGCTAACTAGACAACTAGACTATTCCATCATCAATCCTGAATCACACACCGGAGCGGGTCAGCTCCCAAACCCTTTCCATCGCACGACGGAAGATATAGTCGGCCTGCCGCCTGGAGATCCTACCATGCCTGTCCCCCTGGAGCGATCTGAGCCTCGCTCGGGATGTGAGCTCTATCCCCGTAAGCTCCCTCCTCAAGGATCGGGGTATAGAAGCCCTAGTCTCATAAGCTCGGGTACGCCTACCCGCCCTCTCTGCATCCAACTGCCTCCTGGCCTCATTTAGTCGGCCCTCGGCAACAGCCACTCGGGTCCTCAATACATCCTGAACATATCCATGAGCTAACGAAGACTGCCTGTGGGCAGGGTCAAGAGGTGGTGAATCCGGAGCCGCTGAGGGTGCCTCCTCGGTCTGCCTAGGCTCGGAAGTATGGGTCTCTGAGCTGTCATCATCAGGAATCCAAGATAGTGGTGGAGGGGTAGGGGCTCTGACCACCGGAAGTGTGGGTAATGGGATACCAGCATACACTACCATAGGTCCAACACGCTCCTCAGCTACTGGGACCTCATCCGGGTCCTCCTCACCTGGAATAGCAATAACCTCTGTCTCTGACTCCTCTGAGGGGTCCTCCTCATCTGAAATAGCAATGACCTCCATCTCAGGCTCCTCTGAGGGGTCCTCCTCATCCTCCTCCATCTCAGGCTCCTCCTGATCCTCAACATCTAGCAATGCCTCATCATGCTCACGCTCGAACATCTCAGGGTCCTCTATCTCAGGCGCCTACACATTAAACGAGCTAAGTTACTATCATGATACTTATAAGGGTTCCCGTAAGGGTTTTAACTGTCAGCACTACTTTAAGTAGTCCGACCATGAACTTGGCAAGAGTTCTTATTATCTTTTTGAGTTTGTTATTATATCGACGCATCATCTCTGAGGTTTATAACGCTTGGCTCTGATACCATTTCTGTAACACCCCCAGATCCGGGGTCGGGGATACGGGTTGTCACGGTCTTTCTTTCCACAATATCACTTCACTTAATTAATAATAAATAACCTCATGCTGTGACCCCATACTAACACACACCACAACCCGTTATAGTCTCAGAGATGAAATTGAAATAAATACAAGTCTTTGAATCCACCATTTAACAGTTATTACAACCCAAAATGATTACTTGATAAATTTACAGTTAATTGCCATTATCTGCCACAAGTTATAATTATACATAATTTGATTCTCAAAAGTAGATGGTCTGATCTACAATGGATCTACCTCTGCAGCTATAGCAGCTACAACATCATCGGGAAGACGCGGGACGCTTCCCACACGCTTGCGCTGGGTCTGCTGGAGTCTGGCCATCTTTCCTAACTGTTGTTGTGTGATGAAGAAATAAAGCAAGAGTGAGCCTTATAGCTCGCAAGATAATATATAGTGATAACAATAATATAAGTATCTAAATGGATACTTACTAAAATCTCTATCATGTGTAAGGTAATTACTTACTAGATATAAGTAAAAACAAGGAATGAAGTTACCAATACTTCACCACACTTATATCATTTATAAAGCTACTTGAACTACCACCGTTCAAAGTATTATAAGTTTTAAGAAAACATCCCATAGATGAGACCACAAGTTAAGACTTGAATAGATTCAATCTTTGAAATATTATTGAATGAAAAAAAGTTACGAGATACTTTATTTAGTCCCGATATATATATATCCACATATATATCTCTTAAACATTTCCTGGAACCTCTGTTATGTAAAGTATGAACAGAGTTTGAAATATCCAATAAATTTTGGAAAGGAAAAGAATTTTGGCATAAACCAGATATCTTGCTGATCAGGCAAAGATACCAATAAGTAACCTTTTCTACTAGTAGATGGATGAATCCCCCACCAGTCATCACCCTGGCCTCATAAGGACCTTGTGCTGGACCGCCACCCGGCCTCTTACGCGTTGATGGACTGCCACCCAGCCACTTACACAATAATAGACCGTACCCCGGCCTGTCGCTTATGCCGACTCAATTAGATGGGCTTACTTCCCGAACATTGGGCAAGTAATCAATTCATTTACCAAAACTGCAACCTCGTTGCGAATATAAAATACACCACAGAGCCGGATTCCCCAGGTTTTGAGCGAGTATTTAAATCCCCTTAAAAAAGGAAGATCTTAAATATAAAAATGAGTTTTGGGATCCGCTCTAACTTTAAAAATCATTTTGAAGACTCGAAAACACTTTATAGAGTGTTTGGAGTAAAGCTAATTTAATGAAGTAAATCAGTCCCCAGAATATTTAGAAAATTACTGAATATTATTATTTAAATAATATTCCCATAAAGAATAATCTTTATAAAAATAATTGAAGTAGAAGTATTAAAACTTATACTTGAAACGAGTATTAAATAACCAAAGATATACTTATATGAAAGTATTATCTTTATTTGAATAATCGAAAATAAGTTTGATTATTGACATCTTATTCTTTAATAAAATAAAGAATATACCTCAGCAAATAATCGGAGTCATAGATCCTCAAATGAATATTCAAATAATATTCAATAAATAATATAAACTGAGTCATAAGCCTTCGAATGAATATTCAAATAATATTCAAATAAATAATAAAAGGAGTCATACGCCTTCGAATAATATTCGAAATAATATTCAATAATAAAATAAAGTTAAAGTTATCGAATAAACCTTATTCGATTAATAGTTTGGAAAACTATAACCATATATATATATATAAATATATATATATATATATATCCATATCCATATACAAAATCTACTCGGGATCCTCGACTCCCGGTTTTAGAAAATATTTTCACCTTTGGGTCCCTATACTAAGGGTATATGCAAGTTACCGCTATTCTCTAGCATAGGTATTATCAACTGAACCAACAGATATATATTTCAAGAATATGAAACAGGCATGCATATATACCATATCACATGCTACAATATATCGCAAGAATTTGCTAAATAACCAATATGCATTTATCGCAAGATCATGCATATACAAATATATACATCACAACAACAGTATAACGGATAGAATACTTGCCTGAGCGACTTGGGGTGATAAAAGGCTCGGGACGAGTCTGGTAACCTATAAACAACAAGTAAGTTGGAATTAAACCAAAATCACTTGTAAATCTTTACTTTAACTAACTTAGACTCTAACACTTGTTTTGCGGTCACTGATTTGCTTAAGTCACTCGGGTACCCTCGGCTCCACCATTTTTAATAATTTAACCTTTACGAGTTTTAAAGCGATTCCTTCGCGAGTGTCTTACCAACTGCCTAACACACTTACCATAAATGTTTCATACATTAATTAACCCTTTTTGGTCTTTAACCTATGTTTCAAAGTAAGGCGAGGGAAAAAGTTTCGTTCGCGAAACGCCGTTACTTGAAACGGTCGTTTCTCCTAAACCGTGCATCGGAATCGAACGAACTACATATCAAAACGAAGCTCGTAACATGAGCTATCTAATCATTGCAGTGGTCATATTCTAGCAGGGGGTTCTCGGGTCCTAATGCTATGCACAAAAACAGTCCAAAGAAAATCGGATGTTACGACGGCTATGTTTACGCGATTTCCAATATTTTAAACCATTCAAAACCATCCCAAATCAACCTCAAATACAACATACAACCAACATCCATCCTTATCACATCATAAAAACCCCAACCAATTCAATTTAATCAATCATACTTATGCCTAAACTTAACTTTAATCATACTTAAGTTCTTTTAATCAAAACCACAACATTTACCATTCCATTTCACTACCATTCCAAATCCCAAACTCTAAATCACAACAACAAGCTACAATATCATCCCACTAATCAAAATCATCTTATAATATATAGGAATCTAGGGTTTGGAGATGGTATACCTTCCTTGAAGTGGTGGGAGGAGCTAGGAAGCCTTAAGAAGCTTTGAGAAGTCTTAGGAAAGCTTGGATCTTCAAGAAAAACAAGAAAACTTCAAGTTAAAAAAACTTGAAAACACTATTCATAGTCTTCTTCTTTGATTAAATGAAGAAGATTGAGAAGGAATTAATGGCTTAAACTCATGATATAGTCCTAACTAAGCATGAAGATGATTAGGGAATTATCTTACCAATTTAGGAAGCTTGGATCTTTGATTTTGAATTTTTTTTTCCTTTTGAATAGTGAAAAGCCGAGAGCTTCAAGAACAAAGCCTTGGTTGCTTTTTGATTTTTGATGAAGAATGAATTTACTTGGCTTGGTTGCTTGGTTTTTGTATTTGCTTTAGTCAATTACCTTCTTGCCCTTGAATTTGTGTGGTTCTCATTCAACCACACCTCCTTCCTTCCCTTGTCATGCTTGTGTCACCCTCATGATGTCATCCTCCCTTCCTTGTCCTCTTTCTATTGGTTGGATGACATCATTCCAACTAATCCCTTTGATTAACTTCCTAATCGTTTGCCTAATGACCGCTGATCTGTTATACGGTTCGCTTAACTTTCGTTCTCGTTTATCGTTTGAAGGATCATACCCGGGATCTTATTACTTAGGTTCCCTTAACCTTTCTCAATACATTATATTCCTTTTTATGATCCTCTATTATAATCCTTTAATTTAAATCCTTTTTATCCTGTTACCTTATACTCAATTCTCTCCGTATCTTGTGGATTTCCGGGAAAAACCAAAGTGTTCGGAATTGGATTTTGACGATCTTTACATACACTTATATACTACATATAGTACTAATAATATCCCAGAATATCCATAACAGAACCCCTACATAGTGTGGCGTGAAAAGTTTCTTCATTCAGCTAAAACACTATTCACAAGGGTTACAAAAAGTTGAAAAATTTTGGGGTTATTACAATTGTCATTCTCTATGACAAGGCCATAATACCTCTCAGGTTGGCGAGACACTCTCCCTGACCTACGAATGGGCTGTTCCACAGAAGGTTGTTCAGTCAGAACAGGCGTTTCCACTTGATCCGTAGTATTTTGTGCTTCTTGAACTTCATCAAGTTCAATTTTGCTCCCACTGTTTCCTTCAAGGATAAACTGCTTTTCCAAGAAGGTGGCATGTCTGGAGATAAACACCCGATGATCGGTGTAAAAGTAATACCCTAAAGTCTCTTTAGGATATCCCACAAAATTACATTTTACAGATCGAGATTCCAGCTTATCTGGGTCAACTTTCTTGTAATAAGCTGGACATCCCCAAATCTTAACGTGTTTAAGACTCGGTTTCCTTTCTTTTCATATCTCATATGGAGTTTGAGGAACAGATTTGGAAGGCACCTTATTCAGTAAATATGCTGAGGTTTCCACTGCATAACCCCATAGGAATACTGGAAGATTCGCATAGCTCATAATGGACCGAACCATGTCTAACAAAGTTCGATTTCTCCTTTCAAATACCCCATTCAACTGTGGAGTATATGGAGGAGTCCACTGGGAGACTATACCATTTTCTTTGAGATAAGCTAGAAACTCTCCATTCAAGTATTCACCACCTCGATCTGATCGAAGAGTTATAATACTATGTTTGGTTTGTTTCTCCCCTTCATACTTATATTCTTTGAACTTTTAAAAGGCTTCAGACTTATGTTTCATCAAATACACATATCTGAATCTAGATCGATCATCTATGAAAGCAATGAAGTATGAAAATCCACCCATGGCTTGCGTAGACATTGGTCCACATACATCTGTGTGTACCAATCCTAGAAAATCTGCAGCCCTCTCTCCATGTCCACTAAATGGAGATTTGGTCATTTTACCCAATAAACAAGACTCGCATGTAGGATATGATTCAAAATCAAAGGGGTCAAGTAACCCTTCCTTATGCAATGTCCGCAGTCTATTTTCACTAATATGACCAAGTCTGCAGTGCCACAAGAAAGTGAGATTTTCATCATCCCTTTTTATTTTATTACTTTGTTCAATCTGAAGTAAAGTACCACGTCGATAAAGAACATTATCTCTAAGAATAGAACATTCATTATTCTTAATAGTAAATGAAAAATCATCCAAATCCAACATAGGAATAAAAACAATATTCCTCATAATAGAGGGAACGTAATAACAATTATTCAAAATAATAGTCTTGCCCGTAGGCATATGTAAACTAAATGATCCTACAGATATGGCGGCAACCCTTGCTCCATTGCCCATACGTAGAATCACCTCATCTTCTTCAAGAGTCCTACTTCCCTTTAGTCCCTGCAACGAATTACAAATATGAGAACCACATGCGGTATCTAATATCCAAGTAGAAATTTGACTTAGTGACATATTAACTTCGATCATGAACATACCTGAATCAGAAGCGGTAGTCTCACTACCCTTCTTCTTCTTCTTCAATTCTGCAAGGTAAACCTTGCAGTTCCTCTTCCAGTGCCCCACCTTGTTACAGTGAAAGCAAACAGCTTTGCTCTTGGGGTCTTCAGCTTTTGGTGGAACCGGCTTTTTTCTCACCTACTTTCTTCTTCTTGGAAGGGTTCTTCTTCCTTTTCTTAGGATTGGAACCTTCACCAATTAGAAGAACAGAACTCTTCTTAGGGGGGAAATTCGATTCCGCAGTCTTCAACATGTTATGGAGTTCAGGCAGGCTGACATCCAAGTTATTCATGTGAAAGTTCACAACAAACTGCGAGAACAAACTCGAAAGTGATTGCAAGACCAAGTCTTGGCTCAGCTCCCCATCCATGGCAAAACCAAGTTGTCCAAGACGTTCAATCAAATTGATCATTTTAAGTACATGGTCATTCACAGATGATCCCTCAGACATCCTACAACCAAACAGTTACTTCGATATCTCATATCGAGCTGTCCTCCCTACCATATCATACAACTCTTATAGATGTATGAGGATAGTGTGAGCATCCATATGCTCATGTTGCTTCTGTAGCTCAATGTTCATGGAAGCTAGCATGATGTATTGATCAACATTTGCATCATCTATCCACTTATGATACACAACATGTTCATCATTATGTGCATCGCTAGCAGGTTCAGTAGGCTAAGGTGAGTCAAGCACATATTTCAGCTTCTCAACCCTGAGAACAATTCTCAAGTTTCGAAGGCAGTCAGCAAAATTAGGACCAGTCAACTTGTGAGCATCTAGTATACTCCGGAGTGATAGTGTAGAAGATATAATGAATATAGTAAATCTATAAATGATAAACACATAACAACACTTAGCAAATATTCAATTTCATTTCAAGACACTATATGAATCGGGTCTTTATTCATAAGTGGCTCCCACTAGTTTATCTAATTTATACAACCCCTAAGTGAAAATTAAGCATTCATAATGCTAGTGGGAATAGGGATCCTACATTCCATCACACAACCTCGGCTGTAGCATGAAACGTCATGTGATGTTCAATAGGCAGACAACTCTTGTCAATTACATCTTATGTTATTCCCTAATAAAACTTTAGCCTCTTGAATAATTGAGTCACGACTGTAGCACGACAAACTCAATATTCTAAGTGAAGTCTAACCCAATATTTCGTACAATTGAATCAGTCTCCAACGGCCCACGGCTGTAGCACGTAACGACCTTTAGATTCTAATTCAATGTACACATCTTTATGTAATAGACAAGTATTTCTTATTTCGAAATAAAAGCCCTCGGCTGTAGCACGAAATGACAATGATTTAAAAATAAGAACCACTTTCTACCATGTTGGAAGGCTATGACCGACACAAGCCCGTTGTGTCATTGGCCAATTACTACTTGATATTATTTAATTTTAGAAGGATTATATTATGTTACAATCATAATCATATTATAAAGAGATTCTTCCTTTTAAATTAAATATTTTAAATCAATAATCGATAATCAGATGATTCTCAGATCGGGGGGAGCATTGTCAAGAGGCGTCACTTAATACCCCTTTCTTACAGATAGAAATCTATTTTTGACAGAATCATCCTTTCTCTCAATATTAAAAATTCATATTTAATTACGTGTTTCATAAACACAAGAATCTCATGATTGTATTCATAATATTATTGTTAAGGCAAGAAACGATTCCTATTCTAGATTTTCTAGAGCACGCCTTATATTGATTTAAGTTCACCTAAATCTATCATCGCATGGTAAATATAGGCATATATCTCATATATAAAATTAAATAAACAAGTAAATGTAAAGTGCAATAAAGTAAATGTGTTTGGTTATGGCCCCATCCTATGTGATCTTTATCAAGCTCATGATAAAGATCAAGGTCAATCTAATATGATGATGGAAATAAATACAACTACTTATTACATAAGCCTTCTTCTTTGTTTAGACTTCCTGTATGCCTCGTCTTCTTCTTTGTATCACCTCCATTGGATAGCCTTCTATCATCGCATTTTAAATATAGGCATATATCTCATATATAAAATTAAATAAACAAGTAAATGTAAAGTGCAATAAAGTAAATGTGTTTGGTTATGGCCCCATCCTATGTGATCTTTATCAAGCTCATGATAAAGATCAAGGTCAATCTAATATGATGATGGAAATAAATACAACTACTTATTACATAAGTCTTCTTCTTTGTTTAGACTTCCTGTATGCCTCGTCTTCTTCTTTGTATCACCTCCATTGGATAGCCTTCTTGAGTCTTCAATTACATTACATAGATTGAACGTAAAACTAATCTAATGAACTTACAAGAATAACTCGAGTTACATTCGAGATTTATGATTACAAAGATTGACGACATGCAAGTCGTATTTAAAACCAAAGCCAAAACCATTACACTAAGGTCGAAAGGCCATAACCATCCATCATGCTCATACAACACATAAAAGCATGTTAAAACACATAATCTGATCTTAACATATCATATTATCCATGATCTAATCATAAAAAAATGACAAAAATCAGAAAAATCAAACGAGTCGTTGATAGCTTTAGATATCAGTTTTGTTCAGACGCTCATTTACCTATGGAATAGGGTATTAGTTTGCGTAAATCGGACATCAGACCCAGATTTCAGCAAATGTGCAGTAGCCAATTCGGAATCCGTATCTAATATGATTCTCATAATTAGAACAAACTTAAATCATGTATATATCAGTATATATACAGATTACATAATCATATTATGATTATACAACTCACATGAATATCATATATTTAAAACCATACATATATAAGCATATTATATCAACATCAAATCATGGTGAATCACGTACATGCTCATATATCGAAAACAGTTAAACACATAAACGAATTAAAAACTTTTCGCAAGTAGCTCTGATGTCATTGAAGGGTTTTTAAAACATAAACGCAACGAAAACGTAAATTTAAATCTTAAAAAAAACTGAAACCCTCCGCAGGATCCATGCGAAAAATAATATTTAATTCGTAGTTCAGTATGTTTACCTTAAGAAGTTTTACGTTAATGGAAAGATGGAGGTCTTTAATAGCGATCCAAGAACGATGAACGGAAATCCCTAGCAGCTTCTCAAGTGTGAAGCACTCCACCGGTATCCACCAAGAGTAGAATGTGATGGAGGAAGAGGTTGAGAGAATTAGTTGCCTCCCTCTTGTTCTACTTTAGAATTAGGGTTAATTATTTGGGTTGAGGCAAATAGGGTTTATAATAGTATATTTACAGGCAAAATTTTCAGCTGAAAATTTTCCATAAAATATTATTATTATTAACCCTTTAATTGATTATTCTTATTAACCAATTAACTAATAATTAAAACACCTTTTAATCATTAATCCCTTTTCTAAACAATTTAGAAAAATAATTCTCTCACTTGATTTAATTTCCAAATTTAAATTCTTAATTAATAATATTAAGAATTAATTAAATCTCATTTAATCAATTATTAAATCTTCTAATTAATTATTTATTTCACAAATAAATAATTACCAGCCATTATTAATTAATTTCTCCACCATTAAATCATTCTCTTTTATGGTGTGACCCTGTAGGTTCAATATTAAGCCTGTAGTAGAAATAAATAATAATAAAACTATTTTATCATTATTTATATAAATTCTCTAATTCATTAAATATGATTAATTAATAAATTAATCATATTTATTCTACATCGTGAGGGATACTTCTCAGCATATCGCGACTATCCGGATAATACGAATTCATTGTTTAGAATACCAAGAACCTATTCAGTGAGTAATTACCGTACAATCAATTCCTTCTACCCTGTAATGTCACGATTAAATACAAGGCATGAAACTTGTGTCAAACCTATCTTATTTAATCATTTGCTTTCCCATTTACTATGCTTAGTTCTATTTAATTTAAATTAGAAACTCCTTTCTAATTTCATTCACTCTGGCCAGAGATTCGTGAACTAGCATAAGTGGATCAGCATTGAACATTCTCTTCCTTCACTGGAAGGGGTAGATCCTTTATTGATCATACACTATCTTCGTGTACAAATTCCTATACCCAGTAGAGCCCTTATAATTGTCCCTAGAGACTAAGAACTAAACCAAAGCATAGTTCAGTGTACACAAGATGACTATGATGACCTCAAGTCTAAGGATACTTGTACAACTATCACTATGTGAACAACTGCTGACACGTGAGTGAACTCCATCAGTTGTTCAACTATGTGAGTCATGTTCAGTGAACTTATTCTATAATAAGCACCTACATACTAGCTATAGTGTCACCACATAAATGTCTATGAGAACAGACATCATTCATAACGAAGCAAGCATAGTATGTACCGATCTTTGCGGATTACTAATTACCAGTTAGTAATCCTACGGCCGGGAAATATTTAAGTTTAGAGTTAACATCTTTTAGGTCTCATTATTATGATCTCATCATAATCCATAAAAAGCTTTACTCTAAACTATGATATATCTTATTTAAACACTTAAATAGATAAATCCCGCAATAAAACCAAAACAAGTCTTTTATTAATATTAATGAAATCAAAACAGATTACATAAAAGTTATTCCTAAATCATCATACATGATTGGACTTAGGACAAATCTCTTTCAATGAGAAAAGGTGTGATTTAATGAGAATTGTTCGCTATAATCTTAATTTGAACTAAAATATGGGTTGTACCGGTTAGTATTCCATGTGATGGTGAAATGGTGAGTTTAGAAGATGGAAGTTGATTAGTCTACTTGTGAGTTGATTGTTGGTTGTTTGGTTGATTGTTAGTGTCGGCTTGAATCCGGCTGGTAGTCAATAATATAAAGGAGATGTTGCCCAAATTTTGGGAAAATACCCTACTCTTAAAGATAGAAAGTATACTTCCGTGTGTTATTAATATTCCTGTTGATACTCCAAATAATTACGATCTCGGTTCTTGAAAGTGGCTACAACCAATCAGACTAAATATAATTGGTCTTTGATTTCATTTAGCTAGTCATCACTTGGTGCAATTGATTAATTAAGTGAGTTAATTGGCTAATTTTACCAATTAATGGTCAGTTAGATGGAAATCGATTCCAATTAGATTAAGTCAAAGTTTGATGTGACTTTCAAATCCGAAATCAATGCAATGAGGAATTTGGAGAAGTTAAGGAAACCAGTAGAATTCAGAAATTGTTGCAAGTGTGTGAGGTTTTACTTGGATGATTATGCCCTTTATAAAGAACAAAAGAAATAAAAACTTATTTGTATGGACAAGTGAGAAAAGTGTTTTGAAGAACTAAAGATTTAAGATAGAGCAAAGAGAAGGAAGGAAGAAGGAAGGTGGAATAAAGGAGAGATTAATAACCACACCAATATGGATTTTATTAGACAATCAAAGAGATTTTTTCATCTGCAATAAAGTTTTATTGAAGGACGTCTTGTTTCCAAATTGTTTTGATAATCATACAATAAATGATTTATAAATTTTTTCTGTTTTGGATAAAATGTGAGATATGAAAGAGATGTGTCCTAAGTCCAATCATGTATGATAATTTAGGAATAAATTTTATGTAATCTGTTTTGATTTCATTGATATTAATAAAAGACTTGTTTTGGTTTTATTGCGGGCTTTATCTATTTAAGTACTTAAATAAGATATACCATAGTTTAGAGTAAAGCTTTTTATGGATTATGATGAGATCATAATAATGAGACCTAAAAGATGATAACTCTAAACTTAAATATTTCCTGGTCGTAGGATTACTAACTGGTAATTTGTAATCCGCAAAGATCGGTACATACTATGCTTGCTTCATTATGAAGAATATCTGTTCTCATAGACATTTGTGTGTTGACACTATAGCTAGTATGTAGGTGCTTATTATAGAATAAGTTCACTGAACATGACTCACACAGCTGAACAACTGATGGAGTTCACTCACGTGTCAGCAGTTGTTCACATAGTGATAGTTGTACAAGTATCCTTAGACTTGAGGTCATCATAGTCATCTTGTGTACACTGAACTATGATTTGGTTTAGTTCTTAGTATCCAGAGACAATTATAAGGGCTCTACTGGGTATAGAAATTTGTACACGAAGATAGTGTATGATTAATAAAGGATCTACCCCTTCCAGTGAAGGAAGAGAATGTTCAATGTTGATCCACTTATGCTAGTTCAGGAATCTCTGGCCAGAGTGAATGGAATTAGAAAGGAGTTTCTAATTTACATTAAATAGAACTAAGCATAGTGAATGGGAAAGCAAATGATTAAATAAGATAGGCTTGACACAAGTTCCATGCCTTGTATTTAATCGTGATATTACAGGGTAGAAGGAATTGATTGTACGGTAACTACTCACTGAATAGGTTCTTGGTATTCTAAGCAGTGAATTCGTATTATCCGGATAGTCGCGATATGCTGAGAAGTATCCCTCACGATGTAGAATAAATATGATTAATTTATTAATTAATCATATTTAATGAATTAGAGAATTTATATAAATAATGATAAAATAGTTTTATTATTATTTATTTCTACTACCGGCTTAATATTGAACCTACAGGGTCACACCATAAAAGAGAATGATTTAATGGTGGAGGAATTAATTAATAATGGCTGGTAATTATTTATTTGTGAAATAAATAATTAATTAGAAGATTTAATAATTGATTAAATAAGATTTAATTAATTCTTAATATTATTAATTAAGAATTTAAATTTTGAATTAAATCAAGTGAGAGAATTATTTTTCTAAAGTGTTTAGAAAAGGGATTAATGATTAAAAGGTGTTTTAATTAATAGTTAATTGGTTAATAAGAATAATCAATTAAAAGGTTAATAATAATAATATTTTATGGAAAATTTTCAGCTAAAAATTTTGCCTATAAATATACTATTATAAACCCTATTTGCCTCAACCCAAATAATTAATCATAATTCTAAAGTAGAACAAGAGGGAGGCAACTAATTCTCTCAACCTCTTCCTCCTCCATCACATTGTACTCTTGGTGGATACCGGTGGAGTGCTTCACACTTGAGGAGCAGCTGCTAGGGATTTTCGTTCATCGTTCTTGGATCGCTATTAAAGACCTCCATCTTTCCATTAACGTAAAGCTTCTTAAGGTAAACATATTGAACTACGAATTAATTATTATTTTTTGCATGGATCCTGCGGAGGGTTTCGGTTTTTTAAGATTTAAATATACATTTTCGTTGCGTTTATGTGCTAAAAACCCTTCAATGGCATCAGAGCTACTTGCGAAAAGTTTTTAATTCGTTTATGTATTTAACTGTTTTCGATATATGAGCATGTACGTGATTCGCCATGATTTGATGTTGAAATAATATGCTTATATATGTATGGTTTTGAATATATGATATTCATGTTAGTTGTATATTCATAAGATGATTATGTAATCTGTATATATACTGATATATACATGATTTATGTTTGTTCTAATTATGAGAATCATATTAGATACGGATTCTGAATTGGTTGCTGCAGATTTGCTGAAATCTGGGTCTGGTGTCCGATTTATGCAAACGAATACCCTATTGCATAGGTAAACGAGCGTCTGAACAAAACTGATAGCAAAAGCTATCAACAACTCGTCTGTAAGGCGTTTGACGTCGTTTACTGCCCGTAAACACTGATTCTTGTTTTTCTGATTTGATTCTGATTTTTCTAATTTTTGTCATATTTTTTTTATGAATAGATCATGGATAATATGATATGTTAAGATCATATTATGTGTTTTAACATGCTTTTATGTGTTGTATGAGCATGGTGGATGGTTATGGCCTTTCGACCTTAGTGTAATGGTTTTGGTTTTGGTTTTAAATACGACTTGCATGTCGTCAATCTTTGTAATCATAAATCTTGAATGTAACTCGAGTTATTCTTGTAAGTTCATTAGATTAGTTTTACTTTCAATCATGTAATGTAATGGAAGACTCAAGAAGGCTCCAGTGGAGGTGATACAAAGAAGAAGACGAGGCATACAAGAAGTCTAAACAAAGAAGAAGACTTATGTAATAATTAGTTGTATTTATTTCAATCATTATATTAGATTGACCTTGATCTTTATCATAAGCTTGATAAAGATCACATAGGATGGGGCCATAACCAAACACATTTACTTTATTGCACTTTACATTTACTTGTTTATTTAATTTTATATATGAGATATATGCCTATATTTACCATGCGATGATAGATTTAGGTGAACTTAAATCAATATAAGCTGTGCTCTAGAAAATCTAGAATAGGAATCGTTTCTTGCCTTAACAATAATATTATGAATACAATCATGAGATTCTTGTGTTTATGAAACACGTAATTAAATATAAATTTTCAATATTGAGAGAAATGATGATTCTGTCAAAAGCAGATTTCTATCTGTAAGAAAGGGGTATTAAGTGACGCCTCTTGACAATGCTTGTAACACCCCCAGATCCGGGGTCGGGGATCCGGGTCGTCACGAGTTCCATTTCCCTTAATAACACCCAATCTTAATAATTACTCAACTACTCTGTACTGTGACCCCACAATAAACACACACACCACACGTTATAGTCTCAGAGATGAACATCCAAAAATAACCACAAGTCATTTTATTCCACAATTATCTGCCAATACACCTTAAAAGGTTTTCTGAATAAATTTACATTTCTTTGCCATTATTACAATTCATAAATATAAATAAATCTGGTACATCAAAAGTTGAAAGCCTAGCCTATTGGTAGTTCCTACCTCAGCTACGGCGGCATCAATACTTCTAGAAAACTGCGGAACGTCTCCTAATCGCTTGCGAATCGGGAACTTGGTTCTGTTCATCTTTTCTATCTGTTGTTGTGTGATGAAAGAAGAAAGCAAAGATGAGCAGCAAGCCCACCAAAATAATATGTATAATGATTAATAGTATATGAGCCTTCTCATAGTACTCATGAAAGTCTTGGTCAAAAGAAATGAACCAAGTTTGATATCTTAATGCGATGAAGTCGCAAAATATTCAGTATATATACATATATACTTTTCAAAATCTTGGGAATCCTCTTCCATGCATAATACACACAGAGTTCCAGTGTATAACTGTATAAAAATACCGTTGCAAGGTGATCTCATATATCTAACCTTGTCTCAACGTTTTTCTGAAAATCTTTGTCATGCATAAGATAATCATTTACTAGATATAAGTTAAAAAAAATGAAGTTACAAGATACTCCAATATACTTTATATCCACATACTACTTGAACTACCACCGTTCAAGTTATAATCAGTTTCAAAGTTCATCACCCAGATGAGACTACAAGATAAGACTTGAATAGATTCAATCTTTGAAATATCATTATAAATAATGAAGTTACGAGATACTTCATTAAGTCCTGATATATATATCCATATATATATATATATCATACATTTCCTGAAAATCTCTGTCATGTAATGTATGAACAGAGTTATAATATTCAATGAATTTTGGAAAGGAAAAGAATTTTGGCATAAACCAGATATCTTGCTGATCAGGCAAAGATACCAATAAGTAACCTTTTCTACTGTAGATGGATGAATTCCTCACCGGTCATCACCCTGGCCGCATTAGGACCTCGCGCTAGACCGTTTCCCGGCCACTCACGCGTTGATGGACTGCCACCCAGCCACTTACACTTTGATAGACCGTACCCCGGCCTGTCGCTTATGCCGACTCAATTAGATGGGCTTACTTCCCGAACATTGGGCAAGTAATCAATTCATTTATCAAAACAGCAACCTTGTTGCGAATATAAAATACACCATAGAGCCGGATCCCTCAGGTTTTGAACGAGTATTTAAATCCCCTTTAAAAGGAAGATCTTAAATATAAAAATGAGTTTTGGGATCCGCTCTAACTTTTAAAAATCATTTTGAAGACTCAAAAACACTTTAAAGAGTGTTTGGAGTAATGCTGATTTAATGAAGTAAATCAGTCCCAATATATTTAGAAAATATCTGAATATTATTATTTAAATAATATTACCATAAAGAATAATCTTTATACAAATAATTGAAGTAGAAGTTGTAAGACTTATACTTGAAATGAGTATTAAATAACCAAAGATATACTTATATGAAAGTACTATCTTTATTTGAATAATCAAAAATAAGTTTGATTATCGACACCTTATTCTTTAATAAAATAAAGAATATATCTCAGCAAATAATCAGAGTCATAGATCCTCAAATGAATATTCAAATAATATTCAATAAATAAAATAAGCTGAGTCATAAGCCCTCGTATGAATATTCGAAATAATATTCAATAATAAAATAAAGGAGTCATAAGTCCTCGGATGAATATTCGAAATAATATTCAATAATAAAATAAACTGAGTCATAAGCCCTCGAATGAATATTCAAATAATATTCAAATAATAAGATAAACTGAGTCATAAGCCCTCGAATGAATACTCAAATTAATATTCAATTAAGTAAAATAAAAGTATTGAATAAACCTTATTCGATCCATAGTTTTAAAAACTATATCCATATATATATAAATATATAAATATATAAATATATATATATATAATATACTCGGGAACATCGACTCCCGGTTTTAGAAATATGTTTTCACCTTTGGGTCCCTATACTAAGGGTATATGCAAATTACAGCTATTCTCTAGCATAGGTATTATCAACTGAACCAACAGATATATATGGCAAGAATACGAAACAGGCATGCATATATATACCATATCAGCATGCTTCACTATATCGCAACATTTGCTAATTAACTAACATGCATCTATCGCAAGATAATGCATATACATATATACATCACAACAACAGTATAACGGATAGAAAACTTGCCTGAGCGACTGGGGGTTACGAATGGCTCGGGACGAGTCTGGTAACCTATAAACAACAAGTAAGTTGGAATTAAACCAAAGTCACTTGTAAATCTATACTTTAACTAACTTAGACTCTAACGCTTGTTTTGCGCTTACTGATTCTCTTAAGTCACTCGAGTACCCTCGGCTCCACCATTTTTAATAATTTAACCTTTACGAGTTTTAAGGCGATTCCTTCGCGAGTGTCTTACCAACTTCCTAACACACTTACCATAAATGTTTCATACATTAATTAACCCTTTTTGGTCTTTAACCTATGTTTCAAAGTAAGGCGAGGGGAAAAGTTTCGTTCGCGAAACGCCGTTACTTGAAACGGTCGTTTCTCCTAAACCGTGCATCGGAATCGAACGAACTACATATCAAAACGAAGCTCGTAACATGAGCTATCTAAACATGGAAGTGGTCATAATCTAGCAGGGGGTTCTCGGGTCCTAATGTTATGCACAAAAACAGTCCAAAGAAAATCGGACGTTACGACGGCTATGTTTACGCGATTACCAATGTTTAAACTACTCCAATTAACCACCAACCAACTCATAACCATCAATACAACAAAACTTCACCTAAACCATACCACATCAGTCCATAATCTCCAAGGTTTTCAACTCAAACAACCACAATCAAGACCTATGAACTATAATCAAGCTTCAATTACCAAAACACTTCCAAATCAAACCAAACTACTAATAATCACAATCCATGCTTCTCATTTCACAACACCAACCATTAAACTTACTAACAAATAAAGTAAAGGCTAGGGTTTGAAGTTTATACCTTCCTTGGGAGGTGTTAAGTTGCTAGGAAGCCTTAGGGAGCCTCCTACAAGCTTGATCTTTCCAAAGAAATCAAGAACACAAAGTTAGGCTTTGAAGTTTCTAAAAGTCCGATTTAAAGAACTGTAAAAATGAGGGTCTTACCATGATTATTTGGACGAGACTTGTGAACAAGAGTTGTAGGCCATCTCAATACCTTTCCAATGAGCTATCGAACACAATATTTGAGTGAGAAATGAAGGAGATGCAGCAGTTTTAGTGTTCTGGTTCTGTTTTGGCCGAGAGCATGAAGAACAATGCCTTGGTTTCTTTTTGATTTTGATGAAAAATGATTTGCTTGGCTTGGTTGGTTTGATTTTTGTGTTTGATTTAGTAAATTACCTAGTTACCCTTGATTTTGTGTGGTTAAAAAGCTACCACATCTCCTTCCTTCCCATGTCCTGCTTGTGTCATCCTCATGATGTCATCCTCCCCTCCTTGTCCTCTTTCTATTGGCTGGATGACATCATCCCCACTAATCCCCTTGATTAACTTCCTAATCGTTTGCCTAATGACCGCTGATCTGTTATACGGTTCGCTTAACTTTTGTTTTCGTTTATCGTTTGAGGGATCATACCCGGGATCTTATTACTTAGGTTCCCTTAACCTTTCTCAATATATTATATTCCTTTTATGATCCTCTCATATAATCCTTTAATTTAAATCCTTTTTATCTTGTTACCTTTTTCTCAAATCTTTCCGTATCTAGTGTATTTCCGGGAAAAATCAAAGTGTTCGGATTTGGATTCTGACGATCTTTACATACACTTATATCCCATATAAAGTACTAATAAAATCTCAGAATATCCATATCAGAACCCCTACATAGTGTGGCATGAAAAGTTTTCTCATTCAGCAAAAACACTATTCATAAGGGTTTCAAAAATTTCCCAAAAATTGGGGTTATTACAGTCTCCCCTCCTTAAAAGGATTCCGTCCCGGAATCAGATAGAAAGTGAATAGGGATACTCTCTTAGTATTGCACTTTCTAACTCTCGAGTAAATTTTCCCACATTGTGGTTCTACCATCAAACTCTTACTAGTTTGATAACCCTTCTCCTAAACACTCGTTCCTTCTTAATCTATACCCTTCCTGGTTGCTCCATATAGGTTACGTCTGGTTGCATGTCTATGTGCTCATATGCCCCTATTTGTCTAGCATCCGAATTACACTTTCTTAACATTGATACGTGAAACACGCTATGACTTGCTACATGTTCTGGGGTAAGGCTAGCTCATATGCTAACTTCCCAATACTCCTTAATATATCCAAGGGTCCAACAATTGGTGGACTTAGCTTTCCTTTCTTTCCGAATCTCATTAATTCTTTTCAAGGGAATACTTTTAACAATACAAGGTTGCCTCCTTCCTATTCTTTGTCCTTTCGGGTCAAATCGACATACTTTTTATGTCCTTCCTGGCTACTACCAGTCGTCCTCTGATTAGATCTATTATATCCTTGGTCCTTTGGACTACTGCGGGTCCGAGCATCTTGCGCTCTACAACTTCATCCTAATCATAAGGGAAATCGACATTGTCTTCCCTCAAGGATCTCATAAGGCGATATCTCAATACTGACATATGATCTATTGTCGTAAGAAAACTCAATCCGTGCTAGGTGATCATTCCAAATTCTTTCAAGTCTATTGCACAGACTCTCATTATAGCTTTTAGCATTAGAGCTTTTGCTTCTCAATACCCATTCTTTTCCAGTTCGTAATCGCTACTACCTTCCGTTCCTAATATTATACGGGTCATACTTTTGCTCGCTAGCGTTCTATAACCTTTTAATAACCACGTCAACCTTAGTATCACGAATGTGTTTCCATTCCGCATACTACCACCACTTTATTACTCCTTTTTCAGTTGTTTCTATTTTCCAAAATTTGATCAATCAAATAGAAGTAAAGGAATTTGTTGAGAGATCACTATGATCATGAACACTTGTTATATCGCATAGTTAGTACAGAAGGTGGCCAGCCTTTAGTACTTGACAAGCAATTAAACAATAGCTGGTATCCTACTCGGCTTCTATCACACAGATAGATATTCATTCGGCAATATCTCCCCTTCTGGAAGGGTTGTTCTTCTCAGCTTACATGAAATGAAAAGAAGAGAAAAGAACGAACTGAAGAGAATTGTATATTCATAAAAAAAATTTATTGCCATAAAATATCTGGCTTGGAATCTACCTCTGAACTATAGAGGTTTGTCATAGAAGAACAAAACATATATGTATTTATATCAACATCAAGTATTATAGCATCGTATTTCCCATGCCTAAATATTTCTATTCCGTCCATCATTCTATGGACCCATGCTCTTCCTCGAGCTTATACACAATCACCTTTGAAACTCCCTCGATATCGAAAATCGAATCTGGGATCTCATTCTAGACCTCATCGTTACTAGAATCCATTTCTATACCGCAACCTTCTTCGTATGGGTAATACTACTCTTTATCGATAAGAAGGAATAAATATATCATAGGTAGATAATTGACTTAATTAGTCTATCAATGATAACTTATACACCACCACGACCCGATTAGTGGTACTTACTCTCAACATCCATTCCAATACAACTCTCACGGTTGTAAGTAATCAGCTCATTACTCTCAGAATCATTCCTACATTACTATGGCCCACCGTTGACCTACTGTAGTCATTCGTTTTCCATGAAGTTTTAATAGCTAACCATACGGAGTCCATTCATATCATATCGAATTCTTCTAAGGAGGTAACATGATCACCGTTCTTGATTCATGAAGAACACTCCTGATCCTGACGTACATTCATGACGTGAAGCAGATAAAATTGCAGAAGAGTTTCAATCAAAGCAACGATAGCAGGTTAATACCATTCTTAATCATATGCCTTAAATAGAAGACTTAACTCAAAGGTTCGTCTAGTCCTTTTGGAAACATGGTCCTGGCTTATCCCAAGATAGGACCTCCTAAGATAGATAGCCCGTTCATGGCGATTACACGAATTAAACTTTTACCAACTACTATTACGGTTGGGTATTGCACAGTCATCAGAAGGAATGTCAATCTTCCAAACCATAATACCACCTTCACAGTTTTAACCATCATCACTGTATTCCTCTGGCACAAGCGCCTATAATTATCCTCTTACCTTTAAAGTGTCGGCCACCTCTTTGGCCTTTCCTGATATTAAAATTTCCTTATAGTCAATGTCATTTTAACCACCTCCAAATAAATTTTCTACCTTATTTCAATCACTGCTTTTGTGAAGATGTATTCCTTAAAATCTGATGAGTAAAAAAAAAATATCACCATTTTTCCATAAGTTATTGCCTCAGTCTTTAGAGGTTAATCACTGTCACGACTGACTCTCAATCATACTTAGAACATCTTTTATCTTAAGTCCTAATTGCCCTGAATAATTTCGACCTTTACTGGTTCGATCCATACTTTCTCGTGGTTTAACACGTGCCCCACTTGGCATCATTATAATTATGTCATATTTCCTTTATCAACATTTTTATTCTTGAGAATTTCGAATATTTCCTTTCTCCTTGTAAAACCTCTAAGGTTATCCTTCAATCGTTCCTCCTGTATTCCCTATATACAGGGCATATCAAAATACCATTTACTGATACTAGAACCATTGTCTATTTACTTCTGAAAAATTTCTCCACTGATCCTTAAAGGTTATTATTACCTTAATCCTTTCCAATTCATACTGTCAAAACTCATACTATCCCTATTAAGGGTGAAATGCCAACCTTTATGCATTCCCCTAGGATTCGTTTTAAGTTACCGATGTCCTATCCTTAATTCCACCTTTAAAAAGGTACAAGCATCCTTCCATGGATAAATAAAGTCATATATCCCTGATAAGGGTATCTTATTCAATCATTTCCACCTCGATAGTCTATACCGAATTTCACAATAGCATCCTTATTCAAGTTAAGGTCAATCCACATGGCCTCCAAAAGATAAAAATGGTTATCCGCTTTTCTTTCCTGATTTGGTAATGATCACATGGATGATCTGGAAGATATTGGTCGTGTTCAACGTGAACTTCTTCTTAATAAATCCTTATTTACTTTTGTTGTTTATCTCAACAGTCATCTCAATGTTGGGATATCTTTCATACCTGGCGTCTCCCTTCCTGGGTATCAAGCCACCGGTCTTACACTTCACATTCTTGAAGGTCACTTCCTTCATCCAATTTTCTTAATTTCTTACTTTCTTGTCTCCTCAGTCTATCCGCGTCTCATTATTTATCCTTCGAACTATCTCAAGGTTTCTTCGAATCCTCCCAACTTACAGGGGATAATATATATGTATCTCTTATGCCCTCAACCATCAATTTTAACTCATGGTGAATCACCCTCATCCTGACGATTACTTACTTTTTTATTTCTATTACTACGAGTCTTTAGGGTTTCCTCATACCCAACTTCCTTATCATTATTTCATGAACTAACACAACATAAGCATTGATTTCAAACATCCCGTCATTCTGGATTCGTGTCCTCAGAACGAATCTTGACAACTTTTACAACTTAGATTCATAATTTATCATACTCGTCTGCCTTTGTTCTGACTCTAAAGCTTTTACACTATCTCCTTATCTTTGGGAATTACTTTCCCGAAAACAATTGACTGGACTTAAATCAGTTTATTATAATCTCTTGCTCCGTGCCTTCCTTGGCCTTTCACCAGCAGGTGGTCTCTCTCTTAGGAGGGTGAGTGATAAAAACAGTCTTTTGTGATTCGTCAATCATTTAGAATCTCAAATGATTCCTATATTTCCTTTAGCCAGGCTCTTGCCTCGACTAGGTCAACCTGTTCCTTGGAACTCTGAGAGCTTAACGATTTAAAGGTCATGAAAGAATTTCCTACCGCATTGTCCCCTCAGGGTGGTGGTTGGGGATAATAGTCTAAGTTCTCTTTAGACAGGTCCATGAATTGCCGTATAGGAGTACCGTCTCGGGTCTCCTTTCCTTACTCGACTTTCCGTTTCCTTAGTATGGAATGTTTCATCCTTCTCCCATACTTGGGGTTATCTTGTACGTTAAAATCCTCATTTTCCACTTCATTATGTTATGGGTTCCTTCTATCTTGATGGCGTCCTCCCTGACTATCACATTCAGGGTTTGCTCTAACTTTTATTCCTCAAACTAGCTTTCATCTAAGATTTCATCTTTAAGCTCTTAAACATTTGGAACCCAAATTCTATAGGAATACCTCATTATTCCCTTATCATCTCTCTCGGTATTAATCTCATATCTATTTGTTGGCTCTCTGCCTTCATTCATCACTTTTTCTGGCACAATATGTTCCTTTCCAATAATTCGGGCTGTATTGCAATCTCAAACAACTTTTCGGTACCGGCTCCGGTTACCTTCATATCTATTTCCATTTTTTTTTCAAAATCTCTTATTAACCCTCCCAAAGTCATTATCATCTTGAGTCTCTCCTTTTTACTAAGGGCATCAGCCACCACATTGGCTTTCCCCGAATGATAAAGAATCTCCCAATCATAATTCTTGATTAGCTCTAACCGCCTCCTCTGGCGTATGTTGAGCTCTTTCTACGGAAAAAGGTACTAGAGCTCCTATGGTTTGAGTAAATCTTGCACTTCTCTCCATACAAGTAGTGCCTCCAATCTTTAGGGAAAAACTATTGCCACGAGCCCAAGCTCATGGGTGGGAATATCGAATTTTATATTCCCTTAATTATCTTGATGCGTACGCGATTACCTTGCTGTGCTGTATAAGAAGCACCCTAATTCCTTATGCGAAGCGTCACTACATTTCACAAAATCTCATTTTCCATCCGGCAACGCCAACATAGGGAACGTCACCAACCTTTGCTTCGGTTCTTAAAAGTTGTTCTCGCATTTCTCTGTCCATTCGAACTTCTCAGTCTTACGAGTAAGCCGCGTTAAAGGGGCTACTATCTTTACAAACTTGAACGAACCTCTGGTAGTGACCGGCCAATCCTACCTCTGGTAGTCGACCAAACCATGGTCATCAATTCATCAGTGGTCCTTTATCCAATCCTGTCAGGATCCTCCATGGGATCCTCCTCAACAACTATCCCTTCTAGGACAACATCCTCAACCGCTACATCCTCAATATCAACATCATCCGGTCCTGCATTAGGACACTCTATCGGATCCACAATCCGATCTCTAATTAGTAATAAAATATCATCATGATGTTGCTCCTCAACCTCAGGGTTCGGAGTCCCGCTACCATATACGATAACGAACTACGCTCCTATCGCTACATTTATAAGGGTTCCCATAAGGGTTTTAACTGTCAGTACTACGTTAGGTAGTCCGACTATGAACTTGGCAAGAGTTCTTATTATCTTAGTGAACTTATTATCTTAACGTCCCATCATCTCTGAGGTTTATAACGCTTAGCTCTGATACCATTTCTGTAACACCCCCAGATCAGGGGTCGGGGATCCGGGTCGTCACGAGTTCCATTTCCCTTAATAACACCCAATCTTAATAATTACTCAACTACTCTGTACTGTGACCCCACAATAAACACACACACCACACGTTATAGTCTCAGAGATGAACATCCAAAAATAACCACAATTCATTTTATTCCACAATTATCTGCCAATACACCTTAAAAGGTTTTCTGAATAAATTTACATTTCTTTGCCATTATTACAATTCATAAATATAAATAAATCTGGTACATCAAAAGTTGAAAGCCTAGCCTATTGGTAGTTCCTACCTCAGCTACGGCGGCATCAATGCTTCTAGAAAACTGCGGAACGTCTCCTAATCGCTTGCGAATCGGGAGCTTGGTTCTGTTCATCTTTTCTCTCTGTTGTTGTGTGATGAAAGAAGAAAGCAAGGGTGAGCAGCAAGCCCACCAAAATAATATGTATAATGATTAATAGTATATGAGCCTTCTCATAGTACTCATGAAAGTCTTGGTCAAAAGAAATGAACCAAGTTTGATATCTTAATGCGATGAAGTCGCAAAATATTCAGTATATATACATATATACTTTTCAAAATCTTGGGAATCCTCTCCATGCATAATACACACAGAGTTCCAGTGTATAACTATATAAAAATACCGTTGCAAGGTGATCTCATATATCTAACCTTGTCTCAACGTTTTTCTGAAAATCTTTGCATGCATAAGATAATCATTTACTAGATATAAGTTAAAAAAAATGAAGTTACAAGATACTCCAATATACTTTATATCCACATACTACTTGAACTACCACCGTTCAAGTTATAATCAGTTTCAAAGTTCATCACCCAGATGAGACTACAAGATAAGACTTGAATAGATTCAATCTTTGAAATATCATTATAAATAATGAAGTTACGAGATACTTCATTAAGTCCTGATATATATATCCATATATATATATATATATATCTCATATATTTCCTGAAAATCTCTGTCATGTAAAGTATGAACAGAGTTATAATATCCAATGAATTTTGGAAAGGAAAAGAATTTTGGCATAAACCAGATATCTTGCTGATCAGGCAAAGATACCAATAAGTAACCTTTTCTACTGTAGATGGATGAATTCCTCACCGGTCATCACCCTGGCCGCATTAGGACCTCGCGCTAGACCATTACCCGGCCACTCACGCGTTGATGGACTGCCACCCAGCCACTTACACTTTGATAGACCGTACCCCGGCCTGTCGCTTATGCCGACTCAATTAGATGGGCTTACTTCCCGAACATTGGGCAAGTAATCAATTCATTTATCAAAACAGCAACCTTGTTGCGAATATAAAATACACCATAGAGCCGGATCCCTCAGGTTTTGAACGAGTATTTAAATCCCCTTTAAAAGGAAGATCTTAAATATAAAAATGAGTTTTGGGATCCGCTCTAACTTTTAAAAATCATTTTGAAGACTCGAAAATACTTTAAAGAGTGTTTGGAGTAATGCTGATTTAATGAAGTAAATCAGTCCCAATATATTTAGAAAATATCTGAATATTATTATTTAAATAATATTCCCATAAAGAATAATCTTTATACAAATAATTGAAGTAGAAGTTGTAAGACTTATACTTGAAATGAGTATTAAATAACCAAAGATATACTTATATGAAAGTACTATCTTTATTTGAATAATCGAAAATAAGTTTGATTATCGACACCTTATTCTTTAATAAAATAAAGAATATATCTCAGCAAATAATCAGAGTCATAGATCCTCAAATGAATATTCAAATAATATTCAATAAATAAAATAAGCTGAGTCATAAGCCCTCGTATGAATATTCGAAATAATATTCAATAATAAAATAAAGGAGTCATAAGTCCTCGGATGAATATTCGAAATAATATTCAATAATAAAATAAACTGAGTCATAAGCCCTCGAATGAATATTCAAATAATATTCAAATAATAAGATAAACTGAGTCATAAGCCCTCGAATGAATACTCAAATTAATATTCAATTAAGTAAAATAAAGGTATCGAATAAACCTTATTCGATCCATAGTTTTAAAAACTATATCCATATATATATAAATATATAAATATATATATATATATATATAATATACTCGGGAACATCGACTCCCGGTTTTAGAAATATGTTTTCACCTTTGGGTCCCTATACTAAGGGTATATGCAAATTACTGCTATTCTCTAGCATAGGTATTATCAACTGAACCAACAAATATATATGGCAAGAATACGAAACAGGCATGCATATATATACCATATCAGCATGCTTCAATATATCGCAACATTTGCTAATTAACCAACATGCATCTATCGCAAGATAATGCATATACATATATACATCACAACAACAGTATAACGGATAGAAAACTTGCCTGAGCGACTGGGGGTTACGAATGGCTCGGGACGAGTCTGGTAACCTATAAACAACAAGTAAGTTGGAATTAAACCAAAGTCACTTGTAAATCTATACTTTAACTAACTTAGACTCTAACGCTTGTTTTGCGCTTACTGATTCTCTTAAGTCATTCGAGTACCCTCGGCTCCACCATTTTTAATAATTTAACCTTTACGAGTTTTAAGGCGATTCCTTCGCGAGTGTCTTACCAACTGCCTAACACACTTACCATAAATGTTTCATACATTAATTAACCCATTTTGGTCTTTAACCTATGTTTCAAAGTAAGGCGAGGGGAAAAGTTTCGTTCGCGAAACGCCGTTACTTGAAACGGTCATTTCTCCTAAACCGTGCATCGGAATCGAACGAACTACATATCAAAACGAAGCTCGTAACATGAGCTATCTAAACATGGCAGTGGTCATAATCTAGCAGGGGGTTCTCGGGTCCTAATGTTATGCACAAAAACAGTCCAAAGAAAATCGGACGTTACGACGGCTATGTTTACGCGATTACCAATGTTTAAACTACTCCAATTAACCACCAACCAACTCATAACCATCAATACAACAAAACTTCACCTAAACCATACCACATCAGTCCATAATCTCCAAGGTTTTCAACTCAAACAACCACAATCAAGACCTATGAACTATAATCAAGCTTCAATTACCAAAATACTTCCAAATCAAACCAAACTACTAATAATCACAATCCATGCTTCTCATTTCACAACACCAACCATTAAACTTACTAACAAATAAATTAAAGGCTAGGGTTTGAAGTTTATACCTTCCTTGGGAGGTGTTAAGTTGCTAGGAAGCCTTAGGGAGCCTCCTACAAGCTTGATCTTTCCAAAGAAATCAAGAACACAAAGTTAGGCTTTGAAGTTTCTAAAAGTCCGATTTAAAGAACTATAAAAATGAGGGTCTTACCATGATTATTTGGACGAGACTTGTGAACAAGAGTTGTAGGCCATCTCAATACCTTTCCAATGAGCTATAGAACACAATATTTGAGTGAGTAATGAAGGAGATACAGCAGTTTTAGTGTTCTGGTTCTGTTTTGGCCGAGAGCATGAAGAACAATGCCTTGGTTTCTTTTTGATTTTGATGAAAAATGATTTGCTTGGCTTGGTTGGTTTGATTTTTGTGTTTGTTTTAGTAAATTACCTAGTTACCCTTGATTTTGTGTGGTTAAAAAGCCACCACATCTCCTTCCTTCCCATGTCCTGCTTGTGTCATCCTCATGATGTCATCCTCCCCTCCTTGTCCTCTTTCTATTGGCTGGATGACATCATCCCCACTAATCCCCTTGATTAACTTCCTAATCGTTTGCCTAATGACCGCTGATCTGTTATACGGTTCGCTTAACTTTTGTTTTCGTTTATCGTTTGAGGGATCATACCCGGGATCTTATTACTTAGGTTCCCTTAACCTTTCTCAATATATTATATTCCTTTTATGATCCTCTCCTATAATCCTTTAATTTAAATCCTTTTTATCCTGTTACCTTTTTCTCAAATCTTTCCGTATCTAGTGTATTTCCGGGAAAAATCAAAGTGTTCGGATTTGGATTCTGACGATCTTTACATACACTTATATCCCATATAAAGTACTAATAAAATCTCAGAATATCCATATCAGAACCCCTACATAGTGTGGCATGAAAAGTTTTCTCATTCAGCAAAAACACTATTCATAAGGGTTTCAAAAATTTCCCAAAAATTGGGGTTATTACAATGCTCCCCCCGATCTGGGAATCATCTGATTATCGATTATTGATTTGAAATATTTAATTTAAAAGGAAGAATCTCTTTATTATATGATTATGATTGTAACATAATATAATCCCTCTAAAATTAAATAAAATCAAGTAGTAATTGGCCAATGACACAACGGGCTTGTGTCGGTCAAAGCCTTCCAACATGGTAGAAAGTAGTTCTTATTTTTAAATCATTGTCGTTTTGTGCTATAGCCGAGGGCTTTGATTTCAAAATAAGAAATACTTGTCTATTACATAAAGATATGTACATTGAATTAGAATCTAAAGGTCGTTACGTGCTACAGTCGTGGGCCGTTGGAGACTGATTCAATTGTACGAAATATTGGGTTAGACTTGACTTAGAATATTGAGTTTGTCGTGCTACAGCCGTGACTCAATTATTCAAGAGGCTAAAGTTTTATTAGGGAATAACATAAGATGTAATTGATAACAGTTGTCTGCCAATTAAACATCACATGACGTTTCGTGCTACAGCCGAGGTTGTGTGAAGGAATGTAGGATCCCTATTCCCACTAGCATTATGAATGCTTAATTTTCACTTAGGGGTTGTATAAATTAGATAAACTAGTGGGAGCCACTTATGAATAAAGACCCGATTCATATAGTGTTTTGAAATGAAATTAAATATTTGCTAAGTGTTGTTATGTGTTCATCATTTACAGATTTACTATATTCGTTATGTCTTCTGCACTATCACTCCGGAGTGTACTAGATGCTCACAAGTTGACTGGTCCTAATTTTACTGACTGGCTTCGAAACTCGAGAATTGTTCTCAGGGTTGAGAAGATGGAATATGTGCTTGACTCACCTAAGCCTACTGAACCTGCTAGCGATGCACATAATGATGAACATGTTGTTTATCGTAAGTGGATAGATGATGCAAATGTTGCTCAATGCATCATGCTAGCTTCCATGAACATTGATCTACAGAAGCAACATGAGTATATGGATGCTCACACTATCCTTATGCATCTACAATAGTTGTATGATGTTGCAGGGAGGACAGCTCGATATGAGATATAGAAGGAACTGTTCGGTTATAGGATGTCTGGGGGATCATCTGTGAATGACCATGTACTTAAGATAATCAATTTGATTGAACGTCTTGGACAACTTGGTTTTGCCATGGATGGGGAGCTGAGCCAATACTTGGTCTTGCAATCACTTCTGAGTTCGTTCTCGCAGTTTGTTGTGAACTTTCACATGAATAAGCTGGATGTCATCCTGCCTGAACTCCACAACATGTTGAAGACCGCAGAATTGAATTTTCCCCCTAAGAAGAGTTTTGTTCTTCTAATTGGTGAAGGTTCCAATCCTAAGAAAAGAAAGAAGAACCCTTCCAAGAAGAAGAAAGTAGGTGAGAAAAAGCTGGTTCCACCAAAAGCTAAAGACCCCAAGAGCAAGGCTGTTTGCTTTCACTGTAACAAGGTGGGGCACTGGAAGATGAACTGCAAGGTTTACCTTGCAGAATTGAAGAAGAAGAAGGGTAGTGAGACTACCGCTTCTGATTCAGGTATGTTCATGATCAAAGTTAATATATCACTAAGTCAAATTTCTACTTGGGTATTAGATACCGCCTGTGGTTCTCATATTTGCAATTCATTGCAGGGACTAAGGAGAAGTAGGACTCTTGAAGAAGATGAGGTGATTCTACGGATGGGAAATGGAGCAAGAGTTGCTGCTGAAGCTGTAGGATCATTTCATTTACATATGCCTACGGGCAAGACTATTGTTCAAAATAATTGTTATTTTGTTCCCTCGATTGTGAGGAATATTATTTCTATTCCATGTTAGACTTGGCTGGATTTTCGTTTGTTATTCACAATAATAAATGTTCAATTCTTAGAGATAACGTTCTTTATGGAAGTAGTATTTTAAACAATGATCTGTATGTATGTGACGTAGAGCATAATTTACTACAAATTGAACATACTAATAAAAGAAAAAGGGATGATGAAAATCTCACTTTCTTGTGGCACTGCGGACTTGGTCATATTAGTGAAAATAGACTGCGAACATTGCATAAGGAAGGGCTACTTGACCCCTTTGATTTTGAATCATATCCTACATGCGAGTCTTGTCTCTTGGGTAAAATGACCAAATCTCCATTTAGTGGACATGGAGAGAGGGCTGCAGATTTGCTAGGATTGGACACAGATGTATGTGGACCAATGTCTACGCAAGCCATGGGTGGATTTTCATACTTCATTGCTTTCATAGATGATCGATCTAGATTCAGATATGTGTATTTGATGAAACACAAGTCTGAAGCCTTTGAAAAGTTCAAAGAATATAAGTATGAAGTGGAGAAACAAACCAAACATAGTATTATAACTCTTCGATCAGATCGAGGTGGTGAATACTTGAATGGAGAGTTTCTAGCTTATCTCAAAGAAAATGGTATAGTCTCCCAGTGGACTCCTCCATATACTCCACAGTTGAATGGGGTATCTGAAAGGAGAAATCGAACTTTGTTAGACATGGTTCGGTCCATGATGAGCTATGCGAATCTTCCAGTATTCCTGTGGGGTTATGCATTGGAAACCTCAGCATATTTACTGAATAAGGTACCTTCCAAATCTATTCCTCAAACTCCATATGAGATATGGAAAGAAAGGAAACCGAGTCTTAAACACGTTAAGATTTAGGGATGTCCAGCTTATGTCAAGAAAGTTGACCCAAATAAGCTGGAATCTCAATCTGTAAAATGTAATTTTGTGGGATATCCTAAAGAGACTTTAGGGTATTACTTTTACACCGATCATCGGGTGTTTGTCTCCAGACATGCTACCTTCTTGAAAAAGCAGTTTAACCTTTAAGGAAACAGTGGGAGCAAAATTGAACTTGATGAAGTTCAAGAAGCACAAACTACTACGGATCAAGTGGAAACACCTGTTCAGACTGAACAACCTTCTGTGGAACAGCCCATTCATAGGTCAGGGAGAGTGTCTCGCCAACCTGAGAGGTATTATGGCCTTGTCATTGAGAATGACAATGAGTTGTCAATCATTTATGATGACGACCCTGTGACCTATAATGAGGCTATGAGTAGTGTTGACTCAGAGAAATGGCATAGTGCCATGACATCTGAAATGGAATCTATGTATACCAACCAAGTATAGACTCTGGTTGAGGCGCCTGAAGGTGTTAAGCCTATTGGGTGCAAGTGGGTATACAAAAGAAAGATTGGAGCAGATGGGCAGGTGGAGACCTATAAGGCCAGGTTCGTGGCAAAAGGATTCAGACAAAGGCAAGGGATTGACTTTGATGAAACTTTTTTGCCTGTAACCCTGTTAAAATCAATTCGGATTTTGCTTGCGATTACTGCTTATTACGACTATGAGATCTGGAAAATGGACGTGAAAACGGCCTTCCTCAATGAGAAACTTGAAGAGGAAGTGTATATGACACAGCCAGAGGGTTTTCTTTCCAAGAGAAATGAACACCTAGTGTGTAAGCTGCTGCAAACCATATATGGTTTAAAGCAAGCTTCTCGTAGATGGAACATCCGTTTTGATAAGACAATCAAAGAGTTTGGTTTTATCAAAAACATAGATGAACCATGTGTCTACAAAAAGGTTAGTGGGAGCGAGGTAACCTTTCTTGTATTGTATTGAAAGAGGAGACGTCAAGAGAGTTGACACACATAACAATGTAGCAGACCCACTCATAAAGCCACTTTCTCAATGTCACTTTGATCGTCATAAAGACAAGATGGGTATTAGATACCAGAGTGATTGGCTTTAGTACAAGTAGGAGATTGAAAGAGATGTGTCCTAAGTCCAATCATGTATGATGATTTAGGAATAACTTTTATGTAATTTGTTTTGATTTCATTGATATTAATAAAAGATTTGTTTTGGTTTTATTGCGGGCTTTATCTATTTAAGTGCTTAAATAAGATATACCATAGTTTAGAGTAAAGCTTTTTATGGATTATGATGAGATCATAATAATGAGACCTAAAAGATGATAACTCTAAACTTAAATATTTCCTGGTCATAGGATTACTAACTGGTAATTAGTACTCCGCAAAGATCGGTATATACTATGCTTGCTTCATTATGAAGGATGTCTGTTCTCATAGACATTTGTGTTGTGACACTATAGCTAGTATGTAGGTGCTTATTATAGAATAAGTTCACTGAACATGACTCACACAGCTGAACAACTGATGGAGTTCACTCACGTGTCAGCAGTTGTTCACATAGTGATAGTTGTACAAGTATCCTTAGACTTGAGGTCATCATAGTCATCTTGTAAACACTGAACTATGCTTTGGTTTAGTTCTTAGTCTCCAGAGACAATTATAAGGGCTCTACTGGGTATACTTCTGTGTGTTATTGATATTCCTGTTGATACTCCAAATAATTGCGATCTCGGTTCTTGAAAGAGGCTACAACCAATCTGACTAAATATAATTGGTCTTTGATTTCATTTAGCTAGTCATCACTTGGTGCATTTGATTAATTAAGTGAGTTAATTGGCTAATTTTACCAATTAATGGTCAGTTAGATGGAAATCGATTCCTATTAGATTAAGTCAAAGTTTGATGTGACTTTCAAATTCGAAATCAATGCAATGAGGAATTTGGAGAAGTTAAGGACACCAGTAGAATTCAGAAATTGTTGCAAGTGTGTGAGGTTTTACTTGGATGATTATGCCCTTTATAATGAACAAAAGAAATAAAAACTTTTTTATATGGACAAGTGAGAAAAATGTTTTGAAAAACTAATGATTTAAGATTGAGCAAAGAGAAGGAAGGAAGAAAAGGAAGAAGGAAGGTGGAATAAAGAAGAGATTAATAACCACACAAATATGGATTTTATTAGACATTCAAAGAGATTTTTTCATCTGCAATAAAGTTTTATTGAAGGACCTCTTGTTTCCAAATTGTTTTGATAATCATACAATAAATAATTTATAAAGTATTTCTGTTTTGGATAAAATGTGAGATATGAAAGAGATGTGTCCTAAGTCTAATCATGTATGATGATTTAGGAATAAATTTAATGTAATCTGTTTTGATTTCATTGATATTAATAAAAGACTTGTTTTGGTTTTATAGCGGGCTTTATCTATTTAAGTGCTCAAATATGATATACCATAGTTTAGAGTAAAGCTTTTTATGGATTATGATGAGATCATAATAATGAGACCTAAAAGATGATAACTCTAAACTTAAATATTTCCTGGTCGTAGGATTACTAACTGGTAATTAGTAATCCGCAAAGATCGGTACATACTATGCTTGCTTCATTATGAAGAATGTCTGTTCTCATAGACATTTGTGTGGTGACACTATAGCTAGTATGTAGGTGCTTATTATAGAATAAGTTCACTGAACATGACTCACACAGCTGAACAACTGATGGAGTTCATTCACGTGTCAGCAGTTGTTCACATAGTGATAGTTGTACAAGTATCCTTAGACTTGAGGTCATCATAGTCATCTTGTGTACACTGAACTATGCTTTCGTTTAGTTCTTAGTCTACAGAGACAATTATAAGGGCTCTATTGGGTATAGGAATTTGTACATGAAGATAGTGTATGATCAATAAAGGATCTACCCCTTCCAGTGAAGGAAGAGAATGTTCAATGCTGATCCACTTATGCTAGTTCAGGAATCTCTGGCCAGAGTGAATGAAATTAGAAAGGAGTTTCTAATTTACATTAAATAGAACTAAGCATAGTGAATGGGAAAGCAAATGATTAAATAAGATAGGCTTGACACAAGTTCCATGCCTTGTATTTAATCGTGACATTACAGGGTATAAGGAATTGATTGTACGGTAACTACTCACTGAATAGGTTCTTGGTATTCTAAGCAGCGAATTCGTATTATCCGGATAGTCGCGATATGCTAAGAAGTATCCCTCACGATGTAGAATAAATATGATTAATTTATTAATTAATTTATTAATTAATCATATTTAATAAATTAGAGAATTTATATAAATAATGATAAAATAGTTTTATTATTATTTATTTCTACTACCGGCTTAATATTGAACCTACAGGGTCACACCATAAAAGAGAATGATTTAATGGTGGAGGAATTATTTAATAATGGCTGGTAATTATTTATTTATGAAATAAATAATTAATTAGCAGATTTAATAATTGATTAAATGAGATTTAATTAATTATAAATTAATTAAGAAAAGTTCTTAATATTATTAATTAAGAATTTAATTTTGGAAATTAAATCAAGTGAGAGAATTATTTTTCTAAAGTGTTTAGAAAAGGGATTAATGATTAAAAGGTGTTTTAATTATTAGTTAATTGGTTAATAAGAATAATCAATTAAAGGGTTAATAATAATAATATTTTATGGAAAATTTCCAGCTGAAAATTTTGCCTATAAATATACTATTATAAACCCTATTTGCTTCAACCCAAATAAAAAACCCTAATTCTAAAGTAGAAATAGAGGGAGCAACTAATTCTCTCGACCTCTTCCTCCTCCATCACATTGTACTCTTGGTGGATACTGATGGAGTGCTTCACACTTGAGGAGCAGCTGCTAGGGATTTCCGTTCATCGTTCTTGGATCGCTATTAAAGACCTCCATCTTTCCATTAACGTAAAGCTTCTTAAGGTAAACATACTGAACTATGAATTAAATATTATTTTTCGCATGGATCCTGTAGAGGGTTTCGGTTTTTTAAGATTTAAATTTACGTTTTCGTTGCGTTTATGTGCTAAAAACCCTTCAAGATACAGTTTTAGTCAGTTTCTGATTGATATTGATACTTAGGTTGTTAAATATCAAAAGTGGTATTAATATAGATGATTGATGTTTACTTCGGTATTTGATGTTGTGAGCATCAAAGTTCGTATTGATATCTAATTTGATATTACATCAAAATGAGTATTAATATCAGGAGTTCGGTTGTGAATGAGCTATGAGAATGAAGAAGGAAATAGGAAAGAAAGTGGAATCAACAGGATGATAAAGATACTTTATAGGTAAGATATGGGTAACATGAGGGACAGAAGTAAGGCAAAAAATTTAGAAAACATTTATAAATTGAGATAGGGATTGTGTCCCAGCAGTACGATTAAGTACCGAGGGCTAAAAGAAGATATCTAGTGACCAGACATAAAGATAAAATGGGGGGGGGGAACATGTAGATAAATGTTATACCTACCTAACAGTTAAGGCGGGACATCAAAGACTAGATGGATACATCTCGCTAGGAAACGTCGTAGTAAAGTCACCTGAGAACCAAAGTTTGTCCAATAAGTGGGTTAGTTACTGCTTGAAGAAATGGTGGTACGTCATCAGATCCACAAATTGATTTAAAATGATCGATATTATTTTATTTGAAATTTGACAGGAGTATTCAGAATATGATAAATTATGTCGAACTAGAATAGTATATACCACTCCAAGATGAACGAGCAGTAAGTAAGGAGGAACTAAAAGATAGGAATTTGGCTACGATAACTCAAGGGATTCAAGCGACTCCGAGAATATGATACGAGACATAGATGTCAAAGAACACTTTCTGATAATATGGCATAAAGAAAGAATAAGCATTATATGTGACTATGGCTGATAATATTGCAGTCAGTTCGTATGAGAACTCCCTAAAACCAAAATAAATGATAATATGGGTTAGAATAAGCAGGTGATGCCTCCATATTAGTATATTTTCTTCTATGTAGTAAGAGAATTTCCCTCGGCAAATCTACTCGATTGTGATTTAAGGAAATTAAGGTATGATGATACGGCTGTGCGCCAATCGTATCCAGTCGAGATTTCTCGTTAACTCTTAATTCTAAAGTAATTTCAAGAACATTAGAAATCGAATACGCCCTGGTTCAATATATCATTGGTAGATGGACAAGAAGATTAAGGGGACGATTAAAGAGCCCCGAATACGATTAGGAGCGATTACGAACTAGGTTGATTAAACAGAGAAACATGTGGGAATGAGATTCAATAACCAATAACTATTGGAAACATTCATGAGCACAGATTACTAGAATTAAAAAGAAAAGAGAATTAATAGGCATTATGCTAGTCCTTTTGAAACAGTAAAATAGGAACACTAAGTGTAAGTGAGTTGGCTTCACCGCCACACGTATAACTGGTTCATAGGGTGTTTATGTGTGTATATTCAGGAAAAGTAATTAAGCTCCATTATATATATATATATATATATATAATGGGGACTTAAGTTGAGTTATATGAGCAACTAATTGAATATGATATCAGCAAGAGGCTGATAGGTAATGAGTGGTGTTGTGAGTAAAGTTCATGAAAAGTTGTAAGGTTGAGGGATCAACCTGACAAAATGGATGTGAGATACTTGAATATATCATTATCTGATCCTTAGTGTGATTCCGAGGACAGAATCCTTTTAAGGGGGAAAGGATGTAATATCCCGGACATAGCGTGTAATTATTTTTATTGATAAATGATTATTATGTGATTATTATGTGATTTTTGGTAAATTATCTGATGATTGGTGTTGATATGTGAATATTTATACGTGGTAAAGTATAAGTATGTTAATTTTATTATGACCAGAATAAAATATAGATAATTACAGTATTTTTCTGGTAATTTTTGGACTGTTATATGATTTTATATTGATTTTTGAATTTATTAATTATTTTCTGAATAATTACAAAACTATTTTATAAAGCCGGGAATCGTTCAACCTCAACCGTTTTCATATTTTTATAACCAGAAACTCTTCCAAAAACTCCTTCCTAACCTAATCTGGTAATTCCAGACATTTTTCGTATTTTGACTTTTTCGATCCGGATTACGGTTTGACCTGCATGGCCTGGCGCAAAATTTTCGATACGATAACCCTTTTCGATAACATTATCTTCGTACAAAGCGTTTTATAAAATCCCGGTTTTTATAATTATTCAAAACCATTGATGCTTATCCAAAATAGGATAATGCTTATCCAAAATAGGATAATGTTTATCCAAAACGTTATCCGATAGGATCGTTTTTATAGTTACTTAGCGGCTAAGAAACGTATTTGTTGGATATATTTGAGATGTCATGTTTAATATGTTTCATGTTTAGTTTTCAGATCTCAACTAACAGGAACTATCAGTTCTTACTGAAATCAGGACTTACCGGAAGTCAGGACTTAAGGATATCAAGATTTAGATTATCAGAATATAATATCAGAAGATGGATATCAGAACTTAAGTACTGAAGGACTAACAGTTAAGGAAGGAAGCTGATTTACAGAAAGAAGATCGAAACTAATACAGAATAAGATATGCATAGAAAGAGTTTGAGGACAGAAGAATTATATATGATATCTGGTTGATATATTTTAGGAGACAGAATTATATTCCATATCAACTAGAAGTTATCTTGTAACTGTGTGTCTATATAAACACAGACATAGGTTTACTCTATAAGAGTTACGATCATCGAGAAGATCATATATTGTAACCTAGCATCTCTCGTGATAATTGTTCATCACTGAGAGAGAACAGTTCCATTGTAACAGAGTTTGTTATATCAAATACATCTATTTTCTGTTACTTGTGCTTTAAATCGATTTGATTGTATTCTACACTATATTTAACCCCCTTCTACAGTGTTGTGTGACCTAACAAGTGGTATCAGAGCCTATCTGTTAACACACATACAGTAAAGATCCAAAATAATCATGTCTGAAGAAGCAGAAAATCCAACCAAGCCCGCTAAAACTGAAGAAACTCCAAAGACTCAAACCCATAGTCGATATGAGACTATTAGGGTTCCCATGCTGAGACCGTCTGAGTATCCCATATGAAAAGTAAAGATGGCTATGTTTATGGAAGATACAGATCCAGAATACCTTGACAGAATTTATGAAGGACCGCATAAGCCAACCAAGCTCTCTGTTGTAGTTGCAGATCAGCTAGCAAAGACCATACCAAAGGAGAAAAGTGAATACACAGCTGAAGATATCTCATATATTTCCAAGGATGCAAAGGTAAGGCATTTGCTGCATAGTGCCATTGATAATGTCATGTCAAATAGGGTAATTCAATGCAAGTCTGCAAATGAGATATGGGATGCTTTGGAGACAAGGTGTCAAGGAACTGATGCAATCAAGAAAATCAGGAGGACTATACTTATTCAAGAGTACGAGCACTTTGACTCAAAAAGTGATGAGTCATTAACTGACTTATATGACAGGTTTGTCAAACTCTTGAATGATCTGTCACTGGTGGACAAGGAATATGACATTGAAGATTCAAATCTAAAATTCCTTTTAGCACTTCCTGAAAGTTAGGATTTGAAAGCTACTATTATAAGAGATAACTATGCTCTTGATGAAACTACTCTTGATGAAATTTATGGATTGCTCAAGACTTATGAACTTGAGATGGATCAAAGAAGCAAGATACATGGGAGAAAGTCAAAAATAGTTGTTCTTAATGCTGAGGAGGAATCCCCCAAAGTGGCTGTATCAACGAAAGGAAAAGGAAAGGCTCTCATCATAAAGTCTGATTCAGAATCATCAAGTTCTGATGATGATGATTCAGAAACTAAAAGTCTACCTGAAGTAGATGCTGATGAAGAGATGATGAAACTGTGTTCTCTTATGGTGAAGGGTATCACAAAGATTGCCTACAGTAAATTCAGAAGGGGAAAGAAGTTTTCCAGGAAAGGAAGAAGTTCTGATAGGAAGGGTTTCAGAAAATCTGAAGACAAAGGAGGAAAGTCTGACCGAGGAGATTACTCAAATGTCAAATGCTACAATTATGGTGAGAAAGGCCACATATCTCCTGACTGCAAGAAAGGAAAGAGTGACAAAGGCAAGGCACTTGTCACAAAGAAGAAAAGCTGGACAGACACCTCAGATTCTGAAGATGAGGAGAACTATGCCTTGACGGCGAATGTTGATAGCAGTTCTAATGCTACTGAGTTAAAGGTACCTCAAACAACTTATGCCTTTCATACTGATGATATTACTGAGTTGAGATTATATCTTAAAACCATGTTTATTAGCTATAGAGATCAAACTTTAACATGTGAAAGATTAACTTCTAAAAATCTTGCTTTTAAAAAGAGGAATGATTATTTAGAAAAAGAGTTAGTTATGTTCCATCAAACTCAGAATGATAGAGATGATGCTTTCTATGTGAGAGATGAAGTGCTAAAAATGAATAAATCTCTAAAAACTGAGTTAGAAAAGGAGAGAGAGATTGTCAGGACTTGGACTAACTCTGGCAGAACAACTCAGAATATACTAAATAGTGAGAACTGGAAAGAGGGCTTAGGTTATGGAGATGAGAAAAGTGAAAAAGGAACTGAACAAGTTAAGCCAATTATTGTTAAACAGACTACTAAGACAAAGGTAAATCCTGTTAAATTTGTAATTGAAACTGTAAAGTACGATTCTGAAAAGATGAAAGATGATGAGAAAGAAGTGATAGCAGAGTCAACTTCTGACAAATTAGAACACGATAAACCAACTGAAGTTAACATAGGCTTAATGACAAAGAAGCAGCTTAAACATAACTTGAAAGAGATTACCAGTGTAAACAAGGTAAAAGAAGCTAGGAAAAATAGGAATGGAAAGGAAGGTGTGAATAAAAGCAACAATTATATTCCTGTTCCTAATGCTCCTAGAAAGAAATTCTATAACTGTGGAAATTCTAACCATCTGGCTTCTTTTTGCAGGAAAAATAAGAATATAAACTCCTTACATTCTAAGTCAAGAGTTAAGAGTCAGTTTGTTAGGTTTAAGCCACAAAATCCTTGTTTTCATTGTGGTAGTGTGTGGCATTCCATTTATACTTGTAAGGAATATCATAGTTTGTACAATGATTATTATCATATAAAACCTTCTTTGAAGAAAGTTACTTTAATTGCTTCTAGTGTAAAGTATGATGCAAAGTATGATAATGTTAATACTGATAAGAAAATTGTTAGCATAAACTCGGATGTTAAATCCGCTGCAAATGTTAACAAACTTAAAAAGGCCAAAGGATCCAAGCAAGTTTGGGTCCTTAAAACTACCTTTAGTGGTCTTTGTGATTGCAGGGCAACAGGAAGAACATCCTAGTTCTGGACAGTGGATGTTCAGAATATATGACTGAAAATAAAGCCCTGCTATCAGACTTTGTGGAGAAAGCTGGCCCAGGAGTTTCATAAGGAGATGGCAATATTGGGAAAACTCTGGGATATGGCAAGATCAATCTTGGGAATGTCATCATTGAAGCAGTAGCTCTAGTCTCAGGACTTAAACACAATCTGTTGAGTATAAGTCAAATTTGTGACAGTGGTTATCATGTGGATTTCTTTAAAGAACACTGTAAAGTTATAAGTAATTCAACAGGCAAAGTGGTTCTGAAAGGATATAGGCATGGTAACATTTATGAAGCCAGACTTTCAACAAGTACTGTTGGTTCTGCATTCTGTCTGTTGAGTAGAGCATCAATTGAAGAAAGCTGGAATTGGCACAAGAAACTCTCTCATTTAAATTTCAACAATATAAATGAGCTAGTAAAGAAAGATCTTGTGAGAGGACTTCCAAAAACAGTATTTGCTCCTGATGGCCTTTGTGATTCATGTCAGAAGGCAAAACAAAGAAAATCTTCTTTCAAGAGCAAAACTGAGTCATCAATTCTTGAGCCTTATCACCTACTGCATGTTGATCTATTTGGTCCAGTCAATGTCATGTCTATTGCAAAGAAGAAATATTCTATGGTTATATTGGATGAGTTCACAAGGTACACATGGGTGTACTTCTTGCACAAGAAGACTGAAACTACATCTACCCTAACTGATCATGTCAGACAGCTGGATAAATTGATAAAAGATTCTGTTAAAATTATAAGGAGTGATAATGGCACTGAGTTCAAGAATTCAATTATGGAAGAGTTCTGCAAAGATCATGGAATCAAACAGGAATTTTCTTCACGTGGAACTCCATTGCAAAATGGAGTTGTAGAAAGAAAGAACAGGACTCTCATTGAAGCTGCACGAACAATGCTTGATGAAGCAAAGCTACCAACCTATTTTTGGGCTAAAGCTGTGCAGACTGCTTATTTTACACAAAATACAACACTCATAAACAAGCATGGAAAAACACCATATGAAATGGTGAAGAAGAAGAAGCCAAATTTGAAATACTTTCATGTATTTGGTTGCAAGTGTTTTGTTCTCAAGACTCATACTGAGCAGCTGTCAAAATTTGATCTAAAAGCTGATGAAGGAATTTTTGTTGGATATCCACTTTTCACAAAAGCCTTCAGAGTCTACAATTTAAGAACAAGAGTTGTCATGGAATCTATCAATGTCTCTTTTGAAGATAAGAAGATTACTGGACTTGAAGATTTTGATGATCATGATCAGCTGAGATTTGAGAATGAAGATTTAAATTCTGATTCTGAAAATTCTGATCCTGTAAGTTCTGATGGATTAAGTTCTGATGTCATTTAAACTGTGATAACAACTCCAAAGGAAAATGTACATGTCCAGGGGGAACAAGCTGAAGATCCTACCACATCTTAAGACTCTCGAGAAGTATCAGAACATGTCACTGGCTCTTCAAGTTTTGATTCATCTAGTTCTGATGAGCCAAAGTCTGATGATTCTGGAAGCTCTGATTCTTCAACTTCTGAAAAATCAAATTCATATTCTGAAGTCTCAGAGAGCATAACTACAGGGGGAGCATTAGAAAATGCTGATGGAGACAGCATGGATCATGGGGGAGGATCCAGTTCTAGAGATCAACTTCCATCTGCAAGGAAGTGGACTAAAGCACATACACCTGATTTAATCATTGGAAATCCTGAAGCAGGTGTCAGAACTAGAACTGCAACTTCAAATGAATGTCTCTATCATTCTTTTCTATCTCAGACTGAACCAAAGAAAGTGGAAGAAGCTTTTCAAGATGGTGATTGGGTGCAAGTAATGCAGGAAGATTTAAATGAATTTGACAGAAATAAAATCTGGACCCTAGTGCCAAGACCAAAGAACAGATCAGTTGTTGGTACAAAATGGGTGTTCAGAAACAAAAATGACAGTGATGGCATAATTACAAGGAATAAAGCAAGACTGGTTGCTAAAGGTTACTCTCAGCAGGAGGGTATTGATTATGATGAAACATTTGCACCAGTTGCTAGATTAGAAGCCATAAGGATCTTTTTGGCTTATGCTGCTCACAAGAAATTTAAAGTCTTTCAAATGGATGTGAAAAGTGCTTTTCTCAATGGAGAATTGGAAGCTGCCAATTTCTTGGAGGCAGATTGGTTTCTTGGTTTAGCAAGAAACAAAAGTCAATTTCCACATCAACTGCAGAAGCAGAATATATTGCTGCAGGAAGCTGTTGTGCACAGATTCTTTGGATGAAGAATTAGTTACTGGATTATGGGTTAGGATTTTCTAAAATCCCTATTTACTGTGATAATCAAAGTGCTATTGCTATGATAGGTAATCCAGTTTAACACTCAATGACGAAGCACATCAGCATTAGGTACCATTTCATAAGGGAACATGTGGATGAAGGTACAGTGGAATTGTATTTTTTTCAACAGATCAACAGCTAGCAGATATCTTCACAAAACCACTATGTGAAGCTACTTTTATAAGATCGGTAAATGAACTTGGAATGGTTTCAGGTTCTTTCTCTAAATCTGCTTAGTTTTTGTTCTCATGCATCAGACTTTATGATCAGTGTTTACAGACTATATTATCTATATGTAATCTGTGCTTAATTTGAAAATTCTTTAAATGCTGATTGTTATCTGATGTGGATTTATATACTCTAATAAGTGTTTTGAATGTTTTGTGACTATTCAATCCAATGAGGATAACTGTGCTAGATGCTGACCTTGTAGTCTTTAACATACTAGAAATCCCATGTTTGAATTAGTTATTTATGTGTAAACTCATTAACACAAGCAGATTCTGATATTCAGCTTAGTCAAGTTTGCTTTGTGTATCTTATTACTAAGTCACAAACTAGATTCTTGTTTCTTATCTGTCAAATTCTGATGTCAGTAAATCTTAAGAATGAACTAAGTGCTGATAAGGCTCACTTATCAAAAGAAAAGAAAAGAAAAGAATAAAAGTCAGGTACTCCTTTGAGATCTAGAGTAAAAATGTGAAAGGGAAGACCCAAGTGCATTGCTGGTATTAAGTAATATGCTTTAGAAAAGCAAATATTTTTCTTGGTGACTTTTCACACTCTATGATTACTGGAGAAATACTCTGATGACAGCATAAATTCTGATAAGCAGTCTTGACTCACTTACACTGAGAAGCCACTATAAAAAGGAATTTCAAAATATGCATAAAATGAGCACAAACAGTTGAGGTGGACTCTTGCATAAATTTGTTCTATAGTAGACATCATGACTGATGACAGATTTTAAGCATTTTTCTTAGTTATGCCTTATTTCTAAGATGTACTGAAGTTGATCAGACTTTAATCCTTATCTGATATTTTGCTGAATGCACACACTTTCACTCCATATGAATGATGAAAAATTACTATGGTGATTAAGTTGTTTTTGACAAACAGTTAAGTGTCATTTGCATAAATTCTGAGAACAAGTTCTGATGGAAGTTCTGATGATTAAACTCTAAAGAAAACAAGTCAGTATTTGTATGAAGAATCACAGAAAAAGATATTCACTATTTGGGTACAGAAGCCATGTTCTGATGACTGTTAAAATCTGATATAAGTTAAGTTCTGATATTAAATCCTGATGGAATTTTTTATGCTTACGTTGCATTTTTCTTTACTTGACTTATTTGTGGTAAATCTGAAACAGTCATATTTAAATAAGAATAAATTTGGGTGAGATAAAAATAGTCATAATCATTATAGGTTAGTGGTTAACGTGTTGATTTTGAATAACTGCATGTGCACGATAATTATTGCCTATTTTACGTGCCCATTAACTCCTGTTTTAACTTTTTAATGACTGTTCATGCGTTGTCAGGTGTAAAGTGTATCCCATGCTTCAAAAATATAACTATTGAGTGGAGAGAGTATATATATGGGAGTGAAAAGATTTTCTAATCTTTTATTTACTTTTCTATTTTTCATCTCTCTTATTCTCTCTTTCTCTAATATTCTCTAAAGCGGTCTTCTTTCAGGACTTTTATCAAACACTTTGCAAACACTCTCTGTCTCACTTAATTTCTTACAGAGATGACACCAAAAGACGTTATTTTCAATGGAGCTAAGTTTGTTCCTAACAACTACTCCTCCATTCTTAGCAAGGCTGAAGCTCCATCTGAACTTCACTTCATTCAGGATTTTCTCACTAATTTTGATATTGGGTACGCTCTAACCCAACCTGATGCAGTCTCTGGAACTCAAGTGCTAGAGTTCTGGAGAAGTGGAGTATATGATGATGGTGGTGCTCAAGGGTCCCCAAGTATAATCTTTTCATCAGGGGAGGACGAGCATGTCGTTACTTTGGCTACAATACGCCAAGCACTGCAGCTGCCTGAGAACTGCGCCTATTCCACTGTTGAGGAGCCAGTTCTTCAAAATATGATGGCCAGTCTGGGGTATGAAAGGATATTGGCCAAGCTGGGTTAATTGAAGAGACCTTACATAAGGAGGGAATGGAGTTTCTTCTTTGACTGCATCACCAAGGCTTTTGCAAACAAATGTTCTAATTTTGATGCCATCCCCATCCTGAGTCAACAAATCGGGTATGCTCTCATTAATCAAACTAATTTTGATTATGCAAGTGCTATTTTAGGTTTCATTGGGGATAGGATGACAGAAGATAGAAATACTCTCTATTTTGCTAGATTCTGTCAGCTTATTTATAGCTTGTGTTGTGATAATAAGCCCCAAGTAGCTCATGAATTACTTCCATCATTCAAACTAGCCAAAAGAGCTTTTAATGACTTATTATCTACTGATAATAAGAAGGTTGTGTTGAGACCCCTCCAAATACCTTTATCTGTCAAACAAGCCTTAATAATCTATGATCCAGTGAAATACACTGCATTATATCCTGATGTCCAACCATCAGAACCTCAACCATCAGCACATACTACCTCTACACAAACACCTCAGACTTCTCAACCATCAGCACAAACAACTCGACCTTCATCTTCCAAACCTTCTAAGAGAACAAAGTCTGTTCCTCAACCTCCACAAAAGAGAAGGAAGATGATTCTCAGAGATGAGTCTGAGAGTGAAGAGGAAAAATTTGAAGCACGAGTTCATGCATCTAAACCTGTGATAGTTGAAGCTGAGAATGTTACTTCTCAGAAAGGAACAACAGCTCAAAGTTTTGATACTTTGAAAAGGAAATTTGTCAATTCTGATGTTGCTGAAGCAACTCCTTCATTAGCAAGGAGATTGAAGAAAATGAAGGCAAGGAGGTATTTGGCTAAGGCTACATCAGAAGATACTGAAGAAGCTGAGGAAGGGGATCAGGAATCTCTGATCTCACAAGAACCAATTATTATTGCAGCCCTTCCAGCTCAAGCCAAAGACACTGCTAATGACAGTTCTTACCCCTCCCGTCTCTCCTATTAAAGCTATAGATGATGCTAAAGAACAAACTGATATTTCTGAAATAGATATTCATAATTTGTTTATACCTAAAGTTCTTAATCTGGAAGCTCCATCTACATCAAAGACACCAGCTCGGGAGATAAATTCTACTGATCAGAATTTAGATGATATAAATCCCGGATCTCCAGTTGCTTCACACACTGTTGAGCTCTCAGAACAGAATGAGTCTTCCTCAAGTTCTGATGACAGTGTTTCTGCTGAGACTCCAGTACCTATTCTGGGCAAGGAAGAATTGGTGAAGAAATTTGTTGAAAAGGAAGCACCTATTCCTTGGGAGGATACTCACAGAGGTGTTGAGTGGACCAAGAAGTGGAATGAATCAGATTTTATTCCATGTTCTAAAATTTTGGCAGAGCATATTGCAAAACCTGATGAGTTGCTCAGAAATGCTGATTTCAAGACACAACTCAAGATCACAGCTCTGTCTACAAAACATCTTCAGGGTCTACATACTGCTACTCATGAAAAGGTTGATACACTTAGAGAACAAGCGGACAAGCTCGATCAGGTGCTCAAGCTTGACAAAAACAGGTATATCAGACCTATTTCTGAAAAAGTTGCAGCCATTGAGAAAACTCAAGAGAAGCAACAGGCCCAAATTGCCGAGGTTCTGGTTAATCAAGCTTCTCAGAAAGCTCAATTGGATGAAATCCAATCTTCAGTTGAACTTCTTCTTTCTCTCTTACTTCCTGATGATGCCAAAAAGGGGGAGAAGGTAGTTAAGTCCAAATGCTCACCTACTCAAGAACTGAAGAAAAAGGATTATAAAGGTGATGACCAGGGAAACTCTGAAAAGAGCAAAGGTCAAAGAAAAGTTCAAGGAAAATATTCTATTCAGAACAAGTCAAGTTCTGATGTTGTGAATGCTCAAAGACTGAAGTCAAATGGTGATAAGCAAAGTCTGATGTCAAGTTCTGATATTCTGATTCAGTCAGGATCTGAAGACTCTCAGAAGTTCTTGCAAACTCTGAAGTTAAAGCGGAAGCAGACTACTGTTTATTACAAAGATCCTAAAATCCAGACACTTGATGAGGAGATAGCATGAAGATTACTTCTGAAATACAATCCAGGAATAGATTTAGAAACTCTCAAGGAGGAAGAAGCTAGATTTGCTGCTGAGAAGACAAATCCTAAGTCTAAAGCTTCTGATGCAAAGAAACCTCCAGGGCCAAAGGAAAACGGCATTGTGATCAAGGAAAAGTCAAATTCTGAAACTTCATAGTTCAGAACTAGATCACGGACTGGGAGTAATCCCAAAGACAAAGGGAAAGGAAAAATTGATGAACCAATCAAGTCACTGGACTTGAAAACTTCTCAAGATCTGATGAAACCAGTGTGTAAAATGGTTCAAGTATCTGATGATAATCTTGTTGAAGATGAAACTGTTCAAATTCGGAAAAGAAGAAAGATAAGTGAAGATTCTAAAACAACCTCTGACACTGCTCAAGTTGTTGTTCAGAATAAAGGATAGGAAGGTACAGAAGAAACAACAAATTCTGATCAAGCTATCAAGACATCAACTGCTGACAATGCTCAAGTTGATTTGAATAAATTGACAATTGCTGATAAGAAGAAGCTGTTATGGAAGAAAGCTACTCCAGTTGAACCAAAATCCAATCTCATGATTAATCAACTTGCTACATTTGGGTTGAAAGCCAAGCAACCTAGAGATAGAGTTGGATTAGATTCTGACGAAGAGAAGATTCAAACAGGAGTAGAGGTTACTCTAGGAGATCCTTTCATAATGACAGACAAACTATATGAACAAATCAAACAAAGGCACCTTGACAAGGTGTTGTCTGCTCAAGTTGTGATAGATGCTCATGACAAGGAGAATTTAAAAGAGAAATTAATCTTATTTCTCAATGGTGGAAGGACTTATAGATTAGCTGATTCTGATGTATTAAAGAAGTCTATCAGAGAACTTCAACATATTCATTATCTTTTGGAAGTAAAATCTGATGTTACAAGAAGATGGTCAGAATATATTTTGAAGGCTATAAGAGATCTATTCAGAATCTCAGGTACAAAGACTTCTCATTACAGTCCAATGATTACTAAAGGTGATGGAAGAGAAATTCCTATGCTGAAGAATTCTGCTAAGGTGGAAGTTATTCTGAAAGGAAGATGCTTATGTTATAATGAAAACTCTTCACATCCTAAGGTTATCAGACTTGGTGATGGACTTGAAAGAACATCCATTCAAGCTCTCAGAACAGCCATTTATCAAATTGGTGACAGTAAAGAAGAAGAACTGAATCTGATAAATGATTTTGTTAAGAATCATTATGGATTCAGATTGATTCAGTGATGTTGATAAAGCTGGATGTTTTGTAAGTTGTAATTCATAGTCTTATTAAACTCTTATTGCACTTGAAATTAAGTGTTTTTGACATCATCAAATCTATAAACTTTTATATTCTTGCATAATTTACAAGTTGGGGGAGATTGTTGGATATATTTGAGATGTCATGTCTAATATGTTTCATGTTTAATTTTCAGATCTTAAGTAACAGGGAATATTAGTTCTTATTGAAATCAGGACTTACTGGAAGTCAGGACTTAAGGATATCAGGACTTAGATTATCAGAAGATAATATCAGAAGATGGATATCAGAACTTAAGTACTGGAGGACTAACAGTTAAGGAAGGAAGCTGATTTACAAGAAATAAGATCGAAACTAATACGGAATAAGATATGCATGGAAAGAGTTCGAGGACTAGAAGAATTATATAAGATATCTGGTGGATATGTTTTAGGAGAAGAATTATATTCCATATCAACTAGAAGTTATCTTGTAACTATGTGTCTATATAAACACAGACATAGGTTTACTCTATAAGAGTTACGATCATCGAGAAGATCATATATTGTAACCTAGCAGCTCTCATGATAATAGTTCATCACTGAGAGAGAAGAGTTCCATTGTAATAGAGTTTGTTATATCGAATACATCTATTTTCTGTTACTTGTGCTTTAAATCGATTTGATTATATTATACACTGTATTCAACCCCCTTCTATAGTGTTGTGTGACCTAACAATATTTATCGATCCAACACAATCCAGAACGTACTAATATTCCGTAAATATAAATAGCCAATACAGTATTGTATTTTATTATAGATAATCATTTGCAAACAATAAAACTATATAGTTTCCAGAGAAAAACCTTAAAATTCATCGCGTTCTTCATAATCAAACGCACAAACGAAGGCGTTACAAACTCCGATTCGGGCGTGCAATATATCAAATCGAAGCTTTCGAAAAGTTCATAATCAATCATCCATTTCAGTGCAGAAATCAAGGTGATTTTCTTATTTAATTAATTTAATTCGAATTATTTAGTTATTAAATAGGAATTTTTGTTCTTGATGTTGTTTGTATGATTTGATGTTAGGATCATGTAGATCTTTTCTTCCTGGTCATTTTGGTATATTGTATGACTAATTTGGAGTTCAATAACATGTTCAAATTGATGTTTGATTCTCGAAATTAAAATTAGGGTTTATGTTCTTGAATAATTTCAATTGAAATTTGGGAATTTCTGTGTTTGGGGTTATTACTTGAAATTGATTGCACTAGGTTGTAGATCGTTGAACAACGATTCAATTGATGTATTGGAAATTTACAGACGATTCCTAGAACAGCTTAATCGACTTCGCACAAAAAAGGTTCGACTTCCCCGCCGGCGAAGTTTCAGATGGATTTTCCGAGCAAACTATACGTTGTTTATTGATTCCAAAATATGATATAGTTCCTGGCATGATACTCTATGATTCTGCATGTTTTTAGACTGATCTGGGTTCGAATGAGATTTTCCGGCGAGCTCGGGGTCGGCGACCCCCGGCGTAGTTCGGGGACGACAGAATACAGAAGTGCCCCTGAACTTTTGCAAAATTTATGTTTTAGTCCTTGTAGTTTCAAAACTTTATAAATATTAGATTCCTGTTTATCAAAATTATAAAAATGATATTCTGCTTATTTTTATTTTCAGAAAATTATTTTAAATATTTAAAAAATCCAAAAATTCATTATTTAATTTTTGAATATTATTTTTATTTAAAAACAAATCTTAATTATTTAATTAATTAATTTTAGTTGATAATTAATTACTTAATTTGTCGATTAATTTAAATATTAATTGATTAATTAATTTAATTAGTTATTAATTAATTTTAATTGATTTAATAGTATGATTTAATTATTTATTTTGATTTAAAAATTCTGAAAATTAGTATCGAGTTTTTAAATATTATTTTAAATTATTTTCAAGGCTCGATAATTATTATTAAATGATTTTAAAGTCAGATTCGGGTGTTCGAACCCTATTATTTTATTATAAAATTATTCGGAGGCCCATTTTAATTCCGAAAAATGTTCAAAAATTCGTATTAAATACTTAGAAAATCATTTTGACCCCGAATCTTCTTTGAAAAATTATTTTAATCGAATATCTTGCATGCTATGTGCTTTGTGCTATCTGATTGATGTGTTATATGGCTATGTGGTTATTGTTTGATGGTTTTTGCTGTAACTTTCAATCCGTAAATCGGATTTGGGTAGAATGAAGGGTAGATAAAAGCTTATGACGTCTATGTGACGATTAATTGAGTATTGATAGATACTTGTGATGCCTAGCAGAGTAAGCGAGGCATAGAAAAAGAAAGTCAGAGATTCGTAAATAGAATTGAAGCGTAGAAAGAGAAGGCAAGTGATTGACGAATAGAAGCAATGCATAGAAAAAGAAGGAAAATGATTGAAAAGTAAAACTGTTAGATGAGTACAAGTAAAGTTGGAAATCATTTGTGATAAGGCAAGTCCTTCTGAACTTTTCTTCGAGATATATTGCAAATATTTATGAACTTTCTCATAACATGTTGCTAGTATTCAAAATAAATCATGTTTTATATTGCAAGCGCTCTAAAATATTCAACCTTGAACCCTGATTCTTATTGACCTTGAGCCATAAGCCTTATTTTTCATAAACCATTGATTGTTAAATTCTCAAAAACGAGCCAGACATATATGATACAACTCTATAAATACATATCTACCACATACTGATTTCTGATATTGAATTGCTTGACATAACAACCCTTTTGCCTTGTTTAACGGAAGACCAATCCTTGTAACCCTTGAACCCTTGGTCTTCTACTTTCTGATTCTTTCCTTGATTGAAAGCCAATCTTTTTGAATTCCTTGTTATACCTTCATGGTATTGTGAATCACCCTATGCTTCAAGATAAATGTTGTTTATGATTCAGCTTATTGAATGACATTATTTATCATATTATTATTCTAGAATTGGATTATTTTTAAATATGGATCAGATTCGTGGTCGGACCAGATTCGTGGTCATAATAGGCCAATGGGTGCCTTAGATCCACTATATAGAGCAAAGCTGGGAGCCTTGCTCGGGGTTAGTGCGTGACTGATCAGCAGCCTAACCTTGGTTTTTTTAATGAAAGTAAATATCCAATTCTAATCATTGCTTATCCAGATACTTGATTCTTATGAATCATTTTAATTGACCATTGTTGAACCTCAGTTTTTGCTATTATGACTTGCTGAGCTAGTTAGCTCACTCTTGCAAATATGTTTATGTTATTTTATATTTGAAAAGGAAATTGTTGGTAACGAGGATTCCCAGTCCAGTGTGCGAGCTAGGATTCCAGGATAAGATGGACCGAGTTAGCAGGAGCTTTATAATGTAGATGAGTTATGTAAGATTGTAAGAATGATAGCATTATCAGTTGTAAGCGGAAGTAGTTGGAATTTGGTAAGATATAATAAAAGTTAAGGTTGTAGCTTATTTTCATACTTTAACCTGTTGCAATTCATGGTTATGGTAAGTAGGGTTTTTACATATATTACTTTTATAAGTAGGTATATATATTGAGTGTGTATGTATGTTGTGAACCCCAAACTTCTGACCCGAGTTTAGAGGGCGTCATAGTTCTCTACTTAATATATATCTCTGGTAGAAAATTTAAATCCACCAGAAAGTTTTTAAGTACTTATATTTAAATACTTTGTGTTTTGATTTTTACACTACTTTCATTCTACACCATTGCTAAATCAAACGCAGTTATTTATTTGTAGAAGAACTGTTCTTAAAATCAAAAAGAAGCCAGAATTCTATTCAACCCCCCTTTTGTAATTCTTGTTTAGATTGTTTGGGAATAACAATTGGTATCAGAGCGATCTCTTGAAGAACAAAGAGTTTAAAGATCACAACAACTAACAAGATGAGCAAAAAGGATGTTGGAGTAAAGATTCCATTTCTGGACAAGGACAACTATCACCATTGGAAGGTGAAGATGCACCTACATCTCTTATCTCAAGATGAAGGATATGTGCACTGTATTGAGAAAGGTCCACATGTCCCTATGAGAGCTGCTACAGGAAATGAGCCATCCATCCCAAAGACTAGAGCAGAATGGTCTGATCCAGATATTGAGCAATTTCACAAGAATAAGAAGGCCTGAATATTTTGTTTAATGATGTTGATGGTGACATGTTTGACAACATCATAAACTGCAAAATTGCTAAGGATGTATGGGATACCATTCAAGTCATATGTGATGGAACTGAGCAGGTAAGGGAAAACAAAATGCAACTCTTGATTCAGCAATATGAGCATTTTCATAGTAAAGAAAGTGAGTCACTCACTGACATATTTATTAGATTTCAAAAGCTATTAAATGCTCTAAAGTTGCATGAAAGAGTCTATCAAATAAAGGACTCAAACCTCAAATTTCTTAGATCTCTACCAAAGGATTGGAAACCTATGACAGTCTCACTAAGAAACTCTTAAGACTACAAGGAATTCACCTTCGATAGACTGAATGGAATTTTAAAGACATATGAGCTTGAAATAGAGCAAGATGAGAAACTGGAGAAAGGAAGAAAGAAGGGAGGGTCAATTGCATTAGTTGCTAAACAAGAAAAAGATAAGGAGACAAAGGTTGAAGCTGTTGAATCTGCATCAAACTCTAGAGTTTGTGAAGGTAAGGGAAAAGGGATAGTAGCTGAACATGAAGACCAGCTTAGTCAAGATGACATGGATGACATTGATGAGCATCTTTCTTTTTTGTCCAGGAGGTTTGCCAAGCTTAAATCAAGAAGAATTTTGGAGCAGCCAAGTCCAACACAAACATGGTTGATAAATCTAAATTCATATGTTTCAAGTGTGGCTTGGCTGGTCATTTTGTTAGTGAATGCAGAAAGTCTGATTCTGGTAAAAAGAAGTTTAAGGTTGTTGATTACAAACAGAAATATTTTGAGTTGCTCAAACAAAAGGAAAGGGCTTTCATCACACAGGAAAATGAATGGGCTGCAGATGGATTAGAAATTGATGAAGATACAAGCTATGTCAATCTAGCACTTAGGGCCAAATCAGATAAAACAGAGGTCAGTTCATCAAGTAATCAGGTAATCACCAGTAATCTATCACATTTATCTAAAGCTGAGTGTAATGATGCCATAAATGACATGTCTACTGAATTATATCATCTGTGTGTTACACTCAAGTCTTTCACGAAAGAAAACACTAATCTTAAAGAGAATAGTCTATTTTTAAGTGAAAGAAATATTGTGTTAGAAACTTAATTTGTTGAGTTTGAAAAACTGAAAATAGAATACAAGATTGCCAAAGATGAATTGACTGAATCCCTAAAGAAAGAGGATATTTTAAGAAAGCGGCTTGAACAAGAACATGAAGTAATTAATGCATGGAAATCATCTAGAGTCGTCCATGCTCAAATTACTAAAGTTCAAGGTATAGAATCTTTATGTGATGTCGCCTGGAAAAAGAACAACGAGAAGCTTGATTCCAATCTGGTTGAAGGACTTTCAACGGATGTGGATTCGATGGATGATGAACATTATCCGTCGAATAATCAAAAGGGTTATCTGTTGAAAGACAATGAGCCACATCCGTTGAGTGAAAGTAAACTAGTCAGCAAAGCTAAGCTAGCTAAATTAAATGAAAAATATGGATCAGTTTCTAAGAACTTTGTTCCAGGAGAAACAAGTCAAGTGAAACAAAACAAGAGAGTCAATGTAGGGAATCTGTCTATTAAGCAATTAAATGACAGATTGGAGAAAATTGAAGTGAGAGCAAAGTCTAAAATGAAAAAATAGAAATGGGAAAGTAGGAATCAACAAACATAACAACTACACACCTGATAAATATGCACCAAGAAAAATATGTGTTAAGTGTGGTAGTGTTAATCATTTGTCTGTTAATTACAAACTTGCTATGCTTGCTTCCATATTTGCACCTCCTTCATTTCCCAGTATGCCTACAATGCCTGTGAATGTTATGCATGCACATAATTTGAATGCACAGTTTGCTAATATGCCATTTGCACAAAATCCCTACTATGCTGCATTTAGTATGCCACAAATGCCATTTAGCATGCCATACTGGAATACCATGTTTTCACAAAATATGCCTTTCCATGTTAATCAGCCTATGCATGATCATTCTGTAATGATGAATGGATTTAAGGGTTCTACTCAATTGACTAAGGATGAACTTCAAATGCCTAAGTCAAATGAGGACAAACCTAAGAAACCTAAGAAAAAGGCTAACAAAACAGGACCCAAGGAAACTTGGGTATGAAAATCAACTTGATTTGATTTTTTTGTGTATAGGGAAACAGAAAGAATCTTTGGTATTTGGATAGTGGGTGCTCAAGGCACATGACTGGAGATTCTACCCTGTTCACTGAGTTCAAGTAAAGAGATGGCCCAGTATTACTTTTGGAGATGACAACAAGAGTTATACTGTGGGATATGGCTTGATTTCAAAAGATAATATCATCATTGAGGAAGTTGTTTTAGTGGATGGACTCAAACACAATTTGTTGAGTATTAGCCAGCTTTGTGATAAGGGCAACTCATTAACATTTAATTTTGAAGCCTGTGTTATGACAAACAAGAAGAGCAACAAAGTAGTTCTCACTGAAGTGAGAAAAGGAAATGTGTATTTAGCTGACTTCAACTCATCAAATACAGAATCTGTTACTTGTCTATTTAGCAAGGAAAGTCAAGATGAAAGTTGGCTATGGCACAAGAAGCTGTCACGCCTTAACTTCAAGACCATGAATGAATTGGTCAGGAAAGATTTCATAAGAGATATTTCTCAAGTTGAATTCTCAAAGGATGGACTGTGTGATGCATGTCAGAAAGGAAAGCAGATAAAGGAATCATTCAGAAAGAAGCTTGACTCAACAATTGAAGAACCTCTGTAACTACTACACATGGACTTATTTCGACTAGTCAATGTATTTTATATCTCAAGGAAAACATACTGTCTAGTAATTGTGAATGATTTCTCAAAGTTCTCTTGGACATATTTTCTGAAGTCCAAAGATGAAGAGAGTGAAATCATCATCAATCACATAAGACAAGTCAACAATCATCATGATTTCAAAGTAAGAAGAATCAGGAGTGACAATGGAACTGAGTTCAAGAATTCTATGATGAGATTATTTTGTGAAGAGAATGGGATTATGCATGAGTTTTCAACAGCAAAACCCCACAACAAAATGAAGTGGTGGAAAGGAAAAACATATCTCTTATTGAAGCTGCAAGAACAATGCTAGAAGAATCAAAATTACCAATATATTTTTGGGCAGAAGTTGTAAACACTGCATGCTACACTCAGAATATTTCTTTGGTAAATCAAGCAAAATGCATGACACCCTACCAATTGTTCAAGAAAAGGAAACCAACATTAAACTTTCTTCATGTCTTTGGTTGTAAATGCTATATCTTAAGGAATCAAACTGATCAACATGGAAAGTTTGATGCCAAAGCTGATGAAGGAATCTTTGTTGGATATGTAGTTGGAAAAGGATACAGTGTCTACAATCTCAGAACCAACATTGTTATGGAATCTATGCATGTTGTGTTTGATGATAAAAAGATTGAAGGACATCATGATGGAGATTTCCATGAAAGCCTCAAATTTGATAATGTTGAGATGATTTGTGATGATAGTGATGATGAAAGTGATCAAGAACCAATGTCTAAGGACAATGCAGAAAAATCTACAACTAATGAAGCACACAATTTAATATCCATCGAAAGACCAAGTGTATCATCCGTTGAAAGACAATCTGCATCATCCGTCGAAAGGTAAAGAAGAAGCACAACTTCAAGTTAAGATAAAAGTTGAAAGACAAGATAGATCACAATCAGGAAGAACCCCAACTTTAAGTCAAAGATCCATAAACTCAGGGGGAGTCTCTTCTAATCAAAACTCTGTCACACATCAAGACAATAATAAGGCCTCTTCATCTACATCTAATCTACCTCAACAGAGAAGATGGACTAAAGATCACCCATTTGAACTGATTATTGGTGATGCATCCTCAAGAGTGCAAACAAGAAAAGCAACTCAAGAGGAATGTCTATATAGAAGCTTTCTATCTCAAGAAGAACCTAAAAAGATAGAAGAAGCTTTGTTGGATCCTGATTGGATTTTAGTAATGCGGGAAGAGTTAAATCAATTTGAAAGGAATAAAGTTTGGAAACTGGTACCCAAGCCTAAAGGAAAGAACTCCATTGACACCAAGTGGGTATTCAGAAATAAGATGGATGAAAATGGCATAGTAATCAGGAACAAAGCTCTATTGGTTGTTAAGGGCTATTGTCAACAAGAAGGGATTGATTTTGATGAAACCTTTGCTCCTGTTGCAAGACTTGAAGCCATTAAAATTTTCTTAGCCTATGCAGCCCATGCCAATTTCAAGGTCTATCAAATGGATGTCAAAAGTGCTTTTCTAAATGGGGATTTGGAGGAGGAAGTTTATGTCAGTCAGCCTCCTGGTTTTGAAGACCCAAATTTTCCAGAATATGTCTACTATCTTTTGAAAGCACTTTATGGATTGAAGCAAGTACCTAGAGCCTTGTATGATACTTTGTCAAAGTTTCTCTTAGAAAATCACTTCACTAGAAGTACTGTTGACAAAACCTTATTCTTTAGAAATGTAAATGGCTCTAGTATACTTGTTCAAATTTATATAGATCATATTATATTTGGCTCCACAGATGAAAAACTTTCCAAAAAGTTTGCCAAATTGATGCAAAATAAATATGAAATGAGCATGATGGGAGAACTAACTTACTTTCTTGCTTTACAAGTTAAGCAAGTTAGTGATCGAATATTCATTAGTCAAACCAAATATATTTATGATCTTTTGAAGAAGTTTGACTTAATGGATTGCACATCTGCAAAACCTCCCATGGCCACTGCAACTAAACTTGAACTAGACACTACTGAAAAGTCTATGAATATTTCAAGCAATAGAGGCACGGTTGGCTCACTTTTATATTTAACAGCCAGTAGGCCAGATATAATGTTTGTTACATGTCTGTATGCTAGATTTCAAGCTGATCCTTGAGAATCTCATTTAATAGATATTAAAAAAATGTTCAGATATCTCAAAGGAATACCAAAACTTGGCATTTGGTATCCTAGAGATTCTGATTTTGATCTAACTGGTTACTCAAATGCAGATTATACAGGTTGTAAAATTGATTGAAAAAGTACAACATGAACCTGTTAGTTTCTAGGAAATAAGCTAGTATTTGGGTTCAGTAAGAAGCAAAATTCAGTTTCTACTTCTACAGCTGAAGCTGAATATATTGCTGCTGGCAATTGTTGTGCACGGATTTTATGGATGAAAAATTAAATGTTGGACTATGGTCTACAGGTGAATAAGATTCCTATTTTCTGTGATAGCACAAGTTCCATTGCAATCACTGAAAATCCAGTACAACATTCATAGACCAAGCATATTGACATTAAGTACCATTTCATTAGAGAGCATGTTATGAATGGTATTGTGGAACTTCATTTTGTTCCAACTGAGAAACAACTTGCAGACACCTTTGCCAAGCCACTTGATGAATCCACCTTCACTAGGTTGGTAAGTGAGTTAGGTATGGTTAATTACTCTTAATCTATTTTGATGTCTAAGCTAATTGAAATGCAGCCAGGGCAAAAGTTAATATTTCCTTTCTAAGATAAAATTTTGACTAAGTCAGAATTTGTATCTCGGTGGATGTTCATTACCCATTGAAAATGAATATCCGTTGAATTATATCATCCGTTGAAGTATCAATTATTACTATGGGCAATCTTATCATTATCCATCAAATTGCACTCAATCTTAGTCGTTGATTTTGAGCATTATCCATTGAATTTACTTACAGCTTGTATGTATATTTCAACGGATAATCTTAGAATTGTGTTAGTTTTCCTTATTTTTAAACGGCTATTTTGGGCTAATTTGATTCGTCACTTCATTTTTACTTTTTACTTTTTGACAGTTTATTTCTGAGATAGTATAAAAGCTAATTTTATTTCTATTCTTTACTTTTATCTTTCTCAAGGAAATTTCTCTGACTTCTTCTTCCCAAAATCAAAAACTCTCTTTCTGTAACTAATCTCAATCACAGCAATGACACCCGTAGTCAAAATTATGTCCTCAACTGGGTTCGTCTATGAAAAGAACAACTTTGTAGCTCTGGTGAACAAGCAAATTCCGGCATCTGAAGAATATCACAAGATGATGGACTTCATACTGAACTGCAAATTGAGTTATGCCATGCTTGAGTCCCCAACCATTTACTGTGAAGTTTTCGAGGAAATTTGGACTACAGTAGTGTTCAACTCAAAGGACAAAACTATTACCTTCACTCTCAAAGGTAATGAACACTGTATTAACTGTGATGCAACTGAAAAGTGCTTTAAATTGCCTAAAAATAACACATTTGCTCCACACACAGACACTGATGTGAGTAATATGTTAGTTTTTATGGGCTATGCTCTTGATGCCACTAAGTTAGGTGATGTTAGGAGACTGGGTCTTAGAAAATAATAGAGTTTCTGTGTGATTCATTTATCAAAGTGTTTTCTGGAAAAATTAGTGATTTTGATGATGTATCTTACTCACTTGTTCACATGCTTTATACGCTTCTTAGTAATAAGTACTTCAATTTCAGCACTTCTGTCATATATGAGATAGGGAGTAAATTAGGGGATATTAAGAAGAGGTCTAAGAATATTTATTATGCTAGATTTTTCATGATGCTAGCTAATTTTGCTTTTGAGAATCTCTCAATTGAGAACCCAACAAACAAGTTAGCTTGTTGGGTCCAAGAGAGGAGAATTATTACTGATTTGAACAGGACAAATCATCCCAAGGATATTACTCTTGTGTACATGCCAATCATGGAACAACCTCAGGTAAGTGAGGTAAATGTTTCTGTCCCCACTACTTCTCAACCACCTATTTCTTTGCAATAACTGTAGCAATGACATCTGTGACAATGACCAAACAGATGCCTACCCAAGCCACAAAACCAAAGGTTTCCAAATCCAAGTCAAAGAAAGCCCCCTCTAGTTTCTCTCATAAGTAACCAGTTGAAAAATCCACTAAAAACCAAGAGGGGAGTGTGAAGGGAAGTGAGACTAGTGAGGGAAAGGGTCGAAGAAACCCCAAGGATAAGGATGGAGAGGTGAGTGTATCCCAGCCTAGCCACACTACAGTTTCCCAACAAACTGTAGTGTTTAATAAGGATATAAGCACACTTCTAGTTGCATCCTCCCAAAATGATAAGACTATTGAACAAAGCTCTTAGCCAAGAGCACAGGTCAAAAGGGTTAGGGATACAAGCTCTCCCCAAACTTATGCTAGAAAGAAGAAATCCAAGACACTTGGGGACACACAGGGTGCACACACTGTGCAAACTGCAGTCAAAGACTCAGTTACAGCACCTTCTCAAATTCAGCTTGATGTAGCTCATGTAAATGTGGAGTCACAGCCAAAATATTTAATTATATAAGACCTAACACACCAAACTCACCCACAAATTCTCTGGATGTGGATATGATTCACACATCAATTCTTGATTCTTCATCTCTAACTCTCATGGAGAAGCCCAAATGTACAGCAAGTGAGCATCATATTTTAGATGATTTGTTGGCTCACTTGCCATTTCTTTCCGATTCTACTGAGAATACTGTGCAAAATCTCAAATCAATCACCACAGATTCTGTAATAGTCTCTACTCCAAACTCTATCATTTCTACTATCTCGGCGGATATTGTTCATCCATCGACTAGTGATTGTATCTCGACGGATGTGCTTAATAGCAGTCATCCGTTGACACTTCCAACTACTACTTCGATGGATGTTCCTCATCCGTTGAATATCGCTGCACAACTTCAAATTTCAATAAATGTCACAAGTGCAGATGATTTAGTGGTTGTACAATCACTCTTAGAATTGAGAGAAGGAAGTGAAAAGAGTGCAAGGGTAAGTTGCCTCAGGCAAAAGACGAGGAAAAGAGTGAAAATCAGCAACCTATTTCTTCCAGCTTGGCAAAAGTGAGTGAGTGGACTTCCACCTTAGTAGGTGAAGGTGAGGGTGTGAGGGTAGGAAGCCAAGGGGAGCCCTTGATGCAAGAAAAGAGAGATCACGAGAGAAAAACAGGTACAGAAGAATGGGAAGAGCCCATTGTAAGTGAGTTAATGGATGTCAATGAAGCTAAGAAGAAACAACTAATTCAGCAAGAGTATCAAGTTGTCTTAGACTCTGTTTCATATGAAGCTGAGGCATTTACTCACCCTGTTTCAGCTAATCAAGTTTTGGCTGAACAGGACAATATGGCTGCTGAAAGAATGCTCAACTTGGTGCACACTACTGCTTCTATGCAAAGGGCCAATGTGACGGCCTCAACCCCGGGGTCAGGAGTTGATGTCACCAACAACAATAATAACAAACATAATATAATCCAAATCAATAATAATACATAATCACGACCCCTTTACCAAGACCTTTTCCAGGTTTAAGTATGACTTAGGTTCCAACTATTACAAGACTAATTTATAACAAACCATCCTGACAAAATTAACTTAATACAACAACTCAATAGACCATCTTTGGTCCAACACAACTACCTCAGAGGAGCCTGACACGGAAGGAACTAGAACTCTGCCCTGACTACAAAGGAAGAATCTCCTAGGCATCTGTAATACATATATAAAACATTCTGCAAGGGTGAGCAATCAATTGCTCAGCAGTACCACTATATGAATAACAAGTAAAACTATTTAAAGTAAAGCAGTTATAGGAACAGAATTCATAACTCGTTAGAAAACAAGTAAAACATGTATAAACTGGATATTCAAAACTAGCATGCTCTTTAAACAATATCATCAGTCATGTGCTGTATATAAATACCGGAGTCCAATTTTAGCATGCTATTTTCATTTCCAAATCCATTGTTCCATCATAGGAACCATAAACCATTTGTCCCGTTACGGGGACCACAAAACCATTTGTTCAGTTACTGGAACCACAAACCGTAATCAAATATATATTGGATGTTATCTAGGGATGGCTGATCAAGCCTCCACACAAGTTATCTAGGATAGTTGGCCGAGCTATTACAAAAAATGTCTAGGAAAGTTGATCGGGCTTTCACACAAATTGACCAGAATCGCAGAGACTGGCTAGGTCTCTAATTAACTATGCTGGACTAATCGGTGAAGATAGGGTGCACAACCAAATTAGCCGCTTACGCAACGTTATCCAATATTTGATTCGTTTTATCTAGTTTCAAAATCACTTTTACCTATCTCTTGTTAAAAACAATTCTGTCATAGCACACTATTCAAAACCTCTTTTCTGTTTTTAATCACATTTTAGAGATAGGTACTTTCAGAAGTTACTTCTCCCCAAAACATATATTCAACAACATTTTCAAACGCAGGGGATACGTAACTTAAAACATTTATGTTCTTGTTCGAAAATAAAATAACATTTCATTCATATATACTGAACTGTAAGAGCATGGTCAGGGGTACTTGCCTTGCAGAGCTTTACAACTATCTTTGATTGACCTTGGACTGACTTGGACACTCGGCTTTATCGCCTTACCATCAGACTATCCTAGATCCAACTTCAACGCTCACGTCCTTCGCTTGGAACCTCGATGCGCTTGTCGACTGATCGCTAGTTTAACTTTAGTTTGACGTCAACTTTCAGGTCTTCCGACTAAAACCTACAAGAGTCGAAATACCCTATATTAGATGTCTAGGTATGCTTGACATATCCTCAATAACAAACCTACCCATTCGATATCAAATCCCGACTCGTACTTATGTGTACTATTATAACACATACAACAATCAGGGTTCACGTACTCAAAACTCAACTCGATTTCCATTTTCGGAAAACACATATACTTGTCGCTTTAGAAAACAGGGTTGTCAGCTATAATTTATAAAATATATTCTTACAACACGCAGGTATATTTCGTAAAATAGGGTTATTGACTATATACCACAATATGCAAGTAGGATCGCACAATATTTATTTATAAGTATATAACTATATACACTCGACTGATATTCCCGATATTTTACTGGATACACTTCCGAAATTTGGGCAGCGTCTCCTTTATTTATCAGACTGCCCGTCGAACAAAATCGACGTCTCAATCAACAACCAATACAACAATCAATCCAATAATCACAATTCATCAACCAAATTACGTGCTCGACTTTGATATAAAATAACAAATTCTCGTTTCAAAAATAATTTTACGAATTAAATTATTTATTTTAAAATATTAGGACTCAGATAAACATCATCATCGTCCACCGTCCGCTCGTCGAAATTCATCGCGGACGGCGGTAAAATCCGCGGGTACCCGATTAATTCGGGTTTCCAACGCGTATTTCACCGATTAAATAATTTTTCGCACGAAGGTTATATCACGAATATTAATCAAAATTACTCCTGCAGAAAATAAAATAAGTAAACAATTACAAGAACCACAATTCAACTGCATGTAATCACACGCGCCAAAACCATCACACAAACTGAAGCACGGAAACAATCGGAAAAATATAAACGGGACAATAGAGCAGCCACCGGAAGGAAGCACAACACAGAAAATCGCACACGACACACACATAACTGCACACACAGAGCACATAAGCACATATTTGGGCATAACCCCCCCCCCACCTTCGCATCTTTGGCGAACCGGCGGCAACAGGTGGCCGGAAAAGAAGGAGAACGATGATAATTACCTAGAACAGGGAAGAGCTACAGAGAATCGAGAAGAACAGATTAGAGAGGGAGAGACCAGGAGGAGAATTCGAGAGAGGTCAAGAGAGATGGAGGAGAGGAGAGATAGGGATGTTTTGTTTATAAAAAAAAAATTAATCGGACTCTCCTGCTTTGCACACATAGCACTGGAAGAAAGAAAATGAATACGTGTCCATTTGGTTGGAGGACACGCTTATTACTTATCTGAATAACCCCGTTTCTATTCCATTTTAATTTGTTTAATGGTATAAGGTGCGAATAATTACTAACCAAAATGATTCCAAAATAATCATAAAATATTATAAATATCCTGAAGTTAATTAAAACATAAATTTCTTAATTTTAGGATAATTTTTGAAATGCAATTTATACCCGCTTTTAACAATTAAACGAGTCAATGCACGGGAGAAATTATTCCCAAAAATTCCCAAAATAATTTTAAAATTCTCAGAATATTTCAAACTTTAATACATATGAGTTTGGTAATTTTTGAAGAATTCTAAAATTAAAATACAGATTTTACCAATAAATGAAATCAAAAAATCATACAGGGCTAAATAATTGATGAAATATTGATTTCTAAATTTTATAAAATCTCAAAAATAATTATTGTAATTATAAAACCATAAAAACAATTTTAAAGACATTCTAAATATTTATGCAATAAAATTTGTGTTAAATCCACTTTTAAAAGTGAAACAAAAATAATACAGCTCAAAAATTAGTTACGCGAACAACCCTGTACACCAAAAATCACACATAGATAATAATAAAACAACACATAGCGGTCTAAACCAATACACATATTTTATTTAAATAATTATTTAATAATTACACTTTTAAATAATATAAAAGTATACGAGTCGTTACATCCTTCCCCTTAAAAAGATTATGTCCTCAGAATCTGATCTAACTAAACAAGTGAGGATATTTGTCAAGCAAATCTGACTCTAACTTTCAGGTAGACTCTTCTACTCAGGAATTTATTCAAAGCATACTCACTATGGATATAAACTCATTCTTAAGGACTCGCTCTTAACGATCTAGGATTTGGATCGATCGTTCCACGCATAATAAATTTGGATAAGAGCCCATTGGCTCCTAATCAACGACTTGGTTCGAATCAGATACATATCGCATTAACATTGACACGTGGAACATATTATATATATATGTTGCAACTGCGGCAGCAACATCAACTCATGGGCAACTTTACCTATATTTATCAATACCTCGAATAGTTGACTATATAGGACTCAACTTGTCCCTTCTATTCAAACGTAGCCAATCTCTTTCAAGGTGAAAGTTTTGTCAACACCAATGATCCTATTTCTATATCCATACTTTTTTGATGCAAGTCCTCCTTCTTTCTTTGTCTATCCCGGGCTGCTTCAACTCTTTTCCAAATCAACATCACCACGTACTCGGTGTGCTGAACTAACTCAGAACCTAACAACATCTCTACTCCCACTTTCTCTCACTAGTGTGGGGACCCACACTTATGTCCATACAAGGCTTCGCTAGGTAGCATTCCCCTACTAGCATGATAACTATTAGCATAAGAAAATTTAATCAATGGTAGGTGATTACCTTAGTTTCCTTTTAAACCCAAAATGTATATAGTCTCGACATATTTTATATCTTCTGAATCGTCCTCTCACTTTGACCCTTCGTCTAAAGATGATAGATAGTACTCACTTCCAACTTAATTTCCAAACATTTGAACACTTCTTACTCATTTCCATCAATTTAGGTTGGAAAGTAATCTCATATCTTCACTTCTTCTCACCTTCAGGTATTTGAACTTCACATTCCACTCTTTCCAATTCTTTTCTTAACTCCTCAGCAATTTTAATCAAATTCAATCCTTTCCTTCTGCACAGGGCATCTGTTACTTTATCGGCTTTGCTTAGGTGATTTTTAATGGAAAGATCGGAATTCTTTATTTATCTCAGCTAAAATTCATACTGGAAAACTTAGCGTATAGTTTCTTCCCTTCTAATCTTCGTGGGGAAATCCTTGAGCGTTCTACACAAACATTCTTAATCTTTGAATAACTGAGGATGTTATCAATAAATACAATCATGCTTATCCAAACACTCATTATACACCATGTTCCCTAACTGATACACTTGTTAATCTAAATGACATTACCAAAAATTGTAATGCACATATTTCATTTTAACTGCAATCTTCGATACGTCCTCAGGCTGGATCTTAAGTCAACCCTCGAGGAATAACATGCTCCTTAAATTAGGTCACAAAGGGGCTGCTTATTCTTATTCGTCATTTTGTTAATCTCTCGATAAACGGTACATAATCTCATAATTTCATTTCTCTTCTCCCATGGCATCACTGGTGCATCCCACGGGGATATATCTGATATGATTGCCCCCACCCCAATAACTTCTGTAATTACTTCATTCCCACTGGCCGCTGGAGAAACTCCAGGGCATTCACTTATTACTCGAACTTCTTCCAGTTTAAATACTTTCTTCTTCGTATCTCTACAGATGGTAGATCTATCTTATATCCTTATCTTATTACTCCTTTTCTCACATACTTGGAAGAAACTCTTATCTTGCTTCTGCCTCTAGAAACTTACCTTACTATTGGCTTCCGTACACTTTACAATTTGCTTTTTCTGAAAATTAACTTTTTCCTTATGATATGACAACCAATCCGTTATTAAAATCACATTGAACTCTCCTAGCTCGAAGGGTGTCAAATCAGCTGAAAAGAATACTCATGGATTCTAATTGACCGTTTAGACAGTGGTAACTCACTGGAAGTCCATCTTGATTGACCACTTTTATGGTTAAAAGCTCGGCTAAGTCTTCTAATATCAATTCATTTTACTGACACATTTTTGTGGTATAAACAGCTTAGACGCTTCTGAATCAAGTAAAACTTTAACAGGTATGGAGTTGAGAAAACATGCACCTGCAACTACGTTCGAGTCCTAGGCATTCGATCTCTTGGTCACTCTGAAAGTTCTGCCTCTAGTTGTGCTGGATGTTGGCCCTTGAGATGTACTACGTTGAGTAACCGTTTCACAAATCCTTGCAATATGCCCAACCTTCCCACAATTATAACAAGTAACTCCTGGATTTTCTGGATTGCATTCCGACGCATAATGACCCTTATGACCACATTTGAAACATTACACATTCTTTTTGCACGAACCACTGTGTCTTCTATCACAGGACTTGCAATCCACTGCTGAATTGACTAATTGGGCTGGAGTGGAAGCAACTGAAGTAGCACTAGACCTAGACTGAGAGAAATTCTGTCTCCTGAATCTTTTATTCTTGTTTCGGCCAAATTGTTTATGAAATTCTTGACTGGATTCTCATTTGTCTACCTTGTCCATAACAACTTCAGAATTCCTTTTCTTATCACTCTCTTCCTTAACAACCAACTTCTGGTCACTTTCCATTACCAGGGCGGCTTGGACCATAGAGGAGTATGTCTTGAGTTGCAATGCCACACCTCCTCTGCAAATTTCAGGATTCAACCCTTGTTGAAACCTCCTTACTCTCTGAATCTCCGTACTTACATACTCAGGAACTAATCCGGCCAATTTTGTAAACTTGGCCTCATACTCCAACACACTTCTTTCACCTTGTTTCAGTTCTAGAAACTCGACTTCCAACTGATTCCTTTAACAATCGGGAAAATACTTCTCCAAGAACAATTCTTAAAATCTCGTCCAAGAAACAGGGCCTTCTCCTTCCAACACACGAGTGGATTCCCACCAACAATTTGCTTCATTCTTAACAAAGTAGCTCGCATAATCGGTCTTAAGATCATCATTTACTTGCGTGAGGGTAAATGCTTTTTCCATTTCCTTAAGCCAATTTCTGGCAACAACAGGATCCACTTCACCTTTAAACTCCGGGGGCTTAACATATTGAAAGGATTTAAAACTAGTAGCTTGGGTTGGTTCTCTGTATTGATGTTGTTGTTGTTGAATCTGTTGGATTAACTACAACTGTTGTTGTTGCTGCTGGCGCAATAAATCTAGATTTTCATTTATAGCTGGACCCTGCACAAAACTACTACTATTTTCTTTAGACTGGGTAGCTTTCTTGGATGGCATTTTCCTGAAATATAACAGGAAATTTATTCAAAAACATAACGAGGATGCATAACAAAAATACCACCATTCAAACGGTGCACCTGTTTCTGGAAAATGCTGCCCAATCAAAGTACCCATGTCTTTATTATCAGGTTCCGATTATAAAAGATATCCAGATTAATAACACTAGCAACAATAATAGTAGGAGAATCAACAACAGTGCAAAAAACTAGAATATAATGATACTAAACGTTATAGCATGACTTCTCAATATAACAACAACTGATCAACCTCCCAGCATCATTAAAAATACATCATTAACAATTCGATATACCGCGTAACTAGACGGACTATACTAGTCACGAACCGAAAAGGGTAAACTGGTAGGTGAACTCAAACTCACAGACTTTACTAACACACTAGTTCAAGTTTCAACCAACCATTCCTCTACGGATGATTTCTTATTACTTACAAGGGATCCGCCAACCACTGAATTACTTTTCCGAAGTTACAACTTCGCCATTAGATCCTGAATCCTCATTGCTGCCATTATTCTTAAATAACAACTTGATATAAGACTTTCATTTTTCCTGATAGACAACTTTCATTTACTCCCATAACCAAGGTTGTCTAACTACAGAAGTCACTGATAAATTCCCTACCATGGAATATTAAATGGAATTTCAAAATCAAAGAGTTAATGATATAAGGAAGACAAGAAAATAAGACATAGATATGACTGAGAGCAACCATACAAGTACATAAGATGGCCAGTCTTAGTACCGCATAGTGTCCAACACATAATTCGGTGGCGTCCCATCAGACCCTTTGTCATACAGACAAATAGCCAAATCATATGCATTGTCTGCCCTCAATCAACTGACAGAATCACCAAGGAAGGAAACAATGTTTAAATAGAAATTCACAAATAAGAAGAGGAGAATTTGATTTATAATGAGATCAACAGAACCCTAAGCTGCTTACTTCGCACTTTTAACTTTCTCACAGGAAATATAAACAACTTATAGGATAGTAAACAATTACTCTGGAAACAAAATACATCTCAAGAAAGAAGTATAAGGGTTCAAAATATAAACCACAGTATTGATCCATATTCACTATGAGACTTAGCTGTCATAGCAGCCGCTTACTATTATCAGACACATTTTCTCGAGAGGAAAGCTAGAAATATCTATCGGACCTTACCAATAATACGTATACAAAGGAGACATACTCTAAGCTAGGGCAGTTCCAACCAATTCTCAATAGACGTCAGGGTTATGCCCTCAAAACCCTTGACTGAACTCTTAGACTAGCTCCTCTAATTGAGTTGTTGACTCACATCTATATATAAACTTTCCTACTCTTTTGACTCTACTCCTAACCTAAATTAGGGACTCAAACCTGTAGCTCTGATACCAACTGTGACGGCCTCAACCTCGGGGTCAAGAGTTGACGTCAGCAACAACAATAATAACAAACATAATATAATCCAAATCAATAATAATACATAACTACGACCCCTTTACCGAGACATTTTCCAGGTTTAAGTATGACTTAGGTTCCAACTATTACAAGACTAATTTATAACAAACCATCCTGAAAAAACTAACTTAATACATCAACTCAATAGACCATCTTTGGTCCAACACAACTACCTCAGAGGAGCCTGACATGGAAGAAACTGGAACTCTGCCCTGACTACCACGGAAGAATCTCCTAGGCATCTGCAATATATATATAAAACATTCTGCAAGGGTGAGCAATCAGTTGCTCAGCAGTACCACTATATGAATGACAAGTAAAATGATTTAAAGTAAAGCAATTACAGGAACATGATTCATAACTTGTTAGAAAACAAGTAAAACATGTATAAACTGGATATTCAAAACTAGCATGCTCTGTAAAACAATATCATCAGTCGAGTGCTGTATATAAATACCAGAGTCCAATTTAAGCATGCTATTTTCATTTCCAAAACCACTATTTCATCATAGGAACCATAAACCATTTATCCCGTTACGGGGACCACAAAACCATTTGTTCCGTTACTGGAACCACAAACCGTAATCAGATATATATTGGATGTTATCTAGGGAAGGCTGATCAAGCCTCCACACAAGTTATCTAGGATAGCTGGCCGGGCTATCACACAAAATGTCTAGGAAAGATGATCGGGCTTTCACCCAAATTAATCGGATCCGCAGAGACTAGGTAGGTCTCTGATTAACTATGTTGGACTAATTGGTAAAGATAGGATGCGCAACTGAATTAGCCACTTACGCAACGTTATCCAATATTTGATTCGTTTTATCCAGTTTCAAAATCACTTTTACCATTCTCTTGTTAAAAACAATTATATCACAGCACACTATTCAAAACCTCTTTTCCATTTTTAATCACATTTTAGAGATAGGTACTTTCAGAATTTACTTCTCCCCAAAACATATATTTGACAACATTTTCAAACACAAGGGATACGTAACTTAAAATGTTTTTGTTCCTGTTCAAAAATAAAACAACATTTCAATCATATATACTGAACCATAAGAGCATGGTCAGGGGTACTTGCCTTGCAGAGTTCTACAACTATCTCTGATTGACCTTGGACTGACTTGGACACTCGACTTTATCGCCTTACTATCAGACTATCCTGGATGCGACTTCAACGCTCAGGTCCTTCGCTTGGAACCTCGATGCGGTTGTCGACTGATCGTTAGTTTAACTGTAGTTTGACGTCAACTTTCAGGTCTTTCGACTAAAACCTACAGGAGTCGAAATACTCTATGTTAGATGTCTAGGTATGCTTGACATATCCTCAATAACAAACCTATCCATTCGATATCAAATCCCGACTCATACTTATGTGTACTATTATAACACATACAACAATCAGGGTTCACGTACTCAAAACTCAACTCGATTTCCATTTTCGGAAAACACATATACTTGTTGCTTTAGAAAATAGGGTTGTCAGCTATAATTTATAAAAAATATTCTTACAACACGCAGGTACATTTCATAAAATATGGTTATTAACTATATACCATAATATGCAAGTAGGCTCGCACAACATTTATATATAAGTATATAACTCATGAAGCTAAGAGATCTCGACAAGCCAAATTCTCTTATAGAGAACTCAGAGACCTCTACAAGTCAAATCTACTATGGAGAATTAGAGATCTCGATAAGTCAATATACTTATCGAGATGTCAAGATCTCTATATGCCTAACTGGAGATCTCGAGGTAAAATCTCAAAGTACAAATTGTAGACCAGTTCAATATCCAAGATTTACAATCAACAAACAATCCAACCAGCTGGATTGACAAGTCTACAAAAAGCAGCTTGAAGGATGTGCAAGATCAATGGTGAAGATTAACTGACAAAGGAATATCAAAGTTAACACAGAGCGCAAAGATATGCTAAGCCAGAAATGGAAGTTATACTTTTCCCAAAATGGAAATGATTAGTGACAGCTTACTAAAGTGAATAGCATGTCTTATTATACACTTTGTATACCTGTAGTTAACTGAAATATAAAGTTAAAACTGGTCCTTTGTTAGGAGTAACAATTAAGATAGAAAATCTTGTACTTCTCTCAAGAAGAAGCTAAGTTCTTTATTAACAAAGAGCCTAGAAATTATTTAGCAAAAAAAAAAAAAAAAAAAAAGAGCCTAGAAATTTTGTAGAAAAACATTCTGAATTTTAATATAAAATTAAGTGAGTTTTTAAAGATCTGTGTTCAATGTTATTGATTGTTTAAATTTCAGTATTAACACTTATCTCTACAAGATTACATTTACTTTGTTCAAACCATAATATTAAGAGAAAAGCACTAAAACACCAAAAACACATTCACCCCCCTCCCACCTATGTGTTATTCATTTCCTAATAAGCTCAATATTACCATTTACAGCATGTTCTCTAAAAAATGGCACCTTATATCAATATTCTTAGTTCTAGAATGATTAACTAGATTAACAACAATAGATATTGCACTAGTATTATCACACATGATTGGAATCTTTTGTAACACTAGACTATAATCCATTAGTTGATTTCTAATCCAAAGCACTTGAACACAATAACTTCCAGCAGCTATATATTCAGCCTCAGTTGTGGATGTTAACACAAATTGTTATTTCTTACTGTACCATGATACTGGTATAAGTTTTTGACCAAGGAATTGACTGCTTCCACTTGTACTCTTTTTTCCTACCCTGCATCAAGCATAATCTGCATCTGTGTATCCAACAGCTTCAAAACCAGTTCCCTTTGAATACCACAATACCAAGTTTGGTGTTCCCTTCAAATATCTGAAAATCCTCTTGACAATCATTAAATGTGATTCTTTAGGATTTTCTTAAAATTTTGCACACAGACATGTAGCAAACATGATGTTTATCTACTTGCAGTCAAGTAAAGTAGGGATCCAATCATTCCCTTATAGCTTGAGATGTCTACACTTTTTCCTTTCTTATCTTCATCCAATTTGGTAGCTATATACATAGGGGTAGATGCAAGTGAACAATCCACCATTCCATTTTTTTCAAAAAATCTTTGACATACTTAGTTTGACTGATAAAAATTCCATCACTTATTTGGATTACTTGAAGGATAAAAAAGTAACTTAGTTCTCCCATCATGCTCATCTCATATTCACTTTGCATGAGTTTTGAAAATCTTTGACACAGCTTCTTATTAGCAGAATAAAAAATGATATCATCCACATATATTTGAACTAGGATAATTCTTATTCCCAGACAATCTAATAATAGAATTACAGAAGGGGGGGGGTTGAATGTAATTCTTGGTTTCTTTTAGAAATTAAGAAAAATATTTACCAAAATATATCACTGTTTGAATATGCAACTGTGCGGAATGAAATATAAATGTATTCAAAACACACAGTAATTAAAAACGAAGATTTAAAAACTTTCTGGTGGATTGATCTTTTCGCCCAGAGATTTATATTAATTGAGAACTCTGTGATGCAAGAATGCACACAGCTTCTTACAAGTGATTGTAAAGAAAGAACAAAGAAATTCCTAACAGATGTAGCTTTTTTTATTTCTCAGTTTAATCGATTATAATTTACTTGTTACTTTTGGTTTATATATCACCAAGATACATATGAAAAAGACAAACATATAAAAAATGTCTAAGTCTTCATCACATGTTTCTTCATTTCTCTATCTAGTATCTTTGTATTTCTTCAAGTAAGCATGGAAATGGAAATGCTTCTTTATTCTCATAAACCTAGTTATAGGCTGCCACATTCCTTTTGTATACAATCAACCCATGTGACTGTCAAGTCGCTATCAACTTCTATTTGAATCTGATGTTCCTTGAGACTTAGCAATATCCATTGATTATGTTATGGATCATCCGTTGAAGGTGCCTTATGTCATCCGTTGAGAGCTTTGCAGATTATCCGTTGATTGTATTTCCACAACAGTTGACACCATTTCATTTATGCAAAATTATAAGGCATCTAATATTTATAATTAGACAACCTATTTTGCACATTATTCTAGTAGTCAACATGACTTAGAATATCCTACAACCTCTAATCCTCTAAGACATTTCAATATACAGGAATGTGCTACAAAAACTTATTTAAACATAAGCTACTCTTTCAACGGATGACAGAGTAAGATTATCCATTGAAAGCTACAAACACACTTAATTAAATCTACTAAGGTGTTTTGGTAAAACATCATCACGCCTATTACATATTCCTAACAATCTCCCCCAATTTATGTCTACTAGAATTGTAGGCATAAATTTAGGAGGACTTGATAATAACAAAAGACCTTATACAGAATGATCATTCAACAGTAGATAAAAGTGATAAGTGCTGCAAAATTTTATTTATAGTTGATGGAAGAAGGTTGACAGAAATCTCACAAGTCTTGTTCACGGTGCTCCTCTAGACTGAGCAAATTAATTCTTTTTCCTTGAGTGTCTAGTCCTCTTTCCCAGCTTCTCATTGTTCTCTTCTATCTGGTGTTGGAGTTGTCTGTTGAACTCAGATTCATCTTCATAAGATAGATCCAGTATCTCCTGCATTTCCTTGAGAGTCTCATTGCTTGATATTTTTAGCTTGTCTTCTAGTATGAAAAATCTTCTAGTATTTCTTTTATCCTTGAACTCCATCAACCAATATGGCCTCAAGTGCACTCTACTTCCAGTATAAGGAATAGTTAAGATTCTTGGTAGTGCACTTGGGTCTCTCCAGCTTCTTTGTATTTGTTGAATTTTGTTAAGTATCTCTGTTTTGGCCACCATGGTGAATCCAAAATTTTTCTTAATTGCAGAGAATACTTTAACTAAGATAGAATAGCCTTAATTGAGAATCCTATGAAGAGGCCAAGTGATTTCCTTTCCACCCCTGTATCTGAACACCAATCTTTCTGGAAGTCTGTTGTGGGCATCAATTGCTCTCACTTCATCTAGCTCATCCAGGTAAAGATTAATGTGTGGAAATCCCTTAATGTCACAGATGAAGAGTTGATCTCCTTTAATTACTGTTGGCTTGGGTTTGGATAAGACTTTAGATTGGAATGGGACATACTTGACTTACTTGGTTGCTGTATTCTTTCTTCTTTTTGAAGTGGTTGGAATTGGGATGTTCAGCTCATGAATAGGTAAGTTTTCCCAGTCTATTCGTTCATCCTTCGAAATTATTGGCTCACCATGAGAGTTCATACCAAGATGGACCTTGATTTCAGCTTGCTCCATTACGGGCATAGTTGGTTAGTTTGTGGTATTAAACTGAGTTGGCTTTGGTTCTTCCTTTTCTTCATCAACTATTAGATTCCTTTTGGCTCTCTCCTTCCTCTACCCTTTTCCTGATTTCTTTGTTTCTTACTTTGTTTCCTCATTCTTCTCAGTTTCAGTTATGGTAACAGGCTTCTCAGTTCCTGAATTGGTAGCACGCTTTTCAGCTTGTTTCTTTGCTTCTAAGTCTGTCATATCCCGTATTTTTTAGAATTATTATTATTATTATTTGAATGTGTTTATGTAATTTTCTGATTTAAAAGGAGTAAAATGATGGATATTTTAATCCTATTTGACGAGTTCGTGTATTAAATGGTAATGTGCTAATTGTTCAATGTTGTATCGATCCTTGTTAATTTCTGAAAATATTTACTTAAAGGTATTATTTTCAAAAGTTTATTTGAAAGTCGATCATTTTATTGATATCGGTAAATTGAGTTCGTTTTGTAATATTAGGGATTAAGTGGAAATTTTGTCAGCTATGTGTTGCATGTAATATTAATTGTGTGTGACTCAGTTATGATTTAAAATTATTTGTATTATTAATTACTAAATCGTATTATTTTGTTTTTGTCATTAAAAGTGGTTTTATTGAAAATTTATTTTCATCAATATTTAAATTATCTTTAAAATTACTTTTATGGCTTTATAATTTCAATAATTATTTTTGGGAATTCATAAAATTTAGAAAATAATATTTCATCATTTATTTATCCCTAAATGATTTTTTGATTGTATTAAAGTGTAAATTTAGTATTAAATTCAAGAATATTTCAAAAATCATGAAACTCGTATTTTATTAAGTTTTAAATATTTTGAGAATTTTAAAATTATTTCAGAAATTTTTTGGATTATATTTACCCGCACATTTGTTCGTTAAATCGTAAAATATGGATATGATGCACGATTCAAAAATATTTTAAAAATCATGATAAATTTATTTTATTAGTTTTTCAATATTCTGAGAATTTTAGAAGTATTTCGATAATTGTTCAAGTTAGTTTCACTCACAAGTGTATTAGTAAATCATGAAATGCAGGTTTGATGTTAAATTCAAAAATATTTTAAAAATTATTAAAATTATATTTTACAAGTTTTTAATTATTCTGGGAATTTTAGAATTATTTCGGTAATTTTTAGATTTATTTCTACTCGCAAATTGTATTGTTAAAATCAGATTTCGGGTTAAAACTAGGGCTGCAAATGGGGAAAATGATGTGTGGCAGCTATTCAGCTTGCCCGACTCCTTTGTTAGATGCGTGGCTGTTAAAAAAACAAACAAAAAACATCACAAAACCCACCCCCCACCTGGAAAACCCACCCCCACCTGGCAAACCCACCCCCTACCGAGTCGAACCTTTTAACGAATCGAGTCATGTGTTATATGAATTATGTGTTAAGTGCTATTTGAAATATATGTGTGCGTGGGAACAGGTTCCTGCGTTTGACTATTTTATTTATGTGTGGGTTACGTATGGGTAGACGATAGGGTTTTGACGCGCAGTTCGTCGAGTAATATCGTTTAGACGATTAAAATTGTATCTTTTAATTAGAGATGCGAATCATTAGGGTTGATCAAGACCAGACATTGGAAGGAATGAAATGGAATGGTATATTGGATATCTAACTTCTAGAAATCGCATGAGCGGCATATCAGTGAATTTTTGGAATAAAAGATGGTGATGCCTTGAGATGCCAGACATAATAAGTATGTTATTGGGAGTGTGATTAAGTGCTAAAAATCAAAGGCAAGTATCTCTATCTTTACTTATCGTTCAAGTGATATTTATTTTGAATCCTATTATGCAAGTTTTCTACGTTATTCTAATTCCAGAATAGTTCAATATTTTTCATATCCAACTGCTTATGATTATGCAGTATTGCTTTCCCTATTCTCAGTTCAGAATAGATAAGTGTTTTACATATCGCTGAATTAAATGTTTATCATGCAAGTACTCTTCTGCTATTCTCCGTTCAGAATAGGTCAGTGTATTTACTTATCAAATTAATGGATTTATAAATGTTTTAGATTTTGAAAAAGGTGATTTCGTTGCGAGTATTCCTGCCCAAGTGAATTGGGGAATAAAATTATTTCGGGTGTCGATTATTATGACCCCTTCCAATTAAAGGTTTTAAGATTGGATGAATGCGTAAGTGCCCGTGACGGACGGGCCAGCGGAGGGCCATGTATTATAAGAAATATTCATAATACAAACTATGCCACAAGCAGATATATTGCCTTTTGTTTGAGTACTCGTGTTTTGGGACATGTTTCTACGAATCATGACCCAGTTCTATCACACGGGCTGATCAGCATGTGATAGTACGTCCGTCAAAGAAAGATTCCAATCTAAAATTATTATATCATTTTTGATAATCATATAATAAATGATTTATCAAGTATTTTGGTTTTGGATAAAAGGTGAAATGCAGTTCTGAATCAGTTTCTGATTTATGCCGATACTTACTCTGTTGTTAAATATCAAAGGTGGTATTAATAGAGATGATTGATGTTGACTTCATTCTGGGATTTTGTGAGCATCAAAGTTCGTATTGATATCTAATTTGATATGACATCAAAATGAGTATTGATATCACGAGTTCGGTTTTGAATAAAGTTTATGATTCAGTCCAGGGTTACTGTTTCATATTGTGGTTTATGATATTTCTGTAAACACTGTTTTGCAAGTTTTATTCTCGTCAAGATTCAAAGTATTGCTGAAGCATTTTGTTCAAAAATAACGAAAGGGTTTTGAATACAAATTAGGAATCAATTTTGAGATTCCTTAACTAAATTTTCTGATTCAGCAATTCTGATTTTAAATGTTCTGCTCTATTGCAGATGTCGGTTTTATATCAAAAAGACCATCTATATATTATACTGAACTTGCTGAGCATTTATTTCACTCATACTTTCCTGTTTTTAAATTTAACCTTCAGTGAGGATTAGCTTGCGCTATTTAGCGGCATAATTCAAGAAAGCAAAGAAGAAGCTTTTGGAAGATGGTTGGTCCAGGGTTTGTGGAACTAGAGTAAGTCTATTTTATAGAGTTGTGTTTATATATATGTATTAGTTATGTTATTAAATCGTTGGTCTAGTATACTTCTTTTCAAAGTTATACTAGTGGGTTAAGTTTTGAATTTGGGAATTTGTGAAAAGTGTTTGAGAAGAAAGTAGAAAAACATTATTTATGGAATTTGGAATTCTTATTTCTAGAACTGTAACCTTAAAAGATCTTGGATTAATTGGGGTCATAGATGCTAAATATCTCCTTCTGGCATTTATTTATTGATTAAACAGGTTGTTTTGGATTGAGATTTCATTGTGACGACCAAATCCCCTGACCCCGGATTTGAGGGCGTTACAAAGTTGGCCTGTTTTTATGAGATTTGAGCCTCAATCTCTCTTCTCTTTTATCTTCTCCAACTTGAGGATGTCTAGCCATCACACAAAATAGTTTACCATGCCTTTAGATCTTTGATATCCTTTTCTTCAAAACTGAGTATCTTGGATCTTTGTGATTTGCAATAGAGTGAACAAGCAACTTCTTCTCATCAGGTTCCAAACTTGAGTAGACTAGGTCCATTGGGTTTTTGCTTGATTTTTTTTATGAGTGTTTCTTAAGCTTCAAATTCCCAATGGCCTGTTGATGTCTTCCAGATGAGGTTTATTAGATATAATTGATGATATCAGGAGATAAACTATCAGGACTTAATATAAGGATTTACTGAAGGTGACATCATCAGTACTTGATGATCAGCATTTGATGTCATCAGGATTTAGTCACATCAGTAGATATTTAAGAAGGAAAAGGAAAGTAGGAATTCAAGGCGGTGAAGGACTTTAACTCAGAAGTAATCATACATGGATATGTATTAGGTTTCCTTATTTTAATAGAATAGGATTCCTTATTAATTGTCTAATTTTGCACTATATAAGCACAAATTAGGTTTACACTTTATGTGTTGCGTACATTGATATATTATTTGCATAACCTAGCAGCTCTCAAGGATAATTGTTCATCCTTTGAGAGAGAACTTTTGTAATTAGTTTTTATCTGCTAATATAAAAACCGTTGATTCTGTTAAAGCTTTATCGAATTGTTTGCATAAACTGTATTCACCCCTCCACTAAAGTTGATTACGGACTAATAATTAGTATCATAGCTTATTGTTGATATACAAACAGATTACGATCTGAAAATCAATCTTTAATGGAAGATAAAGAAGCACCACAAAATCCACCACCACCCCCATCCACTTCACATATTAGCAGTAATATGATTAGGTATGAAGCCATCAAGGTTCCAATCCTGAAGATACATGAATATCTTATCTGGAAAGTTAAGATGGCCATGTGTTTGGAAGCAACAGATCTTGAATACTAGAGTAGGATTTATGATGGTCTTCATAGACCTAATAAGGTAGTTGTTGTTGTTGTTGCAGGAGAAGCAGAAAAGATGGTTGATAAAGACAAGAAGGACTATACTCTTGAAGATCTTTCATCTATTATGAAGGATGCAAAAGTCAGACATATCTTGCATAGCAGTCTTGATAGTGTTATGTCCAATAGGGTAATCGGATGTAAATCAACAAAGGAAATTTGGAATGTTTTAGAAGTAAAATGTCAAGGTACCACTGCTATCAAGAAGAATAGAAGAACAGTACTTACTCAAGAATATGAGCACTTTGACTCAAGAGATAATGAGTCATTAACTGAGATCTATGACAGATTTCAAAAGCTGTTGAGTGACTTATCTCTTGTCGACAAGGAATATGATTTAGAGGACTCAAACTTGAAGTTTCTACTTGCACTACCTGAAAACTGGGACTATAAGTTCACATCAATAAGGGATAATTATGAACTTGATGAAACACCTCTAGATGAGATCTATGGCATATGGAAAACTCATGAACTAGAGATGGAGTAAAGAAGTAAGAGAAAAGGATCCAAGTCTAGACCAGTTGCACTTAAGGTTGAAGAGAAGCCAAAGGAGAAAGTTAGGAGAAAAGGTTACTCCAAAGGAAAAGCTATGATTACAGAGTCTGATACTGAGTCATCAAACTTTGATGATGACTCAAATACTGATAGTGAATCAGATACTGATAGTGATCATGACAATAATGAAGGCATGGAACAAATGGCCGCTCTATTGGTTAAAAGCTTCAAGAAGATGGTCTACAAGAATTTCAAGAAAGGGAAAAGGTTTTATAGAAAAGGTTCAAGTTCCTCAAACTCTGATAAGAGGAATGACAGAAGAAATACTGATAGGAAGGAATCAATGTTTGGAAAATTTGACAAGTCAAGGGAAAGATGCTACAACTGTGATGGAATTGGACAATTTGTATCTGACTGCAGAAAACCAAAAGATGAGAAGAAACATGCCTTGATCACAAAGAAGAAAAACTGGGATGATTCATCAGATTCAGATTGATGGCGTCAACTATGCTCTCATGGCAAATGCTGATACTGAGGCTGCCAATGCTGAATTAAAGGTACCTTAAACCACCCTTGCTTTTGATACTGATGATATCCATGAATTAAGATTGTTTCTTAAATCTCTGAATGTTAGTTATAGGGATCAAACCTTAGAGAATAATAGAATCAAGAGTGAAAACTCTGAGTTAAAGAAAAGGAATGATCACCTAGAAATTGACTTGCTTTCCATGCTAGAAATTCAAAAAGAAAGAGACAATGTTGTTTATATTAAAAACAAATTGTTAGAAAATCATGCTTATCTAGAAAATGAGTTAGCTAAAGAAATAGAGGTTATTAAGCTTTGGACTAACTCAGGAAAAACAACTCAGGAAATCTTAGAGAATGGTTGTTGGGGATCAGGATTAGGATATGCTAATAGATCTAATTCTGATAAGAAAATTGGAAAAGAAAATGATAAAACTAATCCAGTAAATACTGATATTAAGGTCAAACTAACGAGGTTCAGTTGAAGCCCATTAAGTTTAATCCAAGTGTTGATGTTGTTAAGTCAGTTAATGAAGTAGGTTCAACCTTAGCACCTGGATCAAACTTAAATACTGATAAGAGTGAACAAATTCACATGAGATCAGTAAATATTGGTTTAATGATTCAGAAACGGCTTAAGCAAAAGCTGAAGGAATTACACATGAAAAACAAGGAGAAAAGGCCTAGAAAAAACATGAATGGCAAGGTAGGTGTTAATAAGAATGGTAAATATATAACTGCTCCCAATGCACCTAGAAAGACATGCTTGAACCCTGGTAGTACTAATCATCTTGTTAATTCTTGCAGGAAGAATAAAGAGATAAATACTATTCCTCCCAAATCAGAGTTTAGAAATAGAACAGTTAGACATAAACCACAGAGTCCTTGTTTCATTGCGGTAGTGTGTGACACTCTATTTATACATGTAAAGAGTATCACAATTTATATTATAATTATTGTGAACTAAAACCCTCTTTAAATAAAGCAAAATCTATTTTTGCATATATAAATACTGATAGTAAGAATGTTAACATAAACTCTGATATGAAGTCTTCTGCTGCATATGTTAAAAATTTAAAAAGCCCAAAGGATCCAAGCAAGTCTGGGTCCTTAAAAACACTAACTGATTTTAAATACTAATTGCAGGGTAACAAGAGAAATTCTCTAGTCTTGGACACTCAGAACATATGACTGGTTATAAATCCATGCTATCACAATTTAAGGAGAAAGTTGGCCCAAGTAATTCTTATGGAGATGGAAACTTAGGAAAAATCTTGGGATATGGCAAAATCAAAATTGGGAATTTCATCATTGAAAATGTAGCTCTGATTGCATGACTCAAGCATAATTTTATCAGTGTGAGTCAGATCTGTGACATAGGTTACCATGTGAATTTCTATAAAGAACATTGTGAAATTGTCTGTAAGTATGATGGCAAGATTGTAATGACTGGTGTAAGACATGGTAGTTTATATGAAGTCTGCGTCTCCACAAATACTGATGAATCAGAAGTTTGTCTACTTAGTAGAGCATCCGTGGAAGACAGTTGGAACTGGCATAAAAGACTTTCTCACCTCAATTTCAATAATATCAATGAACTTTTGAAGAAAGATCTTGTGAGAGGATTTCCAAATATAGTGTTTACTCCTGATGGCTTATGTGACTCATGCCAGAAATCCAAGTAAAGGAAAACATCTTTCAAGAGTAAAACTGAATCCTCCATTCTTGAACCATATCATCTTCTTTATATGGATCTCTTTGATCCAGTCAATGTTATATTTATTGCCAATAAGAGGTATGCACTTGTAATTGTTGATGAATATACAAGATACACATGGGTGTACTTTCTGCATACCAAGGATGAATCTCCATCCATTCTTCTTGATTATGTGAGAGAGCTGGAAAAAGGATCAACATACAAAGAGAAGATCATTAGAAGTGATACTTGAACTGAATTGAAGAACAGCTGGAAATACAAGGGGATAAAATAAGAATTTTCTGCTCCAGGAACTCCACAATAAAATAGAGTTGTTGAAAGAAAGAAAGAACTCTCATAGAAGCTGCAAGAACCATACTAGAGGAAGCAAGATTTGCTACCTACTTCTGGGTTGAGGCTGTGCAAACTGCTTGTTTCATACAAAATGTAACTTTGATCAACATGCATGGAAAAACAGCATTTGAGCTGGTAAAGGGAAAGAAGCCAAATTTAAAGTACTTTCACATTTTTGGTTGCAAGTGTTTTGTTCTCAAAACTAATCCAAAGCAGCTTTCCAAATTTGAGCTAAAAGCTGATGAATGCATTTTTCTTGAATATCCATTATCTACAAAAGCCTTCAGAGTTTACAACTTGAGAACAAGGACAGTCATGGAATCTAAACATGTATCTTTTGATGACAAGAAGATTACAGGTGTAGAAGATGCAGATGATCATGATAAGTTGAGATTTGAAAATGTAGTACCATATGCGGCTCAGTTAAATCCTGATTCACTGACAAATCCTGATACAGTAAATCCTGAAATCACTCAAAGCTCTAATGTTCCACATGATAGGGGAAATTCTTCAAATACTGAAGCACATGTTGAGGGGGAGCAACATGATTCAAATCCAGATTCTACAAGTGATTCAACTCAAGGAACATCAGTAAATAAGTCATCAGACTCTCATTCCTCAAATTCTGATGAGTCAAATACTAATAGCAATGGGAATACTGATTCAGGGGGAACATCAGGACATGATAGTAGTATAATTCAAAAAAATAACAGAGAGTTCATGGATCAAGGGGAGGTTCTTCTTCAATGAGTCAACTTCCATCTGCAAGAAAATGTTCTAAGTCATACACACTTGACTTAATCATTTGGAAATCCTGATAGTGGTGTAAGAACCAGGAAAGCCACTCAAAATGAATGTATCTACCATGCTTTTCTATCTCAAACTGAACCCAAAAAAGTGGAAGAAGCTCTTCAAGATGCTGACTGGATAACAACGCAAGAGGAGCTTAATGAATTTGGAAGGAACAAAGTCTGGACTCTTGTGCGAAGACCAAAGAACAGATTAGTTGTTGGTACAAAGTGGGTGTTTAGAAACAAAAATGATAGTGAGGGCATTGTTACAAGAAATAAACCAAGACTGGTTGCAAAAGCAAGAAGGCATTGATTATGATGAGACTTTTGCTCCAGGTGCAAGGCTTGAGGCAATCAGAATTTTTCTAGCCTATCCTGCTCACAAGAAGTTTAAAGTGTTCCAAATGGATGTAAATAGTGCATTTTTTATTGGAGAACTCGAAGAGGAAGTTTATGTTGAACAACCTCCAGGGTTTATTGATCCAAAATATCCAGATCATGTCTACTTACAGGATAAAGCACTCTATCGACTAAAATAAACTCCAGGGGCCTGGTATAAAACACTTGCTCTATTTCTGTTAGAAAGTGGTTTCACAAGAGGTACAATTGACAAAAATCTCTTTTATAAATACCATGGTAAGGACTTGTTATTAGTATAGATATATGTTGATGATATCATTTTTAGTTCCACTAATGATAAACTTTGTGAGAGATTTACAAAGTTAATGCAGGCTAGATATCAAATGAGTATAATGGGAGAATTGAGTTATTTTATGGGGTTACAAGTAAAATAGACTGATAAAGGGATCTTCATAAATCAATCCAAATACACCAAGAATTTTCCCAAAAGATTTGGAATGCAAGATAGTTCCACTGCATCAACTCCCATGGCCACTGCAACCAAGTTAGATTTAAATACTGGTTCATCAGTAGATATAACTAACTACATATGTATGATTGGCTTACTCCTGTATTTGACTCCTAGTAGACCTGATATCATGTATGTTACCTGTCTCTGTGCAAGGTTCCAAGCTGATTCAAGGGAACCTCATCTACTGTGAAAAGAATTTTTAATTATCTCAAAAGCATCATGAATCATGGATTATGGTATCCTAGAGATTCAAAGTTTAAGCTAATTGGATATTCAGATGCTGATTTTGCAGGATGCAAAATAGACAGAAAAAGCTTTTCTGGAAGCTACCAATTTCTTGGTGGCATATTGGTTTCTTGGTTTAGCAAGAAAAAAAATTCCATTTCCACATCAACTGCAGAAGCTGAATATATTGCTGCAGGAAGCTGTTGTGCTCAAATTCTATGGATGAAGAATCAGTTACTGGATTATGGGTTAGACTATTCTGCTATTCCTATATATTCTAATAATCAAAGCGCTATTGCAATGACAGGAAATCCAATATAACATTCGGTGACTAAACACATCAGTATTAGGTAACATTTCCTAAGGGAACATGTGGAATTATTCTAACAGATCAAAAATTAGCAGATATATTCACCAAGCCTCTCTGTGAAGCTACCTTCACAAGATTGGTGAATGAATTGGGAATGATATCAGGACATTTCTAAAACTCTGATAATTAAGGAATAATTACAGATAGTTAGAGTATGGTATCTTGTTATTATGTATTAGTACTTTCTAAATACTGATTATAGTGTTAAGTTTTGATTCCATGAAAGCATGTAACTAACTTCTATTAATCCCAACCAGTAGCTGCATGTTAAACTCTAATTATGTGTATAAGCTCTGATGTTGGTCAAACTTGTTTTGACTGATAAATCCTGACAATAGTTGTTAAATTCTGATATTGGTCAAACTTGTGTTGACTGATAAATCCTGATAGTTGTTGATTAAATACTGATAATGGTCAAACTCTTATTGACTATTATGTTCTGATGATAATTTTTGAATTTATTCAAATATTGTTTTAATCAGTATTTTAATTACAGGTTTGAAGTTGTGTGCAAGTGAGTAAGTAAATATTATTTGCTTACTTACAGTAACTAATGACGTGCATATCTGTAAAAATGATTTAGTATCTATTTTTATATTTGGAATAGGAGATTAGAAAAGAGACTGTACTTTTGTATTCCTAGATACGCGTAAGATCATGCATGCAGTAGTAATTATTTTCCGGTTATCCAAACGTCTCTTCTGTTTCTTCTTTCTCCCCTATATAAACATGCAAGTCATCTCACAAGTCATCCACTCTACTCTAAACACAACTTCTCATCTTCTTCAAACCCAAAAACATGAATCCAAATTAGTTTTTCACTCGCTCTCATGGAGGGGTTTACTACCTTGCTCACATCATGGTTGAGGGTCACATATACTATGACCCGTTTGGACTTCCAGTCCAAATCAACCAACAAATCTATCATCCTCATGACATTCCAATATCGGTTTATGATAATCTCACTTCGAGAAACAGACAGAGCTCCAGTTTTTCCAACTGGAGGCCACACTGGAAGAAGAACGCAGGGCAGAAGAGGCTGAGCAGCGTCGTCTTCAAGATCTGGAATTTGCAAGAGAATAAAATTTCTCTTTTATCTTCAAACTCATGAATTTATCATCGCAGAGCTATGAAGCAACATGAGGCTGTGAAGATGCTGAAGACGGAATAGTTTCTAGGAATAGATTCTTGCTTTTTGTTAGGACTATTTTATGATTCCGTTTTGTACTCATCTTCTTTTAATGAATGAAAAAATCTTTTTTAATGTCTCTTACAAATATGATGCCTGATTAACTGCTTTTTTTTTCTTAAGCATGTTATAAAGTATGACTGTTCATCTTCTGCTTTTCAATACATGTGAATTTGATGTTCTACTTCAGTTATTATGACAAACAGAAGAACATATACAAAATATTAAGGAGCAACTGATATACATAAGAAATTGATGAAAGGTTTAATTCTAATCTCATGAGACTTATGATATTTGAGTGTTCTTCTCTATCAAAATGTCTAACCATATATATGTTTCAAAAGTATGATAATACGGAACATGGCACATTATTTGAAACTCTCTTTTTCTCTCAAAGGAAGTTTTCAACACTCAATCAAAATATCACAAATCTTATATCTCAAATTTCTTCTTAAAAATGAAACACTTGAATCCATTTCTAAAATGTTGCCAAAATCAAGTGACATGGTTCATAAAAGTATGCTCATAACTCATGACAACATTCAGTTGGTAAGAGACTTCATGATGAGGTAGATTTTGATGACACCAACAAAAAACATAAGGGTTTCATCATTTTTTACTGAAGACCATGTGATAGTATCAAATAACACATTCAAGTGTCAGTTCTTTGCAAGAAGAACAAAGTTTGAGACCATGGTACGTGACAGTAACCTAGTCAAATATTCTCCAATTCAAATGGAGGTTCCCATAATTGGTAAACAACACACTGTCATAACCACAGTTTCAACTGTAAGTTCAGTTGAATCTTTGGATTCACAAGGTATACATACTGATTTCACTTTATTAGCATTAATTTTAAATACTTATTTTGTCTTATCAACATTTATTATGCATGTTATAAATCTTGCTAGTATGATTATATCTAAAGCTTATTTAAGGATTATCTCCAGTTGTATGACCACATATCACCTTTCTTTAGCCATCTCTTATTTCTGTAGGACAAATTATCTGAGCTTTTTCTGTGAGTTGTGTGAAAATATTTAGAGAAAAACAGAATTCAAGAGAGGCAAGATCCTTCCCAGCAAAAGGAGAGGTATATGAGAGTTAGGATTTAGTAATCCTTGTGAGGAAACTCTAATTATTGAAAGTTATGAGCCGTGTGGGGTGAGGAGTAGTGAGACTACTTTAAAAGAATATAGAGATTAAGTGTTACTTATTATATTTTCCAGGTGCATAGAGTACACAAGAAATAGCTGTTGAACAACAGTCTGTTGACCCTCGGATAAACTCTGATGTACCAAGTGTTGATAATCTCCCTGCAGGTCTAAGTATTGATACTTTCCTGCAGTCCATTCAATCTACTATTCCACCACCTATAGAAATCCCTATTTTCATTGAAAAATAGTCCATTCACTCTACTATTTCGTCACCTGAAATTCTCCCTGTTGTTGCTGAAGATGTAGTAGCACAACAGTCCATTCATAAAGATCTATCCACTACAGAGTCACCACAACACCCAACAGGTACTGAGGTTCTGGAAGTAAATCCTGAAGCTCCAGTTCATCTATCTACAATTCGTGAAGATATGGAGCTCAATGCTGATGGTATGGAAACTTCTGAAGCTATTGGATCACATACAACACCAATTTCTGATTCTATCTTACATGTTGAAGCTGGAGATGAAGTTCAGTAGATAGTTCAAGATCCAGTTGTAAATGAAGAATCTAATGATTGTGAAGAAGTTGATACTTCAAATGGTCTTATAGATCCCGAGGATGATCTATTATTCCATGAAGATATGCCTAAACATATGAGGCAACAGAAGCTTAAGGAGTTAGATGCTAAAAGGAAGCAAGGTTATTTTGATGAAATATGGAATGCTAAATAGAAAAATGTTGCATATCCTATTTCTAGAACCAATGATGTTGAACATCTGGAAACAGCTGGATAGACAATTCAAAATTCTAACATGCTGAATCATCTGAAAGCATCTACTCTGGTAGTAAGATCCTTGCATACAGCTCAAGAAGCAACTACTTCTCAAATCATTCAGATCAAAGAATCTTTGATTGCTTTAAGGCTCACTACTCATCAGGAAATTTAGAAGCAAATTGCATCAATTATTTCCACACAGACTACAATTGAAGCCAATCAGGCTAGATTGGAAGCTGAGCAAGTTTAAATGCATAAACAACTTACAAAGGTACATAATTCAATGGAGCTGATTCTTTCTCTACTACTTGGTGATGATGCCAAAAAGGGGAGAAGATTGTTAAGTCTAAATACAAGCAGCTGACATTGACAAATGATGATGATGAAAATCCTGATGGAGGTAATAGGAGGGACAGAAGGATAGTGTAAGGAGAAGAGGTGAAGAGCTAGTAGGGATTAATGGCTCATCAAAAAATGTCACTAGGTCTCAATCTAGACAAGGTGGAGAAAGTACGAGAAGTGAAAGAAGAGTTCAATCTAAAGAACTGACTGTGACTACAACTCCTCAACAAACTATGAAAGTCACAACTGCTAATGATGACCAAGGTATGCTGGAGTTAGAAGCTGGTACAGAAGCAAGTCAGTATCGTCAAACTCTGAAAGTAAAAGGTCGAAAGACAACTCTATTCTAAAAGGACCCAAAGATTCAAGCATTTGATTTTGAGGTGAATAGAAGAATCTTTGAGAAAGAAAATACTGGAGTTGATCTAGAACAACTAAGGCAAATGGAGGAAGAATTCAAGAATTCGATGAAAATAACAAATACTGACGATGTTGTTATCTCTCAAGATCTATATGAAGATGATCCTTCTAATAGACCAACTAAAGGGGTAGTCATAAGGGAGGTGAGTCAGACAGAGGCTGAAAATACTCTTCGGTCTCAAGCTATCTCAACTGCTGATATGAGTCATAAGGGGAAAGAGAAGATATGAGAGAAGTATAAGCCTTCAAAGCCTAAAGCCAAAGCTGTTGCTAAGAAGAAATTAGTATCTAAGGCAACTAAATCTCAAACATATATAGATCCAGTCTATACAGTAGCTCAAGCATTTGATACTGAAGAAAGAGTTGAAGAAGAAGAAGAAGAAGTCAGTCAAGCTCATCAGAGAAGGAAGATTCATGGAGCTGACTGGGCTGAAAAACTGAAGTTAACCTCTTACATTTCTCAAGTTAATGAAGAAGCAAATGTTGTTATTCATCCGATCACAACCTTTGATACTACTCGTGTTGAGGATTCTTCAAACCCAATTCAAGCTGAGTTATCAAATACTGATTTTAAAAATATAATCTCTGATAAGCCAGAACTTACTTTTGAAGAAAAGAGAAAGTTACTATGGGGAAGCAACAAACCTGCACCTAGAAGAAATTCCTCTGAAACATTAAAGAATATTTACAATGGGAGTTCTCATGATAGAAAACCTGAAATGACAAGTGGTATGGGAAGGTTAAATGTTGATCCATCTATAGGTGATGCTTTGATTCTAAGGAAGCATGCTAATCTGACATAAATTGGAGATAATGTGATGCTTGAAGACTTACAGAAGATCGTATCAGTACAAATTGTTGTTGATCTTGTTGGAGAGAAAATGAGTTATTTTCTGGAGTCTGGGAGAAGATTAATGTTGACTCAAGAACAATTGAGAGACAAATCATGGCAAGAATTAGAACTTGTTGCTACAATTCTCAAGGTAACCAATCATGTAACTACCATATGGTCTGCATTTACAAAGAACCTGATACAGTTAAAGCAGAGAGGAATATCTGACAAATAAAACTATCTTCCAAAGTACATTGATCAAACTGAATATGTTATTGATATGCCTATTGGAGGAGCTAAGATAGAAATGAGTCTATGAAGACAAGTCTGAACTTTTAATCCTGAGAGAACGAAGATTGGGTTTCTGGAACTGGATGATTTATCTCATGGAAATTTAAAATTACATGACCTTAGGGCTGCCATATATCATAATGATGAATCAATAGATGAATTGAAAGAACACAAACATAGGATGCAATGGTATTTGGATGTAATGGAAGAAAATCTGCTGAGAAAGTTTCTTGAAGAAGCTCAGGACTGTGTTAAAGTTCAGAATGAAGAATAAAGTCTAATAATCACTGTCTATAAGATTGTATATGATTATTTGATTTCTGCATTTAGATAGTTTTGAAATCATCAATTGAAACTTATATATATTTACATAATGCACAAGTTGGGGAGATTGTTAGATATAATTGATGATATCAGGAGATAAACTATCAGGACTTAATATCAGGATTTACTGAGGGTGATGTCATCAGTACTTGATGATCAACATTTGATGTCATCAAGATTTAGTCACATCAGGAGATATTCAAAAAGGAAAAGGAAAGCAAAAATTCAAGGCGGTGAAGGACTTTATCTCAGAAGCAATCATACATGGATATGTATTAGGTTTCCTTATTCTAATAGAATAGGATTCCTTATTGATTGTGTAACTGTGCACTATATAAGCACATATTAGGTTTACACTTTATGTATTGCGTACATTGATATGTTATTCGCATAACCTAGCATCTCTCAAGGATAATTGTTTATCCTTTAAGAGAGTACTTTTGTAATCAGTTTTTATCTGCTAATATAAAATTGTTGATTCTGTTAAAGTTTTATCGAATTGTTTGCATAAACTGTATTCACACCTCCACTACAGTTGATTACGGACCTAACAAGGTTTGACCTTTTTTCATGTTTCCCAACTTCATTTAATTTATTGAAATTGGTCTTAATTGAGTGGTGTGCTTCACAAATTTGTCTTGATTAGTAATTGGACCAAATTTCTTCTCAATTCTTTCATCAATTTTCTTCATTTGCTCTTTCATCTTGAATTCAGCTGCTGCTATATTGAATAAATCAATGCTATCTAACACTGGGGGCTTTGAGAAGGTAATGGCTGGAACAATTACCTTACTGACTTGGACATGCACATCCTTCTCCCCCTTTTTTATCATCAAGTAGAGCAGGGGTGGAAGTTTGAGCTGCCACCAGTTGCTGTAGTAGCAAAGTTTGAGTTTGTTGATTGGTAAGGATTTGAGAAACTGAGTTCTCTATTTTTGACATTATTTACTCAAATCCTCAACCTTTCTATTCAAGTCAGATTCTTTCCCGAGCTTTTGGTGTATGTTTATCATGGTTGACTCAGGAAGTTTGGAATCCAGTCTCTTTATAAGATCCCCTTGACTGTCTCAATAAAATTCTTGCGTTCATCCACATCTTGATTTTATTTGAGAGCTTGAATTTTATGCAATTGAAGGGACTCAAGGTGGGCCTGTAGAAGACTTTTGGTGCTGGCATTGTTGGTGGCTTGAATGGCAGATTGAGTGTCATAGATGAGCTTGAACATGGTTGATTTGAAATGATGATAGTTGTAGTCTTATATGAACATCCAGGTTGGAGTCTCTCCCCCTATGTTCCTGCCTACCTCCTCAACATCCTCTCCCAGAGAGTGATCCCCAATAGAATCACCATAAACATCAGAAGTATAATCAAATTCCTCACTAGCTGTAGGTGGAAGAATTTATTGCATCCTTAGCCCTTAGCATAGAATTTGTAGTGTGCACCAAATTTAAAGTATTCTCAGCATCCTCATTGCCATGTTCAACTAGAATCTGATATGCTGGAACAGGATGAGTAAATGCCCAACATCAAAAGAGACGGAATCTAGAACAGCTTGATATTCTTGCTGAAATAGTTTCTCTTTATCTACATCATTGACATCCATTAACTCACTAGCAGTGGGATCTTCCCATTCTTCTGTACCCGATTTTTTCTCATTTTCTCTCTCTCTTTTTGCATCAAGGGCTCCCCATGGCTCCCCACCCTCACATGCTCACCTTCACCATCTAAAATTGGATTCCTCTCACTTTCTTTTGCCATGCTGGAAGAAATAGCATGCATATGTTCACTCTTTTCCTCTCCTTTTTCCTGGAAGCAACCCGACCTCTCACTCATATTGAAGGGTTTTTAGCACATAAACGCAGCGAAAACGTAAATTTAAATCTTAAAAAAAACCAAAACCCTCCGCAGGATCCATGCAAAAAATAATATTTAATTCGTAGTTCAGTATGTTTACCTTAAGAAGCTTTACGTTAATGGAAAGATGGAGGTCTTTAATAGCGATCCAAGAACGATGAACGGAGATCCCTAGCAGCTGCTCCTCGGGTGTGAAGCACTCCACCGGTATCCACCAAGAGATCAATGTGATGGAGGAAGAGGTTGAGAGAATTAATTGCCTCCCTCTTGTTCTACTTTAGAATTAGGGTTAATTATTTGGGTTGAGGCAAATAGGGTTTATAATAGTATATTTATAGGCAAAATTTTCAGCTGAAAATTTTCCATAAAATATTATTATTATTAACCCTTTAATTGATTATTCTTATTAATCAATTAACTAATAATTAAAACACCTTTTAATCATTAATCCCTTTTCTAAACACTTTAGAAAAATAATTCTCTCACTTGATTTAATTTTCAAAATTAAATTCTTAATTAATAATATTAAGAATTAATTAAATCTCATTTAATCAATTATTAAATCTGCTAATTAATTATTTATTTCACAAATAAATAATTACCAACCATTATTAATTAATTCCTCCACCATTAAATCATTCTCTTTTATGGTGTGACCCTGCAGGTTCAATATTAAGCCGGTAGTAGAAATAAATAATAATAAAACTATTTTATCCTTATTTATATAAATTCTCTAATTCATTAAATATGATTAATTAATTAATCATATTTATTTTACATCGTGAGGGATACTTCTCAGCATATCGCGACTATCCGGATAATACGAATTCACTGCTTAGAATACCAAGAACCTATTCAGTGAGTAGTTACCGTACAATTAATTCCTTCTACCCTGCAATGTCACAATTAAATACAAGGCATGGAACTTGTGTCAAGCCTATCTTATTTAATCACTTGCTTTCCCATTCACTATGCTTAGTTCTATTTAATGTAAATTAGAAACTTCTTTCTAATTTCATTCACTCTGGCTAGAGATTCCTGAACTAACATAAGTGGATCAGCATTGAACATTCTCTTCCTACACTGGAAGGGGTAGATCCTTTATTGATCATACACTATCTTCGTGTACAAATTCCTATACCCAGTAGAGCCCTTACAATTGTCCCTTGAGACTAAGAACTAAACCAAAGCATAGTTCAGTGTACACAACATGACTATGATGACCTTAAGTCTAAGCATACTTGTACAACTATCACTATGTGAACAATTGCTGACACGTGAGTGAACTCCATCAGTTGTTCAGCTGTGTGAGTCATGTTCAGTGAACTTATTCTATAATAAGCACCTACATACTAGCTATAGTGTCACCACACAAATGTCTATGAGAACAGACATCCTTCATAATGAAGCAAACATAGTATGTACCAATCTTTGCGGATTATTAATTACCAGTTAGCAATCCTACGACCGAGAACTATTTAAGTTTAGAGTTATCATCTTTTAGGTCTCATTATTATGATCTCATCACAATCCATAAAAAGCTTTACTCTAAACTGTGGTATATCTTATTTAAACATTTAAATAGATAGAGCCCGCAATAAAAACAAAACAAGTCTTTTATTAATATCAATGAAATCAAAACAGATTACATAAAAGTTATTCCTAAATCCTCATACATGATTGGACTTAGGACATATCTCTTTCAATCTCTTTTAAAATGCCACGTCCAAAAAGAACATTATCTCTAAGGATAGAACATTCATTGTTCTTAATAATAAATGAAAAACCATCCACATCCAACATAGGAATAGAAACAATATTCCTCATAATAGAGAGAACGTAATAACAATTATTCAAAATAATAGTCTTGCCCCTAGGCATATGTAAACTAAATGGTCCTACAGATATGGCCGCAACCCTTGCTCCATTGCCCATACGTAGAATCACCTCATCTTTTTCAAGAGTCCTACTTCCCTTTAGTCCTTGCAACAAATTGCAAATATGAGAACCACAGGCGGTATCTAATACCCAAGTAGAAATTTGACCTAGTGACATATTAACTTCGATCATGAACATGCCTGAATCAGAAGCGGTAGTCTTACTACCCTTCTTCTTCTTCAATTCTGCAAGGTAAACCTTGCAGTTCCTCTTCCAGTGCCCCAACTTGTTACAGTGAAAACAAACAGCTATATTAGGACCAGTCAACTTGTGAGCATCTAGTATGCTCCGGAGTGATAGTGCAGAAGACATGACGAATATAGTTAATCTGTAAATGATAAACACATAACAACACTTAGCAAATATTCAATTTCATTTCAAAACATTATATGAAACGGGTCTTTATTCATAAGTGTCTCCCACTAGTTTATCTAATTTTTTTTTCAACCCCCTAAGTGAAAATTAAGCATTCATAATGCTAGTGGGAATAGGGATCCTACATTCCATCACACAACCTCGGCTGTGGCACGAGATGTCATGTGATGTTCAATAGGCAGACAACTCTTGTCAATTACATCTTATGTTATTCCCTAATATAATTTTAGCCTCTTGAATAATTGAGTCACGGCTGTGGCATGGCAAACTCAATATTCTAAGTCAAGTCTAACCCAACATTTCGTACAATTGAATCAGTCTCCAACGACCCACGGCTGTAGCACGTACCGACCTTTAGATTCTAATTCAATGTACACATCTCTATGTAATAGACAAGTATTTCTTATTTCGAAATCAAAGCCCTCGGCTGTAGCATGAAATGACAATGATTTAAAAATAAGAACCACTTTCTACCATGTTGGAAGGCTATGACCGACACAAGCCCGTTGTGTCATTGGCCAATTACTACTTGATATTATTTAATTTTAGAGGGATTATATTACGTTACAATCATAATCATATTATAAAGAGATTTTTCCTTTTAAATTATATTTCAAATCAATAATCGATAATCAGATGATTCCCAGATCGGGTGGAGCATTGTCAAGAGGCGTCACTTAATAACCCTTTCTTACAGATAGAAATCTGTTGTTGACAGAATCATCCTTTCTCTCAATATTAAAAATTCATATTCAATTACGTGTTTCATAAACACAAGAATCTCATGATCGTATTCATAATATTTATTGTTAAGGCAAGAAACGATTCCTATTCTAGATTTTCTAGAGCACGCCTTATATTGATTTAAGTTCACCTAAATCTATCATCGCATGGTAAACATAGGCATATATCTCATATATAAAATTAAATAAACAAGTAAATGTAAAGTGCAATAAAGTAAATGTGTTTGGTTATGGCCCCATCCTATGTGATATTTATCAAGCTCATGATAAAGATCAAGGTCAATCTAATATGGTGATGGAAATAAATACAACTACTTATTACATAAGTCTTCTTCTTTGTTTAGACTTCTTGTATGCCTCGTCTTCTTCTTTGTATCACCTCCGTTGGATAGTGTTAGGTCACACTTTCACTGTAGAGGGGGTGAATACAGTGTTTATTACAATCAAATCAAACTTCAAGAACTTATGTAACAGAAAACAAACTTTATTGAAACAATAAACTCTGTTACAATCTGGAACTGTTATCTCTCAGTGATGACAAAATATCACGAGAGCTGCTAGAGTTACAGTTAATAATATTCTCGATAATGATAACACTTATAGTGTAAACCCTATGTCTGTGTTTATATATTACACAGTTACAAGATAATCGCTAATTGATATGGAATATAATTCTGCTTCCTAATATATATCAATCAGATATCTTTCCTTCCAAGTATTCCATTCTTTACGGAATTCCTTCTTCATGCATATCTCTTCTTATGTTTATCTTGATCTTCTTAACTTTAATCAGCTACTGTCCTTATCTGATCGTCCTTCAGCACTTAAGTTCTGATATCTATCTCCTGATGCTTATCTCCTGATAACATAAGTACTGATATCCCTTAAGTTCTGACGTCCAGTATAAGTACTGATCAGTTAAGTACTGATTTGTTCTGTTCAAACAAGATCTGAAATCTAAACATAAAACATATTAGCCATGACATTATCAAATATATCTAACAATCTCCCCCAACTTGTAAATTAGCAAAATATACAAGTTTAACAGATATTTGATGATGTCAAAAACATTAAGTACAAATGCATGAGAAATAGACAAGATAACTACAACTTACAGTCCTTAAAGCTTTTACCAATTCAACTTCTGATAACAACTTTAGTCTGTATACACATCAGAATTTAAGTAGTTGTAGATCTTTGACTTGGCTTCATTATTTTCTGATCTCTCTGATGTCAGGAGTTGTTCTGAGATAATTCTTCAACAAACATTTATCAGCATATCTGAGTTCATCAATCATTCTCCATTTGACATCTTTAAGCTCTGCAGTATCTTCACCAGTTTGAAATATTGCAGCTCTGAGATCATTAATCTTTGCTTTCCTCAACTCCCGATCTAGTCTTATGACATAAGCTTTGTCAGACTCTAGATTGAATTCAAGCCCCTTAATACCAAGATATGTTCTGATCTGTGCAGTATTAGGCTTCATATCAACAATATCACCATTGTGATTTCTGTACTTTGGAACATATATGCTGTCAGACTTAACAGAATAAAGTCTTTTCTGTCTCTGAATCTGTTCTTTCAAATAATTTGCAGCAGTCCCTGTCAATCTGTCATCCACTTGAAGTAAGAATAATACATGCTCCAATTCTTCAAAATACTTCAATGGAATGGCATTTTGTCTTATATGATAAACCCTACCATCTGTCATGAAATACAACAAGATGTGTTCCTTCAAGTAGGTATGGTAAACCATTTGTACAGATTCCAATTGATTCAATCTTTCAGGAGTTGCTCCAATTCCTGGTTCACACAAGGAAGTTGGATCATTGGTAGTGTTGTGTACTCTTCTTTCATCAGCACTTCCCAATCCAGTTTTATCTCTTGCTTCCTTTCCAGTAACTACTCTAGCTTCAAAACGACTTGCAGTAGTCTTCAAAGGTTGAGTTTGTTTTGCTTTAGTGAATCCTGGTAGGAGTGTTTTTGATCTTCCTTCTGATATCAAGTTAACTTGAGCTGTGTCAGAGGTTACTTGCTTCTTTTGAATATCAGAACTTTTAATTTCTTGACTCTGAACAACTTGAGCTGTGTCAGAGGTTGTTTTAAGAACTTTTCTTGAAGTCAGAGCAAGATTATCTTTGTCATCAGTAATTTCTTCATCTTCAGGAGGTACATAAACTTTAACAGGTTCACCAACCTTTTCTTTACCCTTGGATCTATCTTTGGTTGTGATTTAGCAAATGTTGCTTCAGTTTGTGCCTTTTCTTTAATCACAATACCTTTCAGTTTTGGAAGTGACTTTTTACCAGAAGCTTCGGATTTAGATGTGACTTTCTCTGATTTAAGTCTAGCTTCTTCTTCCTTTAAACTTTCCAAGTCCATTCCTGGATTTTCTTGAAGAAATAACTGTCTTGACATTTCTTCATCAAGATCTAGAAGTTCATCAGAATTTATTCTTTTACCAGTATCAGAACTTAATCTCTTCCCAGTATCAGAACTTATCCTGTGACTTGCAATTTCAGCATTTCTTGATGAGAATCTTTTACTTTGACTATGACCTCCACCCATTCCAGAGTTTCCTTGGTCATCTTTTTCATCATCCTTTCCTTGCAGTGTCTTGTCATCCTTGCATTTGGACTTAATCACTTTCTCCCCCTTTTTGGCATCAGCAGGAAGTAGAAGAGAGATACGCAATTCCACTGAAGATTGGATTTCTGTCAGTTGTGATTGCTGAGAAGCTTGATTTTGCAGAATTTTATCAATCTGTGCTTGTTGGCGATCTTGAGTCTTCTCAATATAAGCAATCCTGTCCATAGATGGTTGAAAGAACTTTTTCTTATCAAGTTTCCAAACTTGTTCTTGTTTGATAAAGTTCTCCTGAATCTTGTGTATTTCGGCATGAGTAGTTGAATGAAGACCTTGTAGATTTTTAGTACTCAATGCAGTGACACGAAGCTGAGCTTTGAAATCATCAGAATTTAACATTTCATCAGCTTTAGTAAAGTGCTCAGTAAGATGTAACGCAGATGGAATACATGAGACTGAGTTCCATTCCTTAGTCCACTCCTGTCCTGCAGGAGTTTCACTCCAAGGCACTGGTGGTTCCTCTGTAACATACTTCTTTACTAGTTCAGACTTAGAAAGAGGAATGTGTCCTGAAGGACCTGCTACATCAGTATTTGCAGTTGGAGCAGCATCACCAGTATCTCCAGCATGTGCAGCATCAGAACCTATAGAATCAGCATCATCTGATATAATAGCAGTGTGAGTAGCAATGGAGGCGTCAGCATCCTCTAATTGCTGATCTGATGCTAAGTTCTGATCAACAGCCAAATCCTGATGCTCACCTAAAGTCTGATCATCAGTGTCTAGATGCAGAGAAGGTGACTTAGATAATTCCGGAGTTTTAATAGCATCAGTAACAGTTGTTGGCAAAAGATTTGTTGCTGTTGGAGCTTCTAAGAAAATTACTCCAGGCACAACTAAGTGTTGATCAGCATTATCAGCACTTGTGCCTTGATGACCAAGAGACACAGATGGGAAATTAGCCTTGTCAGATACAGTTTCCTGAGATGGAGTGGATGGAGAAGAAGTAACTAGAGCAGATTCTTTTTCTTGTGAGATCAGAGATTCCTGATCCCCTTCCTTAGCTGCTTCCTCCTCATCATCTGAAACTGGCCTTTTTGCCCTCTATTTCTTGTATGTCCTTTGTAATTTAGAATCCTTGGAAGTGTCAGGAATTGTCATTTTTCTAAGCCTCTTGAGAAGCTTAGATCCTCCAAGTTCAGAATCCTTCTGAGAAATCTTTTTCTCAGCTGCAGTTACCACAGGTTCTGAAGAAAGAATCGGTTCCTCAGAATCTGAGTCATCTCTCAAGGTGATCCTCCTCTTCTTCTGAGGTGTGTGAGAAACAGGCTTTGTTCTCTTTGGCTTGGAAGAAGTAGGTTTCACATAGGACTTGAGATATGTTCTGAGAGATGGTTGAGAGGTTTGAGGTGGCTGAGTAGAGATGGTAGGTGCTGATGAACCAGGTTCTGATGTTTGAACATCAGGATAAAGTGCAGTGTACTTAACAGGATCATAGGTGATTAAGGCTTGTTTGACAGATAAAGGTATTAAGAGGGGTCTTAACACAGCCTTTTTATTATCAGAAGATAATAAATCAGTAAAAGCTCTCTTAGCTATTCTGAAAGATGGAATGAGATCACCAAAATTTTGGGGGGAATTACAACAAAAATTATAAATAAGCTGACAAAATCTTGCAAAATATACAGTATTGCGATCTTCTGTCATCCTATCCCCAATAAAACCCAAAACTGCACGTGCATAATCAAAATCAGTGTGATTTAGAAGTGCATACCCGATTTGTTGGCTGAATATGGGAATTGCATCAAAATTTGTACATTTGTTGGCGAAAGATTTGGTAATGCAATCAAAGAAGAAACTCCATTCCCTCCGTATGAAAGATCTCTTCAACTGTCCAAGCTTGGTCAATGTTCCTTCATATCCCAGACTAACCATCATATCGTGAAGAACTGAGTCATCACCAGTAGAATAAACACAGTCCTCAGGAAGCTGTAATGCCTGTCTAACCGTAGACAGAGTCACAACATACTCATTTTCCCCTGATGAAAATATTAAACTTGGGGACCCGTGAGCACCACCATTGTCATATACTCCACTCCTCCAAAACTCCAGTACTTGAACCCCAGAAATTGATGTAGGCTCAGTTAGAGCAAACCCAATATCAGAACTTGTGAGAAAGTCCTGAATAAAATGAAGTTCAGAGGGTGCCTCTGTAGTATCGCAGAGAAGTTATTAGGAACAAACTTTGCTCCATCAAAAAGAATGTCCTTGGGTGCCATTATGTTTTGAAAAGAAAACGGTAACCTGTAATGTGTTTGAGAAAATGCCTCTGAAAAGAAAATCGTCAGGAGATGAGAGAGTTTAAAAGTAAAGAGAGAGATAAAATATAATGGTAAATAAAAGATTTGACAATCTTTGCTCTCTTTTACTTATACACAAAAAGTAACCGTTGAGGACACATGGCAGACATGCATTTAAAAGTAGTGGTAAATACCTTGACACCTGTTTTTCATAGAGAAGGCAAAAAGTAATGGGCACGGTAAATAAGGAATAATTACCACCCACTTGCAGTTTTTCAAGGAAAAACCAACCGTTCCACTTACCTAGATTCCATTAATCAAGGTGAATCAGTTTTAATTTAAAATTGAAACTGTTCCCACTAATTCAAATATTTTACTCTGCAATATTAATATTCCGGAAAAAAAACTGTGTGTGAGAATGAGTAAAATCAATCAGTTAAGTAAGTACTGATAAAACATTATCAGAACTTAAAATCAGACACAATTTATACGATCATCAGAATATTTATCAGGATTTATCAATGCGTATCAAAATTTCTCAGAGACAAGATCATAAGACTTAAAACAAATTCCATTAATATATCAAAATAATACATTGAGGAAATTTAAATTACATCAGAACTTTTACATTCTTGTCCTAAGCTTCTAAATCTAACATCAACAGCCTTAGTCCTAGCTAAGAAGCCTGACAAAGCTGAGGATGAAGAAGAACAGGAAGAAGACGAGATTAAGTCATCTTCCTCTTCCTATCTTCGACAAACAAGATAGCGAGTCAAATGATTCGCTCTTGCTGACGGATAGCTTCCCGCCGTTCCGCCTCCAATCGATCAAGATGAAGCTGGTAGTCCATCTCGAAGAACAGAAGTTGGTTCAGCACCGCCTGTGGGACAGAGCCCCATATCTCTTCAGGAATGGCAGTTACATGCCACTCCTGCTGCCAGTCGGTGCAGCTAAGCTCCATATGAAAATTTTGGTAATTCAAAAACATGTTGAATCGAACCATGATGCTTTTGAAAAAGAATATGAAGTTAAGATTGTGAGAAAAATTGATGAAAGGGCTAATGTGAAGTGGCTGATTATATAGGCAAGAGAATGCCAGGAGACGCGAAGATATTTAATGCTGACAGATAGAGTTAAGTCTACCTCGTCTCCCTAGACTTGAAAAAGAATAATAGTCATTGGAAAAGGAATGTGCACATGTAACAAGAGTGAACTGCTCAAGGACGAGTGCCATTATGTTTTAACCATAGACTATTAATCTTCCACTTCAACATTTCGAAATTAATCTGAGACTGTTACTAAATTTTACTCACAGATAAGTCAAGTAAAGGGTTAGACTGAAAAATCAGAACTTAGACCTATACCAGAACTTAACAGTCATCAGAACATAATGTCTTAACTCGAACAAGGAATATCTATCTTAGTAAGTTTTCATACAAGTTCTGAGTTATAGTCTTCAGGACTTAATCATCAGAGCATATAACTAGAACGTGTCCTCAGAATTTGTGCAAAGGGACACAGTGACTGTTTGTCTAAAAGAACATAGACCTCCACAAAAATTTCATCATTCATATGGAGTGATTTGTGTGTGCATTAAGCTAAATAACTAATAAAGAGTAAAGTCTGATTTACTTCAGTACATCTTAGAAATAAGTCATAATTAAAATTTTGCTAAAGAGCTGTCATTATCCTGAAACCTACTGATAAATGAGTTCATGCATGAGTCCACCTCAACTGTTTTTGTGCTAATTTTATGCATCTTTGAAATTCTCTTTTACAGTGGCTTCTCAGTGTAAGTGAGTCACGACTGCTTATCAGAATTTATGCTATTATCAGAGTATTTCTCCAGTAATCATAGAGTGTGAACAGTCACCAAGAAAATATTTTGCTTTTCTAATGCATATTTACTTAATACCAGCTATGCACTTGGGTCGTCCCATTCACATTTTTACTCTAGATCTCAAAGGAGTACCTGATATTATTCTTTGATTCTTGTTCTTCTTCTTTTGATAAGTGAGGTTTATCAGCACTTAGTACATTCAGCAGTTTTACTAGAATCAGAACTTAAACAGATGAGTAGCATTATTCTAATTTGGGACTTAGTAATAAGATGAACAAAGTAAACTAAACTAAGCTCAAGTATCAGAATTTGCTTGTGTCATAAGATTTCCACAGAAATAATTACTTCTTTCATGGGATCATTTGTTTATTGAAGACTAGTAGGTCAGTATCTAGCACAATTATCCTCATAGGATTGAATGATTACTTAAACAGATATATCACTTATTAGAGTTAAGAGATATGTATCAGACAACAGTCAGTACTTAAAAACATTTATCAATTAATGCACAGAATATACAAAGAGATTAATTCTGTAAATACTGATCATAAAGTCTGATAACATAGAACAAGTTTAAGCAGATTTAGAGAAAGAACCTGAAATCATTCCAAGTTCATTTACCAATTTTGTAAAGGTAGCTTCACACAGTGGTTTTGTGAAGATATCTGCTACTTGTTGATCTGTGGGAACAAAATGCAATTCCACTGTACCTTCATCCACATGTTCCCTGATGAAATGGTACCTGATGCTGATGTGCTTTGTCATAGAGTGTTGAACTGGATTACCTGTCATAGCAATAACACTTTGATTATCACAGTAAATAGGGATTTTGAAATATGTTAACCCATAATCCAGTAACTGATTCTTCATCCAAAGAATCTGTGCACAGCAGCTTCCTGCAGCAATATACTCTGCTTCTGCAGTTGATGTGGAAATTGACTTTTGTTTCTTGCTATACCAAGAAATCAACCTGCCTCCAAGAAATTGGCAGCTACCACTTGTGCTTTTCCTGTCAATTTTGCAACCTGCAAAATCTGCATCTGAGTAACCTATTAATTTAAAATCTGATTCTCTAGGATACCATAATCCTAGATCAGCTGTTCCTTGAAGATACTTAAAGATTCTTTTTACAGCTGTTAAGTGAGGTTCTCTTGGATCTGCTTGAAATCTTGCACAAAGACAGGTAGCAAACATGATATCTGGTCTACTAGCAGTTAGATAGAGAAGTGAGCTAATCATACCTCTGTAATCAGTAATATCTACTGAATTACCAGTATCCTTATCCAGTTTTGTTGCAGTGGCCATGGGAGTGGATGCACTTGAACAGTCTTGCATTCCAAATTTCTTCAGCAAGTTTCTGGTGTACTTAGATTGACAAATAAAAGTTCCTTCTTCACTCTGCTTGACTTGAAGGCCCAGAAAATAACTAAGTTCTCCCATCATACTCTTCTGATATCTTGACTGCATTAGTTTGGCAAACTTTTTGCAAAGTTTGTCATTTGGAGACCCAAAAATAATATCATCAACATAAATCTGGATCAAAAGTAAGTCCTTGCCATGGTTGAGATAGAACAGTATTTTGTCAATAGTTCCTCTGTTGAATCCACTTTCCAGAAGAAACTGAGCTAAAGTCTCATACCATGCTCTAGGAGCTTGCTTAAGTCCATAAAGTGCTTTATCAAGCCTGTAGACATGATCTGGATGTTTGGAATCTACAAAGCCTGGAGGTTGTTCAACATATACTTCCTCTTCCAATTCTCCATTGAGAAAAGCACTTTTCACATCCATTTGAAAGACAGTAAACTTTTTGTGAGCAGCATAAGCCATGAATATCCTTATGGCTTCTAAACTAGCAACTGGCGCAAATGTTTCATCATAGTCAATTCCCTCCTGTTGAGAATATCCTTTTGCAACCAGCCTTGCCTTGTTCCTTACAATTATGCCATCACTGTCAGTTTTGTTTCTGAATACCCACTTTGTACCAACAACCGATCTATTCTTAGGTCTTGGCACTAAGGTCCAGACTTTGTTTCTTTCAAATTCATTCAACTCTTCCTGCATTGCTTGCACCCAATCAGCATCTTGAAGAGCTTCTTCCACTTTCTTTGGCTCAGACTGAGAGAGAAAAGAATTGTAAAGACATTCATTCGAAGTACTTGTTCTAGTTCTGACACCTGCCTCAGGATTTCCAATTATCAAATCAGGTGTATGTGATTTTGTCCACTTCCTTGCAGATGGAAGATTTTCTCTAGAACTGGATGCTCCCCCATGATTCATGCTGTCTTCGGTTTCATTTTCTGATGCTCCCCCTGAAACTATGCTCTCTGAGTTGGATCCTTCAGCATTTAGATTTTCAGTACTGTCAGTACTTGGCTTATCAGAACTTGACGAATCAGAATTTGAAGAGCCAGATGTATGTTCTGATGCTTCTTGAGATGTGATAATATCTTGAGTATGCTCCCCCTGCATTGGTGCATCTTCCTTTGACGTAGTCACCACAGTTTCAATAACATCAGAGTTTAATCCATCAGAATTTACAGTATCAGGACTTAGACTGTCAGGAATTGAGGTATCAAAATATGAATCTTCATTTTCAAATCTCAGCTGATCATGATCAATGCAATCTTCAAGTCCAGTGATCTTCTTGTCATCAAAAGAGATATTGATAGATTCCATGACCACTTTTGTTCTCAAATTATAGACTCTGAAGGCTTTTGTAGAAAGTGGATATCCAACAAAGATTCCTTCATCAGCTTTTAGATCAAACTTGGATAGCTGTTCAGGATGAGTCTTGAGAACAAAACACTTACATCCAAATACATGAAAGTATTTGAGATTTGGCTTCTTGTTCTTCACCATCTCATATGGTGTTTTTCCATGCTTGTTAATGAGTGTTGCATTTTGAGTAAAACAAGCAGTCTACACAGCTTCAGCCCAGAAATAGGTTGGAAGCTTTGCTTCTTCAAGCATTGTTCGTGCAGCTTCAATGAGAGTTCTATTCTTCCTTTCAACAACTCCATTTTGCTGTGGAGTTCCAGGAGCAGAAAATTCCTGCTTTATTCCATGATTTTTGCAGAACTCTTCCATTATCAGATTCTTGAATTTAGTGCCATTATCACTCCTCAAAATTTTCACAGAATCTTTGATCAATTTATCCAGATGTTTGACATGATCAATCAGGATAGATGCAGTTTCACTTTTTGTGTGCAAGAAATACACCCATGTGTATCTGGTGAACTCATCTACTATGACCAACGCATATTTCTTCTTTGCAATAGACATGACATTCACTGGACCAAATAGATCAACATGAAGTAGATAATAAGGCTCAAGAATTGATGATTCAGTCTTGCTCTTGAACGAAGATTTTCTTTGTTTAGCCTTCTGACATGAGTCACAAAGACCATCAGGAACAAACACTGATTTTGGCAGTCCTCTCACAAGATCTTTCTTGATCAGTTCATTTATCTTGTTGAAGTTTAAATGAGAGAGTTTCTTGTGCCAATTCCAGCTTTCTTCAGTTGAGGCTCTACTCATTAAACAGATTGCAGAACCATCAGAACTTGTTGAAAGCTTAGCTTCATAAATGTTACCACGCCTGAATCCCTTCAGAACAATTTTTTCTTTAGATTTGCTAACTATTTCACAATGTTCTGCAAAGAAATCAACATGATAACCTCTGTCACAGATTTGACTTATACTCAGTAAGTTGTGTTTAAGTCCTGAGACCAGAGCTACATCTTTAATGATGACATTCCCAAGATTGATATTGCCATATCCCAAAGTTTTTCCAATGTTGCCATCTCCATAAGAAACACTTGGGCCAGCTTTCTCCACAAAGTCTGATAGCAGGGCCTTATTTCCAGTCATATGTCCTGAACATCCACTGTCCAGAACTAAAATATTTTTCCTGTTGCCCTGCAATCAAAAAGACCACTAATTATTAGTTTTAAGGACCCAGACTTGCTTGGATCCTTTGGCCTTTTTGGGTTTGTTAACATTTGCAGCGGATTTAGCATCAGATTTTATGTTAACAGTTTTCTTATCAGAACTTATACTACCAGACTTTGAATCAGAACTTACACTAGAAGGAACAACAGAAACTTTCTTTAAAGAAGGTTTTATTTGATAATAATCATAGTACAAACTATGATATTCCTTACAAGTATAAATGGAATGCCATAAATTACCACAATAAAAACAAGGATTTTGTGGTTTGTATCTAACAGACTGACTCTTAACTCCTGATTTTGAAGATAAGGAGTTAATATTCTTATTCTTCCTGCAAAAAGAAGCCAGATGGTTAGAACTTCCACAGTTATGACACGCTTTCCTAGGAGCATCAGGAACAGATTTATAGTTATTGCTTTTATTCACACCTTCATTTCCATTCCTGTTTTTCCTAGGTGATTTTACCTTGTTTGCATTCTTAACATCTTTCAGCTTATGCTTAAGCTGCTTCTTTGTCATTAAGCCTATGTTAACTTCAGCTGTCTTTTCCTGTTTTAGTTTGTCAGAAGCTAATTCCTTTTTAACTTCTGATTTCTCATTTTCAGATTTTTTAGTTACAAACTTAACAGGTTTTAACTTCGGCTTTTGCTTATCAACAGGCTTAATTTCTACAGTTCCTTTTTCATTTTTATTTTCTCCATAACCTAAGCCCTCTTTCCAGTTTCCACTGCTTAGCAAATTTTGAGTTGTTTTGCCAGAGTTAGTCCAAGTTCTGATAATCTCTCTCTCCTTTTCTAACTCAGTTTTTAGATATTCATTCATTTTTAGCACTTCATCGCTAACATAAAAAGCATCATCTCTATCCTTCTGAGTTTGATGGAACATGACTAACTCTTTTTCTAAGAAATCATTTCTTTTCCTAAAAGCAAGATTTTCAGAAGTTAATCTTTCACATGTTAAAGTTTGATCTCTATAACTAACAAACATGGTTTTAAGATATCTTCTCAACTCATTAATATCATCAGTATGAAAAGCATAAGTAGTCTGAGGTACCTTTGTTTCAGCAGCTTCAGAACTGCTCTCAGAACTTGATTTATCAGCATTTGCCATCAATGCATAGTTCTCCTCACTTTCAGAGTCTGAGGTGTCTGTCCAGCTTTTCTGCTTTGTGACAAGAGCTTTGCCTTTGTCACTCTTGGTCTTCTTGCAATCAGGAGATATGTGGCCTTTCTCACCACAATTATAACATTTAACATTAGCGTAATCTCCTCTGTCAGACTTTCCTCCTCTTCCTTCAGATCTTCTGAAATTCTTCTTATCAGAACTTATGCCTTTCCTGGAAAACTTCTTTCCCTTCCTGAACTTCTTGTATGCAATCTTTGTGATTCCTTTCACCATAAGAGCACACAGCTTCATCATCTCCTCATCAGCATCAGTTTCAGGCAAGCTTTCAGAATCTGAGTCATCATCACTCTCAGAACTTGATGACTCAGTATCAGACTTTATGATAAGAGCTTTACCCTTGTCTTTCTTTGAGGAAGGTGGTTTGGGGGATTCCTCTTCAGCCTTGAGTGCAACTGTCCTTGACTTTCCTCCTTTCCTCTTGCTTCTTTGTTCCATCTCAAGTTCATGAGTCTTGAGCATTCCATAGATTTCATCAAGAGTTATTTCATCAAGATTGTAGTTGTCTCTTATTGTTGTTGCCTTCAAATCCCAACATTCAGGAAGAGCTAACAGGAATTTAAGGTTTGTATCTTCAAGATCATACTCCTTATTTACTAATGACAAGTCATTCAAGAGTTTGACAAATCTATCATATACATCAGTCAATGACTCATTAGTCCTAGAGTCAAAGTGTTCATACTCTTGAGTGAGTATTGTCTTCCTGTTCTTCTTAACTGTTTCAGTTCCTTGACACCTTGTCTCCAGTGCATCCCATATCTCCTTAGCAGTCTTGCAGTTGATTACCCTGTTTGACATTACATTATCAATGGCACTATGCAATAAGTGTCGTACCTTGGCATCCTTAGCAATAGATGCTATATCTTCAGCAGTGTAATCACTCTTTTCCTTTGGTACGGTCTTTGCTGCTTCACCTGCAACTACAACAGCGAGCTTGGTAGGTTTGTGAGGCCCTTCCTTGATTCTATCAAGGTATTCTGGATCTGTTGCTTCCAGAAACATGGTCATCCTTACCTTCCATATGGGATATTCAGATGGTCTCAATATGGGAACTCTGATAGTCTCATATCGACTCTGAGTTGATGTCTTTGATGATTCCTCAGTTTTGGTAGGCTTAGTTGGAGTTTTTGTGTCAGACATGATTGTGTTTGGATCTTTAACTGTATGTGTGTTAACAGAAGGCTCTGATACCACTTGTTAGGTCACACTTTCACTGTAGAGGGGGTGAATACAGTGTTTATTACAATCAAATCAAACTTCAAGAACTTATGTAACAGAAAACAAACTTTATTGAAACAATAAACTCTGTTACAATCTGGAACTGTTATCTCTCAGTGATGAACAAAATATCACGAGAGCTGCTAGAGTTACAGTTAATAATATTCTCGATAATGATAACACTTATAGTATAAACCCTATGTCTGTGTTTATATATTACACAGTTACAAGATAATCGCTAATTGATATGGAATATAATTCTGCTTCCTAATATATATCAATCAGATATCTTTCCTTCCAAGTATTCCATTCTTTACGGAATTCCTTCTTCATGCATATCTCTTCTTATGTTTATCTTGATCTTCTTAACTTTAATCAGCTACTGTCCTTATCTGATCGTCCTTCAGCACTTAAGTTCTGATATCTATCTCCTGATGCTTATCTCCTGATAACATAAGTACTGATATCCCTTAAGTTCTGACGTCCAGTATAAGTACTGATCAGTTAAGTACTGATTTGTTCTGTTCAAACAAGATCTGAAATCTAAACATAAAACATATTAGCCATGACATTATCAAATATATCTAACAGATAGCCTTCTTGAGTCTTCAATTCCATTACATGATTGAAAGTAAAACTAATCTAATGAACTTACAAGAATAACTCGAGTTACATTCGAGATTTATGATTACAAAGATTGACGACATGCAAGTCGTATTTAAAACCAAAACCAAAACCATTACACTAAGGTCGAAAGGCCATAACCATCCACCATGATCATACAACACATAAAAGCATGTTAAAACACATAATCTGATCTTAACATATCATATTATCCATGATCTAATCATAAAAAAATATGACAAAAATCAGAAAAATCAGAATCAAATCAGAAAAACAAGAATCACTGTTTACGGACAGTAAACGATGTCAAACGCCTTACAGATGAGTCGTTGATAGCCTTTGCTATCAGTTTTGTTCAGACGCTCGTTTACCTATGGAATAGGGTATTCGTTTACGTAAATCAGACACCAGACCCAGATTTCAGCAAATATGCAGCAGCCAATTCAGAATATGTATCTAATATGATTCTCATAATTAGAACAAACATAAATCATGTATATATCAGTATATATACAGATTACATAATCATCTTATGATTATACAACTCACATGAATAACATATATTCAAAACCATACATATATAAACATATTATATCAACATCAAATCATGGCGAATCACGTACATGCTCATATATCGAAAATAGTTAAACACATAAATGAATTAAAAACTTTTCGCAAATAGCTCTGATGCCATTGAAGGCTTTTTAGCACATAAACGCAGCGAAAACGTAAATTTAAATCTTAAAAAAAAACCAAAACCCTCCGCAGGATCCATGCGAAAAATAATATTTAATTCGTAGTTCAGTATGGAAAGATGGAGGTCTTGAATAGCGATCCAAGAATGATGAACGGAGATCCCTAGCAGCTACTCCTCAAGTGTGAAGCACTCCACCGGTATCCACCAAGAAAACGATGTAATGAAGGAGGAGGAGATGGAGAGAATTAGGATTTTGTAAATCTTTTTGGTTGAGGCAAAAATACAAGGCATGGAACTTGTGTCAAGCCTATCTTATTTAATCACTTGCTTTCCCATTCACTATGCTTAGTTCTATTTAATGTAAATTAGAAACTCATTTCTAATTTCATTCACTCTGGCCAGAGATTCCGGAACTAACATAAGTGGATCAGCATTGAACATTCTCTTCCTACACTGGAAGGGGTAGATCCTTTATTGATCATACACTATCTTCGTGTACAAATTCCTATACCCAGTAGAGCCCTTATAATTGTCCCTTGAGACTAAGAACTAAACCAAAGTATAGTTCAGTGTACACAACATGACTATGATGACCTCAAGTCTAAGGATACTTGTACAACTATCACTATGTGAACAACTGCTGACACGTGAGTGAACTCCATCAGTTGTTCAGCTGCGTGAGTCATGTTCAGTGAACTTATTCTATAATAAACACCTACATACTAGCTATAGTGTCATCGCACAAATGTCTATGAGAACAGACATCCTTCATAATGAAGTAAGCATAGTATGTACTGATCTTTGCGGATTATTAATTACCAGTTAGTAATCCTATGACCAGGAACTATTTAAGTTTAGAGTTATCATCTTCTAGGTCTCATTATTATGATCTCATCACAATCCATAAAAAGCTTTACTCTAAACTGTGGTATATCTTATTTAAACATTTAAATAGATAGAGCCCGCAATAAAAATAAAACAAGTCTTTTATTAATATCAATGAAATCAAAACAGATTACATAAAAGTTATTCCTAAATCCTCATACATGATTGGACTTAGGACATATCTCTTTCACATATCATACCCTTCCCTCAATCCTAAGAGTGATTGAACAACTACCAAATCGTCCGCACTTGTAACAATTTTAGAGATTTCAAGAGGTGCAGACACCATAAACAGATGAGTGGTATCCGTTGAAGTAGCAGCTGTGAATATCAATTGATGACTGTTGTTAGGCTTATCCGTCGAATGAAAATCACTTATCAATAGATGATGAATATTTGTCGAAGAAGTAGAAATAATGGAGATAGGAGTTGAAACTATTGTCGAATCTGTGGATATTGATTTTAAATTTAGGTGCACGGATTCTTCAATAGTTTAAGAAATAATGGGCAACTGAGCCAACAAATCATCAATAAGATGATGTTCAGATGCTCTAAATTTTGGCTCCTCCATGAATGAAAGAGTTGGAGGATCGGTAATTGGTGTGTGTATCATATCCACATCCAGTGAGATAGTTGGAGAATTTTTTGTATGAGGTGTTTGGATAATGAGAGATTTTGGCTGTGACTTCACATTTGTTGGAGACACATCAATCTGAATTTGAGATGGTGCAATAATTGATTCTTGGACTTTAGTGGCACTGTGTGTACACTCTGTGACTCCCCCAAAGTATTTGATTTCTTCTTTCTAATATAGGTTTAAGTTTGGCATGTAGTGTCCCTACCCCTTTTGTTCTGTGCTCTTAGAGATGAGCTATTTTCAATAGTTACATCCTTTTGGGAGGATGCAACTAGAAATGTGCTACTTTCCTAATTAATCACCACAGCCTATTGGGAGACTGTGTTGTGGCTAGGCTGGGATTCACTGACCTCTCTTACCTTATCCTTAGGGCTTCTTTGATGTTCACCATGTCCCTCACCTTTCTCACAACCCTTCACACTCCCCTCATGTGCTAGTTTCTTTTGAGAGGAACTAGAGTGTGGTTTCTTTAATTTGGATTTTAGAATTTTAGGTTTTGTGGCTTGGGTAGGCATCTGTTTGGTCACAGTCAAAGATGCCATAGCCACAGTTGAATGCAAAGAAACTGGAGGTTAAGAAAGAGTTGTGATAGAAGCAGTTACCTCACTTACTTGAGGTGCCTCCATGATTGGAAAATAGTTAAGAGGCACTTCACTATGGAGATTTTTCATGTTCAAATCAGCAAGTACCCTCTTTTCTTGGACCCAACAATGAAGCTTATTTGATGGGTTCTTAATCAAAAGGTGCTTAGAAATATGCTTTGCTAGCATCATAAGAAACGTAGCATAGTATATGTTCTTTGCCCTCTTCTTAATATCTCCTAATTTATACCCTAATTCTATCATGACAAAGTTAATAAAGTTAAAGTACTTGTCATTCAAAAGCATATATAGCATGTTAAGAATATAATAAGTAATTGCATCAAAGTTGCTAATTTTACCAGAAAATACTTTTATAAATGGATCACAAAGAAAGCTCCATTCTTTTCTAAGGCCCATTCTCTTAATCTCACCTAGTTTGGCAAGATTGAGAGAATAGCCCATAGACATAAGCATGATGCTCACATCTGTGTCTGTGTGTGGAATAATGGCGTTATTTTTAGGTAAATGAAAGCAAGTTTGTATTTCATCACAATTAATACTATAATCATTACCTTTCAGAGAGAAGGGAATGGTTTTATCTAGTCCATATCTGCTCCACAACTTCACAATAGATTATTGGAGACTCAAGCATATCATGGCTTAGTTTGCAGTTGCGAATGAAGTCCACCATCTTGTGATAGTCCTCAGAAGCAATAATGTTCTTGTTGAAAGAGATATGTCCTAAGTTCAATCATGTATGAGGATTTAGGAATAACTTTTATATAATCTGTTTTGATTTCATTGATATTAATAAAAGACTTGTTTTGTTTTTATTGCGGGCTCTATCTATTTAAATGTTTAAATAAGATATACCACAGTTTAGAGTAAAGCTTTTTATGGATTGTGATGAGATCATAATAATGAGACCTAAAAGATGATAACTCTAAACTTAAATAGTTCCCGGTCGTAGGATTGCTAACTGGTAATTAATAATCCGTAAAGATCGGTGCATACTATGTTTGCTTCATTATGAAGGATGTCTGTTCTCATAGACATTTGTGTGGTGACACTATAGCTAGTATGTAGATGCTTATTATAGAATAAGTTCACTAAATATGACTCACACAGCTGAACAACTGATGGAGTTCACTCACGTGTCAGCAGTTGTTCACATAGTGATAGTTGTAAAAGTATTCTTAGACTTGAGGTCATCATAGTCATCTTGTGTACACTGAACTATGCTTTGGTTTAGTTCTTAGTCTCAAGGGACAATTATAAGGGCTCTATTGGGTATAGGAATTTGTACACGAAGATAATGTATGATCAATAAAGGATCTACCCCTTCCAGTGAAGGAAGAGAATGTTCAATGCTGATCCACTTATGCTAGTTCAGCAATCTCTGGCCAGAGTGAATGAAATTGGAAAGGAGTTTCTAATTTACATTAAATAGAACTAAGCATAGTGAATGGGAAAGCAAGTGATTAAATAAGATAGGCTTGACAAAAGTTCCATGCCTTGTATTTAATCGTGACATTGCAGGGTAGAAGGAATTAATTGTACGGTAACTACTCACTGAATAGGTTCTTGGTATTCTAAGCAGTGAATTCGTATTATTCGGATAGTCGCGATATGCTGAGAAGTATCCTTCACGATGTAGAATAAATATGATTAATTAATTAATCATATTTAATGAATTAGAGAATTTATATAAATAATGATAAAATAGTTTTATTATTATTTATTTCTACTACCGGCTTAATATTGAACCTACAGGGTCACACCATAAAAGAGAATGATTTAATGGTGGATGAATTAATTAATAATGGCTGATAATTATTTATTTATGAAATAAATAATTAATTGGCAAATTTAATAATTGATTAAATGAGATTTAACTAATTATAAATTAATTAAGAAAAGGTTCTTAATATTATTAATTAAGATTTTAATTTTTGGAAATTAAATCAAGTGAGAGAATTATTTCTAAAGTCTTTAGAAAAAGGATTAATAATTAAAAGGTATTTTAATTATTAGTGAGAATAATAAAGGGTTAATAATAATAATATTTTATGGGAAAATTTTCAGCTGAAAATTTTGCCTATAAATATACTATTATAAACCCTATTTTTGCCTCAACCAAAAAGATTTACAAAACCCTAATTCTCTCCATCTCCTCCTCCATTACATCGTTTTCTTGGTGGATACCGGTGGAGTGCTTCACACTTGAGGAGTAGCTGCTAAGGATCTCCGTTCATCGTTTTTGGATCGCCATTAAAGACCTCCATTTTTCCATTATCGTAAAACTTCTTAAAGTAAACATACTGAACTACGAATTAAATATTATTTTTCGCATGGATCCTACGGAGGGTTTGTTTTTTTTTAAGATTTAAATTTACGTTTTCGCTGCGTTTATGTGCTAAAAACCCTTCAATGGCATCAGAGCTACTTGCGAAAAGTTTTTAATTCGTTTATGTGTTTAACTGTTTTCGATATATGAGCATGTACGTGATTCGCCATGATTTGATGTTGATATAATATGCTTATATATGTATGGTTTTGAATATATGATATTCATGTGAGTTGTATAATCATAAGATGATTATGTAATCTGTATATATACTAATATATACAATATTTATGTTTGTACTAATTATGAGAATCATATTAGATACGGATTCTGAATTGGCTGCTGCAGATTTGCTGAAATCTGGGTCTGGTGTCTGATTTACGCAAACGAATACCCTATTTCATAGGTAAACAAGTGTCTGAACAAAACTGATAGCTAAAGCTATTGACGACTCGTCTGTAAGGCGTTTGACATCGTTTACTTCCCGTAAACAGTGATTCTTGTTTTTCTGATTTGATTCTGATTTTTCTGATTTTTGTCATATTTTCTTTTTATGATTAGATCATGGATAATATGATATGTTAAGATCAGATTATGTGTTTTAACATGCTTTTATGTGTTGTATGAGCATGGTGGATGGTTATGGCCTTTCGACCTTAGTGTAATGGTTTTGGTTTTGGTTTTAAATACGACTTGCATGTCGTCAATCTTTGTAATCATAAATCTCGAATGTAACTCAAGTTATTCTTGTAAGTTCATTAGATTAGTTTTACTTTCAATCATGTAATGTAATTGAAGACTCAAGAAGGCTATCCAATGGAGGTGATACAAAGAAGAAGACGAGGCATACAAGAAGACTTATGTAATAAGTATTTGTATTTATTTCCATCACCATATTAGATTGACCTTGATCTTTATCATGAGCTTGATAAAGATCACATAAAATGGGGCCATAACCAAACACATTTACTTTATTGCACTTTACATTTACTTGTTTATTTAATTTTATATATGAGATATATGCCTATGTTTACCATGCGGTGATAGATTTAGGTGAACTTAAATCAATATAAGGCGTGCTTTAGAATATCTAGAATATGAATCATTTCTTGCCTTAACAATAAATATTATGAATACGATAATGAGATTCTTGTGTTTATGAAACACGTAATTGAATATGAATTTTCAATATTGAGAGAAAGGATGATTCTGTCAATAACAAATTTCTATCTATAAGAAAGGGTTATTAAGTGACGCCTCTTGACAATGCTCCACCCGATCTGGGAATCATCTGATTATCGATTATTGATTTGAAATATAATTTAAAAGGAAAAATCTCTTTATAATATGATTATGATTTTAACGTAATATAATCCCTCTAAAATTAAATAATATCAAGTAGTAATTGGCCAATGACACAACGGGCTTGTGTCGGTCATAGCCTTCCAACATGGTAGAAAGTGGTTCTTATTTTTAAATCATTGTCATTTCATGCTACAGCCGAGGGCTTTGATTTCGAAATAAGAAATACTTGTCTATTACATAGAGATGTGTACATTGAATTAGAATCTAAAGGTCGGTACGTGCTACAGCCGTGGGCCGTTGGAGACTGATTCAATTGTACGAAATGTTGGGTTAGACTTGACTTAGAATATTGAGTTTGTCGTGCCACAGCCATGATTCAATTATTCAAGAGGCTAAACTTATATTAGGGAATAACATAAGATGTAATTGACAAGAGTTGTCTGCCTATTGAACATCACATGATGTTTCATGCCACAGCCGAGGTTGTGTGATGGAATGTAGGATCCTTATTCCCACTAACATTATGAATGCTTAATTTTCACTTAGGGGGTTGAAAAAAAATTAGATAAACTAGTGGGAGACACTTATGAATAAAGACCCGATTCATATAGTGTTTTGAAATGAAATTGAAAATTTGCTAAGTGTTGTTATGTGTTTATCATTTACAGATTTACTATATTCGTCATGTCTTCTGCACTATCACTCCGGAGCATACTAGATGCTCACAAGTTGACTGGTCCTAATTTAGCTGTTTGTTTTCACTGTAACAAGTTGGGGCACTGGAAGAGGAACTGCAAGGTTTACCTTGCAGAATTAAAGAAAAAGAAGAAGGGTAGTAAGACTACCGCTTCTGATTCAGGCATGTTCATGATCGAAGTTAATATGTCACTAGGTCAAATTTCTACTTGGGTATTAGATACCGCCTGTGGTTCTCATATTTGCAATTCGTTGCAAGGACTGAAGAGAAGTAGGACTCTTGAAAAAGATGAGGTGATTCTATGTATGGGCAATGGAGCAAGGGTTGCGGCCATATCTGTAGGATCATTTAGTTTACATATGCCTATGGGCAAGACTATTATTTTGAATAATTGTTATTACGTTCCCTCTATTGTGAGGAATTTTATTTCTATTCCTATGTTGGATGTGGATGGTTTTTCATTTATTATTAAGAATAATGAATGTTCTATCCTTAGAGATAATGTTCTTTTTGGACGTGGCATTTTAAATAATGGTCTGTATGTATGTGACATAGAGCATGATTTAATTCAGATTGAACAAACTGATAAAAGAAATGAGATGATGAAAATCTGACCTATTTATGGCATTGTAGGCTAGGTCATATTAGTCAAAGTAGACTGCGGACATTAAATAAGGAAGGGTTACTTGACCCCTTTGATTTTGAATCATATCCTACATGCGAGTCTTGTCTATTGGGTAAAATGACCAAATCTCCATTTAGTGGACATGGAGAGAGGGCTGCAGATTTGCTAGGATTGGTACACACAGATGTATGTGGACCAATGTCTATGCAAGCCATGGGTGGATTTTCGTACTTCATTACTTTCATAGATGATAGATCTAGATTCGGATATGTGTATTTGATGAAAGACAAGTCTGAAGCCTTTGAAAAGTTCAAAGAATATAAACATGAAGTGGAGAAACAAACCAAACACAGTATTATAACTCTTCGATCAGATCGGGGTGGTGAATACTTGAATGGAGAGTTTCTAGATTATCTCAAAGAAAATGGTATAGTCTCTCAGTGGACTCCTCCATATACTCCACAGTTAAATGGGGTATCTGAAAGGAGAAATCGAACTTTGTTAGACATGGTTCGGTCCATGATGAGCTATGCGAATCTTCCAGTATTCCTATGGGGTTATGCATTGGAAACCTCAGCATATTTACTGAATAAGGTGCCTTCCAAATATGTTCCTCAAACACCATATGAGATATGGAAAGAAAGGAAACCGAGTCTTAAACACTTTAAGATTTGGGGATGTCCAGCTTATGTCAAGAAAGTTGACCCAGATAAGCTGGACTCTCGATCCGTAAAATGTAATTTTTTGGGATATCCTAAAGAGACTTTGGGGTATTATTTTTACACCGATCATCGGGTGTTTGTCTCCAGACATGCTACCTTCTTGGAAAAGGAGTTTATCCTTGAAGGAAACAGTGGGAGCAAAATTGAACTTGATGAAGTTCAAGAAGTACAAACTACTACGGATCAAGTGGAAACACCTGTTCAGACTGAACAACCTTCTGTGGAACAGCCCATTCGTAGAACAGGGAGAGTGTCTCGCCAACCTGAGAGGTATTATGGCCTTGTCATTGAGAATGACAATGAAATGGCATAGTGCCATGAAATCTGAAATGGAATCTATGTATACCAACCAAGTATGGACTCTGGTTGAGGCGCCTGAAGGTGTTAAGCCTATTGGGTGCAAGTGGGTATACAAAAGAAAGATTGAAGCAGATGGCCAGGTGGAGACCTATAAGGCCAGGCTCGTGGCAAAAGGATTCAAACAAATGCAAGGGATTGACTTTGATGAAACTTTTTCGCCTGTAGCCCTGTTAAAATCAATTTGGATTTTGCTTGCGATTGCTGCTTACTACGACTATGAGATCTGGAAAATGAACGTGAAAATGACCTTCCTCAATGGGGAACTTGAGGAGGAAGTGTATATGACACAGCCAGAGGGTTTTCTTTCCAAGGGAAATAAACACCTAGTGTGTAAGCTGCTGCGAACCATATATGGTTTAAGGCAAGCTTCTCGTAGATGGAACATCCGTTTTGATGAGACAATCAAAGAGTTTGGTTTTATCAAAAACATAGATGAACAATGTGTCTACAAGAAGGTTAGTGGGAGCGCGGTAACATTTCTTGTATTGTATGTGGATGACATACTTCTTATAGGAAATGATATACCGATACTACAATCAGTCAAAGTATGGCTATCAAAGAACTTCACCATGAAGGACTTGGGAGAAGCATCATACATTCTCGGTATGAAGATCTATAGAGATAGATCTAGAAGAATGATAGGTCTTACCCAGGGTACATACATCCAGAAAGTACATACATACCGATGAGCCATGGAGTGTCCCTTTTCGAAAAAATATCTCCTAAGACACCTGAGGAAAGAGAGCGTATGAGTAAGATTCCTTATGCTTCTGCAATAGGATCTATCATGTACGCGATGTTGTGTACAAGGCTTGATGTTGCTTATTCAATTAGTGTGACCAGAAGATATCAGTCCAATCCAGATGAAGACCACTGGAAAATAGTGAAAAACATCCTTAAGTACTTGCGAATGACTCAGGACATTTTTCTTGTTTTTGGTGATGAATCTGAGTTGAAAATAGAGGGTTATACTGACTCTAGTTTTCAATCAAAAAGTGATGGCAAATCCATGTCAGGGTACGTGTTTACTCTGAATGGTGGTGTAATTCAGATTGTTGAAAGAGGAGATGTCAACGTCGAGAGAGTTGACACACATAACAACGTAGCAGACCCACTCACAAAGCCACTTTCTCAAAGTCACTTTGATCTTCATAAAGACAAGATGGGTATTAGATACCAGAGTGATTGGCTTTAGTATGAGTGGGAGATTGAAAGAGATATGTCCTAAGTCCAATCATGTATGAGGATTTAGGAATAACTTTTATGTAATCTGTTTTGATTTCATTGATATTAATAAGAGACTTGTTTTATTTTTATTGCGGGCTCTATCTATTTAAATGTTTAAATAAGATATACCACAGTTTAGAGTAAAGCTTTTTATGGATTGTGATGAGGCAATAATGAGACCTAAAAGATGATAACTCTAAACTTGAATAGTTCCTGGTCGTAGGATTACTAACTGGTAATTAATAATACGCAAAGATCGGTACATACTATGCTTGCTTCATTATGAAGGATGTCTGTTCTCACAGACATTTGTGTGGTGACACTATAGCTAGTATGTAGGTGCTTATTATAGAATAAGTTCACTGAACATGACTCACACAGCTGAACAACTGATGGAGTTCACTCACGTGTCAGCAGTTGTTCACATAGTGATAGTTGTACAAGTATCCTTAGACGTGAGGTCATCATAGTCATCTTGTGTACACTGAACTATGCTTTGGTTTAGTTCTTAGTCTCAAGGGACAATTATAAGGGCTCTACTGGGTATAGGAATTTGTACACGAAGATAGTGTATGATCAATAAAGGGTCTACCCCTTCCAGTGAAGGAAGAGAATGTTCAATGCTGATCCACTTATGCTAGTTCAGGAATCTCTGGCCAGAGTGAATGAAATTAGAAAGGAGTTTCTAATTTACATTAAATAGAACAAAGCATAGTGAATGGGAAAGCAAGTGATTAAATAAGATAGGCTTGACACAAGTTCCATGCCTTGTATTTAATCGTGACATTGCAGGGTCGAAGGAATTAATTGTACGGTAACTACTCACTGAATAGGTTCTTGGTATTCTAAGCAGTGAATTCGTATTATCCGGATAATTGTGATATGCTGAGAAGTATCCTTCACGATGTAGAATAAATATGATTAATTAATTAATCATATTTAATGAATTAGAGAATTTATATAAATAATGATAAAATAGTTTTATTATTATTTATTTCTACTATCGGCTTAATATTGAACCTACAGGGTCACACCATAAAAGAGAATGATTTAATGGTGGAGGAATTAATTAATAATGGCTGATAATTATTTATTTATGAAATAAATAAATAATTAATTGGCAAATTTAATAATTGATTAAATGATATTTAATTGATTATAAATTAATTAAGAAAATGTTCTTAATATTATTAATTAAGAATTTAATTTTTGGAAATTAAATCAAGTGAGAGAATTATTTCTAAAGAGTTTAGAAAAAGGATTAATAATTAAAAGGTGTTTTAATTATTAGTGAGAATAATAAAGGGTTAATAATAATAATATTTTATGGAAAAAATTTCACCTAAAAATTTTGCCTATAAATATACTATTATAAACCCTATTTTTGCCTCAACCAAAAAGATTTACAAAACCCTAATTCTCTCCATCTCCTCCTCCTTCATTACATCGTTTTCTTGGTGGATACCGGTGGAGTGCTTCACACTTGAGGAGCAGTTGCTAAGGATCTCCGTTCTTCATTTTTGGATCGCCATTAAAGACCTCCATCTTTCCATTAACGTAAAGCTTCTTAAGGTAAACATACTGAACTACGAATTAAATATTATTTTTCGCATGGATCCTGCAGAGGGTTTCATTTTTTTTAAGATTTAAATTTACGTTTTCGCTGCGTTTATGTGCTAAAAACCCTTCACTTGTCCACCAGTGCCATAAAGTTGTTCTTCACATAGACAAATCCAGACTGAGACATAATCTTGACTACGGGTGCCATTGTTGTGATTGAAAGCAGTTACAAAGAAAGATGGGTTTTTTTGGAGATGGAGAGAGTAAAAATTGCTTTGAGAAAGATAAAAGTAAAGTGAAAAATGAAAGGGGGGCTTTATACTTTCTCAGAAATAAACAAGTAAAAATTAAAAAGTATAATAAAGTCCCAATGAAAATTTCCAAAAATAGTCGTTTAAAAATAAGGCAGACTGTAGAAATTCCAAAATTTATCCATCGACACATACATACACAATGTAAGTAAAATTGACGGCTAGGGTTTGGAATTAATGGCTAAGATTGAATCAACTCAACGGATACATGATGTACCTTTATCCGTCGAGAGATTAAGTACCCAGAAATATTTTGACTTTCTACGGATAATCCTTATCCATTGAGTGCTATCAGTATTTACCTATAGCAAATCCTGATTTTGGTGTTAGGTATGACAGTTGGCAAATCCTAATTTTTAATGTCAGGATCTGACCACTTGCAAATCCTGATGCCAATGCCAGGATCTGATAACTTGCAAATCCTGATTTGTATCTTTAATAAAGTCAAACTGTTTCTGGCTGCATTACAAATTGCTTAAACATTAAAATAACTTAGGAATAATTAAGCATACCTAACTCACTTACCAACCTAGTAAAATTTGACTCATCAAGTGGCTTGGTAAATATGTCTGCAAGTTGCTGCTCACTTGGAACAAAATAAAGTTTCACGATACCATTCATGACATGTTCTCGAATGAAATGGTACTTGATGTTAATGTGCTTTGTCCTTGAATGTTGTACAAAATTTTCAGTAATGGCAATGGCACTTGTGTTGTCACGGAAAATTAGAATCTTGTACACATGTATACCATAATCCAATAGCTGATTTTTCATCCATAGAATCTGTGCGCAACTACCAGCAGCAATGTATTCAACCTCAGTTGTGAAAGTAGAAACTGAGTTTTGTTTTCTACTAAACCAGGACACTAGATTGTTTCCTAGAAACTAACAGGTTCTTGTTGTACTTTTTCTATCTATTCTATAACTTGCATAATCTATAACTGAATAACCAATTAGATCAAAACCAGAATCTCTAGGGTACCAAATGCCAAGTTTTGGTGTTCCTTTGAGATATCTGAAAATTCTCTTAATAGCTACTAAATGAGATTCTCTAGGATCAGCTTGAAATCTAGCACAAAGATAAGTAGAAAACATTATATCTGGCCTACTGACTGTTAAATATAAAAGTGAACCTACCATGCCTCAATAATTTGAAATATCTACAGACTTTTCAGTTGTGTTTAATTCAAGTTTAGTGGCAGTGGACATGGGAGTTTTTACAGATGTGCAATCCAAATAGTCAAACTTCTTTAAAAGATCATTCATGTATTTGGTCTGACTAATGAATATCATATCACTAACTTTCTTAACTTGGAGACCAAGAAAGAAAGTTAGTTCTCCCATTATGCTCATTTCATTTTTACTTTGCATTACTTTTGTAAACTTTTTACAAACTTTTTCATCTTTAGAGCCAAATATAATATCACAACATAAATTTGAACAAGTATACCAGAGCCATTAACATTTCTTAAGAAAAGAGTTTTGTCAACAGTACCTCTTGTGAAATGATTTTCTAGAAGGAATTTTGACAAAGTATCATACCATGCTCTAGGTGCTTGTTTCAATCCATATAGTGCTTTCAAAAGATAGTAAAAATATTCTGGAAAGTTGGGGTCTTCCAAACTAGGAGGCTGACTAACAGACTTCCTCCTCCAAATCTACATTTAGAAAGGCACTCTTTATATCCATTTGATAGACTTTGAAATTGGTATGGGTTGCATAGGCTAGAAAAATTCTGATAGCTTCAAGTCTCGCAACAGGAGCAAAGGTTTCATCAAAATCTATCCCTTCCTATTGACAATAACCTTTAGTAACAATCTGGCTTTGTTTCTTATGACTATGCCATTCTCATCCATCTTGTTTCTGAATACCCATTTGGTGTCAATATGATTCTTTCCTTTGGTTTGGGTACTAGCTTGCATACTCCATTCCTTTCAAATTAGTTTAGCTCCTCTTCCATAGCTTGTTAGGTAATGAAGAACACACAGGAGGGTGAATATGTTTTAGTGTTTTTATGCTTTTCTTGATTTATATTTGGTGATGAACAAAGTAAATTAAATCTTGTAGTGAAATGTGCTTAGACTGAACTTTAAACATAAAATAGTTGTAACACAGATCTTTCAAACCTCATTTAATTTTATATTAAAATTAAGAATGTCTTACTACAAAATTTCTAGGTTCTTTTTAAATAAAGATCTTAGCTTCTTCCTTAAGAGAATATAAGATTTTTCTTATCTAAATTGTTACATCTAACAAAGCATCCAGTGTTTACTTTATAGAACAATAAACACTGGTTATTACACAACATGCAACAGCAAGTACTAAACCCTATTTTTGGATAATAAATTTTTCTATTCCTGACTTAGTGTATCTTTGCTAATCTTACACGCCTGTGACTTTGCTCTGCCACTTAATCTTGGCCCTTCATCTTGTACTCTTCAAGCTACTTTTATAGACTTGTCAATCCAACTGGTTAGATTGTTTGTTACTTGATAATCTTGAATATTGATCTGATCTGCAAATTGTACTTTGAGATTTTACCTCGAGATCTCCAGTTAGGCATATAGAGATCTTGACATCTTGATAAGTATATTGGCTTGTCGAGATCTCTAATCACTCTATAGTTGTTTTGACTTGTAGAGGTCTCTGAGTTCTCTATAGGAGACTTTAGCTTGTCGAGATCTCTCAGCTTCATGTCTTCATTTGACTTGTCAATATCTCTGAGATCTCTACTGATATTTTGACTTGTAGATATCTCAGAGATCTCTAGTGATTTTTTACTTGTTGATATCTCTGAGATCTCAAGTGATATTTTGACTTGTAGATATCTCAAAGATCTCTAGTGATTTTTGACTTGTCGATATCTCTAGAGTTCTCTAGTGAAGAAATGACTTGTCGATATCTCCAATCTTCATGTCTTCAATTTGGCTTGTCAATATCTCTGAGTTCTCTTGTAGCTTTCCCAACTTCTCGATAAGTCTTTTGGAGTTCTCGAATGACTTCTCTATAATTCTTAATCTGTGACTTGTAGAGAACTTGACTTAGAATATTTTTCCCAAAACAGATTTATTCAACTCCAAGCTTCTTCATAATTCTTCTGAGGCATGATCTTCTTGATCTTCTTCAAAATAGAATTCTTAGGCTTGATACTATTTACAGAAAAAGACTCCAGTCTGCTCTTGAACATTTTTACAGACTTAAGAATTACAATACATAATGCAAACATAGATTATCATACAACTTACTTAGGATTGTCAATTTGACTTAGTCGTGTTAATGTACAGGCATGTCTTGCACAACAATCTCCCCCAATTTGTGAGAAGATTGCTTAACACAAATTTATGCCTGTTAACAAGACTAACCCCAAGCTAAAATAGAAAATAAGACTAACATATAAAAATGACACAATTACAATCACTTATACATTTAGGTAAAAACTGTTTTTGCTTCTACTTCTTCTATAATGAGATCATTTAAGTACACAAGAATTTCTAGTTCTTCTATTATAGGAGTCCCACTTAGAGCTTCCACAAGCTTGAGTCTATCTGGCTTTGGATAGCCATCTAGTATATCAATTTTAAACCTTGTGAATTTTCCAGCTTTTATATTTAGGATTTTCCATCCTTGGAGATTCTACTCATTCCTTTTGCCTTGAGCTCTTCTGATCTTTTTACGAACATTTCAATTTCCTCATCATATTTTCTTTTTCTTTCCTCATACTCAGCCTCTTTCCTTTTTTTTCTTTCCTCCCTTACAATCAACCACTCAGCCAAAACTGATCTCCATGCTCTTGTAGCAGTATCCTTATCTTTTAGCAAACTTATCACTCTCTTAATTTATATGGCAGAGAGAGAATCCATTAAAGTACAACCAAGGAATGTGAAGGACCCATCTTCATAATAGATTCTAACTTCCCTTAAAGTTACAACCCAGACTCTAACTATTTCCTCAGCTAGTTTTTGAAAATAATCTTCATCTGAGATGCACCAATTTAAAGGTAGAAAGTCACTTTGCTTGAAACAGTTCCAGATGGCCCTTTCAGTAACTTGTACTTTTTCAGCATCCTTAGCCCTCTTATGTTTCCTCCCAACAGTTTTGTAGTGAATTTTGAGTGAAGGCTTATCACAAGATAAGTTTGTGATTTTCTTAAGAAATGTTTGGCTTGAGGTGATTGGTGTTTTTAGGAAGGTGTTTGCAGTTTGTTTGTATAGAAATTTTATCTTAGAGGTGATTTGATGATTGAGGTTGTTGGCTTTGAAGGTTGAGCTAGATTTGTTTGGATTTTTAGGATTTGTTGTGGTTCTGAGCCATCATGCCTTTGTTTCCTTCTCTTTTCTCCTATCCTTTTATTTTCACCATCCTTCTTCTCATCCTCCTTTTTCTCTCCTTGATTCTTATCCTTGCTGCCAGTTACTTTAGAAGCTTGACTTGGATTTGAGCCAAAAGGTTTTTGTTTGTCATCCTTCTGCTCATCATCATCCTTGTCTTTTCCTTACTTGTATTGAGTATTTGGCAGCATGGTGTCAGGATTTACAAGATATCTATCTAAGAGCTTTATCATCTCCACATTCTCCTGTTTTTTGCTCCTTTTGTGCTTTAGATCAGACTGTAGAGTCATGATCAACCTCATAGTTGATTTGACACAGTGTTTAGGAATAAGGAAATGTTTGACTTGTTTGGTTGTTGGACAGACATAAACTACTCCTTTGTTTGGATAGAGATAGGCTTCAGGAAAAGCTGCTATCTGTGCCTTTTTTAGCTCTTAGAGAAGTTGAGTGTCTTTTAGAATAAATGGATTCACTCTATCAATCATTACATCCAGTTCAGATGCTCTTAAAGTTTGAAGATTTTCAAGAGTCACCTGAGGACACTTGTCCACACCACCATCATTGATGTTCACCACAATTTTTTACCCCAAAAAGTCATCAATTTTCACAACCACTGCCCTGATGAAATTGATGTTCTTGGGCAAAGCTTTCTTATAGGTCACATAGTTGTTTCGAAGAGACACTCTTAGAGCTGCAAGAAGTTCACTGAATTCCTGATCCTGATTGGGTCCTTCTGCAGCCTTGAGAAGTCTTTCTTTTCCAACATCAACATGAGAAGAGCTTTGACCAACCTGAATAGACTCCTTGGCTTTAGATTTTGCTTTAGCATCCCTAGATTGTTGAATCATAGCCTCAATCTCTCCCTTAGTCTTGGTGACCGGCATGAGAAGGGGAGTTGGAATTTCTGGCCTTATTTGTTCAAGTAGAGAGGGCAATGGTATGTTGAGCTTCCCCATGATGGCCCCTAAAGCAACAGAATTCTGCATTTGAAGATGCTTGTGAGAGTCCACCAGGGTCTGGATATCTGATTGTTGACTTTTGAATAGAGAAGTCAAGGCTTGAACTTGAGCATTGAGAGAGACATTTGAGGTCTGCAAGTCTGAGACTTGTTGTTGAAGAGATTGGATTTGAAGATTTGTAGAGATTGAGAAAGGATGTTGTGAGGAGCCAAAAGTTGCTCCCACAGCTTATTTGATGTCATCCATGAGCATTGCAGAAGGCTCATATCTGGTCTGGTGAAGCTGGTCCAACTTGACCTTTGAGTCATTTGCATTGGTGATTTGTTGTTGGACCACTTCATGAAGAGCAATGAAAGATTGTCTCAGACTCTTGACTTTTTTTTCCATAATGGTAAAATCTAATCTTTTCATTTGGTCAATAAAGTGTTGAAACTTTGAGGTGATCTTGACCTTGGAAGGTATAATTTCATCCATCTTCTCATTTACCAGCTTCCTGATCTTGTCTTCATGACCAATCAACTTTACTTCTAGAGCTTTACCAAAAAGGTGAAAAGCCTTTAGCTGAGCTTTTGTAAACTTCTGTAACTGCATCATAAACATCTTGTGGAGTCAAGGCCTTGGCATTGCTTCCCAGAATAATGACATATTCATCCCAAATCCTAGCCAAGGCTTGATCCATTTTCAAAACAAAATCCTCGGATAGCCATGCATCTATATTTCCATCTTGTTCTACATCATTTACAATTTTCACCTTCTGTGTTTCAACTTCTACATTGTATGTTATCATGATGGCTTGATAATCCTGATTGCTCATATCTAAAGTAAGTAGATGTTGTGAAATGTTTGCTAATCTAGAAATCTGCTCAATAAGAAGATCATCCACAGATGTAGGTTGAGAGTCAGATGCTTGCAGCCATTGAGAGAGAAGATTTGGTTGTTGAGGTTGTGAGGTTGATGGTTGTGTAGTTGAATCAGAACCACCTGTGACAGAAGCCACAATTTTACTCACAGATTGCTCTGTGATTATGACAAGCTATTGTTCCACACTAGTTGTGGGAACCTCCAATTGAATTGGAGGGGATTTGACTGGGTTATTGTCATGTGCACCAGTCTCAAACCCTTTCTTGAAAAGCACTGTCATATGAATGTGATTAACTTGCCTCTCCCATAGCAGGGTCATTGGCAATTGTACTCCTAGCATCTATTGCTAAAGGAATTTCTGCTAGGGTTCTGAGGGGAGTTGTTCTCGGAACAGGAACCTCCAATTGAATTGGAGAGGATTTAGATAGCTCCCCCTCAGGAGTACTACCCCTCAAACCTAACAGCTTGTGAAGGCTGATTTTCATATAAAGGTGCATTTATGACATCCATGGGGTCTTCAGTAAAAACTGATGAATCCCCCATGGCTTTGATGGTGTCATCAAGGTCTACCCCATCTTGTAGCCTCTCACCATCTGAATTTGGTGTCTGGGTGGTGAGCAAGGTTTCTTGAACCAAGTCACTTGAATGAGCTTGCACTTGAGGAATGGATTCAAGTGCTGTATGTGAGGAAGAAATTTGAGAGATTAAGATTTGTTGTTTAGTTGAGTGTTGGAAGCTCCCCTTGAATGGATGAGGGAGCTTCAATAGATGTGCTCTCACTGTGTGTGTGTTAGTCCCTTAACAATATAACAAGAATTACAGAAGGGGGGTTGAATGGAATTCTTGAACCTTTTTCTTAAAATAAAAATGTTCAACTCGATTATGGATATATTTGTTTTGATTAGCACAATGCGGAATGTAAACTTGAATAAATCAAAATATAAGTAATTAAAAACAAGAGTCTTTAAAAACTTTCTGGTGGATTTAAACAATTCCACCAGAGATATATTTAATATATCGAGAGGACTCTGTGTGCAGAAATGCCCACAGCTGCTTACACAAATAGAACTGCTAAGAACACAGGAAATGCTAAAGATAGTGATTACAAAGATTTCTCTATTGCTGTTTCTTAGCTCTCTCAGTTATTTTTCTATTTGCTACTCTCTTGGTTTATATAATACCAAGATTACAAAGTCAAAAAGAACTGAACAAATATAAAATCTAACAGTCTTGATCTTTGCTGCTTTTCATCCTCTATTACCCAGTTAATGAGCTTCCACGGTGTACTTGTATCCAACTCAACGGCTGTGTGTCAGCTTTTACTGTTCAACTGATGTTTGAATCTTGATATAATCATCTGTCGACTTTCAGATCATCCGTCGATGACTTAATTGATCATCCGTCGACTGCTATGTTAAACATCCGTTGATAGTCATTTGATCATCCGTCGAAGCTTTGTTAAGCATCCGTTGGTAGCTATTTTGGCACTTGACTTCAATTCACTTATACAGAATTACAAGACATTGCTTATGTACAGTTGATCAACCTATTCTGCATATCTAGTTAAAGTCAACATGACTTATATGCCACTACAGATTCTATACAAAGGTGCATACAACACTGTGCTTCAATTTAAACAAAAATGTACAAGGTTTGGCTCACAGTCAGTTCAAGATGCTCCTCTAGTCTGAGCAGATTTTTCTAGTTTCTTGAAGGTCTGGATCTTCTTCCAAGCTTTCTGTTGTTTTCTTCAATTTGATTCTGGAGCTGTCTGTGGAATTCTAATTCATCAGATTCTGAGAGATCTAACATTTCTTGCATTTCCAAGAGAGTCTCATTGCTAGAGATACTCAATTGGTCTTCTAATCTGAAGAATCTTCTCACACCCTTGTCATCCATGAATTCCATCAGCCAGTAGGGCCTTAGATGCACTCTTCTCCCTGTGTATGGGATGATAAGAGTTTTGGGTAGTGCATCTTTGGCTCTAACACTCCTTAGCTCTTCAATCTTCTTCAATACTAATCTTCTTGCAGTTACATTGAACCCAAAGTTTTTCTTGAAGGATGAATAGATTTTGATCAACACAGCTTGGCTTTCTTGAAGTATCCTATGAAGAGGCCACTGAATCTCCCTTCCCCCTTTTACTTGAACACCAACCTTTCAGGTAGGTTTCTGTATGCATCAATTGCCCTTACCTCATCCAGCTCCTCCAGATAAAGTGTAACACCCCCAGATCCGGGGTCGGGGATCCGGGTTGTCACGGTCTTTCTTTCCACAATATCACTTCACTTAATTAATAATAAATAACCTCATGCTGTGACCCCATACTAACACACACCACAACCCGTTATAGTCTCAGAGATGAAATTGAAATAAATACAAGTCTTTGAATCCACCATTTAACAGTTATTACAACCCAAAATGATTACTTGATAAATTTACAGTTAATTGCCATTATCTGCCACAAGTTATAATTATACATAATTTGATTCTCAAAAGTAGATGGTCTGATCTACAATGGATCTACCTCTGCAGCTATAGCAGCTACAACATCATCGGGAAGACGCGGGACGCTTCCCACGCGCTTGCGCTGGGTCTGCTGGAGTCTGGCCATCTTTCCTAACTGTTGTTGTGTGATGAAGAAATAAAGCAAGAGTGAGCCTTACAGCTCGCAAGATAATATATAGTGATAACAATAATATAAGTATCTAAATGGATACTTACTAGAATCTTTTATCATGAGTAAGATAATTACTTACTAGATATAAGTAAAAACAAGGGATGAAGTTACCAAATACTTCACTATACTTATATCATTTATAAAGCTACTTGAACTACCATTGTTCAAAGTACAATGAGCTTTCAACAGTTCATCACATAGATGAGACTACCAGACAAGATTTGAATAGATTAAATCTTTGAAATATTATTAAAGGAAATGAAGTTATGATATACTTCATTTAGTTCTGATATATATATATATATATATATATATATATATATCCACATATACATCTTCTTTATACATTTCCTGAAAACCTCTGTCATGTAAAGTATGAACAGAATTGCAATATCCAATAAATTTGGAAAGGAAAAGAATTTGGCATAAACCAGATATCTTGCTGATCAGGCAAAGATACCCATAAGTAACCTTTTCTACTAGTAGATGGACGAATTCCCCACTGGTCATCACCCTGGTCGCAATAGGACCTTATGCTGGACTGCCACTCAGCCACTTATGCATTTGATGGACTCCCACTGAGCCACTTACACTATCATGGACGCCCACTGAGCCCATGTTGCTTATGCCGACTCAATAGATGGACTTACTTCCCGAACAATGGGTAAGTAATCAATTCATTTACCAAAACTGCAACCTTGTTGCGAATATAAAATACACCATAGAGCCGGATACCTCAGGTTTTGAGCGAGTATTTAAATCCCCTTAAAAAGGAAGATCTTAAATATAAAAATGAGTTTTGGGATCTGCTCTAACTTTTAAAAATCATTTTGAAGACTCGAAAACACTTTATAGAGTGTTTGGAGTAAAGCTGATTTAATGAAGTAAATCAGTCCCCAGAATATTTAGAAAATGACTGAATATTATTATTTAAATAATATTCCCATAAAGAATAATCTATATAAAAATAATTGAAGTAGAAGTATTAAAACTTATACTTGAAACGAGTATTAAATAACCAAAGATATACTTATATGAAAGTACTATCTTTATTTGAATAATCGAAAATAAGTTTGATTATTGACACCTTATTCTTTAATAAAATAAAGAATATATCTCAGCAAATAATCAGAGTCATAGATCCTCAAATGAATATTCAAATAATATTCATTAAATAATATAAACTGAGTCATAAGCCTTCGAATGAATATTCAAATAATATTCAATAAATAATATAAAAGAGTCATAAGCCCTCGAATGAATATTCAAATAATATTCAAATAAATAAATAAAAGGAGTCATACGCCTTCGAATAATATTCGAAATAATATTCAATAATAAAATAAAGTTAAAGTTATCGAATAAACCTTATTCGATTAATAGTTTGGAAAACTATAACCATATATATATATAAATATATATATATATATATCCATATCCATATATATACAAAATCTACTCGGGATCCTCGACTCCCGGTTTTAGAAAATATTTTCACCTTTGGGTCCCTATACTAAGTGTAACACCCCCAGATCCGGGGTCGGGGATCCGGGTCGTCACGGTCTTTCTTTCCACAATATCACTTCACTTAATTAATAATAAATAACCTTATGCTGTGACCCCACACTAACATACACCACAACCCGTTATAGTCTCAGAGATGAAATTTAAATAAGTACAAGTCTTTGAATCCACAATTTAAAAGTTATTACAACCCGAAATGATTACTTGATAAATTTATAGTTAATTGCCATTATCTGCCACAAGTTATAATTATACATAATTGATTCTCAAAAGTAGATGGTCTGATCTACAATAGATCTACCTCTGCAGCTATAGCAGCTACAACATCAACGGGAAGACGCGGGACGCTTCCCACGCGCTTGCGCTGGGTCTGCTGGAGTCTGGCCATCTTTCCTAACTGTTGTTGTGTGATGAAGAAATAAAGCAAGGGTGAGTAGCAAGCCCACCAAAATAATATGTATAATGATTTACAATATATGAGCCTACTCATAATACTCATGAAAGTCTTGGTCAAAAGAAATGAACCAAGTTTGATATCTTAATGCGATGAAGTCGCAAAATATTCAGTATATATACATATATACTTTTCAAAATATTGGAAGTCCTCTTCCATGCATAATATACACAAAGTCCCAGTGTATAACTGTATAAAAAAATATCGTTGCAAGGTGATCTCATATATCTAACCTTGTCTCAACGTTTTTCTGAAAATCTTTGTCATTCATAAGACAATTATTAATTAGATATAAGTTTAAAAGATGAGGTTACCAAATACCCCAATATACTTATATCTTTCCCAATACTACTTGAACTACCACCGTTCAAGTTATAATCAGTTTCAAAAGTTCATCACATAGATGAGACTACAAGACAAGATTTGAATAGATTCAATCTTTGAAATATTATTGAATGAAATAAAGTTACGAGATACTTTATTTAGTCTCGATATATATATATCCACATATATATATCTCTTAAACATTTCCTGGAACCTCTGTTATGTAAAGTATGAACAGAGTTTGAAACATCCAATGAATTTTGGAAAGGAAAAGAATTTTGGCATAAACCCGATATCTCGCTGATCAGGCAAAGATACCAATAAGTAACCTTTTCTACTGTAGATGGATGAATTCCTCACCGGTCATCACCCTGGCCGCATTAGGACCTCGCGCTAGACCGTACCCCGGCCCCTCACGCGTTGATGGACTGCCACCCAGCCACTTACACAATAATAGACCGTACCCCGGCATGTCGCTTATGCCGACTCAATGAGATGGGCTTACTTCCCGAACGTTGGGCAAGTAATCAATTCATTTACCAAATCTGCAACCTCGTTGCGAATATAAAATACACCACAGAGCCGGATTCCACAGGTTTTGAGTGAGTATTTAAATCCCCTTTAAAAAGGAAGATCTTAAATATAAAAATGAGTTTTGGGATCCGCTCTGACTTTTTAAAAATCATTTTGAAGACTCGAAAACACTTTAAAGAGTGTTTGGAGTAAGGCTGATTTAATGAAGTAAATCAGTCCCCAGAATATTTAGAAAATGACTGAATATTATTATTTAAATAATATTCCCATAAAGAATAATCTTTATAAAAATAATTGAAGTAGAAGTATTAAAATTTATACTAGAAACGAGTATTAATTAACCAAAGCTATACTTATATGAAAGTATTATCTTTATTTGAATAATCGAAAATAAGTTTGATTATTGACATCTTATTCTTTAATAAAATAAAGAATATATTTCAGCAAATAATCGGAGTCATAGATCCTCAAATGAATATTCAAATAATATTCAATAAATAAAATAAGCTGAGTCATAATACCTCGAATGAATATTATAAATAATATTCATTAAATAAAATAAAGGAGTCATACATCCTCAAATGAATATTCAAATAATATTCAATAAATAATATAAAAGAGTCATAAGCCCTCGAATGAATATTCAAATAATATTCAATAAATAATAAAAGGAGTCATACGCCTTCGAATAATATTCGAAATAATATTCAATAATAATTAAAGTTTAAAGTTATCGAATAAACCTTATCCGATTAATCGTTTTGAAAACTATGACCATATATATGTATATATATATAAATATATATATATATATATATATATATCCATATCCATATATATACAAAATCTACTCGGGATCCTCGACTCCCGGTTTTAGAAAATATTTTCACCTTTGGGTCCCTATACTAAGGGTATATGCAAGATACCGCTATCCTCTAGCATAGGTATTACCAACTGAACCAACAGATATATATTTCAAGAATATGAAACAGGCATGCATATATACCATATCACATGCTACAATATATCGCAAGAATTTGCTAAATAACCAATATGCATTTATCGCAAGATCATGCATATACAAATGTATACATCACAACAACAGTATAACGGATAGAATACTTGCCTGAGTGCTCCCGGATAGACTTACGCTTAGAGTGGGTCCGATAACCTATGAACAACAAAATAAGTCGGAATTAAACCCCGGTCGCTTAAGAAACTAGACTTTAACCATTTAGAGTCCTAATGTTCGCTTTCGCGCTTAACGGTTTACTTAAGTCGCTCGAGTACTCTCGGCTCCACCATTTTTAATAAATTAACCATTAAGGGTTTTATGGAGATTCTTTCGCGAGTACCTTACCAACTACCTAATCCACCTTACATAATTGTTTCATACTCCAATTAGTCCTTTAAGGTCTTTAACCAAGGTTTCAAAGTAAGGCGAGGGGAAATGTTTCGTTCGCGAAACGCCGTTACTTAAAACGGTCGTTTTTCCTAAACCGTACATCGGAATCAAACGAACTACATATCAAAACGAAGCTCGTAACATGAGCTATCTAAACATGGCAGTGGTCATAATCTAGCAGTGGGTTCTCGGGTCCTAATGTTATGCACAAAAACAGTCCAAAGAAAATCGGACATTACGACGGCTATGTTTACGCGATTTCCCAAAATTTTACCAACCAATTCAACCACCAATCAATCCCAATTCACAACCCAATCAAAACTCCATCCATACTTTATCATAACAGCCCCAACAACTCAACATTAACAATTTATACTATTCTTTATCATGAATTTAAACTACACTTAAGTTCATTAATCAACAACCAAGATTTACAACTCCAAAAACAACCCAAAACCAACTAATCTCTACATACACAACCATCAAGCCTCTCATGAACTATATTACTCATATTATGCTCTTAACATTCAATAACAAATCTTGGTTAAGAGATTATACCTTCCTTGAAGCTTTTAATCCATGAAAGATCCTTGGAATGTCCATGGAAGCCTTAATATATGCTTAAGCTACCTTGACCTTGCAAATAAAATCAAGAATCACAAATTTGTTCTTGAAAGTTACTATTCACCCTAAACTAAAATGATTTGTTTGAGATAGAAAACCTTTGATTCAAGCACTCAAACTACTTGCTCTTCTTAGTTATGAAATATAGGATCCAAAGAAACAAACCTTATAATTTTCCATGGAGTATAGCTTGTGTTTTGAATTTCTAATTCACCATTTTGGTGAAAAATTCGAAATGAAGAAGATGAAAAGGGGGGAGAGAGAAGCTTGCTTTGTTTTCTTGATCTTTGTGCATAAAAAGCTTGGTTGATATCCTTTTGTTTTGTTAATTACCTTTTAACCATGGTAAAATTTGTGTGGCTTGAAATCAACCAACAATACCTTCCCTTTGGTCATGCTTATGTCATCCTCCTATGTCATCTTCCCACACTTGTCATCTTCTTGTTGGTGTGGTGACATCATCATCACTAACCTCTTTGATTAGCTCTTAATTACTTGGCTAATGACCGCTGATCTGTTATACGGTTCACTTAACTTTCGTTCTCGTTTATCGTTTGAGGGATCATACCCGGGATCTTATTACTTGGGTTCCTTTAACCTTTCTCAATACATTATATTCCTTTTATGATCCTCTCTTATAATCCTTGAATTTAAATCCTTTTAATCATGTTACCTTATACTCAATTCTTTCCGTATCTAGTGGATTTTCGGGAAAAATCAAAGTGTTCGGAATTGGATTCTGACGATCTTTACATACACTTATATACCATATAGAGTACTAATAAAATCTCAGAATATCCATAACAGAACCCCTACATAGTGTGGCATGAAAAGTTTTCTCGATCAGCAAAAACACTATTCATAAGGGTTTCAAAATTTCTCAAAAATTGGGGTTATTACAGTCTCCCCTCCTTAAAAGGATTCCGTCCCGGAATCAGATAGAAAACAAATGGGGATACTTTCTTAGCATTACATTTTCTAACTCTCAAGTAAATTTTCCCACATTATGGTTCTTCCATCAAACTCTGAATAGTTTGATAACCCTTCTCCAAAGCACTTGTTCCCTTTTCACTCTATAACCCTTCCTGGTTGCTCCATATAGGTTACGTCGGGTTACATATCTATGCGCTCATATGCCTCTATTTATCTGGCATCTGAATTTCACTTCCTTAACATTGATACGTGGAATACGTTATGAACTTGTTGCAGGTTCGGGGGTAAGGCTAGCTCATATGCTAACCTCCTAAACGTCTTAATATATCCAAGTGTCCAACAAATTGTAGACTTAGCTTTCCTTTCTTTCCGAACCTCATCAATCCTTTCCAAGGGATACCTATAACAATATAGGTCCCCTATTTCATACTCTTTATCCTTTCGTGTCAAATCAACATACTTATCATGTCCATCTTGGGCTACTACCAGCCGTCCTCTGATTAGATCTATCATACCCTTGGTCCTTTGGACTACTGCGGGTCCGAGCATCTTGCGCTCTACAACTTCATCCTAACATAAGGGAGATCGACATTGTCTTCCTTCAAGGATCTCATAAGGCGACATCTCGATAATGACATATGATCTATTGTCGTAAGATAACTCAATCCGAATTAAGTGATCATTCCAAATTCTTTCAAGTCTATTACACAGACTCTTATCATAGCTTCCAATCATTAGAGCTCTTGCTTCTCAATACCCATTCTTTTCCAGTTCGTAATCGCTATCACCTTCCGTTCCTAATATTATACTGGTTATACTTTTGCTCGTTAGCGTTCTATAACCTTTTAATAACCACGTCAACCTTAGTATCACGAACGTGTTCCCATTCCGCATACTACCACCACTTTATTACTCCTTTTTCAGTTGTTTCTATTTTCCAAAATTTGATCAATCAAATAGAAGTAAAGGAATTTGTTGAGAGATCACTAAGATCATGAACACTTGTTATATCGCATAGTTAGTACAGAAGGTGGCCAGCCTTTAGTACTTGACAAGCAATTAAACAATAGATGGTATCCTACTAGGCTTCTATCACACAGATAGATAGTCATTCGGCAATACCTCCCCTTCTGGAAGGGTTGTTCTTCTCAGCTTACATGAAATGAAAAGAAGAGAAAAGAACAAATTGAAGAGAATTGTATATAAAAAAAATATATATATACTGCCACAAAATATCTGGCTTGGAACCTACCTCTGAATTATAAAGGTTTGTCATAGGAGAACAAAACATAAACATATTTATATCAGCATCAAGTATTATAGCATCGTATTTCCCATGCCTAAATATTTCTATTCCGTCCATCATTCTATGGACCCATGCTCTTCCTCGAGTTTAAACACAATCACCTTTGAAACTCCCTCGACATCGAAAATCGAATCTGGGATCTTATTCTATACATCATCGCTACTAGAATTCTATGCTTGCTCCGCAACCTTCCTCGTATAATAATACGACTCTCTATTGATAAGAAAGAATAATAATTCACTAGGTAGATACTCTACTTAATTAGTCTATCAATGATAACTTATACACTACCACGACCCGATTAGTGGTACTCAATCTCAACACCCATTCCAATACAACTCTCATGGTTGTAATCAGCTCACTACTCGCAGAATCATTGCTGCCTTACTATGGTCCACCACTGACCCACTGTAGTCATTCATTTTTCCATAAAATCTTAATATCTAACCATACGGAGTCTATACATGTTGTATCAAATTCTCCTAAGGAGTTAACATAACCACCAATCACAATTCATGAAGAACACTCCAAACTCTGACGTACTTTCATGACATGAAGCAGATAAAATTGCAGAAGAGTTTCAATCAAAGCAATGATAGCAGGTTAATACCATTCTTAATCATATGCCTTAAATAGAAGACTTAACTCAAGGGTTCATCTAGTCCTTTTTGAAACATGGTCCTGGCTTATCTCAAGATAGGACCTTCTAAGATAGATAGCCCGTTCATGGCGATTACACGAATTAAACCTTTACCAACTACTATTACGGTTGGGTATTGCACAGTCATCAGAAGGAATGTCAATCTTCCAAACCATAATTCAACCTTCACATTTTTTTTTAACCATCATCACTGTATTCTTTTGGCACACGCGCCTATAATTATCCACTTACCTTTAAAGTGTCGGCCACCTCTTTGGCCTTTCCTGATAGTACAATTTCCTTATAGTCAATGTCATTTTAACCACCTCCAAATAATTTTCTACCTCATTTCAATCACAGCTTATGTGAAGATGTTTTCCTTAAAATCTGATGAGTAAAAAAAAAAATCACCATTTTTCCATAAGTTATTGCCTCAGTCTTTAGAGGTTAATCACTGTCATGACTGACTCTCAATTATACTTAGAGCATCTTCTATCTTAAGTCCTAATTGCCCTGAACAATTTCGACCATTACTGGTTCGATCCATACCTTCTCGTGGTTTAACACGTGCCTCACTTGGCATCAATATAATTACGTCATATTTCCTTTATCAACATTTCTATTCTTGAGAATTTTGAATATTACATTTTTCCTTATAAAACCTCTAGGGTTATCCTTGAATCGTTCCTCCTGTATTCCTTAGATACAGGGCATATCAAAATACCATTTACTACTACTAGAACCATTGTCTATATACTTCTGAAAAAAATTCTCCACTGATTTTTAAAGGTTGTTATTACCTTAATCCTTTCCAATTCATCCTGTCAAAACTCATACTGTCCCTATTAAGGGTGACATGCCAACCTTTATGCAGTCCCCTAGGATTCATTTTAAGTTACCAATGTTCTATCCTTAATTCCACCTTTAAAAGGTACCTGCATCCTTCTATGGATAACCCAAGTCATATATCCCTGATAAGGGTGTCCTATTCAATCATTCCCACCTCGATAGTCTATACCTAACTTCATAATAACATCCTTATTCAAATTGAGGTCAATCCATATGGCCTCCAAAAGATAACAATGGTCATCCGCTTTTCTTTCCTGATTTGGTAATGATAACATGGATGTTCTGGAAGATATTGGTCATGTTCAACGTGAACCTCTTCTTAATAATTCCTTATTTACTTTTGTTGTTTATCTCCACAGTCATCTCAATGTTGGGATATCTCTCATACCTGGCGTCTCCCTTTCTGGGTATCGAGCCACCGGTCTTACATTTCACATTATTGAAGGTCACTTCCTTCATCCAATTTTTTTTTTTCCTGATTTCTTACTTTCTTGTCTCCTCAGTCTATCCGCGTCTCATTATTTATCCTTCGAATTATCTCAAGGTTTCCTCGAATCCTCCCAACTTAAAGGGGGTACAATATATGTATCTCTTATGCCTTCAACCATCAATTTTAACTCATGGTGGATCATCATCATCCTGACGATTACATACTTTTCTATTTCTATTGCTATGAGTCTTTAGGGTTTCCTCATACCCGACTCCCTTATCATACCTCAAACTCTTTTGCCTTTATATCCCTTTCCACTTCAGTCCCTTTTTATTTCCCTTTCTCTTATCATTATTTCATGAACCAACACAACATAAGCATTGATTTCAAACATCCCGTCATTCCGGATTCGTGTCCTTAGAACAAATCTTGACAACTTTTACAACTTAAATTCACAATTCATCATACTCGTCTGCCTTTGTTCTGGCTCTAAAGCTTTTACACTCTCTCCATAACCTTGGGAATTACTTTCCCGAAAACAATTGGCTGAACTTTAATCAGTTTATCATAACCTCTGGCTCCGTACCTTTCTTGGTCTTTCACCAGCGGGTGGCCTCTCTCTTAGGAGGGTAAGTGACAAAAACAGTCCTTTGTGGTTCGTCAATCATTTAGAATCTCAAATGATTCCTATATTTCCTTTAGCCAGGCTCTTGCCTCGACTAGGTCAACTTGTTCCTTGGAACTCTGAGAGCTTAACGCTTTAAATGTCATGAAAGAATTTCCTGCCGCATTGTCCCCTCAGGGTGGTGGTTGGGGATAATAGTCTAAGTTCTCTTTAGACAGGTCCATGAATTGCCATATTGGAGTACCGTCTCGGGTCTCCTTTCCTTACTCGACTTTCCATTTCCTTAGTATGGAATGTTTCATCCTTCTCCCATACTTGGGGTTATCTTGTACGTTAAAATCCTCATTTTCCACTTCATTATGTTATGGGTTCCTTCTATCTTGATGGCGTCCTCCCTGACTATCACATTCAGGGTTTGCTCTAACTCTTATTCCTCAAACTAGCTTTCATCTAAGATTTCATCTTTAAGCTCTTAAACATTTGGAACCCCAAATCTTATAGGAATACCTCATTATTCCCTTACCATCTTTCTCTATATTAATCTTTTATCTAATTGTTGGCTCTCTGCCTTCATTCATAACTTTTTCTGGCACAATATGATCTTTTCCAATAATTCGGGCTGTATTGCAATCTCAAACAGCTTTTCGGTACCGGCTCCGGTTACCTTCACTTTTATTTCCATTTTCTCAAATCTCTTATAAACTCTCCAAAAGACATTATCATCTTGAGTCTCTCCTTTTTACTAAGGGCATCAGCCACCATATTGGCTTTCCCCGAATGATAAAGAATCTCCCAATCATTATTCTTGATTAGCTCTAACTGCCTCCTCTGGCATATATTGAGCTCTTTCTACGTAAAAAGGTACTAGAGCTCCTATGGTTTGTGTAAATCTTGCACTTCTCTCCATACAAGTAGTGCCTCCAATCTTTAGGGTAAAACTATTGCCACGAGCCTAAGCTCATGGGCGGTGATATCAAATTTCATATTACCTTAATTGTCTTGACGCAGACGCGATTATCTTGCTGTGCTAAGAAGCACCCTAATTCCTTATGCGAAGCGTCACTTACAAATCACAAAATCTCCTTTTCCATCCGGCAACGCCAGCATAGAGGCCATCACCAACCTCTGCTTCAGTTCTTGAAAGCTGTTCTCGTATTTCTCTGTCAATTCGAACTTCTCAGTCTTACGAGTAAGCCGCGTTAAAGGGGCTACTATCTTTACAAACTTGAACGAACCTCCGGTAGTGACCGACCAATCCTACCTCTGGTAGTCGACCTAACCATGGTCATCAATTCATCAGTGGTCCTTTATCCAATCTTGTCAGGATCCTCCTTGGGATCCTCCTCAACAACTATCCCTTCTAGGACAACCTCCTCAACCGCTACATCTTCAATATCAGCATCATCCGGTCCTGCATTAGGACGCTCTATTGGATCCACAATCTGATCTCCGGTTAGTAATAAAACATCATCGCGCTGTTGCTCCTCAACCTCAGGGTTCGGAGTCCCGCTACCATCTACGATAACGAACTACGCTTCTATCACGATATTTATAAGGGTTCCCATAAGGGTTTTAACTGTCAGTGCTACGTTAGGTAGCCCGACTATGAACTTGGCAAGAGTTCTTATTATCTTAGTTAACTTATTATCTTAACGTCCCATCATCTCTGAGGTTTATAACGCTTAGCTCTGATACCATTTCTGTAACACCCCCAGATCCGGGGTCGGGGATCCGGGTCGTCACGGTCTTTCTTTCCACAATATCACTTCACTTAATTAATAATAAATAACCTTATGCTGTGACCCCACACTAACATATACCACAACCCGTTATAGTCTCAGAGATGAAATTTAAATAAGTACAAGTCTTTGAATCCACAATTTAAAAGTTATTACAACCCGAAATGATTACTTGATAAATTTATAGTTAATTGCCATTATCTGCCACAAGTTATAATTATACATAATTGATTCTCAAAAGTAGATGGTCTGATCTACAATAGATCTACCTCTGCAGCTATAGCAGCTACAACATCAACGGGAAGACGCGGGACGCTTCCCACGCGCTTGCGCTGGGTCTGCTGGAGTCTGGCCATCTTTCCTAACTGTTGTTTTGTGATGAAGAAATAAAGCAAGGGTGAGCAGCAAGCCCACCAAAATAATATGTATAATGATTTACAATATATGAGCCTACTCATAATACTCATGAAAGTCTTGGTCAAAAGAAATGAACCAAGTTTGATATCTTAATGCGATGAAGTCGCAAAATATTCAGTATATATACATATATACTTTTCAAAATATTGGAAGTCCTCTTCCATGCATAATATACACAAAGTCCCAGTGTATAACTGTATAAAAAAATATCGTTGCAAGGTGATCTCATATATCTAACCTTGTCTCAACGTTTTTCTGAAAATCTTTGTCATTCATAAGACAATTATTAATTAGATATAAGTTTAAAAGATGAGGTTACCAAATACCCCAATATACTTATATCTTTCCCAATACTACTTGAACTACCACCGTTCAAGTTATAATCAGTTTCAAAAGTTCATCACATAGATGAGACTACAAGACAAGATTTGAATAGATTCAATCTTTGAAATATTATTGAATGAAATAAAGTTACGAGATACTTTATTTAGTCTCGATATATATATATCCACATATATATATCTCTTAAACATTTCCTGGAACCTCTGTTATGTAAAGTATGAACAGAGTTTGAAACATCCAATGAATTTTGGAAAGGAAAAGAATTTTGGCATAAACCCGATATCTCGCTGATCAGGCAAAGATACCAATAAGTAACCTTTTCTACTGTAGATGGATGAATTCCTCACCGGTCATCACCCTGGCCGCATTAGGACCTCGCGCTAGACCGTACCCCGGCCCCTCACGCGTTGATGGACTGCCACCCAGCCACTTACACAATAATAGACCGTACCCCGGCCTGTCGCTTATGCCGACTCAATGAGATGGGCTTACTTCCCGAACGTTGGGCAAGTAATCAATTCATTTACCAAATCTGCAACCTCGTTGCGAATATAAAATACACCACAGAGCCGGATTCCACAGGTTTTGAGCGAGTATTTAAATCCCCTTTAAAAAGGAAGATCTTAAATATAAAAATGAGTTTTGGGATCCGCTCTGACTTTTTAAAAATCATTTTGAAGACTCGAAAACACTTTAAAGAGTGTTTGGAGTAAGGCTGATTTAATGAAGTAAATCAGTCCCCAGAATATTTAGAAAATGACTGAATATTATTATTTAAATAATATTCCCATAAAGAATAATCTTTATAAAAATAATTGAAGTAGAAGTATTAAAATTTATACTAGAAACGAGTATTAATTAACCAAAGCTATACTTATATGAAAGTATTATCTTTATTTGAATAATCGAAAATAAGTTTGATTATTGACATCTTATTCTTTAATAAAATAAAGAATATATTTCAGCAAATAATCGGAGTCATAGATCCTCAAATGAATATTCAAATAATATTCAATAAATAAAATAAGCTGAGTCATAATACCTCGAATGAATATTATAAATAATATTCATTAAATAAAATAAAGGAGTCATACATCCTCAAATGAATATTCAAATAATATTCAATAAATAATATAAAAGAGTCATAAGCCCTCGAATGAATATTCAAATAATATTCAATAAATAATAAAAGGAGTCATACGCCTTCGAATAATATTCGAAATAATATTCAATAATAATTAAAGTTTAAAGTTATCGAATAAACCTTATCCGATTAATCGTTTTGAAAACTATGACCATATATATGTATATATATATAAATATATATATATATATATCCATATCCATATATATACAAAATCTACTCGGGATCCTCGACTCCCGGTTTTAGAAAATATTTTCACCTTTGGGTCCCTATACTAAGGGTATATGCAAGATACCGCTATCCTCTAGCATAGGTATTACCAACTGAACCAATAGATATATATTTCAAGAATATGAAACAGGCATGCATATATACCATATCACATGCTACAATATATCGCAAGAATTTGCTAAATAACCAATATGCATTTATCGCAAGATCATGCATATACAAATGTATACATCACAACAACAGTATAACGGATAGAATACTTGCCTGAGTGCTCCCGGATAGACTTACGCTTAGAGTGGGTCCGATAACCTATGAACAACAACATAAGTCGGAATTAAACCCCGGTCGCTTAAGAAACTAGACTTTAACCATTTAGAGTCCTAATGTTCGCTTTCGCGCTTAACGGTTTACTTAAGTCGCTCGAGTACTCTCGGCTCCACCATTTTTAATAAATTAACCATTAAGGGTTTTATGGAGATTCTTTCGCGAGTACCTTACCAACTACCTAATCCACCTTACATAATTGTTTAATACTCCAATTAGTCCTTTAAGGTCTTTAACCAAGGTTTCAAAGTAAGGCGAGGGGAAATGTTTCATTCGCGAAACGCCGTTACTTAAAACGGTCGTTTTTCCTAAACCGTACATCGGAATCAAACGAACTACATATCAAAACGAAGCTCGTAACATGAGCTATCTAAACATGGCAGTGGTCATAATCTAGCAGTGGGTTCTCGGGTCCTAATGTTATGCACAAAAACAGTCCAAAGAAAATCGGACATTACGACGGCTATGTTTACGCGATTTCCCAAAATTTTACCAACCAATTCAACCACCAATCAATCCCAATTCACAACCCAATCAAAACTCCATCCATACTTTATCATAACAGCCCCAACAACTCAACATTAACAATTTATACTATTCTTTATCATGAATTTAAACTACACTTAAGTTCATTAATCAACAACCAAGATTTACAACTCCAAAAACAACCCAAAACCAACTAATCTCTACATACACAACCATCAAGCCTCTCATGAACTATATTACTCATATTATGCTCTTAACATTCAATAACAAATCTTGGTTAAGAGATTATACCTTCCTTGAAGCTTTTAATCCATGAAAGATCCTTGGAATGTCCATGGAAGCCTTAATATATGCTTAAGCTACCTTGACCTTGCAAATAAAATCAAGAATCACAAATTTGTTCTTGAAAGTTACTATTCACCCTAAACTAAAATGATTTGTTTGAGATAGAAAACCTTTGATTCAAGCACTCAAACTACTTGCTCTTCTTAGTTATGAAATATAGGATCCAAAGAAACAAACCTTATAATTTTCCATGGAGTATAGCTTGTGTTTTGAATTTCTAATTCACCATTTTGGTGAAAAATTCGAAATGAAGAAGATGAAAAGGGGGGAGAGAGAAGCTTGCTTTGTTTTCTTGATCTTTGTGCATAAAAAGCTTGGTTGATATCCTTTTGTTTTGTTAATTACCTTTTAACCATGGTAAAATTTGTGTGGCTTGAAATCAACCAACAATACCTTCCCTTTGGTCATGCTTATGTCATCCTCCTATGTCATCTTCCCACACTTGTCATCTTCTTGTTGGTGTGGTGACATCATCATCACTAACCTCTTTGATTAGCTCTTAATTACTTGGCTAATGACCGCTGATCTGTTATACGGTTCACTTAACTTTCGTTCTCGTTTATCGTTTGAGGGATCATACCCGGGATCTTATTACTTGGGTTCCCTTAACCTTTCTCAATACATTATATTCCTTTTATGATCCTCTCTTATAATCCTTGAATTTAAATCCTTTTAATCATGTTACCTTATACTCAATTCTTTCCGTATCTAGTGGATTTTCGGGAAAAATCAAAGTGTTCGGAATTGGATTCTGACGATCTTTACATACACTTATATACCATATAGAGTACTAATAAAATCTTAGAATATCCATAACAGAACCCCTACATAGTGTGGCATGAAAAGTTTTCTCGACCAGCAAAAACACTATTCATAAGGGTTTCAAAATTTCTCAAAAATTGGGGTTATTACACTAAGGGTATATGCAAGTTACCGCTATTCTCTAGCATAGGTATTATCAACTGAACCAACAGATATATATTGCAAGAATACGAAACAGGCATGCATATATATACCATATCAGCATGCATCAATATATCACAACATTTGCTAATTAACCAACATGCATCTATCGCAAGATAATGCATATACATATATTCATCACAACAACAGTATAACGGGTAGAAAACTTGCCTGAGCGACTTGGGGTGATAAAAGGCTCGGGACGAGTCTGGTAACCTATAAACAACAAGTAAGTTGGGATTAAACCAAAATCACTTGTAAATCTATACTTTAACTAACTTAGACTCTAACGCTTGTTTTGCGCTCACTGATTCGCTTAAGTCACTCGGGTACCCTCGGCTCCACCATTTTTAATAATTTAACCTTTACGAGTTTTAAGGCGATTCCTTCGCGAGTGTCTTACCAACTGCCTAACACACTTACCATAAATGTTTCATACATTAATTAACCCTTTTTGGTCTTTAGCCTATGTTTCAAAGTAAGGCGAGGGGAAAAGTTTCGTTCGTGAAACGCCGTTACTTGAAACGGTCGTTTCTCCTAAACCGTGCATCGGAATCGAACGAACTACATATCAAAACGAAGCTCGCAACATGAGCTATCTAAACATGTCAGTGGTCATAATCTAGCAGGGGGTTCTCGGGTCCTAATGCTATGCACAAAAACAGTCCAAAGAAAATCGGACGTTATGACGGCTATGTTTACGCGATTTCCAATATTTTAAACCATTCAAACCCATTCCAAATCAACCTCAAATCCAACATACAACCAACATCCATCCTCATCACATCATAACAACCCCAACCAATTCAATTTAATCATTCATACTTATGCCTAAGCTTAACTTTAATCATACCTAAGTTCTTTTCATCAAAACCTCAACATTTACCATTCCATTTCACTACCATTTCAAATCCCAAACTCTAATCACAACAACAAGCTACAATATCATCCTACTAATCAAAATCATCTTATAATATATAGGAATCTAGGGTTTGGAGATGGTATACCTTCCTTGAAGTGGTGGGAGGAGCTAGGAAGCCTTAAGAAGCTTTAAGAAGTCTTAAGAATGCTTGGATCTTCAAGAAAAACAAGAAAAAGTTCAAGTTAAAAACTTGAAAACACTATTCATTGTCTTCTTCTTTGATTAAATGAAGAAGATTGAGAAGGAATTAATGGCTTAAACTAATGATATAGTCCTAACTAAGCATGAAGATGATTAGGGAATTATCTTACCAATTTAGGAAGCTTGGATCTTTGATTTTGAATTTTTCTTGCCTTTTGAATAGTGAAAAGCCGAGAGCTTCAAGAACAAAGCCTTGGTTGCTTTTTGATTTTTTTGATGAAGAATGAATTTACTTGGCTTGGTTGCTTGGTTTTGTATTTGATTTAGTCAATTACCTTTTTGCCCTTGAAATTGGTGTGGTTACAAAGCCACCACACTTCCTTCCTTCCCATGTCATGCTTATGTCATCCTCATGATATCATCCTCCCCTCCCTGTCCTCTTCTCATTGGTTGGGTGACATCATCCTCTCTAATCCCTTTGATTAACTTCCTAATTGTTTGCCTAATGACCGCTGATCTGTTATACTGTTCGCTTAACTTTCGTTTTCGTTTATCGTTTGAGAGATCATACCCGGGATCTTATTACTTAGGTTCCCTTAACCTTTCTCAATACATTATATTCCTTTTTATGATCCTCTATTATAATCCTTTAATTTAAATCCTTTTATCCTGTTACCTTATACTCAATTCTTTCCGTATCTATTGGATTTCCGGGAAAAATTAAAGTGTTCGGAATTGGATTCTGACGATCTTTACATACACTTATATACCACATAGAGTACTAATAATATCCCATAAGATCAATAACAGAACCCCTACATAGCGTGGCATGAAAAGTTTTCTCGTTCAGCAAAAACACTATTCATAAGGGTTTCAAAATTTCTCCAAAATTGGGGTTATTACAGTCTCCCCTCCTTAAAAGGATTCCGTCCCGGAATCAGATAGAAAACAAATGGGGATACTTGCTTAGCATTACACTTTCTAACTCTCGAGTCAATTTTCCCACATTGTGGTTCTACCACCAAACTCTGCCTAGTTTGATAATCCTTCTCCTAAGCACTTGTTCCTTTTCACTCTATAACCCTTCTTGGTTGCTCCATATAGGTTACGTCGGGTTGCATATCTATGCGCTCATATGCCTCTATTTATCTGGCATCTGAATTACACTTCCTTAACATTGATACGTGAAACACGTTACGACCTGCTACATGTTCAGGGTTAGGGCTAGCTCATATGCTAACTTCCCAAACGTCTTAATATATCCAAGGGTCCAACAAATTGTAGACTTAGCTTTCCTTTCTTTCCGAACCTCATCAATCCTTTCCAAGGGATACCTATATCATTACTAGGTCCCCTATTTCATACTCTTTATCCTTTCGTGTCAAATCATCATACTTATCATGTCCATCTTGGGCTACTACCTGCCGTCCTCTGATTAGATCTATTATATCCCTGGTCCTTTGGACAACTGCGGGTCCGAGCATCTTGCGCTTTACAACTTTCATCCTAACATAAGGGAGATCGATATTGTCTTCCCTCAAGGATCTCATAAGGCGATACCTCAATACTGACATATGATCTATTGTCGTAAGATAACTTAATGCGCGTTAAGTGATCATTCCAAATTCTTTCAAGTCTATTACACAGACTCTCATCATAGCTTCTAATCATTATAGCTTTTGCTTCTCACTACCCATCCTTTTTCCCAGTTCGTAGTCGCTACTACCTTCCGTTCCAAATATTATACTAGTTATACTTTTGCTCGCTAGCGTTCTATAACTTTTTAATAACCACGTCAACCTTAGTATCACGAATGTGTTTCCATTCCGCATACTACCACCACTTTATTACTCCTTTTTCAGTTGTTTCTATTTTCCAAAATTTGATCAATCAAATAGAAGTAAAGGAATTTGTTGAGAGATCACTATGATCATGAACACTTGTTATATCGCATAGTTAGTACAGAAGGCGGCCAGCCTTTAGTACTTGACAAGCAATTAAACAATAGCTGGTATCCTAATAGGCTTCTATCACACAGATAGATAGTCATTCGGCAATACCTCCCCTTTCTGGAAGGGTTGTTCTTCTCAGCTTACATAAAATGAAAAGAAAAGAAAAGAACGAATTGAAGAGAATTGTATATATATGAAAAAAAAAATATACTGCCACCAAATATCTGGCTTGGAACCTACCTCTGAACTATAGAGGTTTATCATAGGAGAACAAAACATATATGTATTTATATCAACATCAAGTATTATAGCATCGCATTTCACATGCCTAAATATTTTTGCCATTCCGTCCATCATTCTATGGACCCATGCTCTTCCTCGAGCTTATACACAATCACCTTTGAAACTCCCTCGATATCGAAAATCGAATCTGGGATCTCATTCTAGACCTCATCGTTACTAGAATCCATTTCTATACCGCAACCTTCTTCGTATGGGTAATACTACTCTTTATCGATAAGAAGGAATAAATATATCATAGGTAGATAATCGACTTAATTAGTCTATCAATGATAACTTATACACCACCATGACCCAATTAGTGGTACTTACTCTCAACATCCATTCCAATACAACTCTCACGGTTGTAATCAGCTCACTACTCGCAGAATCATTGCTGCCTTACTATGGTCCACCACTGACCTACTGTCGTCATTCACTTTTCCATAAAATCTTAATATCTAACCATACGGAGTCTATACATGTCGTATCAAATTCTCCTAAGGAGTTAACATAACCACCAATCACAATTCATGAAGAACACTCCAAACTCTGACGTACTTTCATGACATGAAGCAGATAAAATTGCAGAAGAGTTTCAATCAAAGCAACGATAGCAGGTTAATACCATTCTTAATCATATGCCTTAAATAGAAGACTTAACTCAAAGGTTCGTCTAGTCCTTTTTGAAACATGGTCCTGGATTATTCTCAAGATAGTACCTCCTAAGATAGATAGCCCGTTCCTGGTGATTACACGAATTAAACCTTTACCAACTACTATTACGGTTGGGTATTGCACAGTCATCAGAAGGAATGTCACTCTTCTAAACCATAATACAACCTTCACAGTTTTAACCATCATCACTGTATTCTTTTGGCACAAGCGCCTATAATTATCCTCTTACCTTTAAAGTGTCGGCCACCTCTTTGGCCTTTTCTGATAGTAAAATTTCCTTACAGTCAATGTCACTTTAACCACCTCCAAATAAATTTTCTACCTTATTTCAATCACAGCTTATGTGAAAATGCTTTCCTTAAAATCTGATGAGTAAAAAAAAAATCACCATTTTTCCATAAGTTATTGCCTCAGTCTTTAGAGGTTAATCACTGTCATGACTGACTCTCAATCATAATTAGAACATCTTTTATCTTAAGTCCTAATTGCCCTGAATAATTTCGACCATTACTGGTTCGATCCATACTTTCTCGTGGTTTAACACGTGCCCCACTTGGCATCATTATAATTACGTCATATTTCCTTTATCAACATTTCTATTTTTGAGAATTTTGAATATTACCTTTCTCCTTGTAAAACCTCTAAGGTTATCCTTGAATCATTCCTCCTGTATTCCCTAGATACAGGGCATATCAAAATACCATATACTAATACTAGAATCATTGTCTATATACTTTTGAAAAAAAAATTCTCCACTGATTCTTTAAAGGTTGTTATTACCTTAATCCTTTCCAATTCATACTGTCAAATTTCATACTATCCCTATTAAGGGTGAAATTCCAACCTTTATGCATTCCCCTAGGATTCATTTTAAGTTACCGATGTTATATCCTTAATTCCACCTTTGAAAAGGTACATGCATCCATCCATGGATAAACCAAGTCATATATCCTTGATAGATTATCTTCTTCATCATTCCCACCTCGATAGTCTATACCTAACTTCATAATAGCATCCTTATTCAAATTGAGGTCAATCCATATGGCCTCCAAAAGATAACAATGGTCATCCGCTTTTCTTTCCTGATTTGGTAATGATAACATGGATGTTCTGGAAGATATTGGTCATGTTCAACGTGAACTTCTTCTTAATAATTCCTTATTTACTTTTGTTGTTTATCTCAACAGTCACCTCAATGTTGGGATACCTCTCATACCTGGCGTCTCCCTTTCTGAGTATCGAGCCACCGGTCTTACATTTCACATTATTGAAGGTCACTTCCTTCATCCAATTTTCCTACTTTCTTACTTTCTTGTCTCCTTAGTCTATTCGCGTCTTATTATTTATCCTTCGAACTATCTAAAGGTTTCCTTGAATCCTCCCAACTTAAAGGGGATAAAATGTACATAACTCGTATGCCTTCAACCATCAACTTTAACTCATGGTGAATCACCCTCATCCTGACGATTACATACTTTTCTATGTCTATTGCTACGAGTCTTTAGGGTTTCCTCATACCCAACTCCCTTATCATACCTCAAACTCTATTGCCTTTATATTCCTTTCCACTTCAGTTTCTTTTTATTTTCCTTTCTCTTATCATTATTTCATGAACTAACACAACATAAGTATTGATTCCAAACATCCCGTCATTCTGGATTCGTGTCCTCAGAACGAATCTTGATAACTTTTACAACTTAGATTCATAATTCATCATACTCATCGACTTTTGTTCTAGCTCCAAAGCTTTTACACTATCTCCTTATCTTTGGGAATTACTTTCCCGAAAACAATTGACTGAACTTAAATCAGTTTATTCTAACCTCTGGCTCCGTGCCTTTCTTGGTCTTTCACCAGCGGGTGGTCTCTCTCTTAGGAGGGTAAGTGACAAAAACAGTCTTTTCTGGTTCGTCAATCATTCAGAATCTCAAATGATTCCTCTATTTCCTTTAGCCAGGCTCTTGCCTCGACTAGGTCAACCTGTTCCTTGGAACTCTGAGAGCTTAGAGACTTAAAGGTCCTGAAAGAATTTCCTATCGCATTGTTTCCTCAAGGTGGTGGTTGGGGATAATAGTCTAAGTTCTGTCTAGACAGGTCCATGAATTGCCGTATAGGAGTACCGTCTCGGGTCTCCTTTCCTTACTCGACTTTCTGTTTCCTTAGTATGAAATGTTTCATCCTACTCCCCATAATTGGGGTCATCTTTTAATTTAAAATCCTCATTTTCCACTCCATTATGTCATGGGTTCCTTCTATCTTGATGGTGACCTCCCTGACTATCACGTTCAGGGTTTGCTCTAAATCTTATTCCTCAAACTATGGCTCTCATCTAAGTTCTCATCCTTACGCTCTTGAACTTTCGGAACCCAAATTCTATAGGAATACCTCATTATTCCCTTATCATCTTTCTCGATATTCGTCTGTTATCTAATTGTTGGCTCCCTGCCTTCATTCATAACTTTTTCTGGCACAATATGATCTTTTCCAATAATTCGGGCTGTATTGCAATCTCAAACAGCTTTTCGGTACCGGCTCCGGTTACCTTCACTTCTATTTCAATTTTCTCAAAATCTCTTATAAACTCTCCAAAAGACATTATCATCTTGAGTCTCTCCTTTTTACTAAGGGCATCAGCCACCATATTGGCTTTCCCCGAATGATAAAGAATCTCCCAATCATTATTCTTGATTAGCTCTAACTGCCTCCTCTGGCATATGTTGAGCTCTTTCTACGTGAAAATGTACTAGAGCACTTATGGCTTAGGTAATTCTCGCACTTCTCTCCATACAAGTAGTGCCTCCAATCCTTAGGGTAAAACTATTGCCACGAGCCTAAGCTCATGAGCGGGGATATCGAATTTCATATTACCTTAATTGTCTTGACATGTACACGATTACCTTACCGTGCTGCATAAGCACGCACCCTAAGCCCTTGTGCGAAGCGTCACTACACTTCACAAATTCTCCTTTTCCATCCGGCAATGCCAGCATAGGGAACGTCACCAACCTTTGCTTCGGTTCTTAAAAGTTGTTCTCGCATTTCTCTGTCCATTCGAACTTCTCAGTCTTACGAGCAAGCCGCGTTAAAGGGGCTACTATCTTTACAACTTGAACGAACCTCCGGTAGTGACCGGCCAATCCTACCTCTGGTAGTCGACCAAACCATGGTCATCAATTCATCAGTGGTCCTTTATCCAATCCTGTCAGGATCCTCCATGGGATCCTCCTCAACAACTATCCCTTCTAGGACAACATCCTCAACCGCTACATCCTCAATATCAACATCATCCGGTCCTGCATTAGGACACTCTATCGGATCCACAATCCGATCTCCAATTAGTAATAAAACATCATCGCGCTGTTGCTCCTCAACCTCAGGGTTCGGAGTCCCGCTACCATATACGATAACGAACTACGCTCCTATTACGATATTTATAAGGGTTCCCATAAGGGTTTTAACTGTCAGTACTACGTTAGGTAGCCCGACTATGAACTTGGCAAGAGTTCTTATTATCTTAGTGAACTTATTATCTTAATGTCCCATCATCTCTGAGGTTTATAACGCTTAGCTCTGATACCATTTCTGTAACACCCCCAGATCCGAGGTCGGGGATCCGGGTTGTCACGGTCTTTCTTTCCACAATATCACTTCACTTAATTAATAATAAATAACCTCATGCTGTGACCCCATACTAACACACACTACAACCCGTTATAGTCTCAGAGATGAAATTGAAATAAATACAAGTCTTTGAATCCACCATTTAACAGTTATTACAACCCAAAATGATTACTTGATAAATTTACAGTTAATTGCCATTATCTGCCACAAGTTATAATTATACATAATTTGATTCTCAAAAGTAGATGGTCTGATCTACAATGGATCTGCCTCTGCAGCTATAGCAGCTACAACATCATCGGGAAGACGCGGGACGCTTCCCACGCGCTTGCGCTGGGTCTGCTGGAGTCTGGCCATCTTTCCTAACTGTTGTTGTGTGATGAAGAAATAAAGCAAGAGTGAGCCTTACAGCTCGCAAGATAATATATAGTGATAACAATAATATAAGTATCTAAATGGATACTTACTAGAATCTTTTATCATGAGTAAGATAATTACTTACTAGATATAAGTAAAAACAAGGGATGAAGTTACCAAATACTTCACTATACTTATATCATTTATAAAGCTACTTGAACTACCATTGTTCAAAGTATAATGAGCTTTCAACAGTTCATCACATAGATGAGACTACCAGACAAGATTTGAATAGATTAAATCTTTGAAATATTATTAAAGGAAATGAAGTTATGATATACTTCATTTAGTTCTGATATATATATATATATCCACATATACATCTTCTTTATACATTTCCTGAAAACCTCTGTCATGTAAAGTATGAACATAATTGCAATATCCAATAAATTTGGAAAGGAAAAGAATTTGGCATAAACCAGATATCTTGCTGATCAGGCAAAGATACCCATAAGTAACCTTTTCTACTAGTAGATGGACGAATTCCCCACTGGTCATCACCCTGGTCGCAATAGGACCTTATGCTGGACTGCCACTCAGCCACTTATGCATTTGATGGACTCCCACTGAGCCACTTACACTATCATGGACGCCCACTGAGCCCATGTTGCTTATGCCGACTCAATAGATGGACTTACTTCCCGAACATTGGGTAAGTAATCAATTCATTTACCAAAACTGCAACCTTGTTGCGAATATAAAATACACCATAGAGCCGGATCCCTCAGGTTTTGAGCGAGTATTTAAATCCCCTTAAAAAGGAAGATCTTAAATAAAAAATGAGTTTTGGGATCTGCTCTAACTTTTAAAAATCATTTTGAAGACTCGAAAACACTTTATAGAGTGTTTGGAGTAAAGCTGATTTAATGAAGTAAATCAGTCCCCAGAATATTTAGAAAATGACTGAATATTATAATTTAAATAATATTCCCATAAAGAATAATCTTTATAAAAATAATTGAAGTAGAAGTATTAAAACTTTTACTTGAAACGAGTATTAAATAACCAAAGATATACTTATATGAAAGTACTATCTTTATTTGAATAATCGAAAATAAGTTTGATTATTGACACCTTATTCTTTAATAAAATAAAGAATATATCTCAGCAAATAATCAGAGTCATAGATCCTCAAATGAATATTCAAATAATATTCATTAAATAATATAAACTGAGTCATAAGCCTTCGAATGAATATTCAAATAATATTCAATAAATAATATAAAAGAGTCATAAGCCCTCGAATGAATATTCAAATAATATTCAAATAAATAAATAAAAGGAGTCATACGCCTTCGAATAATATTCGAAATAATATTCAATAATAAAATAAAGTTAAAGTTATCGAATAAACCTTATTCGATTAATAGTTTGGAAAACTATAACCATATATATATATAAATATATATATATATATATATATATCCATATCCATATATATACAAAATCTACTCGGGATCCTCGACTCCCGTTTTTAGAAAATATTTTCACCTTTGGGTCCCTATACTAAGGGTATATGCAAGTTACCGCTATTCTCTAGCATAGGTATTATCAACTGAACCAACAGATATATATTGCAAGAATACGAAACAGGCATGCATATATATACCATATCAGCATGCATCAATATATCGCAACATTTGCTAATTAACCAACATGCATCTATCGCAAGATAATGCATATACATATATTCATCACAACAACAGTATAACGGGTAGAAAACTTGCCTGAGCGACTTGGGGTGATAAAAGGCTCGGGACGAGTCTGGTAACCTATAAACAACAAGTAAGTTGGGATTAAACCAAAATCACTTGTAAATCTATACTTTAACTAACTTAGACTCTAACGCTTGTTTTGCGCTCACTGATTCGCTTAAGTCACTCGGGTACCCTCGGCTCCACCATTTTTAATAATTTAACCTTTACGAGTTTTAAGGCGATTCCTTCGCGAGTGTCTTACCAACTGCCTAACACACTTACCATAAATGTTTCATACATTAATTAACCCTTTTTGGTCTTTAACCTATGTTTCAAAGTAAGGCGAGGGGAAAAGTTTCGTTCGCGAAACGCCGTTACTTGAAACGGTCGTTTCTCCTAAACCGTGCATCGGAATCGAACGAAATACATATCAAAACGAAGCTCGAAACATGAGCTATCTAAACATGTCAGTGGTCATAATCTAGCAGGGGGTTCTCGGGTCCTAATGCTATGCACAAAAACAGTCCAAAGAAAATCGGACGTTACGACGGCTATGTTTACGCGATTTCCAATATTTTAAACCATTCAAACCCATTCCAAATCAACCTCAAATCCAACATACAACCAACATCCATCCTCATCACATCATAACAACCCCAACCAATTCAATTTAATCATTCATACTTATGCCTAAGCTTAACTTTAATCATACCTAAGTTCTTTTCATCAAAACCTCAACATTTACCATTCCATTTCACTACCATTTCAAATCCCAAACTCTAATCACAACAACAAGCTACAATATCATCCTACTAATCAAAATCATCTTATAATATATAGGAATCTAGGGTTTGGAGATGGTATACCTTCCTTGAAGTGGTGGGAGGAGCTAGGAAGCCTTAAGAAGCTTTGAGAAGTCTTAAGAATGCTTGGATCTTCAAGAAAAACAAGAAAAAGTTCAAGTTAAAAACTTGAAAACACTATTCATTGTCTTCTTCTTTGATTAAATGAAGAAGATTGAGAAGGAATTAATGGCTTAAACTCATGATATAGTCCTAACTAAGCATGAAGATGATTAGGGAATTATCTTACCAATTTAGGAAGCTTGGATCTTTGATTTTGAATTTTTCTTGCCTTTTGAATAGTGAAAAGCCGAGAGCTTCAAGAACAAAGCCTTGGTTGCTTTTTGATTTTTTTGATGAAGAATGAATTTACTTGGCTTGGTTGCTTGGTTTTGTATTTGATTTAGTCAATTACCTTTTTGCCCTTGAAATTGGTGTGGTTACAAAGCCACCACACTTCCTTCCTTCCCATGTCATGCTTATGTCATCCTCATGATGTCATCCTCCCCTCCTTGTCCTCTTCTCATTGGTTGGGTGACATGATCCTCTCTAATCCCTTTGATTAACTTCCTAATTGTTTGCCTAATGACCGCTGATCTGTTATACTGTTCGCTTAACTTTCGTTTTCGTTTATCGTTTGAGGGATCATACCCGGGATCTTATTACTTAGGTTCCCTTAACCTTTCTCAATACATTATATTCCTTTTTATGATCCTCTATTATAATCCTTTAATTTAAATCCTTTTATCCTGTTACCTTATACTCAATTCTTTCCGTATCTATTGGATTTCCGGGAAAAATCAAAGTGTTCGGAATTGGATTCTGACGATCTTTACATACACTTATATACCACATAGAGTACTAATAATATCCCATAAGATCAATAACAGAACCCCTACATAGCGTGGCATGAAAAGTTTTCTCGTTCAGCAAAAACACTATTCATAAGGGTTTCAAAATTTCTCCAAAATTGGGGTTATTACATAAAGATTTAGATCTGAGAATTCTTTGATGTCACACAAGTACAGGTAGTCTCCCCTGTTGACCTTGGGTTGAGCTTTGACTACTGACTTGGATTTGAGAGGTGACAGCTTCACTCTCTTGACTGCCCTTGATTTTGTCCTTCTTGGCTTAGTAAGAATTGGCAAGTTGAAGTCAGGAATTGGTAATTTATCCCACTCTATTGGCTCATCCTTTGGCACAATAGGCTCTCCATGTATGTTCCTGTAGGGGTCCACCACCCTTATGTCTTCAAACACCACAGAGGGCTTTGATGCTTGAGTTTCAGCTTGAGTGGATTCCTTTGGAAATTGATCTTCCAATTCCTTGTCAACAACATCCAACTTTCTTTTTGTTCTTTTAGCCAGTTCTTTCTTTCTTGAGGATTTCTTCTGTTCTTCAATCTTCTTCTCTGATTCAGTAGCTTGAGATGGTTGAGAGGGAATTTGTTGAGAAGAATTCACAGCCTGTAGCTTCGCCAAGATAGCAAACTGTTCTTTCTTTTGTTTAGACTTCTTTGCATCTAGAGCAGCTTGCCTCTTTTCCTGCTTCAATCTGGCTTTTTCTTCTTCCTTTGCATGAGCAAATTGTGGATGTCCAGCTACCACACAAATTTCCTTCCCATTTCTGAATATCTTTACAATTCTCTTTCTTGAGGCTGAATCAGCTGGATCTTTGTAGAGGAGAATATATCTTGATAGAAGCTTCTTTTCATTAGGCTTGGGTGTCTCATACACAGAATCCATAGGGTTCTTCAAAGATAACTTTTGATAGTTTGCCCTTGGTTTAAGAATTATCTCAGCCTTTGTAGACTTGATGCAGGAAGATTGTCCTTTCTCCAGATAGTTCATGCTCATCTCATTCACATTGATTGGCTTGACATGAGAGTGATGGATGGCTGACTGATCTGGTTCCTTGACTAATTGAAACTTTTGCTGTATTTCCTCATCAATCTTTTTCCAGTTGATCAGAGTCAACTCTCCTTTATCAGCATCTTTCAAATTTGCTGTTGCTGCATTTATAAGATCTATACCATCTGCAACTGGTGGCTTGGAGATAGTAATTGAAGGTACAATTACTTTGCTGATTTGAACTAGAAGTTTCTCCCCCTCAGTTGGTCCTTTCTCCCCCTTACTTGATTCTCTCTCCCCCTTTTTGTTATCATCAAGTGGAGGAGTTAGGCCTTATGCTTTAGCCAGTTGCATAAGAAGATTTGTCTGGGTCTGTTGATTTTGAAGAAGTAGAGCCACTGAATTCTCAATAACCTGAACTCTGTTCTCCAGCTTGGCTATCTTCTTGTCAGAATCTGATTCTCTCCTTAATCTTAGTAATAGATCATGCATGGTACCATATGGCATTATTGAATCCAGCTTCTCAGAGTTGTATGTCTTTAAGTCAGCTATATCCTTTTTCAATTCATCCATACTGAGATTCTGTCTTGAGTGTTAGATCTTCATTAAATGTAAAGAGTCTAGGTGAGCTTGAAGAACAGCCTTGGTACCAGCATCTGAAGCTTCCTGAAGGGCCTGCTGGATAGCTATCACTTGTTTTACCAAAGACACCTCAAATTGCCCTGGTGTAAATTCCTTTGCCCATGCCCATTCAGGTAAACTGAAAGCAGAACTTGGGCCTTCAGCTCCCCCTAAGTTCATGCTTCCATCCAAAGAACTAGAGTCATCATCATCAGAATTTACTCCAAATTCTTCAGATGGCTCTCCAGCTTGAGAAGGCATTCTGTTCACAGCAGCTTTATCTCTTTGAAGAGATTCTGTGGTGTGCACTAGATTCAAAGTCTGCTCTGCCTCCACATTGCCCTGAGCAGCCAACAGTTGATAGGCTGAAACAGGGTGAGTAAAAGTGTCAGCATCCAAGGAAATGTTATCAATTACAGCTTTGTAATGTTGTTGAAATTGTCTTTCCTTTTTAGCATCATCCACAATCATTGACTCACTAGCAATGGCTGGTTCCATCCTTATTTCTCCAGTACCTACCTTTCTCTCATATTCTCTCTTTTTTTGCATCAGGGTCTCACCCTGGCTCCCCACCCTCAAACCCTCACCTTCACCTACTAAGGTGGGACTCCTCTCACTCACTTTTGCCAATCCTGAATGAATGGATTGCTGAGATTCACTCTTTTCCTCTCCTTTTGCCTGGGAGCAACCCAGCCTCTCACTCAATGCACTCTCCTCTCTCAGTCCTAAGAGTGATTGTATTACCACCAAATCTTCTACACTTGAAATTATTGAATTTTGAAGTTGTGCAGAGACACTCGACGGATAAGTGATATCCGTCGGGTGAGTGGTAAAGCTATCCGACGGATAACTGCTGTTAAGCTTATCCGTCGGGATACAATCACTACTCAACGGATGAGCAATATCCATCGAGAGAGTAGAAATGAATGAGGTGGGAAGAGAAACTATTGTTGACTCTGTGTTGATTGAAGTTATTTGAGGCACAGATGTCACAATAGAATCAGAAAGAATTGGCAAGTGAGCCAACAAATCATCTAAAAGATGATGCTCACTTGCACTAGATTTTCGCTTCCCTAACAGAGTTAAGGAAGGGGAATCAGGAATTGAAGTGTGTATCATGTCCACTTCCAGTGAGTTAGTTGGTGAGTATTGTGTTTTCTGGCTTCTATTATGAGAGATTTTGGCTGTGACTCCATATTTATTGGAGCCACATCAATCTGAATTTGAGAAGGTGCAGGGACTGTGTCTTTAGCACCAGTTTGCACTAACTGTGTGCCCTGTGCATCCCCAGTTGTTTTGGATTTCTTCTTTCTAGTGTAGGTTTGGTGTGAGCTTGTGTCCCTAACCCTCTTGGTCTGTGCTCTTGGATGAGAGCTTTGTTCAATAGCCACATCCTTTTGGGAGGATGCAGCTAGAAGTGAGCTTTTGTCCTTTTTAAGCACTACAGTTTGTTGGGAAACTGCAGTGTGCTAGGCTGGGATTCACTCAACTCTCCAACCTTATCCTTGGGGTTTCTTTGATGTTCACCCCTTCCCTCACCTATTTTACCCTCCTTCACACTCCCCTATTTGGTTTTGGTAGCTTTTTGAACTGGTACCTTTTGAGAGATACCAGAGGGGGTTTTCTTTGATTTGGATTTAGAAATTGCAGTTGTTTTGGCAGCTTTGGTAGGCAACTGTTTGGTCATTGTCACATATGCCATAGCTATGCCTGAAGTCAAAGAAATAGAAGAGATTGGAATAGTTGAGGGTCTGGATGAACTTACCTCACTTACCTGAGGTATCAGCATTACAGGGAAATAGAACATTGGCACATCCTTGTGATGGTTGGCTCTGTTCAAGTCTGCAATGATTCTCCTCTCTTGAACCCAACAAGCTAATTTGTTGTTTGGGTTCTCAAGTTCAATCTCTTGACAAAGATGGTTAGTCAAAAGCATAAAAAATCTAGCATAGTAAATATTCTTTCCTCTTTTGGCTAAGTCACCTAGTTTAAAACCTAACTCATACACAACAAGGTCACTGAAATTGTAATATTTGTCTGTAACTAGCATGTATAGCATGTTAAGCATGGAAATGTTCACAGAATCAAAATTACTGATTTTTCCAGAAAAGAATTTAGTTACTACATCACACAAGTAACTCCATTCCTTCCTAAGACCCAGTCTTCTAATTTCACTTAGTTTTGCAGTAGGAAGTGCATAGTGAATGGAATTGAGCATATTGACAATATCAGTGTCAGTGTGTGGTGCAGTTACATTATCATCAGGAATCTTGAAACATGCTTTTATTACATCACTATTGATACAGAAATCATTACATTTGATGGTTAGAGTGATGGTTTTATTAGTAGAGTTGTAGATTGTTGTTGTCCACATCTCCTCAACAACTTCCAATAAATTGTGGGTGATTCCAGCATGGCAAAACTTAACTTGCAGTTGTGCACGAAGTCCATCATCTTATGATAGTCTTCAGATTGCTGAATCCCCTTATTGACCAAGGCAGTGAAGTTGTTCTTCTCATAGATGAACCCAGTCTGTGACATGATCTTAACTACGGGTGCCATTATTAGAGAAGAAAAGCTTGAAGAGAAAGAGGATTTTTGCTTGAGAGAGAATGAAGTAACACAGTTGAATTTGAGAATGATAAAAGAAAATGATTAGAATGAAATAAGCTTTTATACTTTTCTCAAAATCAACTAATAAAACTAATAAAGAGAAGTAAATTACCTAATAGAAATTGTCTAAAATAGCCGTTTTAAAATAAACTGTAAAAATTCTACCCATTATCCGTCGTGTAATGCTTACAAATTGTAAGTATACTCGATGGATAATGTTCAGGGAATTAACGGTTAAGATTTAGACACTTCGACGGATGAGGATAATTTGATATCCGTCGAGCTTTAAAATACTCCAGAAAAGTAATTGATTTTTATTTACAATTTGTATATCGACGGATGACTCAACTCGATGGATAATGGTCATCCGTCGAGATGCAAATTTTGACTTAGCCAAAATTTTCATCCAAGACTAAAAATTAGTTAAATTTCTGGCTACCTTTCAACTTGCAAAATAATTCAGATAAATTCAAGAGTAATTAAGCATACCTAACTCACTTACCAACCTAGAAAAGGTGGATTCATCCAGTGGTTTGGTAAAAATATCTGCAAGTTGCTTCTCACTTGGAACAAAATGTAACTCTACAGTACCATTCATTACATGTTCCCTTATGAAATGGTACTTGATGTCTATATGCTTTGTCCTTGAATGTTGCACTGGATTTTCAGTGATGGCAATTGCACTTGTGTTGTCACAAAAAATAGGAATCCTTTCAACTTGCAAACCATAGTCTAGCAATTGATTTTTCATCCATAAAATCTGTGCACAGCAACTGCCAACGGCAATATATTCAGCTTTAGCTGTAGAAGTAGAAACTGAATTTTACTTTTTACTGAACCAGGACACAAGCTTGTCTCCTAAAAATTGACAGGTTCCTGTTGTGCTTTTTCTATCAATTCTGCAACCTGCATAATCTGCATCTGAATAACCAGTTAGATCAAAACCAGAATCTCTAGGATACCAAATGCCAAGGTTTGGTGTTCCTTTGAGATATCTGAAAATTCTCTTAATAGCTATTAAATGAGACTCTCTAGGATCAGCCTGAAATCTAGCACACAAACATGTAGCAAACATTATATCTGGCCTACTAGCTGTTAAGTAGAGAAGTGAGCCAACCATGCCTCTATAACTTGAAATATCCACAGATTTTCAGTAGTGTTTAGTTCAAGCTTAGTTGCAGTGGCCATGGGAGTTTTTGCAGATGTGCAATCCATTAGATCAAACTTCTTTAAAAGATCAAAAATATATTTAGTTTGACTAATGAATATTCCATCACTAACTTACTTAACTTGTAAACCAAGAAAGTAAGTTAGTTCTCCCATCATACTCATTTCATACTTGCTTTGCATCAGTTTGGCAAACTTTTTACAAAGTTTCTCATCTGTAGAGCCAAAAATAATATCATCTACATAAATTTGAACAAGTATGCTAGAGCCATTCACATTTCTGAAAAATAAAGTTTTATCTATAGTACCTCTTGTGAAGTGATTTTCCAAAAGGAACTTTGATAAAGTGTCATACCAGGCTCTAGGTGCTTGCTTCAGTCCATAAAGTGCTTTCAGTAGATAATAGACATACTCTGGGAAATTTGGATCTTCAAAGCCAGGAGGTTGACTTACATACACTTCTTCCTCCAAATCTCCATTCAGAATGGCACTTTTGACATCCATTTGATAGACCTTGAAATTGGCATGGGCTGCATAGGCTAAGAAGATTCTGATGGCTTCAAGTCTTGCAACAGGAGCAAATGTTTCATCAAAATCTATTCCTTCTTGCTGACAATAGCCTTTAGCAACCAATCTTTCTTTGTTCCTTACTACTATGCCATTTTCATCCATCTTGTTTCTGAATACCCATTTGGTGTCTATTGGATTCTTTCCTGTAGGCTTGGGTACCAGCTTCCATACTTTATTCCTTTCAAATTGGTTTAGCTCTTCTTGCATAGCTACAATCCAATCAGGATCTAACAAGGCTTTTTCTACCTTCTTTGGTTCTTCCTTAGACAGGAAGCTGCTGTATAGACATTCTTCTTGAGTTGCTCTCCTGGTTTGAACTCTGGAAGAAACATCTCCAATAATCAGTTCAAAGGGGTGATCTTTTGTCCATTTTCTTGGTTGAGGTAGATTAGCCCTAGATGAAGAGACCTCAATATTGTCTTGATGTGTGATTGAGTTTTGATTGCTAGAAACTCCCCCTGAGTTTGTGGATCTTTGATTTGAGATTGGGGTGCTTTCTATGGGTGATCTTCCTTGACTTCATGCTCCTTTTGATAACCCGACGGATGGTGAATTTTGAGTACCGACGGATGAGGCAGGTTGTCTTCCGACGGATAATACAGATTGCCTTCCGACGGATGAAGCGTTAAGTAACTCGACGAATGTTGAGTTTTGTGCTTCATTTGTGGTAGATTTATCTTCATTATCCTTAGACACTGTTTCTTGATCACTCTCATCATCACTTTCATCACTGACCATCTCAACATTGTCGAATTTGAGGCTCTCATGGTAATCTCCATCTTTTAGTCCTTCAATCTTTTTATCATCAAACACAACATGTATAGATTTAACAACAATGTTGGTTCTTAGATTGTAGACTCTATATGTTTTACCAACAGCATATCCAACAAAAATTCCTTCATCTGCTTTAGCATCAAACTTCCCATTTTGATCAGTTTGATTTCTCAGAATATAGCATTTACAGCCAAAGACATGAAGAAAGTTCAGAGTTGGCTTCTTGTTCTTGAACAATTGATAAGGTGTCATGCATCTTGCTTGATTAATCAGTGAGATGTTCTGAGTGTAGCATGCAGTGTTTACAGCTTCAGCCCAGAAGTATGTTGGTAGTTTTGATTCTTCAAGCATTGTCCTTGCAGCTTCAATAAGAGATCTATTATTTCTTTCCACTACTCCATTCTGTTGTGGAGTCCTTGCTGCTGAAAACTCATGCAAGATTCCATTTTCCTCACAAAATGCTCTCATGACATAGTTCTTGAACTCAGTTCCATTATCACTCCTGATTCTTCTAACTTTGAAATCAGGATGATTGTTAACTTGCCTTATGTGATTGATGATGATTTCACTAGCCTCATCTTTGGACTTTAGGAAATAGGTCCAAGAGAACTTTGAGAAATCATCTACAATTACTAGGCAAAATATTTTCTTTGAGATTGACAATATATTGACTGGTCCAAACAAATACATGTGAAGCAGTTGTAGAGGCTCTTCAATTGTTGAATCAAGTTTCTTCCTGAATGATGCTTTAATCTGCTTCCCTTTTTGGCAGGCATCACACAGTCCATCCTTTGTAAACTCCACCATATGAATGCCTCTAACTAGCTCTTTCTTTACCAGCTCATTCATGGTCTTGAAGTTCAAATGAGATAGTTTCTTGTGCCATAGCCAACTTTCATCTTGACTTGCTTTACTGAGAAGACAAGTTACAGATTCTGCTTTAGTTGAGTTGAAGTCAGCAAGATACACATTTCCTCTTCTCACACCAGTGAGAACCACTTTGTTGTTTAGATTATTAATCACAACACAGGTTTCTTTGTTGAAGGTTACTGAGTTGCCTTTATCACAAAGCTGGCTGATACTCAACAGATTGTGTTTGAGACCATCCGCTAAGGCAACCTCTTCAATGATGACATTGTCCTTTAAAATCAAGCCATATCCCACAGTATAACCTTTGTTGTCATCTCCAAAAGTGATACTTGGGCCAGCTCTCTCTTCAAACTCTGTGAGCAGGGTAGAATCACCAGTCATGTGTCTTGAACAACCACTATCCAAGTACCAAAGATTCCTTCTATTTCCCTGCACACATCAAAATCAAATCAAGTTGATTTTGGTACCCAAGTTTCCTTGGGTCCTGCCTTGTTAGCTTTCTTCTTCTGTTTCTTAGGTCTTAACTCATTTGACTTGGGAATTTCAGATTCTTCCTTAGCCATTTGGGTTGGGCCTTTGAAACCACTAGATGCAACAGAATTATCATGCATGTTATGGCTAACAGGAAATGGCATGCTTGGTGCAAACATGTTATTCCAGTAAGGCATGCTAAATGGCATTTGAGGCATATTGTATGCAGCATAATATGGATTAGGTGCAAATGGCATATTAGCAAACTGTGCATTCATGTTCTGTGTAGGCATAGCATTAACAGGCATGGGAGGCATGGCATTCATGTTAGAGAATTGAGGCTGAACAGACATGGGAGTAGGCATGGCAGATTTGCAATTGATAGAAAAATGATTTACACTACCACATTTGACACAGATTTTTCTAGGAGCATATTTGTCAGGTGTGTAGTTATTATGTTTGTTAATCCCTACTTTACCATTCCTATTGTTTTTCCTTTTAGTCTCTGTTTTTACCTCTATCTTCTTAAGTCTGTCACTTAACTGTTTGACAGTCATGTGACCAACATTAGCCTTCTTCCCTTTCTTGGCTTGACTTGACTCTCCTGAAACAAAGTTCTTGGAAACAGACCCATACTTTTCATTTAGCTTGGTTAATTTGGCTTTGCTAATGGGTTTGCTCACAGCCGACGGATGAGGATTTTTATCATTCGACGGATAACACTTTTTGTTATCCGACAGATAGATCTCATCATCCGTCGAGTCTATATCTGTCAGCAATCCATCTACCAAAATAGGTTCTAGTTTCTCCTTATTCTTTTTCCAGGCTTCATCACAAAAAGACTCAATTCCTTGAACCTTGGTGATTTGAGCATGAACATCTCTGGATGTTTTCCATGCTTTAATCACCTCCTGTTCATGATCGAGCTGCTTCTTTAAAATTTTTTCCTTTTTTAAGGACTCAGTTATTCCTCCTTGGCAATTCTACACTCAATTTTTAGTTTCTCAAATTCAACAAACTGAGACTCAAGCACATTATTCCTCTCACTCAAAAACAAGTTGTTTTCTTTGATTTTAGCATTTTCTTTAGTGAGGGACTTAAGTGTAACACACAAATGATACAATTATGTAGACATGTCATTTATTGCATCATTACACTCAGCTTTAGATAAATGTGTAAGGTTTGTAGTGATTACCTGATTACTTGAGGAACTTGTCTCTGTTTCATCAGACTTGGCCATAAGGGCTAGATTGACATAGCTGACATCCTCATCTTAATCCAAACCATCAGCTGCCCAGTCATTCTCTTGTGTAATAAAAGCCCTTTCCTTCTGTTTGAGTAGATCAAAGTATTTTTGTTTATAATCCACAGACTCAAATCTTTTCTTACTGGAATCTGACTTTCTACACTCATTTGCAAAATGCCCTGCCAAGCCACATTTGAAACACTTGAATTTTGATTTATCCACCATGTTTCTATTTGGCTTGGCAGCTCCAAAGTTCTTCTTGAACTTGAGCTTGGCAAATCTTCTAGAAAGGAATGCTAGGTGCTCATCAATGTCCTCCATGTCATCTTGGCTCAATGAATCTTCACTTTCTGCAGCTAGCCCTTTACCCTTGCTTTCACAGGCCTTTGAAGTTGATTCCACAGCTTCCATCTTCACTTCCTTCTCCTTTTCCAGTTCAGCCACTAGTGCAATGGATCCTCCTTTCTTCTTTCCTCTCTCCATTCTTTCATCCTGCTCTATCTCAAGCTCATAGGTCTTCAGAATGCCATACAGTCTCTCCAAAGTAAACTCCTTATAATCTTGTGAGTTTCTCAATGAGACTGTCATTGGTTTCCATTCCTTTGGAAGAGATCTGAGAAATTTCAGATTGGAGTCTTTAGTCTGATAAACTCTTCCATGCAATTTAAGAGCATTTAGTAGCTTTTGGAATCTACTAAAAATGTCAGTGAGTGACTCACTTTCTTCATTGTGAAAATGCTCATATTGCTGAATCAGGAGCTGCATTTTATTTTCTCTTACTTGCTCAGTACCATCACAGATTATCTGTATTGTGTCCCAAACTTCCTTGGCAGTCTTGCAGTTGATGATGTTATCAAACATGTCTGCATCAACACCATTGAACAGAATGTTCATGGCCTTTTTATTTTTCCTGACTTGTTCAATATCAGGATCAGACCATTCATGCCTTGGCTTTGGAACAGATGGTTCATTTCCTGTTGCAGCTCTCATTGGAACATGAGGGCCTCTTTCTTTGCAGTCCACATATGCCTCATCTTGAGAAAGCATATGAAGATGCATCTTTACCTTCCAATGATGGTAACTGTCTTTATCAAGAAAAGGAATCTTGACTCCAACATCATTCTTGTTCATCTTGCTGAATTTTTTTGATCTTTAAACTCTTTGTTGAATAAGAGCCTGCTCTGATACCAATTGTTAGTCCCTTAACAATATAGCAAGAATTACAGAAGGGGGGTTGAATGGAATTCTTGAACCTTTTTCTTAAAATAAAAATGTTCAACTCGATTATGGATATATTTGTTTTGATTAGCACAATGCGGAATGTAAACTTGAATGAATCAAAACATAAGTAATTAAAAACAAGAGTCTTTAAAAACTTTCTGGTGGATTTAAACAATTCCACCAGAGATATATTTAATATATCGAGAGGACTCTATGTGCAGAAATGCCCACAGCTGCTTACACAAATAGAACTGCTATGAACACAGGAAATGCTAAAGATAGTGATTACAAAGATTTCTATGTTGTTGTTTCTTAGCTCTCTCAGTTATTTTTCTATTTGCTACTCTCTTGGTTTATATAATACCTAGATTACAAAGTCAAAAAGAACTGAACAAATATAAAATCTAACAGTCTTGATCTTTGCTGCTTTTCGTCCTCTATTACCCAGTTAATGAGCTTCCACGGTGTACTTGTATCCAACTCAACGGCTGTGTGTCAGCTTTTACTGTTCAACTGATGTTTGAATCTTGATATAATCATCTGTCGACTTTCAGATCATCCATCGATGACTTAGTTGATCATCCGTCGACTACTATGTTAAACATCCGTTGATAGTCATTTAATCATCCGTCGAAGCTTTGTTAAGCATCCGTTGGTAGCTATTTTGGCACTTGACTTCAATTCACTTATACAGAATTACAAGACATTGCTTATGTACAGTTGATCAACCTATTCTGCATATCTAGTTAAAGTCAACATGACTTATATGCTACTACAGATTCTATACAAAGGTGCATACAACACTGTGCTACAAACTTATTATTACATAAGCTACTCACTCGATGGATAATAAGTTAATCATCCGCCGGGACTATAATGAGTTATCCGTCGGGACTATAATTCTTATCCGTCGAGTGCTACATTATTTCACTAAGTAAAATCTACTTAGATGTTTTGTTTAGGTAATCATCAAGTACTCAACATATTCACAACAGTGTGCCATCCTTATTTCTTCTACCATACACTTGAATTTGTTCAAGTATTGGTTGTGCAGACTCCTTACGGGTGGGGAGAATGCTCTTTTCTATAGAAACACCATGTTGAGAGGATGCTTCTAGAGTCTGTTTAGGCCCCATTTTTAAAACTGCATCCTTTTGGGAGGATACATAGGTGGTTTGAGTAGACAGCTCAGATTTCTTACTCTTCTTTGTCCTCTTGACTAATGGTGACTCAACTTCTGTTTATTCCTCACCACTCTCATTCATAACAGGTAAGGCTATCTCATTTCTCTTCTTTTAACTCACTTCACCCTTTTGGGAGGATGAAGTGGTTGGTTTCCTAGCTGCTAATGGTTGTGAAGGAATAGGCTCAACATGGGTAGGTTCCTGTGGGTGTGCCTGTGTTTGTGCTTCCATAGGCTCAGGAACCATTGTTGCACCAGGTTGGCTTACACTGGTTCTCATGTCTGGCATGGAATAAGGGTAGGTCTTAAATCTTTCAATCATGAAAGGTGTTAACTTAAGACCCAATGGAACCTTATTCTTAGTAAGAAGTGATCCAAATAGAATTTTGGATACTTGCTTACAGTTGCCAATTAGTGACCTATTTACTCCTTCAAGAATATGTATGTCATTGATTTTATGGTTTAAAGATGACATAATGAATCTAGGTAGAAAAATTTCCTTACCTCTTAACTCCAATGACATTGTTAGCCTGGTGCTCAATTCCTCCAGTATGTAGTGTCCTACATTGATTTGTTTGTTGTGAGCCATTGAGTAGACCAACTTCTAGACAACACTTGATATGTTGTCAAACCCTGACTTCCTGCAGGTGAAGGCCCTTGTCACTGAATCAAAAAGAAAGAACCATTCCTTCCTTGGATGCTTCTTGTTCATACTGGCCATGTTGATCTTCTCAGAATAATTGATGAAGTCCATGAATTCATACAGCTCATCCTGAGTTGGAGCCTCCACCAGATTGTCAGTAGGAATTCCCAATGCCATATTGACATTATTTTCAGATATCTCCACCTATTGGCCCTTAATTGTGCAGTTTATCACAATTTTTGCAGCCTGGTTCTCATGCACAATTGTCCTTGTTGTTGCTGTGTTCCAAAAGTCCCCTAACACATCCAAGTAAAGCACTGGATTATTAGTAAGAGCCCCTACAAAGTAGGTCTCAAACAAGAACTTGACAAAATATTGGAAAGTTTCAGGTGCTTGGTTTGCATCTAAGAATGCAAGAAAGTTAGTCTCCTTTGGGATGAATAGTACAATATTGTTGGCTGCCATTGTTATGAGTATGAAGATTAGAGGGTAAGAAAAATTAGTGAGAAAGGAGTGAAAACGAGAGAGAAATCGGCTTTGGATTGAAAAACTAGGTCACTTGAGTTCTCGAAAGTTGTAAGTATGTATATGTATCGAGATGTCTGGGTATTTATAGTGAAAGCAAATGACTTGTCGAGAAGTCAAAAATAGACGTTTGAAGTATACTTATCGAGAAGTCAATTTGAGATGTGAAGTACATATCGATAAGTCATTTTATTTATTCTTGTAGAGAATTAAAAATTAACTTATTGAAATGTCAAATAAATACCCAGTTTGTCCAATAATGGACTAAATTGTTTCCAATTTTTATTTGAATAAATTCAAAATAAAATCTGAATAAATTTGCCAAAAGTATTTTACCAAAGTAATTTATTAAATTAAATTATTTCAGTTCTGAGTTAATGATAAGTCTAAAAATTATATTTGTTAAGAACTCTTTGAATTAACACTATTAGAGAACTCTACAATGACTTATCGATAAGTCATAATAAAGCTTATCGAGAAGTCACTCGAGAAGTCAGAAAATTGACTTATCCATAACTCACTCGAGAAGTCTTAAAATGACTTGTCGATAAGTCAATTATAATTATCGAGAACTCAATTCTCTATATATTTTTTATCACTTTGATTATGTCTTGTATTTATTTTACATATTAAAGATGTAAATTAACATTTTGACAGTTTTCTTAGAATTTCAAAATTCCAAGTTGAATTTTTATTTTTGAAGAATAAATATGCAGAGATTTCTGAAATATTTATAATTCATATTTCAGTTAATCTGCTGTAACACATTAGCTGAGTTCTTGCCTTAAAATGAAGAATTTAAAATTCTAATTTCACCTACAAGTCTAGTGAAAGTAGCTTCATCCAAAGGTTTAGTAAACATGACAGCTAATTGTTTTTCTTTTGGAACAAAAATGAGCTAAATGGTATCATTTGCAACATGTTCTCTAATAAAATGGTACCTTACATCAATGTGCTTTGTCCTAGAGTGATTAACTGGATTAGCCACAATAGATATAGCACTAGTATTATCACACATAATTAGAATTTTGTGTAACACTAGGCCAAATCCATTAGCTGATTTCTAATCCAAAGCACTTGAGCACAACAACTTCCAGCAGCTATGTATTCTGCTTCAGTTGTGGAAGTTGACACAAATTGTTGTTTCTTGCTATGCCAGGATACAAGTCTTTGTCCAAGAAACTGACAGCTCCCACTAGTACTCTTTCTGTCCACCCTGCATCCAGCAAAATCTGCATCTGTGTATCCAACAGCTTCAAAACCAGTTCCCTTAGGATACCATAATCCCAAGTTAGGAGTCCCCTTCAAGTATCTGAAAATTCTCTTAACAACCATCAAATGTGATTCTTTTAGATTGGCTTGAAATCTGGCACATAGATATGTTGCAAACATGATGTCTTATCTACTTGCAGTTAAGTAAAACAATGATCCAATCATTCATCTATAGCTTGAAATATCTACACTTTTGCCTTTTCTATCTTCATCTAACTTTTTTGCTATAGATATAGGTGTAGAAGCAGGTGAACAATCAACCATACCAAACTTCTTCAATAAATCTTTGACATACTTAGTTTGGCTGATGAAGATCCCATCACTTCTTTGACTAACTTGAAGTCCAAGAAAGTAACCTAATTCCCCCATCATGCTCATTTCATATTCACTCTGCATAGGCTTAGAAAATATTTAGCAAAGCTATTCATTAGTAGAACCAAAGATAATGTCATCCACATAGATCTGAACTAGGATTATATCATCACCATAATTTTTATAGAAGAGAGTCTTGTCTATGGTACCTCTAGTAAAATCATGTTTAATTAAGAATTCTGATAATGTATCATACCAAGCTCTAGGTGCCTGCTTTAGTCCATATAGAGCCTTGAGCAACTTGTATACATTTCTAGATCTTCAAAGCCAGGTGGTTGTTGCACATAAACTTCTTCTTGTAACTCACCATTTAGGAATGCACTTTTAACATCCATTTGATACACTTTGAAATTTCAATGTGCAGCAAATGCTAGAAAAATTATTATTACTTCAAGTCTTGCAACTAGAGCAAAAGTTTTATCATAATCAGTTCCTTCTTCCTGTGAGTAGCCTTTTGCAACCAACCTTGCTTTGTTTCTGGTAACTATACCATTTTCATCCATCTTTTTCCTCTTGCATGGCAGATTTCCAATCAGGATCCATTAGAGCTTCTTTAGTTTTCTTGGGCTCTACTTGAGACAGAAAGCATGCATGTAGGCACACATTAGCAGTTGCACTTCTTGTCCTTACACCAGCATTTGGATCACCAATAATTGCATTTGGATTGTGGCTTCTATCCCATTTTCTGGTGTGAGTTTGTTGACTGGTGCCTTCATCCTTTTCTTCATTATTGGTATGATTTATAGATCCTTCTTCTCTTTCTCCCCCTGAGTTTGTGCTATCAAAATCAGGTGTTTGAGATGAGCTTCCATTTCCATGATATTCCTATTCAGTAGACTCTTCATTCATTATTTGTTGTGCATTGACTTCATCTTCTTCATCAGAATCACTATTAATGTTGAGATTTTCAAATGCAAGGGCTTCAGCTTCATTATCATCAAGGCATTCCAAGCCTGGACATTTGACATCATCAAAAGTCACATCTGTGCTCTCCATTATTTTCTGTTGATCACTTATATAAACCTTGTATGCAGTTCTCTCCAATGAATATCCCAAAAAAATTGCTTCAAAAATCTTTGAGTCAAATTTTCCCACATATTCAAAGTTGTCTTTTAAAATGTAACACTTGCTTCCAAACACATGAAGATGCTTTACAGTAGGCTTTCTTTTAGACATGATTGAGTAGGGTGATTTGTCATGTATTTTGTTGATGAGATATATCTTTTGAGTGTAGCATGCAGTATTAACAGCTTCTTCCCAAAAACTAGTTGGCATCTTGCAGCATTGTCCTTGCAGCTTCTACTAGTGTTCTATTCTTTCTCTCAACTACACCATTTTGTTGAGGTGTTCTAGCAGCAGAAAATTCTTGAACAATGCCTTTGCCTTTGCAGAATTCACTCAATGTTGTATTTCTGAATTCTGTCCCATTATCACTTCTCAATCTTTTCATACAGTTTTGATCTTCAGCCTGTTTTTCTATCTTCTTATATGCTCAATTATGATGTGTGGAGTTTCATCCTTAGAATGCACAAATTCTACCCAAGTATATCTTGAGAAATCATCCACCATCACAAGTGCATATTTGTTCCTTAAAATTGATAAGACATTTACTGGCCCAAACAAGTCCATGTGAATAAGTTGCAATGGTGCACTTATGGAATTCACAGTTTTTGACTTGTAACTTGATCTTTTCATTTTTCCTTTCTGAAATGCTTGGCAAACTTCAATTTGAGCAAACTCTAACTTTGGCATGTCTCTCACCAACTCTTTCTTGACCAGAGTGTTGATTGCCTTGTAGTTTAGATGTGAGAGTTTCTTATGCCATAACTTGATTTGCTCTATGGATGCCTTGGTGTAGAAGCAACAAATTCCATCCTCATTTTTTGAATCCAAGTCTGCACCAAACAAGCTTCCTTTCCTTGCTTCTTTTAGAGCAACTTCATTGGTTTTCTTGCTGATGAAGATACATTCTTCTTTATCAAATAGAACTTTAAAACCTTTGTCTGCAAACTAGCTGACACTGAGAATATTTACTTCAAGACCAGCTACCAATGCTACATCATCAATAACAACATTTCCAGAAACAATCTTGCCATATCCCATTATGAATCCTTTGTTGTTGTCTCCAAAGGTCACCAAAGGGCCAGCCATCTTCTCAAATTGTGATAGCAGGGCCTTATCACCTGTCATATGTCTGGAGCATTCACTGTTTATGATCCATATGACCTTCTTCATTTTCCCCTGCACACAATGAGTTTTAAGTATTTAGCAACCCAAGCAGTGTTGGGTACTTTCTTCTTGTTAACAGATTTAGCAGAAGTAGAGTTAGAAGTCTCAGAAAGTATAGTGTTCATAGATGTTTGTGCATTCTCCCTTGCAGCTGTAGATCCAATACTAACTTCTTTAAGATCTACTCTCAGCTTGTGGCAACTCTTCATTACTTTTAAATTACAGGGAATGCAATCAAACTTATCATAAAATGAATAGGGATCATTTTTCTTGGCTTCATTATACTTGCAGGCTCCCTTAGCTGGCTTGCTAGCCAACTTTTTACAAAGATAGGTTAGGTGATTTACAAAACTAAATTTTTCACACTTCTTTCTTGGAGCATATGCAACATAAGCAAAGTTATTGCGTTTGTTTATTCCAATTTTCCCATTCCTATTCTTCTTCTTCTTTCTTGCATCTTCATTTTTTATTTCCTTGACAGGTATCTTGGAGTCTTGATTATCCATGAGCTTCATTTTAACCTCGGTGACATGAGAGCTTTCTTCATTTATCTTTGCAGCATCTTCATCTGCCAGCTCCTGTTTGATTATAAACTCATTTTCACTGAATTTAATTTCTCCATCCTTGAACACATATGACTTTACTCATCCATGACTTTACTTTTCAAGGAACACATGTAACAGAAGAGATTTTTCCACTTGTCTTTATAACATATTCCTCTGCTAGCTCCTGTTTGATTATCAACTCATTTTCACTAAAGTTAATTTCTCCAGCCTTGAACATAAGTGACTTAACTTTTCTCAGTATTACTGGGACATCTTCACTAGCAATGCTCTTGTCTTTGTCATCTACAACTTTCTTTTTGCTGTTCAAGGCCTCATAATCAAATTCAATGGTTATGTTAGAACATGGTTTGTTTTTCTCATGGTATAATCCAACCAACTCAGATGCATTCTTGAAAGACTTCAATTTAACTTCATTTTTCTCTAGCTTCTCCCTTAACACAACTTCAATCTCATTTGCACACTTGAGCTTGTTTTTCGGGTATGCATTTTCTTATTTTACAGTTTCAAGCTCCACCATCAACAATTCAGTTTCTTGTTTCTCATTTATCTTTGTCAGTCTGCTAACTTCTTCATTAGCAGCAACCATACTTGTATGAATGTGAAACATTTTTGTGCTCATCTCTTCAACAGTTTCCTTATATTGATTATATTTAAATCAATGGTGGTAAGAGTTGGTACCTGTGTTTTAGATGAGGATGACTCTCCTTGATCCAAGGCCATTAGTGCATAATTTCCAACTTCCTCATCTTCATCATTATCATAATCATCCTAACTTTTACCCTCTGCAATATAAGCTTTGCTTTGTTGTTTCTTTAGAAGAGCTTCATACTTTGCTTCCAATTCAAGATAAGCTTTATCTTTCTTTGCTTTCTTGGGTTTCCTGCATTCTGTATCAAAATGGCCTAACTCATCACCGTTAAAGCAATTATCTTTGATCTGTCCACAGATCTAGTTTTGTAACCATTTTTGCTATCATATGTGTACTTCCCTTTTCCTTTCCAGTTGTTGTCTTTGTTGAATGATTGTCCTTTACCCTTGAAGAATCTTGGCTTCTTTACTCTAATGTTAGAGAACTTTCTTTACAGATAGGCCATTGATTGATCTAGCTCATCAAGTTCATCCAAGGTGTAGAACTCATTTTCTTCCAATTCCAGTATGACTTGTTCCTGTTAATCATTATTTCTTTGCTCACTTGTTGAGGCAACTGGAGTCTGGAATCTTGGCTCATCATTAGAGGTCTGGCTTTCATTGATAATTAGGGCACTTGAACCATCTACAACATGCCCTTGACCAGCTCTTAATGATTTTCTTTGAATCATTTCTAGTTCATATGTTTTTAAGATTCTATATAGAACTTCCAGAGTTATTCTGCTCCAGTCTCTCCCTTCTATGATTGCTGAGATTTTATGTTCCAAATGATCAGGAAGAGTGAGCAAAAACTTCAAGTTCACTTCTTCATCTTCATAATATTTATCATGAAACTGCAAGTCATTAATCAGCTTGTTAAACCTTTCAAATACATCAGTGATACTTTCCTTTGGCTTAGCCATAAAACCCTTATACTGTGAAATCAGTATCCTTCTTTGATTTGACCTAACTTCCTCAGTTCCTTCACACAGTATCTCTATCTTTTCCCAGATCTGCTTAGCAGTGTCACAGTTGATAATGTTGTTGTACATTACATTGTCAAGTGACTCTGTTAAGATTAACTGCAAGCCACTATCTAGGGAGACTTTTTCTTTCTCAGGCTCTGTGTATTCTGAAGGATCCTTAGGAGCATAATGAGATGGGATAACCATGTCTCCATCTATAGATTCCTCAACTCTAACCATAGGAGTGAAGCGCCCATTTTTTAGAATCTGAATATATAGTGAATTGGCCATCCTGACAAACAACATCATTTTCTTCTTCCATAGAGTGTAGTTAGCTTTATCAAAAGTAGGGATTTTGATGCTACTGGTTTCCAGTATATTCATTCTTTCAAGATCTTGAATTTATTTAATTTCAGATTAAGCTCTGATACCACTTGTTTTGTAATGAATAACATATGAGGGGTGAATGTGTTTTAGTGTTTTTATGCTTTTCTTGATTTATATTTGGTGATGAACAAAGTAAATTAAATCTTATAGTGAAATGTTCTTAGACTAAAGTTTAACAATAAAACAGTTATAACACATATCTTTCAAAACTCACTTAATTTTATATTAAAATTAAGAATGTCTTGCTACAAAATTTCTAGGCTCTTTGTAAATAAAGAGTTTAGCTTCTTCCTTAAGAGAATACAAGATTTTTCTTATCTAAATTGTTACATCTAACAAAGCATCCAGTGTTTACTTTATAGAACAGTAAACACTGGTTATTACACAGCATGCAACAGCATGTACTAAACCCTATTTTTGGATAATCAAATCTTTCTATTTCTGGCTTAGTGTATCTTTTCTAATCTTGCACGCCTGTGACTTTGCTCTTCCAGTTAATCTTGGCCCTTCATCTTGTACTTTTCAAGCTGCTTTTATAGACTTGTCAATCCAACTGATTAGATTGTTTATTGCTTGATAATCTTGAATATTGATCTGATTTGTAATTTGTACTTTGAGATTTTACCTCGAGATCTCCAGTTAGGCATATAGAGATCTTGACATCTCGATAAGTATATTGGCTTATCAAGATCTCTAATCACTCTATAGTTGTTTTGACTTGCAGAGGTCTCTGAGTTCTCTATAAGAGACTTTAGCTTATCGAGATCTCTCAGCTTCATGTCTTCACTTGACTTGTCAATATCTCTGAGATCTCTAGTGATATTTTGACTTGTAGATATCTCAGAGATCTCTAGTGATATTTTACTTGTCGATATCTCTGAGATCTCTAGTGATATTTTGACTTGTAGATATCTCAGAGTTCTCTAGTGATTTTTGACTTGTCGATATCTCTAGAGTTCTCTAGTGAAGAAATGACTTGTCGATATCTCCAATCTTCATGTCTTCAATTTGGCTTGTCGATATCTCTGAGATCTCTAGTAGCTTTCCTGACTTCTTGATAAGTCTTTTGGAGTTCTCGAATGACTTCTCTATAATTCTTAATCTGTGACTTGTAGAGAACTTGACTTAGAATATTTTTCCTAAAACATATTTATTCAACTCCAAGCTTCTTCATAATTCTTCTGAGTCATGATCTTCTTGATCTTCTTCTAGATAGAATTCTTAGGCTTGATACTGTTTACAGAAAAAGACTCAAGTCTGCTCTTGAACATTTTTACAGACTTAAGAATTACAATACATAATGCAAACATAGATTATCATACAACTTACTTAGGATTGTCAATTTGACTTAGTCTTGTTAATGTACAGGCATGTCTTGCCCAACATAGCTAAAACCCAATCACGATCCAACAAAGATTCTTCTACCTTCTTTGGCTCTTCGTGTGACAAGAGGGTGCTATATAGACATTCATCTTGAGTTGCTTTCCTTGTTTGTACGCTTGAAGATGCATCACCAATAATTAGTTCAAATGGGTGATCTCAAGTCCATTTCCTTTATTGTGGTAGATTAGCTCTAGATAAAGAGGCCTCAAAGTTGTCTTGATGTGTGACTGAGTTTTGATTAGAAGAAACTCCCCCTGAGTTTGTGGATCTTTGATTTGATATTGGGGTCATTTCGATGTATGATCTAAAATGCCTTTCGACTCCTATTGATGGCTCAACGGATGTTGAATTTTTCCTTTCGATGGATAACACAGTTTGTCTGTCAACTGATGATGCACTTTATCTTTCGACGAATGTAGAATTATGTGATTCATTTGTTGCTATTTTTTTTGCATTTTCCTTAGAAATTATTTCTTGATCACTTTTATCACAATTCATCTCAACATTGTCAAATTTGAGGCTTTCATGGAAACCTTCATCTTACAGTCCATCAATCTTCTTATCATAAAACACAACATGTACAGATTCCTTAAAAATGTTGGTTCTAAGATTGTAGACCCTATATGCTTTTCCCACAACATATCCAACAAATATACCTTCATTAGCTTTGGCATCAAACTTTCCATGTTGCTCAGTTTGATTCCTTAGAATGTAGCATTTGCATCCAAAGACATGGAGAAATTTAAGTGTTGGTTTCGTGTTCTTGAACAATTGATAAGTAGTCATGCATTTTGCTTGATTGACTAAAGAAATATTTTGAGTGTAGCATGTAGTATTTACAGCTTCTGCCCAAAAATAAGTGGTAATTTTGATTCTTCAAGCATTGTCCTTACAGCTTCAATGACACTCCATTTTGTTGTGGAGTTCTTGCTGCTGAAAACTCATGCATGATCCCATTTTTTCACAGAACAACCTCATTGCAGAATTCCTGAACTCAGTTCCATTGTCACTCCTGATTCTTCTAACTTTGAGATCAGGATGATTGTTGACGTGCCTTATATGATTGATAATGATTTCACTAGCTTCATCTATAGATTTGAGGAAATATGTCCAAGTGAACTTTGAGAAATCATCCACAATCACTAGGAAATATCTTTTCTTTGAGATTGACAACACATTGAATGGTCCGAATAAGTCCATGTGCAATAGTTGTAGTGATTCTTCAATTGTAGATTCAGGCTTCCTTTTGAATGATGCCTTGATTTTTTTCCCTTTTGAGAGGCATCACACAATCCATCTTTTGAGAAATCAACTTGAGGAATGCCTCTTACTAGGTCTTTCCTGACTAATTCATTCATAGTCTTGAAGTTCAAATGAGACAGGTTCTTGTGCCATAGCCAACTTTCATCTTGACTGGCTTTGCTGAAAAGACAAGAAATAGAATCTGCATTGAATGAGTTAAAGTCGGCTAGATACACATTTCCTTTCTCACTCCAGTGAGAACCACTTTGATGTTCTTCTTATTTGTAATAACACAGGCTTCTGAATTGAAGGTTATAGAGTTTCTCTTATCGTATACCTGGCTGACACTCAAAAGATTCTGTTTGAGTCCATCCACTAGATCAACTTTTTCAATGATGACATTCTCCTTAGAAATCAAGCCATATCCCATAATATACCATTTGTTGTCATCTCCAAAAGTAATACTTGGGCCAGCTGTCTCTTTGAACTCGGTGAGCAGGGTAGAGTCTCCAGATGTGCTTTGAGCATCCACTATCTAGATTCCATGGACTCTTTATGTTTCCCTGCACACATCAAAATCAAATCAAGTTAATTTTGGTACCCAAGTTTCCTTGGATCCTGCTTTGTTAGCCTTCTTTTTAGGTTTTTGGGGCTTTTCCTCATTTGACTTAGATGAGTGAGATCCAACCTTGATCAATAAAGTAGGGCTTTGAAAACCATTCATAATTGCAAAAATTATCGTGCACAGGTTGGTTAACATGAAATGGCATACTATGTGCAAACATATTATTCCAGTATGGCATGCTAATGGCATTCGAGCTATATTGAATGCATCATAGAAAGGATTTTGTTCAAATGATATATTAGCAAATTGTGCATTTAAATTTTATGCATGTATAACATTCATGGGCATTGTAGGCATGTTGGGAAATGAGGGAGGTGCAGACATGGGTGCAGGCATAACAGATTTGCAATTAACAGACAAATGATTAGCACTACCACAGTTAACACGGATTTTTCTAGGTGCATATTTATCAGGTGTGTAGTTGTTATGTTTATTAATTCCTACGTTTCCATTTTTGTTGTTTTTCCTTTTTAGAGTCTGCCTTGACCTCAATTTTCTCCAATCTGTCATTCAGTTGCTTCATTGAAAGATGCCCCGCATTTACTCTTTTGTTCTCCTTGACTTGATTCTCCTACAACAAAGTTCTTGGAAACTGGTCCATATTTCACATTGAGTTTAGCTAGCTTAGCTTTTCTAATTGGCTTCTATTCTTTCAACGGATGAGCATCCTCATTTTTCAACGGATAATTCCTTTTATCTTTTGACGGATAAACTTCATCATCCGTCGATTCCACATCCGTCGGTAATCCTTCTACCAACCTAGGATCCGGTTTCTCCTTACTCTTTTTCCAGGCTTCTTCACAAAATGATTACATACCTTAAACTTTAGCAATTTGGGCATGTACATTTCTTGATGACTTCCAAGCCTTGATTACCTCTTGCTCTCGTTCGAGTTGCTTTCTCAAAATTTCCTCTTTCTTCAGAGTTTCAGTCAATTCATCTTTTGCAATCTTACACTCTATCTTCAGTTTCTCAAACTCAACAAATTGAGTTTCTAACACAGTATTCCTCTCACTTAAAAACATATTATTATCTTTAACTTTTGTGTTTTCTTTAGTGAGTGATTTAAGTGTAACACGCAAGTGATATAATTCTGTTGATATGTCATTAATAGCATCATTACACTCATCTTTAGAAAGGGGTGCTGGATTAGTTGTAACACCCCCAGATCCGGGGTCGGGGATCCGGGTCGTCACGGTCTTTCTTTCCACAATATCACTTCACTTAATTAATAATAATAACCTTATGTTGTGACCCCACACTAACACACACACCACAACCCGTTATAGTCTCAGAGATGAAAATAAGTACAAGTCTTTGAATCCACAATTTAAAAGTTATTACAACCCAAAATGATTACTTGATAAATTTACAGTTAATTGCCATTATCTGCCACAAGTTATAATTATACATAACTGATTCTCAAAAGTAGATGGTCTGATCTACAATAGATCTACCTCTGCAGCTATAGCAGCTACAACATCATCGGGAAGACGCGGGACGCTTCCCACGCGCTTGCGCTGGGTCTGCTGGAGTCTGGCCATCTTTCCTAACTGTTGTTGTGTGATGAAGAAATAAAGCAAGAGTGAGCCTTACAGCTCGCAAGATAATATATAGTGATAACAATAATACAAGTATCTAAATGGATACTTACTAGAATTCTTTATCATGAGTAAGGTAATTACTTACTGGATATAAGTTTTAAAAGAAGATGAAGTTACCAATTACTTCACTATACTTATACCATTTTGTTAGAAATCTACTTGAACTACTACTGTTCGAAGTATAATAAGATTCACGAGGTCATCCCATAGATGAGACCACAAATAAAACTTGAAAATATTTGATCTTTGAAATATTTTGAAAAGAAATGAAGTTACGAGATACTTCATTCAATGGATACACCAATAAAAATGTTTGACCCTGTCAATGCTTCGGCAACCACCCATTAGTAGCCTTTCGATCGAAATGCTACGGGTAGTGTTGCAGAATTATCCAAATGGATGATGAACTCATTACGGGAGTTTTCTGCGCCAGGAAGACCACTTACGATGATCAGTCGTAGTAGTACAACCCCACCATTTTCTACATGTAGAGGAGAACCTGTCGGATTTACTTGTCAACCGAACACTGAACTCCTAAGGAATGGACCGCCTTAGCGGAACTTCCAGGCCATTTGGGCCAATATAATAAGGCTGGGCCGGTGCCACTCGACCACTTACGCCACTCCTAGTTCAGATGAAATCCATGACTCTGAAACGTAAAGCTCGTTCCCCCTTTCCCCAAGTAGAACTTGTTGATACGGCTCCACCAAGAAGTCGTATCTAGTTGGAAAGGAAAACTCACCGATATTTCCCAGGCGATGCCTGTTAATGGATTAACTTGTTCCAAGAATTTTACTTCCCGAATATTGGGTAAGTAATCAAAAACTCTTTTATCAAGACAGCAACCTTGTTGCGAATATAAAACACACCACCGAGCCGGATCCCCCAGGTTTTGAGCGAGTATTTAAATCCCCTTTTTAAAAGGAAGATCTTAAATATAAAAATAGTTTTGGGATCCGCTCTAACTTTTGAAAATCATTTTAAAGACTTGAAAACCCTTTAAAGAGTGTTTGGAATGATGCTGATTTAATGAAGTAAATCAGTCTCAATATAAAAGAAATAACTGAATATTATTATTTAATTAATATTCCCATAAAGAATAATCTTTATCAAAATAATTGAAGTAGAAATATTAAAACTTATACTTGAAATGAGTATTAAATAACCAAAGATATACTTATATGAAAGTACTATCTTTAATTGAATAATCGAAAATAAGTTTGATTATTGACACCTTATTCTTTAATAAAATAAAGAGTATATCTCAGCAAATAATCGGAGTCATAGATCCTCAAATGAATATTCAAATAATATTCAATAAATAATATAAAAGAGTCATAAGCCCTCGAATGAATATTCAAATAATATTCAGATAAATAAATAAAAGGAGTCATAAGTCCCCGAATGAATATTCAAAATAATATTCATTAATAAAATAAAAGGAGTCATAAGTCCTCGAATGAATATTCAAAATAATATTCATTTAATATAAAGGAGTCATACGCCTTCGAATAATATTCGAAATAATATTCAATAATAAAATAAAGTTAAAGTTATCGAATAAACCTTATTCGATTAATAGTTTTGAAAACTATGACCATATATATATATAAGTATATATATATATATTTATATCCATATATACAAAATCTACTCGGGATCCTCGACTCCCGGTTTTAGAAAATATTTTCACCTTTGGGTCCCTATGCTAAGGGTATATGCAAATTACCGCTATCCTCTAGCATAGGTATTATCAACTGAATCAACAGATATATATGGAAAGAATGCGAAATAGGCATGCATATATATATACCATAGCAGCATGCTTCAATATATTGCATCATTTTCTAATTAACCAACATGCATCTATCGCAAGATAATGCAAATACATATATTCATCACAACAACAGTTATAACGGGTAGAAAACTTGCCTGAGCGACTGGGGGTTACGAATGGCTCGGGACGAGTCTGGTAACCTATAAACAACAAGTAAGTTGGAATTAAACCAAAGTCACTTGTAAATCTATACTCTAACCAACTCAGACTCTAACGATCGTTTTGCGCTTACTGATTCTCTTAAGTCACTCGAGTACCCTCGGCTCCACCATTTTTAATAAATTAACCATTACGAGTTTTAAAGCGATTCCTTCGCGAGTGTCTTACCAACTGCCTAACACTCTTACCATAATTGTTTCATACATTAATTAACCCTTTTCGGTCTTTAACCTATGTTTCAAAGTAAGGCGAGGGGAAATGTTTCGTTCGCGAAACGCCGTTACTTGAAACGGTCGTTTCTCCTAAACCGTGCATCGGAATCGAACGAACTACATATCAAAACGAAGCTCGTAACATGAGCTACCTAAACATGGTAGTGGTCATAATCTAGCAGGGGGTTTTCGGGTCCTAATGTTATGCACAAAAACAGTCTAAAGAAAATCGGACGTTACGACGGCTATGTTTACGCGATTACCAATGTTTAAACTACTCCAATTAACCACCAACCAACTCATAACCATCAATACAACAAAACTTTACCTAAACCATACCACATCAGTCCATAATCTCCAAGGTTTTCAACTCAAACAACCACAATCAAGACCTATGAACTATAATCAAGCTTCAATTACCAAAACACTTCCAAATCAAACCAAACTACTAATAATCACAATCCATGCTTCTCATTTCACAAAACCAACCATTAAGCTTACTAACAAATAAAGTAAAGGCTAGGGTTTGAAGTTTATACCTTCCTTGGGAGGTGTTAAGTTGCTAGGAAGCCTTAGGGAGCCTCCTACAAGCTTGATCTTTCCAAAGAAATCAAGAACACAAAGTTAGGCTTTGAAGTTTCTAAAAGTCCGATTTACAGAACTGTACAAATGAGGGTCTTACCATAATTATTTGGACGAGACTTGTGAACAAGAGTTGTAGGTCATCTCAATACCTTTCCAATGAGCTATAGAACACAATATTTGAGTGAGAAATGAAGGAGATACAGCAGTTTTAGTGTGCTGGTTCTGTTTTGGCCGAGAGCATGAAGAACAATGCCTTGGTTTCTTTTTGATTTTGATGAAAAATGATTTGCTTGGCTTGGTTGGTTTGATTTTTGTGTTTGTTTTAGTAAATTACCTAGTTGCCCTTGATTTTGTGTGGTTAAAAAGCCACCACATCTCCTTCCTTCCCATGTCATGCTTGTGTCATCCTCATGATGTCATCCTCCCCTCCTTGTCCTCTTCTCATTGGTTGGGTGACATCATCCTCTCTAATCCCTTTGATTAACTTCCTAATTGTTTGCCTAATGACCGCTGATCTGTTATACTGTTCGCTTAACTTTCGTTTTCATTTATCGTTTGAGGGATCATACCCGGGATCTTATTACTTAGGTTCCCTTAACCTTTCTCAATACATTATATTCCTTTTTATGATCCTCTATTATAATCCTTTAATTTAAATCCTTTTATCCTGTTACCTTATACTCAATTCTTTCCGTATCTATTGGATTTCCGGGAAAAATTAAAGTGTTCGGATTTGGATTCTGACGATCTTTACATACACTTATATCCCATATAAAGTACTAATAAAATCTCAGAATATCCATATCAGAACCCCTATATAGTGTGGCATGAAAAGTTTTCTCATTCAGCAAAAACACTATTCATAAGGGTTTCAAAATTTCCCAAAAATTGGGGTTATTACAGTCTCCCCTCCTTAAAAGGATTCCGTCCCGGAATCAGATAGAAAATGAATTGGGATACTTTCTTAGCATTACACTTTCTAACTCTCAAATAAATTTTCCCACATTGTGGTTCTTCCATCAAACTCTGAATAGTTTGATAACCCTTCTCCTAAGCACTTGTTCCCTTTTCACTCTACAACCCTTCCTGGTTGCTCCATATAGGTTACGTCGGGTTGCATATCTATGCGCTCATATGCCCCTATTTATCTGGCATCTGAATTACACTTCCTTAACACTGATACGTGAGACACGTTACGACCTGCTACATGTTCGGGGTTAGGGCTAGCTCCTATGCTATCCTCCCAATACGTCTTAATATATCCAAGGGTCCAACAATTCGTGGACTTAGCTTTCATTTCTTTCCGAACCTCATCCTTCCTTTCCAAGGAAATACCTATAACAACACTAGGTCCCCTATTTCATACTCTTTTTCCTTTCGTGTCAAATCAACATACTTATCATGTCCATCTTGGGCTACTACCAGCCGTCCTCTGATTAGATCTATCATATCCTTGGTCCTTTGGACTACTGCGGGTCCGAGCATCTTGCGCTCTACAACTTCATCCTAACATAAGGGAGATCGACATTTTCTTCCCTCAAGGATCTCATAAGGCGATACCTCAATACTGACATATGATCTATTATCGTAAGAAAACTCAACCCGTGTTAAGTGATCATTCCAATTTCTTTCAAGTCTATTGCACAGACTCTCATTATAGCTTTTAGCATTAGAGCTTTTGCTTCTCACTACCCATCCTTTTTCCCAGTTCGTAGTCGCTACTATCTTCCGTTCCTAATATTATACTAGTTATACTTTTGCTCGTTAGCGTTCTATAACCTTTTAATAACCACGTCAACCTTAGTATCACGAATGTGTTTCCATTCCGAATACTACCACAACTTTATTACTCCTTTTTCAGCTGTTTCCATTTCCCAAAGTTTGATCAATCATATAGAAGTAAAGGAATTTGTTGAGAGATCACTATGATCGTGAACACTTGTTATCTCGCATAGTTAGTACAGAAGGTGGCCAGCCTTTAGTACTTGACAAGCAATTAAACAATAGTTGGTATCCTACTAGGCTTCTATCACACAGATAGACAGTCATTCGGCAATACCTCCCCTTCTGGAAGGGTTGTTCTTCTCAACTTACATGAAATGAAAAGAAGAGAAAAGAACGAACTGAAGAGAATTGTATATATAAAAAAAATATACTGCCACAAAATATCTGGCTTGGAACCTACCTCTGAACTATAGAGGTTTGTCATAGGAGAACAAAACATATATATATTTATATCAACATCAAGTATTATAGCATCCTATTTCACATGCCTAAATATTTTTGCTATTCCGTCCATCATTCTATGGACCCATGCTCTTCCTCGAGCTTATACACAATCACCTTTGAAACTCCCTCGACATCGAAAATCGAATCTGGGATCTCATTCTATACATCATCGTTACTAGAATTCTATGCTTGCACCGCAACCTTCCTCGTATAATAATACGACTCTCTATTGATAAGAAAGAATAATAATTCACTAGGTAGATACTCTACTTAATTAGTCTATCAATGATAACTTATACACTACCACGACCCGATTAGTGGTACTCAATCTCAACACCCATTCCAATACAACTCTCACGGTTGTAATCAGCTCATTACTCGCAGAATCATTGCGCCTTACTATGGTCCACCACTGACCTACTATAGTCATTCATTTTCCATGAAGTCTTAATAGCTAACCATACGGAGTCCATACATCTCGTATCTAATTCTCCTAAGGAGTTAACATAACCACCAATCACAATTCATGAAGAACACTCCAAACTCTGACGTACTTTCATGACATGAAGTAGATAAAATTGCAGAAGAGTTTCAATCAAAGCAACGATAGCAGGTTAATACCATTATTAATCATATGCCTTAAATAGAAGACTTAACTCAAAGGTTCGTCTAGTCCTTTTTGAAACATGGTCCTGGCTTATCTCAAGATAGGACCTCCTAAGATAGATAGCCCGCTCATGGCGATTACACGAATTAAACCTTTACCAACTACTATTACGGTTGGGTATTGCACAGTCATCAGAAGGAATGTCAATCTTCCAAACCATAATACAACCTTCACAGTTTTAACCATCCTCACTGTATTATTTTGGCACAAGCGCCTATAATTATCCTCTTACCTTTAAAGTGTCGGCCACCTCTTTGGCCTTTCCTAATAGTAAAATTTCCTTACAGTCAATTTCATTTTAACCACTTTCACAAATTTTCTACCCTATTTCCGATCACTGCTTGAGTGAAGATGTTTTCCTTAAAATCTGATAAGTAAAAAAAAAATCACCATTTTTCCATAAGTTATTGCCTCAGTCTTTAGAGGTTAATCACTGTCATAACTGACTCTCAATCATAATTAGAACATCTTTTATCTTAAGTCCTAATTGCCCTGAACAATTTCGACCATTACTGGTTCGATCCATACTTTCTCGTGGTTTAACACGTTCCCCACTTGGCAACATTATAATTACGTCATATTTCCTTTATCAACATTTCTATTCTTGAAAATTTTGAATATTACCTTTCTCCTTGTAAAACCTCTAGGGTTATCCTTGAATCGTTCCTCCTGTATTCCTTAGATACAGGGCATATCAAAATACCGTTTACTAATACCAGAATCATTGTCTATATACTTCTGAAAAATTTCTCCACTGATACTTGAAGGTTGTTGTTACCTTAACCCTTTCCAAATCCTACTGTCAAACTCATACTATCCCTACTAAGGGTGAAACGCCAACCTTTATGCATTCCCCTAGGATTCATTTTAAGTTACCGATGTTCTATCCTTAATTCCACCTTTAAAAGGTACCTGCATCCTTCCAGGGATAAATCAAGTCATATATCCCTGATAAGGGTGTCTTATTCAATCAATCCCACCTCGATAGTCTATACCTAACTTCATAATAAATCATTATTCAAATTGAGGTCAATCCATATGGCCTCCAAAAGATAACAATGGTCATCCGCTTTTCTTGCCTAATTTGGTAACGATAACAAGGATGTTCTGGAAGATATTGGTCGTGTTCAACGTGAACTTCTTCTTAATAATTCCTTATTTACTTTTGTTGTTTATCTCAACAGTCATCTCAATGTTGGGATATCTCTCATACCTGGCGTTTCCCTTTCTGGGTATCCTGCCACTGGTCTTACACTTCACCTTCTTGAAGGTCACTTCCTTCATCCAATTTTCTTAATTTCTTACTTTCTTGTGTCCTCAGTCTATTCGCGTCTCATTATTTATCCTTCGAATTATCTTAAGGTTTCCTCGAATCTTCCCAACTTACAGGGGTAAACTATATGTATCTCTTATGCCTTCAACCATCAACTTTAACTCATGGTGAATCACCCTCATCCTGACGAATGCATACTTTTCTATGTTTATTGCTACGAGTCTTTAGGGTTTCCTCATACCCAACTCCCTTATTATACCTCAAACTCTATTGCCCTTGTATTCCTTTCCACTTCAGTTTCTTTTTATTTTCCTTTCTCTTATCATTATTTCATGAACCAACACAACATAAGTATTGATTCCAAACATCCCGTCATTCTGGATTCGTGTCCTCAGAACGAATCTTGATAACTTTTACAACTTAGATTCATAATTCATCATACTCATCCACTTTTGTTCTAGCTCCAAAGCTTTTACACTATCTCCTTATCTTTGGGAATTACTTTCCCGAAAACAGTTGACTGAACTTAAATCAGTTTATTCTAACCTCTGGCTCCGTGCCTTTCTTGGTCTTTCACCAGCGGGTGGTCTCTCTCTTAGGAGGGTAAGTGACAAAAACAGTCTTTTGTGATTCATCAATCATTTAGAATCTCAAATAATTCCTATATTTCCTTTAGCCAGGCTCTTGCCTCGACTGGGTCAACCTATTCCTTGGAACTCTGAGAGCTTAGCGACTTAAAGGTCCTGAAAGAATTTCTCACCGCATTGTTTCCTCAGGGTGGTGGTTGGGAATAATAGTCTAAGTTCTGTCTAGAAAGGTCCATAAATTATCATATAGGAGTACCGTCTCGGGTCTCCTTTCCTTACTCGACTTCTATTTCTTAAGTCTGAACATTCCCTCCTCCTCCCCATAATCGGGGTCATCCTTCATATTTTAAATCCTCATTTTCCACTTCATTATGTTATGGGTTCCTTCTATCTTGATGGCGACCTCCCTGACTATCAGGTTCAGGGTTTGCTCTAAATCTTATTCCTCAAACTAGCTTTCATCTAAGATCTCATCTTTAAGCTCTTGAACATTTGGAACCCAAATTCTGTAGGAATACCTCATTATTCCCTTCTCATCTTTCTCGGTATTAACCTCTTATCTATTTGTTGGCTCTCTGCCTTCATTCATCACTCTTTCTGGCACAATATGTTCTTTTCTGATAATTCGGACTGTATTGCAATCTCAAACAGCTTTTCGGTACCGGCTCCGGTTACCTTCACTTCTATTTCCAAAATCTCTTATAAACTCCCCCAAAGACCTTATCATCTTGAGCCTCTCCTTTTTACTAAGGGCATCAGCCACCACATTGGCTTTCCACGAATGATAAAGAATCTCCCAATCATAATTCTTGATTAGCTCTAACCGCCTCCTCTGGCGTATGTTGAGCTCTTTCTACGTAAAAATGTACTAGAGCTCCTATGGTTTGTGTAAATCTCGCACTTCTATTCATACCAATAGTGCCTCCAATATTTAGGGCAAAACTATTGCCACGAGCCCAAGCTCATGGGTGGGGATATCGAATTTCATATTACCTCGATTGTCTTGACGTGTACGCGAGTACCTTGTTGTGCTGTATAAAAGCACCATAATTCCTTATACGAAGCGTCAATACAAATCACAAAATCTTCTTTTCCATCCGGCGATGCCATCATAGGGGCCGTCACCAATCTTTGCTTCAGTTCTTAAAAGCTGTTCTCGCATTTCTCTGCCTATTCGAACTTCTCAGTCTTATGAGTAAGCCGCGTTAAAGGGGCTACTATCTTTACAAACTTGAACGAACCTCTGGTAGTGACCGACCAATCCTACCTCTGGTAGTCGACCTAACCATGGTCATCAATTCATCAGTGGTCCTTTATTCATTCTTGTCAGGATCCTCCACGGGATTCTTCTCAGCAACAATCCCTTCTAGGACAACATCCTCAACCGCTACATCCTCAATATGAACATCATCCGGTCCCGCGTTAGGACACTCTATCGGATCCACACCCCGATCTCCAATTAGTAATAAAACATCATCGCGCTGTTGCTCCTCAACCGCAGGGTTCGGAGTCCCGCTACCATATACGATAATGAACTACGCTCCTATCATGATATTTATAAAGGTTCCCATAAGGGTTTTAACTGTCAGTACTACGTTAGGTAGTCCGACTATGAACTTGGCAAGAGTTCTTATTATCTTAGTGAACTTATTATCTTAACGTCACATCATCTCTGAGGTTTATAACGCTTAGCTCTGATACCACTTCTGTAACACCCCCAGATCCAGGGTCGGGGATCCGGGTCGTCACGGTCTTTCTTTCCACAATATCACTTCACTTAATTAATAATAATAACCTTATGCTGTGACCCCACACTAACACACACACCACAACCCGTTATAGTCTCAGAGATGAAAATAAGTACAAGTCTTTGAATCCACAATTTAAAAGTTATTACAACCCAAAACGATTACTTGATAAATTTACAGTTAATTGCCATTATCTGCCACAAGTTATAATTATACATAATTGATTCTCAAAAGTAGATGGTCTGATCTACAATAGATCTACCTCTGCAGCTATAGCAGCTACAACATCATCGGGAAGACGCGGGACGCTTCCCACGCGCTTATGCTGGGTCTGCTGGAGTCTGGCCATCTTTCCTAACTGTTGTTGTGTGATGAAAAAATAAAGCAAGAGTGAGCCTTACAGCTCGCAAGATAATATATAGTGATAACAATAATACAAGTATCTAAATGGATACTTACTAGAATTCTTTATCATGAGTAAGGCAATTACTTACTGGATATAAGTTTTAAAAGAAGATGAAGTTACCAATTACTTCACTATACTTATACCATTTTGTTAGAAATCTACTTGAACTACTACTGTTCGAAGTATAATAAGATTCACGAGGTCATCCCATAGATGAGACCACAAATAAAACTTGAAAATATTTGATCTTTGAAATATTTTGAAAAGAAATGAAGTTACGAGATACTTCATTCAATGGATACACCAATAAAAATGTTTGACCCTGTCAATGCTTCGGCAACCACCCATTAGTAGCCTTTCGATCGAAATGCTACGGGTAGTGTTGCAGAATTATCCAAATGGATGATGAACTCATTACGGGAGTTTGCCGCGCCAGGAAGACCACTTACGATGATCAGTCGTAGTAGTACAACCCCACCATTTTCTACATGTAGAGGAGAACCTGTCGGATTTACTTGTCAACCGAACACTGAACTCCTAAGGAATGGACCGCCTTAGCGGAACTTCCAGGCCATTTGGGCCAATATAATAAGGCTGGGCCGGCGCCACTCGACCACTTACGCCACTCCTAGTTCAGATGAAATCCATGACTCTGAAACGTAAAGCTCGTTCCCCCTTTCCCCAAGTAGAACTTGTTGATACGGCTCCACCAAGAAGTCGTATCTAGTTGGAAAGGAAAACTCACCGATATTTCCCAGGCGATGCCTGTTAATGGATTAACTTGTTCCAAGAATTTTACTTCCCGAATATTGGGTAAGTAATCAAAAACTCTTTTATCAAGACAGCAACCTTGTTGCGAATATAAAACACACCACCGAGCCGGATCCCCCAGGTTTTGAGCGAGTATTTAAATCCCCTTTTTAAAAGGAAGATCTTAAATATAAAAATAGTTTTGGGATCCGCTCTAACTTTTGAAAATCATTTTAAAGACTTGAAAACCCTTTAAGGAGTGTTTGGAATGATGCTGATTTAATAAAGTAAATCAGTCTCAATATAAAAGAAATAACTGAATATTATTATTTAATTAATATTCCCATAAAGAATAATCTTTATCAAAATAATTGAAGTAGAAGTATTAAAACTTATACTTGAAATGAGTATTAAATAACCAAAGATATACTTATATGAAAGTACTATCTTTAATTGAATAATCGAAAATAAGTTTGATTATTGACACCTTATTCTTTAATAAAATAAAGATTATATCTCAGCAAATAATCGGAGTCATAGATCCTCAAATGAATATTCAAATAATATTCAATAAATAATATAAAAGAGTCATAAGCCCTCGAATGAATATTCAAATAATATTCAGATAAATAAATAAAAGGAGTCATAAGTCCCCGAATGAATATTCAAAATAATATTCATTAATAAAATAAAAGGAGTCATAAGTCCTCGAATGAATATTCAAAATAATATTCATTTAATATAAAGGAGTCATACGCCTTCGAATAATATTCGAAATAATATTCAATAATAAAATAAAGTTAAAGTTATCGAATAAACCTTATTCGATTAATAGTTTTGAAAACTATGACCATATATATATATATAAGTATATATATATATATTTATATCCATATATACAAAATCTACTCGGGATCCTCGACTCCCGGTTTTAGAAAATATTTTCACCTTTGGGTCCCTATACTAAGGGTATATGCAAATTACCGCTATCCTCTAGCATAGGTATTATCAACTGAATCAACAGATATATATGGAAAGAATGCGAAACAGGCATGTATATATATATACCATAGCAGCATGCTTCAATATATTGCATCATTTGCTAATTAACCAACATGCATCTATCGCAAGATAATGCAAATACATATATTCATCACAACAACAGTTATAACGGGTAGAAAACTTGCCTGAGTGACTGGGGGTTACGAATGGCTCGAGACGAGTCTGGTAACCTATAAACAACAAGTAAGTTGTAATTAAACCAAAGTCACTTGTAAATCTATACTCTAACCAACTCAGACTCTAACGATCGTTTTGCGCTTACTGATTCTCTTAAGTCACTCGAGTACCCTCGGCTCCACCATTTTTAATAAATTAACCATTACGAGTTTTAAAGCGATTCCTTCGCGAGTGTCTTACCAACTGCCTAACACTCTTACCATAATTGTTTCATACATTAATTAACCCTTTTCGGTCTTTAACCTATGTTTCAGAGTAAGGCGAGGGGAAATATTTCGTTCGCGAAACGCCGTTACTTGAAACGGTCGTTTCTCCTAAACCGTGCATCGGAATCGAACGACCTACATATCAAAACGAAGCTCGTAACATGAGCTACCTAAACATGGCAGTGGTCATAATCTAGCAGGGGGTTCTCGGGTCCTAATGTTATGCACAAAAACAGTCTAAAGAAAATCGGACGTTACGACGGCTATGTTTACGCGATTACCAATGTTTAAACTACTCCAATTAACTACCAACCAACTCATAACCATCAATACAACAAAAGTTTACCTAAACCATACCACATCAGTCCATAATCTCCAAGGTTTTCAACTCAAACAACCACAATCAAGACCTATGAACTATAATCAAGCTTCAATTACCAAAACACTTCCAAATCAAACCAAACTACTAATAATCACAATCCATGCTTCTCATTTCACAAAACCAACCATTAAGCTTACTAACAAATAAATTAAAGGCTAGGGTTTGAAGTTTATACCTTCCTTGGGAGGTGTTAAGTTGCTAGGAAGCCTTAGGGAGCCTCCTACAAGCTTGATCTTTCCAAAGAAATCAAGAACACAAAGTTAGGCTTTGAAGTTTCTAAAAGTCCGATTTAAAGAACTGTAAAAATGAGGGTCTTACCATGATTATTTGGACGAGACTTGTGAACAAGAGTTGTAGGTCATCTCAATACCCTTCCAATGAGCTATAGAACACAATATTTGAGTGAGATACGAAGGAGATACAGCAGTTTTAGTGTGCTGGTTCTGTTTTGGCCGAGAGCATGAAGAACAATGCCTTGGTTTCTTTTTGATTTTGATGAAAAATGATTTGCTTGGCTTGGTTGGTTTGATTTTTGTGTTTGTTTTAGTAAATTACCTAGTTGCCCTTGATTTTGTGTGGTTAAAAAGCCACCACATCTCCTTCCTTCCCATGTCATGCTTGTGTCATCCTCATGATGTCATCCTCCCCTCCTTGTCCTCTTCTCATTGGTTGGGTGACATCATCCTCTCTAATCCCTTTGATTAACTTCCTAATTGTTTGTCTAATGACCGCTGATCTGTTTTACTGTTCGCTTAACTTTCGTTTTCGTTTATCGTTTGAGGGATCATACCCGGGATCTTATTACTTAGGTTCCCTTAACCTTTCTCAATACATTATATTCCTTTTTATGATCCTCTATTATAATCCTTTAATTTAAATCCTTTTATCCTGTTACCTTATACTCAATTCTTTCCGTATCTATTGGATTTCCGGGAAAAATCAAAGTGTTCGGATTTGGATTCTGACGATCTTTACATACACTTATATCCCATATAAAGTACTAATAAAATCTCAGAATATCCATATCAGAACCCCTATATAGTGTGGCATGAAAAGTTTTCTCATTCAGCAAAAACACTATTCATAAGGGTTTCAAAATTTCCCAAAAATTGGGGTTATTACATTAGTAGTGATTACCTGATTGCTTGAAGAACTGACTTCTGCTTCATCTGATTTGGCCATTAGAGCTAGATTGACATTGCTTGTTTCTTCATCTTCGTCTACCCCATCAGCTGCACAGTCATTTTCTTGAGTCAGGAAAGCCCTTTCCTTTTGTTTGAGAAATTCAAAGTACTTCTTTTTATAATCCACAGGCTTAAACTTCTTTTTCTCATAACCAGGCTTGCTGCATTCATTAGCAAAATGACCTCTCAAGCCACATTTGAAACACTCAAAATTAGATTTATCCACCATGTTTCTATTTGCCTTGGTTGCTCCAAAATTCTTTTTGAATTTGAGCTTGGCAAATCTTCTTTATAGAAAAACTAGATGTTCATCTATGTCCTCCCTTTTATCCTGACTAAGATGATCTTCATGCTCATCTATTAGCCCTTTTAATTTGCCTTCACAAATCCTTGAGTTTGGTGCAGATTCCACAACTTCAACCTTTATCTCTTTCACTCTCTCTTGTTCAACTACCAATGCAATAGATCCTCCATTCTTCCTTGTAATATCCCGTATTTTCAGAATTATTATTATTAATATTTGAATATATTTATGTGATTTTCTGATTTAGAAGGAATAAAATTATGGATATTTTATTCCCGTGTGACGTGTTCGTTTCATTAAATGGTAATGTGCTAATTGGTAGTGGGTCTCAATCCCTATTATTATTGTGAAAGTATTTAATTACTTTTACAATTTAAAATTTTATCTGAAAGCCGATTATTTTATCGATATCGGTAAAACTGAGTGTGTTTTTAAGTCTTGGGGATCGAGTGGATATTTTACTCGCCTCAATATTTTATCTGTATCAAAAATATTATTTGGTTGAGGTTTAAAAATATTTAAAAATAACATTTTACAGCTATTTTGTTACGTGTTAAATGAATTATTATGTGTTTAATATTATTAAAAATGTGTTTGACCATGATTTAATATTCGGTGGATTTGTATGTAGTCCTGTAAGGACCAGAGTATTTTTTAGATATTCATTACGTGTTTAAAATGCATTTGTATGAAATTACCCGCAATCTAGACGCGTGTTAAAGTGCGTTTTTATCGAGGTACTTGTTTTATCTCATTTGGCGGACATTTGCATATATTATATGTATTCTCGGGGTTTATTATTAATTTAGAAAATATTTTGATTTTATAAAAATTATCGGACCGGGCCCCTATCGGGACGTCAAACCCACAAAAATCAGACTTTTATTTTTATAAAATCGTGGAACTTCCAAATATTTTATATTTTTGCATGTTTGATATATTCATAATTTTGGGGAATTTTGATATAAATTTTATATTTATTTGATTAAATATTATTCCCTGCTATTTATTAATTTTGGACTAATTTTAATTATGTTGTATTATTTTTTAGTTAAAAGATAAAGAAAAAAACAAAAAATAGAAAAACGTATAACCCCCCCCCCCACCCGGCTACTCACGTAACCCCCGCCCCGTCTACTCTCTTTCCCCCGTGAATCTTTGTGTTTATTTCTTAACAACAATCTCTCTTCGGTCTCTCTCTGTCTCCTTCTTTTTATTTACTTTTAATTTTCAAAAATTCAAATCTTCTTAATCGTCCGTCCAAATTTCAATTGTTATATATATAAATGATTAGCGCTTCGATACCTATGCATTGGTATATATATTGCAAGGTTTTGAGGAGATAATTTGCGTGACATATTTCTGTGTTAATTTATTTTCGGGGCATAGAAAAGGAATTTGACAGCGTTGATTACTCAAAATGGCATTTCAGCGTGTATATGTTGATGGCTATGAATTTCGGACTTTTCTGGAGATATTTTTCGGATATCATATATTCACTTCGGGGTGATCAGAATTTATTTTGGGTAACGGTTTCAAAATTCTACCTCCGTACTTGTGTATATTATAGAATTTTTGCGTTTATATATTTATTTTCTAATTTTTAGAAGTTGTAGAAGTCGTTTTTGGCCGTATTTTTCATTTCTGGCGTGTGTATATGTGCATATATAGATTATTGTGTGTTTTAAATTTATTGATTTTATTAGAATATAGTTGGATTGCATTGTTTGAGATTGATTTTGAGGGGTTCTGACCCCGGGAAAAGTCCGTTTTACAAAGACGTTATTTTGATTTTTTTTGTAAAATATCTATTTTAATTTCAAATCATTATCATTTATTATTTTTGAAAATCATAATTTGAGTTAATTATTTATAATTTGTTTTGATTAATTATTTATTCATTTAATTAATCGATTAATTCATTTAATCAATTAATTTTATTTATAAATAATTGAATGAAATGTAATTATTTATAATTAAGTCAAATAATATTCTAAACTTTATTTTGAGCTTTTAAAATTATATAAAGTTATTTAAAATTCAATTAATATTATTATTAATTGAATTAATCTTATTTTATTCATAATAAATAGACCGTTCATCCGTTTAATACGAAACGAATGTGTCTAAACTCTGAAAAATATTATGCTTCTACTAAAAATACTTTCGAGACATAAATTCTTTTATTTTGAAAGGTCGCTTATTTTGCAAGTTAGTTCTGAGTCGTGTATTTATCGAAATGTCGTATTTTGACTCAGTTTCAGTTTTAAACATACCGAGTCGAATGTTTTGATGAATTGAGTCATGTATTATATGAATTACGTGATACATAAATTATGTGTTTATTGCAAGTCAAGGTAGATTTTCTTATGTGTTTACTGTAAGTCAAGGCAGATTTTCTTATGTGTTTACAGCAAGTCAAGGCTGTTTTTTTACTATATATTGGGTTGTTGATTGAGATTAGAAATAGGTGGATAGTCCAATAAATAGAGGAAATGGTGCCGAATTTTTGGTAGATTTCATATCCATTTATTGGATATAAATGAGTTTATTATGTAAATATATTTTCAGTTACATATCATTGAAACATGTCTACGTGCGCATATGGGCCAAGAGTCTTGTGTCTGATTATTTTCTTTATTTGCGGGTTATCGTTTGGGTAGACGATAAAGTTTTGATGCACATTTCGTCGAGTAATTATCGTGTAGACAATTAAGACTGTATTTTTTAATAATAGATGCGAGTTTTTCAAGACGATCAAGACGAGACTTTGGGGTCCAGAATATAGTTGAAGAGTAATGCATATCGGTCTTCTAGTAATCGCAGGAGCAGCATATCAGTGAATTATCGAAATAGGAAGACGATGATGTCATGAGAAGTCAGGATGAGATATTTTGTGTTACTGCGAGTGTGCTTAACTACTAAAAACCAAAGGTAAGTTTCTTGTACTATTCTAATTCCAGAATAGTTAAATGTTTTAGACATCAAAATGATTGATTTTGATTATGCAAGTTTGTATACGCTATTCTACTTCCAGAATAGTTATATGTTTATAAATCGGGATTAAACTGTTTTATAAAGCTTTTGGAAGACATTGCATGCATATAATCATTGGGATTATTGAAGTCGTTATTCTAGCAATTGTTCTGCTAGCATATAATTCATTTTCAGATAGATAGTGAATAACTATGCTATCTCATTTCACTCAATACAGTTGAACTTGATATTGATATTTAGCGAATAACTAATCATTCTAGTTATTTCGCCATCAGTTGTTGAGATTACTCCGGACCATATGAAATGGGGAGTAGATTATGATAGGATATCGATTGATTCGATTCCTTTATGACGGAAAATTATTTTGATTGGAAGATACGAAAGTGGCACGGGCGGACGGTCCAGCATTTAGGGCGTTGTGCTAACTGAAATATGTTAATACAATTTTGTCCTTTGGCCACAATGTGGCTTTTTATTAAAGTATATATCGGTTATGGCCGGTATGTAGCTTTTGTGGAGTACTCGTTTTTTGGATCTAAATTCTATGAATTATGATCCGGCTCTATCATAGTGGCTGATCAACATGTGATAAGGCATCCGCCGGAATATTGTGATTCCCAATCTAAAAACTTATCATTTAATCGTTAAGCTTATGATAGCTTTTGTTTTCGTACATATCATGTTCTTGATAATAATAAATAGATGATTTATCATAAATTATTATTGTATGGTTTACATTAAAAGTTGATGTTGATATTTAAATTGTTGTTTATAATATTCATGTAAACATTGTTTCACGAGTTTTATTCTTGTCAAGATTTAAAGTATTGCTGAAGCATTTTCGCTCAAAAATATCAAAAGGATTTTAAATACATTTAAGGAACCAATTCTGGGATTCCACTAAAATATTCTGATTCAGAACTTATGATTTTAAATGTTCTGCTCTATTGCAGATGTCAGTTTTACAACAAAAGACCATATATATACTATAATGAACTTGTTGAGCATTTCTTTCGCTCATACTTGCCTGTTTTTAAATTTAACCTTCCGGTGAGGATTAGCTTGCGCTGTTTAGCCGCGTAATTGAAGAAAGCAAAGAAGAATCTTTTGGAAGATGGTTGGTCCAGGGTTTGCGGACTAGTGTAAGTTCTATTGTGTAAAGTTTTTTTATTATATATTAGTTATGTTATCTTATATTTGGGCCTAGTATACTTCATTTCGAAGTTATACTAGCGGGTTTAGTTTGGAGTTTGTAATTTATTGAAAAAGATGTTTTAAAAGGAAGTGAAAATTTTATTTATGGAATTTGGATATCTTATTGCTAGAACGGTAACCTGAAAAGATCTTGGTCTAGTTTGGGGTCACAGATGCTATATTTCAGTTGCTGGCATTTATTTTCTGTTAAACGGGTTATTTTGGATTAAGGGTTCATCGTGACGACCAAATCTTCTGACCCCGGATTTGGGGGCGTCACATTCCTTCCTTTCTCTATCTGCTCATCTTATTCCAACTCAAGCTCATAAGTTTTTAGAATTCCATACAATCTCTCCAAAGTAAACTCCTTATAATATTGAGAGTTTCTAAGAGAGGCAGTCATAGGCTTTCAGTCTTTTGCTAGAGACCTAAGGAATTTATGGTTTGAATCTTTTATCTGGTAGATTCTTCCATGCAGCTTTAGTGCATTTAGTAGTTTTTGAAACCTACTAAAAATGTCACTATTATGGATTAAAAAACTAAGGTATAATAATTGTTATATTTGTTACTAAGGTTCGTGAGCTTCGAGGCACGATTTGACTGCTCTTATGTCTCATGACTCGATCTGCCTTAACAAGATGTCTTCATTAGGACTCGTAGTGATAGCTGATTTCCCCTTTATTTAGTTAATTACGAATTTAATTAATATTTAGGGTTCTAGGCCTTCTTGGTTCCATCAGGCCTGATCTGGTCCATCAAGTTTGATCAATGTGTTAACTTTTTTGGTCTGAATGTCATACATCTTCTTATTAGGCCTTGTAGCCCAAATCTTGTGTAAATAATGCAATTTTAATTACGTAATCAGGATTTATTTATTCCCTATCATTTGCCCACCAACTCTTGGGAAATTATCAAAAGATTTCGCAGGAGTTAAGTTCACTGTTTCCCTTACAGGGTATCATTTTTGCGTAAAGTGTGGAGCGACCTACACATTTACAATGATTTGCCTTCGTACATGACTTCAGGGATTATTTCCTAATTTCTTGGAATTTTACCTTTATTTTCTGGAATTTCTAGTAATTTTTCGTAATTTCTGGATATCATTCCTTATTTTTCAGGGATTTTCCCTTAATTTCGGGAATTTTCCTTAACTTTCTGGAATTTTTCCTTTAATTCAAGGATTTTTCCTTATTTTTCAGGAATTTTTCCCTTAAATCTGGGAATTTTCCTTAATTTTCTGTAATTTTTCCTTTAATTCTTTTTTTAATACCTTGTTCGACCAGGAATCCTGTTCGACCAGGATCCTGGTCGAATTATCCCTCACTTCGCCCAGATTGAAGCCCTTTCGGGCAGGAGGCCTTCGAGCAGAATCCTGGTCAAATTTCAGCCAGGATTTTTATCCAGATATACTTTCTTTCTTTTTTTCGATTAGGAATCCTAACCATTTCGGTCAAGATTGATGTTTTTTGACCGAATTAACCCCCTTTGTTAGCCCTAGTTGAACCCTTTTCGACCTCAAACATTTCGACCAGAATTTCTATATAATTTTTGGTCGAATTGGGTCAGGTTCTGGTCGATTTATCCCTCTTTTTCAGCCCTAGTCAAAGTCATTTTCGACCTTATCCATTCGACCTGAACTCATATAAGAATCCTGATCGGATAGGATCAGGATTTTATTATATATATATATATATTTTTTTTTAAGTAAGCAATTTGTTAGGCCCCTAAGCTTTTCTGGGCTTCTTTTTTTTTGTTTGGGCCTTTTAATTTCAAACATTTGGGCCCTTATCTGGGCTTATTTTGCATTAATCATGGGCCCAGAACCTGGGGCTTGGTCATTTCCTAGGTCCAATAAGATTTACTTTTACTATATTTTCTACCTTGGGCCTCTTCATTGGGCTTCTTTGCTCGCAGGCCCTGTAAGATTTGGGCTGGGCCTTCATTCCTCAGCCCAAATTCCAGATTTTCTAGAATTTCTAGGATTTTTTCTACATTCTTCCAGAAAAGTTTTTTTATTTATTTTAAGTTTTATTTCTTGATTCTTCCAGAATGTTCTTTTCTTGGGCCCAAAATGGGCTTTTCTAGGCCCAACTGGCCTTCTTTATGCCTATATAAGAGTGGGATGGGAGAGTGAAATCCTCACACCTCTCATTTCACTTCTCATTTCTCTTCTCAAACACTCTCTACTCTCTACTCTCTACACCCCCTCCCCCTCTATCAATTTTCTGGCCACCGGCCTTTTTTAAAGCTTTCAAGCTTTCCTCATCCTCCATTAATGGCAGAAAAGGGTGCTGAGAGAGCGGCCAAGATTGCCTCTGCTTCGAAATGAGGTAAGAATATCGAAATCTGTTCTTCTTACATGTCTTTACTAGACATGATTAACACTAGGGGGGACGAATATCCCTCAACTGCACATTTTGACTCTTTTGATCACTGCAACACATGGCATAATATAGATTACGATAAGTTAAACGCACGTTATAATGTTCGTCCCCCTCTTAGATTAGTTCCAGTTGACGGTGGCGATCGTACTTGCCACTGGAAACCCGACACTCTCTTTGTTTACACAGATGCCCTTAATGTTGGGCTTAGGTTTCCTTTTCATCCTTTCATTCCCCACCTGTTAACAGATTTTCAAATCAGCCCATGTCAGCTTCCTCCAAATGCATGGAGAAATATTTTATGCTTCATGGTCTATTGTCTTAGGGCGTTTTCCTTTGTTTGTAGCTGTTTTTAGGAAAATATTCCAATGCTATAATAGTTCTTCTTCTATCTGTGGTTGGGTTTATGTTAAACAAAGGCCCAAGTGTCGCCATATATTTAATAGTGCCTCTATCCCCGATAATAATCTTCACTGGAGGAATAGTTTTGTTGGGTTAAGGTGGGAGAATGGGGACTGGGGCACCCTTTTCAGATCTTCATTTGGGAAGGTTAGTGATGGTAGCCCCAAATCCATTCACCTAACTCCCGAGGAAACTAATATTTATAATGAGCTCATTCGAGATGACGGTGCCACTACTAGCTGGACTCTTCTAGAGGAGTTTTCACTTATACAAGTGGGGCTCTCCTCAGCTTCTCCTCAGGGTATATTTCTTCCCTTTCTATTTTTACTTTCTTTCATGCATTATTGACACCACTTATTTTGTTTTTCTCTTATTTTGCAGCTGCTAAGGAAATCAACGAGGATAATGTGCCTCTCGTTGAGGAGACTGCGAGGATGAAGAAAGCTCGACTCGCGGGACTAGATACCCGGGGAAAGGCTACTGAGCCTAGCTTCTTAAGGAATCACAAGGAGCCCATGGTGGAGGCTTCTTCTGGGGGAACTGAAACCCCAACTACCCTCATTGTTGATGCTGCTTCTGCATCTGTTGCCACTGGGTCCTTCCAGCCTCTTTGGGGATTCCGCCGCGGGGACACTGTGGTTGGATCCACTAAATATGCGTGGGATTGGTCCTATCATGGTGTGACCCCCAAGGATTTTACTAATATTGTGGCTACCCTAGATCTGGAGAGGGTGAAGTTCATGGGTGCTCAGTCCATGGCCTCGGTATGTCCCTTTCTTAAAATTTCATTTTCTCTTTACTTATAGCAATTTTTTACCATATATTTTATGTGTGTTTCATTTCAGTCCAATGCTTATTTCCAAGCAGCTGTGAGGCCAGCCGAGTCATGGAAGAGGGCCTCGGACAAGGCTGATAACTCCCTCAGAAAGCAGCATAGGAAGTATGCTACCTTAGAGAGAAGGTTCAAGCGCAAGGAGGAGGAGCTCGGAGAGTCTAACGCTGAGCTGGTGGTGCTAAGGGCTGAGAAAGACAAGGTGATTGATAATTACTTGGACTTGGAGGAGTTCACTCAGTCTATGAGGGTGAGGAACGACTTGGTGTTCCCCGGGTTTTTCAGGACAGGCTGGGATACGACCCTCGGGACCGTGATTGAGGCTTGTCCTGATATTAACCCGGCGAACTATGTCTACCCTGATGACGAGGCTTTACTGCAGCGGTTTCGCACCCGAGTAGTTATCTCGGATCGTACTCCTCAGGACCCGCTTCTTCCTCCTCCCGAGTAATCTTCTAGGCCTTCTAGAGATGATAGCTCTTCCTCCTCCGGGACCGCTGAGACATCCAGCGAGAGTGGTGGGGATGATGATATGGATGCTGAGAACACTTCCGCCCCTTAGAGCTTTTCTAGCCCCGCGTGGCTTATTTATTTTATTTTTGAAACTATCTTTATCAGACTTTGTATTATTTATTTGAATCAGTTTTCTTTATCGAACTTTATGCTTTTATCTTATGCACTTAGTTTACTTGCCATGCCACAAGGATTTAAACATATTTGAAAACTTTCTAAATTTTATAAACTGTTGGGATCCACCCCTTACACAAGTCTTAATAACTCTCAAACCTTTAAAGAATAAAACTAAAATATGTAATCCTAAGCAAGCAAAGCTTCAAGGTGCTTTTCAACCTACTCGCCATCTTGACAAGTGAGAATCGTGCTCAACCATCTTACACATAGGAAATCTTCAGATTTTGTGTATGCCAAGTTCTCGGGACTTCAAAACCATCCATAGTCTCCAGCTTGTAAGTTCATCTTCCACGAATGTCTTTGACCTTGTATGGCCCTTCCCAATTTGGGGCAAGTTTACCTTTCTGCCCAATACCGGAAGCTTCCATCTTCCTCAGAACCAAGTCACCTTACTTCAAGAACCTTTCCTTAACCCTTAGGTTGTAGTAAAATGAGGCCTTCTTCTGATATTCCACTATCTTCGCATGTGCCTCATCTTGCACCTCATCAATCAGATCCAAGGCTAATCTTTGTCCTTCCTCATTTTCCTCAGCATTAAAAGCTAGAATTCTGAGAGATGAATGTGAGATCTCTACAGGAACAACCGCTTCTGCCCCATATGCCAGCATGAAGGGAGTTGCGCCAGTCGTGACCCTACAAGTAGTCCTATATGTCCATAACATCAGGAGTATTTCATCCACCCAATTTTTCCTCGACTTCTCGATCCTCTTCTTTAGTCCATCCAGGATTATTCGATTTGCCACTTATTCTTGCCCATTGGCTTTCGGGTGAGCTACGGAGGTAAACCGTAACTCAATCTCATTCTCCTCACAATACTTCTTGAATTCCTCGTTATTGAACTGCGTTCCATTATCGGTAACCAGGATACGGGGAATTCCATATCAGCACATGATATTTTCCCACATGAATTGTGCAACCTGCTTAGTTGTGATTTTGGCCAAAGGCTTGGCTTCAATCCATTTAGTAAAATAATCAATGGCTACAATAAGGAACTTCCTTTGTATCGTGGCCATGGGGAAAGATCCAAGTATATCCATTCCCCACATGGCAAAAGGGATGGGGGAGTTGATGGAGGTCAACATCTAGGGAGGTTGTCGAATGACAGGTGCATGTTTCTGACAGCGATCGCACTTCTTCACATACTCTTTAGCATCGACCATCATCTCTGGCCAATAGAAGCCTAAACGGGTTATCTTATGAGCCAGTGCTCTGCCCCCCCGGTGTTGCCCACCAATCAAAGAATATCTTAGTGCTCAGACAGTCAATCTTCATGCTTCAGTTACATCATTTGGCAACCAACCAGTCTGAATGTGGGTCTTTATGGGATCTATCCATGATGATCCCGGGCCTATGGGAGCTACAAGTTTAACGTCAATGCTTCGTGTCTTCAAAACACAGAAGTACACACTTTCTGAGCTCTTCTCTATCTCTAATGAAGCGAATTTAGACAACGCATCTGCCTTAGCATTTTCCTCCCTTGGAATGTGCTCAACATGGCATTCATGGAACTGAGTCATCACAGCCCTTACTAGGCGAACATACTTAGCCATCGTATCATCCCTTCCTTCAAACTCTCCCTTGACCTGAGATACGACCAACTTTGAGTCTCCACAGACTTTTAAGTTCTTGACTTTCAATGTCCCTGCTAGGCCGAGGCCAGCTATCAGAGCTTCATATTCTACTTCGTTGTTTGTAGTTGGGAAGTCTAGTTTTATAGCATATTCAATCAAGAAACCATCTGGGCTTTGTAAAACTAGCTCTGCCCCGCTGGAATTTGTTTTTGATGCTCCATCAAAATAGAGAACCCAATATTCCTTCTCTTTGTCTCCATTATCTCCTTATGTGTCTCGAGTTATAATATTTTCTTGCCCCCCGACTTCTTGGTTGGATATGGTACATTCTATCACGAAGTCAGCCAATGCATGGGCTTTTATTATCGTTCATGGCTTGTACTTGATGTCAAATTCTCCCAACTCTATTGCCCATTTGATCAGCCTCCCACTAGCCTTGGGACTATGAATAATATTTCTCAGGGGCTGATTTGTGAGCACCTCAATTTGATTAGCCTGAAAGTAAGGGCGTAACTTTCTTGAAGCCATTACCAAGGCTAAAGAAAATTTTTCAATACTTGAATAATTTAACTCAGTTCCATGCAAAATTTTGCTGACATAGTATATAGGTTTCTGGATTTTAAGTTCCTCCTTAACCAATACAGTGCTCAAGGCATTCTCCAAAATAGCCAAGTACAAGTATAAAACTTCATTCAAAGCTGGCTTGGCTAACAATGGGGCCTGGGCCATATATTTCTTCAACTCTTCGAATGCCTTCTGACTTTCCTCACTCCATACAAAATCCTTAACCTTCTTCAGGGACTTGAAGAATGACAAACACTTGACCCCGGACTTGGAGATGAATTGTCCTAATGTACCAACCCTTCCAGTGAGCTTTTGAATGTCTTTGATAGTTTTTGGTGGCTCCATGTCTAAGATTGCCCTTATTTTATCGGGATTGGACTCGATTCCTTTCTTGGAGACCATCAATCCCAAAAAATTTCCAGAACCAACTCCGAAAGCACACTTTACAGGATTTAACATCATCTTGTGGTATCTCAGGACCTCAAAAGCTTCCCTCATATGGGTTATATGGTCTGTCTTCACTAGACTCTTGACTAACATATCATAGACATAAACTTCCATAGTCTTGCCAATAAGATCCTTAAAATAATTATTTACCAACCCTTGATAGGTGGCTCCTGCATTCTTGAGACCAAATGCCATAACAAGATAACAATAAATACCATAGTCAGTGATGAATGATACCTTTGGGATGTCGTCCTTGTGCATCTTGGTTTGATTGTATCTACTAAATCCATCCATGAAGCTCAGCATCTCATGTCCAACGATAGCATATATTAATGTGTCTATCCTTGGCAGCGGAAAACAATCCTTGGGGCATGCATCATTCAGATCAGTGAAATCCACACGCATCCTCCATTTCCCATTAGCTTTCTTTACCATCACAAGGTACGCTAACCATTCTGGAAATTGTATATCCTCGATAAAACCAGCCTCTAAGAGCTTCTCTACATCTTGTTTAATAGCTTCTTGCCTTTCTGGGGCAAAGCTTCTCTTCTTTTGCTTCACCGTCTTTCAATTTGGATCCATATTTAGCTTATGAGTAATCAGTTCCGGGTCTATCACTGGCATATCAGCTACCGACCATGCAAACACATCATTATTTTCTTGTAAAAACTTCACCAACTCCCCTCTAAGGGGCTCCTCTAGCGATGCTCCCATGAAAGTCACTTTCTCGGAATCCTTAGGAGCCAAAAGAACTGAAATCAGGTCTTCAACCGGCTTCCCCCTTTTTTCATCATTCTCAGGGATGTCTAGGTCTTCAATAGGCAGAACCTTCCCCCCAGCTCCATCTGCCCTTAGGGAGGCCACGTAGCGACTTTTGGCCATCTTTTGATTTCCTCTTTCTTCTCCAATCCCTTCCCGAGTGGGGAACTTGTGATATCCCGTAAATTTTTAGGATTTAATATTATTAATATTTGGATTATTTTATATGATTGTTTCAATTGGGAAAGAATAAAATTATGGATATTTTATTCCTCCTTGATGAATTCGTGTCTTTAAATGATTTATGTGTTAACTGATAATTATGGTATCGATATGTCATTGTTGTGAGAATATTTAATTACTTTTACTATTTTCAAAAATATATTTAGTTTTATCTAGATTCTCCCTTGTAGCGGGTGAATTGTGAAAATATTAAAAAAAATTATATATAAATACTATTCTTTTATGTGTTAAGTGAATAATATTATATGAGTTATTTGAATTTTATGATATCTATATGACTTAGTGAGTAAATGCAAAAAAATAAATTATTCCAGTTTGGCGAGTTAGTATAAGGTTTAAAGTGTAATCAGTGATTACACAAAAGGAATTATAAATAAGGATTAAATAGGAAATTGGTAAGTATGAGATTTTATTAATTGATAGATATGATTATGTGTTATTTGATTCATATATGAGTGACACTGTGGTCAAAATGTTTTTTTAAGATATTTTCATGATTTATTATGTAAAAAATGAGGTTTAGTGGATTTTTAAATATTTTTAATAAATCATCGGTATATGATTGAATCATGAAACTTATTTTATTACCTCTAAAATACCCTAAGAGACATTTTAAAAATAATAGTTGAATTTATATTGAGATTAGAGTATTTTAAAATAATTTAATGAGCTTTATTTCTATTTTTGAGCATTATTTTGCAAAATTCGTATAAAATAAATCGTTTGCTCAAAAATTATTTTAAAAATATGGGGACGAAGCTAATTTTGTTCTCTACATTTTAAAAATAATTTTAGTATAATTATCACCCTTTACAATGCAGAGAAATAGTACTCAAATTCGTTTTTATGTATTTTTGTGTAAAGAAAATGGTAAGTAAAAATCTTTAGCAAATTACAGGAATACCCCTGCCTCTTTTCTCTTAAAACCAGAAGGCCCAATTTCATTTCTCCCCTTTCATTCTCTCATATCTCTCCCGGGTCTCTCTTAAATCTCTCATTCTCTCGACCCTCTGTTCACTCTCGTCTTCCCCTAGCAACTCACTCCGTTTTTCCACCGTTTCAAAAGTATATACCTTTGTTTCTCTGTTATTGCTTGTATATAAGTCGATTTTACTTGGATTGCTTTTGATTAAACTGTGTTGATTGGGGTTTTGATTGCTGATGTAAATTTTGATGGTTGGTGATGATTGTGGAGTAAGGGAGTCATCGTTCGAGTTCAGAGCTCGAGAAAGCGTGTCTTCTCGAGCAGCGACTGGCCATGACGATGAACAACCGTGAGCCGTGGATGAGGTTTTGAATAATTTGAATGGTGAATTACTTGAAGACTTGATTGTTGATGAATGGTTGCAGGATAAATTTATTATTGAACTAGTTAGTGGTTTTAAGTGTCAGTTAGTGTTGGGTAATATGGAATCATGAGTCTAGTTAATTTCTTATCGAATTGCTATCTCGGACACTTTGTTTTGTGATTCCTGTTAGTCGTATCTTGTTAATTGTAAGTGTATGTGTCTTATGGCTTCAGTGTATAGAATCTTGTTATCGAATGTTGCTTGTTGGTTGCTAGGCCCTAAGAATCGATATTTGGTAATGCTACGTGTGGTCACATGCTGTTAGGGCCTATTTGAATACTTATGGCTATTTAGGGAGGGGAATTTTTATATTTCTTCAGTATATAAGCTTTTATATGTATTTATCCTTACCTCGAATGGTTCACTAATTTTAGGAGTTAACCTGTCCCTTCTACTTAGACTTATCCAGTTTCTTATAAGATGACACTTTTACTAACACTACTAGTCCTATTTCTATATTCATATTCTTTCTCAATATAATTTCGCCTTCTTCCTTTGTCTACTCCGAGCTGCTTCAATCAATATCATTACGCTCTTGCTGTGCTGATCTAACTTAGAATTTGACAACTTTCTTTCTCCCACTTTATTTTAATAGAAATGGGAACCTATACTTGCATTCACATGAAGCTTGGTAAAGTGGCATTCCAAAGTTGACATTGCTAATAAATGATCATTCCAGTGTTTCCTTAAAACTCCACCTCTCAACATATTTTACCTTTCCTGAATCACTTTTGTACCTTGACTCTCTATTCAAAAATGATAGGCGGTACTCGTTTTCAACCTGGTTTCCAAACATTTAAACATCTCTTACTCTTTCCAATTCGTTTACTAACTCCTCGGTGGTCTTATTTACATCCAATCCTTTCTGTCGACATAAGGCATCTGTTACCATACAGCTTTGTTTAGGTAGTCGTTAATGGATTAATTCAGAATCTTTTGTTAACCTCGGTCAAAATTTTATTCTTGAAGACTCAGCGTATAGTTGCTTTCCTTCTGATCTTTGGAGAAAGAAAAAAAATCTTTGGGCATTCCATACAGGCTTTCTTATTCTTTGAATAACTGAGGATGTTGTCAATAAATATAATTTGCTTACCCAAGTACTCCTTATACACCACGTTCCTTAATTCCTTGTAACCACCTGATACACTTGTCATTTCACATAATATCATCAGAGCTTGCAATGCTCTGAACTCACTTTGATCGTAATCTCTGATATTTTCTCAGGTCAGATCTTAAATTAATTCTCAATGCATAACATACTTCTTAAATTAGGTCTTATAAATAATCAATTCTTTATAGGGTCTCACATCTTCTTATTCATTATTTTGTTAGACTCCCGATAATCAGTACATACTCTTATAATTTCATTTCTTTTCTTCATACGAATATGTAAATTATATGCTGTTATGGATAAAAAACTAAGGTTATTATTTGCTGTATTTATTGCTAAGGTTCAGGAGCTCAAGGCCTTTAATGGCTGCTCTCGTGTTTCGTAGCTTAACTCTGCCTTTACGAGATGCCTACGTATCTCTGTGAATTAGAGAATCAAGCCAAAAAACGTAGTTCTGATTGGTGGGGGTGAGACCCCTTATATAGATGTTGGGAGTCCTTGAATTGGACTTGGTATAGGAGACTTGGTGGGCAAGTCTCATAATTAGAATGGACTTTGGAGTCCTAGATAGTAGAAAACTGATTCCTTATCCTTTTAGGTCCCCTTAAGGCTAATCTCCAAAGATTTATATCCTTATCGGGACTCTTTTCAACATCTGATTTGTCCCTTATTAATTAATTTCGTAATTAATTAATAATCAGGGCTTTTGGGCCTTTTTTATTCCATCAGGCCTGATCTGGTCCATCAGGCTTAACCTTTCTGGTCTGAGTATCATATATCTTTTTATTGGGCCTAGCAGCCCACAGCTTGTACAATTAATGCAGTATTTAATTATACAATCATAATTTATTTATCCCTATCATTTGCCCCCCAACTTTTGGGAAACATCGATTAGGTTTCGCAAAAGTTAAGTCTATTCGTTCCCTTACAGGGTTTCATTTTTCCGTAAAGTGTGGAGCGACCTACACATTTACAATGAATTTTTTCCTTTTATTCAGGAATTATCTTAATTTCCAGGAATTTTTCCCTTATTTCCGGGATTCTTCCCTTATTTTCTGGATTTTTCCCTAATTTTCTGGGATTTTCCCTAATTTTCTGGGATTTTCCCTAATTTTCTGGGATTTTTCCCTATTTTCTGAAAATATTTAAGGAATTTCTGGATTTTTTCCCTAATTTCTGGGATTTATCCTTTAATTTTTCTGGATTTATTCCTAATTTCTGGGATCCTTTTCTGGATTTATTCCTTATTTCTGAAAATATTAACATTTTTCAGAAAATATTTAAGGAATTTTCTTATTTTTCTAATTAAATGATCAGAAAAACAGAACTTTTGCTGCTCAGTACATCCTAGGCGTTGTTGATCCACGCCTAGGAGACAGTTTCCTAACAACGTCTAGGAAACTTGCGTCCTGGGCGTTGTTGGAGGCTGATGCTTCCTGGGCGTTGTTGATCCACGCCTAGGAGACGGTTTCCTAACAACGTCTAGGAAACTTGCGTCCTGGGCGTTGTTGGAGACAGATGCTTTCATAGATCCTAGACGTTGTGCACCCACGCCTAGGAGACAGTTTTCTAACAACGTCTAGGAAACTTGTGTCCTGGGCGTTGTTGAAGATAGATGCTTCCTGGGCGTTGTTGTACCACGCCTAGGAGCCACACTTCTAACAACGGCTAGGGACGATGCATCCTGAGCGTTGTTGGGGACAAATGCTTCCTGGGCGTTGTTGTACCACGCCTAGGAGCCACACTTCTAACAACGTCTAGGGACGATGCATCCTGAACGTTGTTGGGGCTGTTCGAGCCTTGATTCATTCAATGAACTTTGATTTTAAATCTTTTCAAAATTCAAATCTTATGGGCTTCCCGCCTTTTTCTTAGGCCCAGGCCCGTTTGTGCATCTTTGAGCTCCTCTATATAAGAGGTGGAGTGTGAGTTCATTTCTCACACTTCACTTTCACAAAAATTTCTAAATTTCAACTCTGCAATTAGTCTCTCAAGAATCGCCACCTCCAAGCGATTTCCGGCTTTCTACTCCGCCGCTTTCTGGGCTTATTTTGAAGATTCCGTTTGAATCTTCATCTTCTTTACTTACTTTCAAGAGCTTCCTGGGTTTTTGTCTTCATTCATGGCGGATTCCGATTCATCTCACTCCCATGTCCCCCAAGCTGTTGCCCGTCCCTCTAGGGCCAGCCGAGGTAAAAAATCTCTTGTACATTCCTCAGTTATTTCTCTTAGGGATCTTTTAACCGAATTTGGGCAAGCCTTTCCTAATATGTTACACTTAGATGCATATAATTATCCTTCTAGATTTGGTCCAGATCAAGTAGGTACCATAGCCCGCCTTTTTGGCATTTCTCACCCTTATAGGGCCGAGGCTCCAGGCCCAAATGATAGGGCCTGCTACCCAAAACCTGGGGCCATTCGGGTCTATAAGGAAACCTTCTATGCTGGTTTTCACCTACCTCCTCATCCTTTTGTTTTTCGCCTTTTGGCTGAGGCCCGAGTCTGTCCGACCCAACTCACACCCAACTCTTGGCGTTTTATTCACTGTTATATGGCCCAATCTCGTAAACACGGTTTTGAGCCAAATGTTTGTGTCTTTCGTTATTTATTTAAATTTGTAAATGCTTCTGAGGACCAAGGATGGGTCAAAATAGTTCATAGATCCTTGGCTCATTCCTGCTTTATTTCTGGCACCAATCCCGACTCGTATCCAACATGGAAGAGTGAGTGGTTTTATATATTTCTGGATTCCGAGGAGGGTTGGGACCATTTTTTCAGGCCCAACTTCTCAAAAAGTATAGACGGGTCTTTAAGAGACCTAAAATTGGGGATAGATGAGGATGTGGCCATCAAGGCCATTACTGCTGATAACTTGCACCATTGCGCTCTCATCCTTTCAGAGGGTAATTTGCAAGGTTTAGGTCTAAGTGACCTTGGTCCCGAGGGTATTTCTTTCCACTTTTTGTTCCATTTCCTCCATTCTCTATTTGTCCTTTTTCTTACGTGCTCGTGTTTGCCTGCAGCTAGGGCCGCTTTGGACACGATCTTCAAGAAGCGGGAGGCCCGTGCCGCCAAGGGCTCTGCTGTTGAGAGCCACCGCGACAAGCGGGTTAGGATTGGTGACGGCCCTTTAGTCACGGTTCAGGAGGCCGTCCCTACTTTTTTATCCCAGAGGCCTCCTAGCCTTGATGAAGATAACTCTCCCTTCACTGTCACTTGGGGCCTTCAGAGGAGGGACACGGTGGTAGGGAGTTCCGAGGCTGCCGCCATTTGGTCTCAGAGTGTGATCACGCCTCGTGACAGGGCTGAGATCGTCGAGTCTTCTGATGACCTACAGATTGAACGTCTGGGTGCTCAGGCCGTGGCTTCTGTAAGCCTCTTCCTTTTTTAACTGTTTTTTTTATTACTTACTGTACTTTGATATGTTCGTGCAGATGAATACCTATCTCCAGGCTACCCTTCACAATTTGAAGGATGTGAGGACCAGCCTAACTATTGCTGAGAGGGACAGGGATAGGTACCTCAAGGCTTCCGAGGCCAACTTCACTCGTTTCCGTGAGGTAGAGAAGGAGCTGGCGGACGAGAAGGAGAAAGTTCGTAAGCTGGAGCTGGATGCTCAAAGGGCCCGAGCTGAGGTGATAGCTGAGTATAAGGCATCTCAGGACTTTCAGGATGTCCTAAATGCTGAGTACGATGCTAACTTCCCGGAGACCTTTTCTAGCTGTTGGGAGCAGATAGTAGAGGAGATTGGGAAGAAGATTCCGGAGGTGACTCTCACTGCCTATCCAGTCCCTGATATTCCTGGGAAAGAGCCTCTTCTTGATGATATCCCTCTTTCTCCTATTCTTGCTTCTTCTGCTGAGGCCGAAGCTGTTTCTCCTCGAGGTGCTGATCCTGTTCCAGTTCCTTCTTCTGCTGCCAATGAAGGAAACATCGATGATGACTTCTTCAAGGATCTTTGAGTATTTTGTTTTTCTTGTTTGGCCCATTGTGGCTTTCTATGTATTGACTTAATCGTATTCAAAACTTATTACCCTTCGGGGCTTGTATTCTATATGTTGCTTTTCTTGCCTCTTTCTATCTTTGAGTTTACAATCTTAATATGCATTTGAATCTTAAACATCCTTAGATTGAAATAATTTCAAACTCTTTAAAATGAAGTCTGGTTTTTCAAAACCTTACATAGCATGGGTTCGACCCTAATTAATAATAACTAGACAAAGTAAATTCTACTGGAATATAAAATCCTACGCAAGCAAAGCTTCAAGGTGCTTTTAAACCTACTTGTCATAATGACAAGTGAGAATCGTACTTCGCCTATCTTACACGTAGTAAACCTTCAGGTTTTGTGCGTGCCAGGTCCTCGGGACTTCAAAACCATCCATAGTTTCCAGCTTGTAGGTTCCTCTACCCTGAACGCTCTTGACTCTGTACGGCCCTTCCCAATTTGGGGCTAGCTTTCCTTTCTGTCCGACACCAGAAGCCTCTATTTTTCTCAAGACTAGATCGCCTTGTTTAAAAAACCTTTCTTTAACCCTTAGGTTGTAGTAGAATGAAGCATTTTCTGATATTCTACTACCTTTGCATGTGCCGTATCTCGCACTTCATCGATCAGATCCAGGGCTAACCTCTGCCCTTCCTCATTTTCTTCTGCATTGAAAGCCTGAATCCTTGGAGAGGAATGTGATATCTCTACTGGAACTACTGCTTCTGCCCCATACGCCAACATGAAGGGAGTTGCTCCTGTCGTAACTCTACAGGTAGTCCTATAGGCCCATAATATGGGAAGTATCTCATCCACCCAATTATTTATTGACTTCTCGATCCTTTTCTTTAATCCATCCAGGATTATTCGATTTGCTACTTCTGCTTGCCCATTAGCTTGTGGGTGAGCCACAGAGGTGAACCATAACTCAATTTCATTTTCTTCACAATACTTCTTGAATTCCTCGTTGTTGAATTGTGTTCCATTGTCAGTGACGAGGATACGGGGAATTCCATATCGGCACATAATGTTTTCCCACAGGAATTGTGCAACCTGTTTAGTTGTGATTTTGGCCAAGGGTTTGGCTTCAATCCACTTAGTGAAATAATCAATGGCTACAATCAGAAACTTCCTTTGTGCTGTGGCCATAGGGAAAGGCCCTAGAATATCCATCCCCCACATAGCAAAGGGGATTGGGGAGTTGATAGAGGTCAGCATCTCGGGGGTAGTCTAACAACTGGTGCATGCTTCTGACAGCGATCACACTTCTTCACATATTCTTTGGCATCAGCCATCATTTCTGGCCAATAAAAGCCTAAACGGGTTATCTTATGAGCCAAGGCCCTGCCCCCCAAGTGTTGTCCACAAATACCTTCATGCACTTCTTCAAGAGCCAAGCGTGCCTCATCGGGCCTGAGACACCTCAAGTAGGGAACCACGAAAGATCTTTTGTAAAGAATCCCATCTATCAAAGAGTACTTTAGTGCCCGAACAGTTAACTTCCGTGCTTCAGTTGCATCACTTGGCAACCAATCGGTCTGAATGTGAGCCTTGATGGGATCAATCCATGACGTCCCCAAGCCTATGGGAGCCACTAGCTTAACATCTATGCTTCGTGTCTTCAAAACACGGAAGTACACACTTCCTGAACTTTCTTCAATCTCAGATGAAGCAAACTTTGATAACGCATCTGCCTTAACATTTTCTTCCCTTGGAATGTGTTCAACATGGCATTCATTAAATTGGGTCATCACAGCCCTTACTAGGCGGACATACTTAGCCATCGTTTCATCCCTTGCCTCGAATTCTCCCTTTACCTGGGATATGATCAGCTTCGAGTCTCCACGGACCTTTAAGTTTTTGACTCTAAGTGTCCCAGCTAGACCAAGGCCAGCTATCAGGGCTTCATACTCTGCCTCATTGTTTGTGGTTGGGAAGTCTAGCTTCATAGCATACTCAATTAAGAATCCATCAGGGCTTTGCAAAACCAATCCTGCTCCACTGGAGTTTGTTTTTGATGCCCCATCAAAATAGAGAACCCAATATTCTTTATCATCCTTCTCTTTGTCCCCATTGTCGACTCCCTTGTCTTGAGGTATGGTATCTTCCTGCCCCCCAACTTCTTGGTTGGGTATGGTACATTCCACCACGAAGTCGGCTAGTGCCTGGGCTTTTATAGCCGTGCGCGGCTTATACTTGAGATCGAACTCTCCCAACTCTATTGCCCACTTAATCAGTCTCCCACTTGCCTTGGGACTGTGAATGATGTTACTCAGTGGCTGATTTGTTAGCACTTCAATCCGGTGAGCTTGAAAATAAGGACGCAGCTTTCTTGAAGCCATTACCAAGGCTAAAGCGAATTTCTCAATGGCTGAATAATTCAACTCAGCACCATGCAAAATTTTGCTGACATAGTATACGGGTTTCTGGACTTTCAGTTCCTCCTTAACCAACACGGCGCTCAAGGCGCTTTCTGAAACAGCCAAGTACAAGAATAAAACTTCATTCAGAACTGGCTTGGCCAACAACGGGGCCTGGCCCATATACTTCTTTAACTCTTCAAATGCCTTCTGATTTTCCTCACTCCATACAAAGTCTTTGATGTTCTTTAGTGACTTGAAAAATGACAAGCACTTGTCTCCTGACTTGGAGATGAATCGTCCTAACGCAGCAACCCTTCCTGTGAGCTTCTGAACATCCTTGACAGTTTTGGGGGGTTCCATGTCCAGGATTGCCTTTATTTTATCGGGGTTTGCCTCAATTCCCCTCTTCGAGACCATCAATCCCAAGAATTTTCCAGATCCTACTCCGAAAGCACACTTCGTCGGATTCAACATCATCTTGTGGTACCTCAGGACCTCAAAAGCTTCCCTTAAATGGGCTATATGATCAGTCTTTACTAGACTCTTGACTAACATGTCATCAACATAGACTTCCATAGTCTTACCAATAAGATCCTTAAAAATTCTATTCACCAACCTTTGATAGGTGGCTCCTACATTCTTGAGACCAACGCCATAACAAGATAACAATAAACACCAAAGTCAGTGATAAATGATACCTTTGGAATGTCATCCTTATGCATTTTGATCTGGTTGTATCCGCTAAACCCATCCATGAAACTCAGCATCTCATGTCCAGCGGTGGCATCAATCAAAGTATCAATTCTAGGCAGCGGAAAACAGTCTTTGGGGCATGCATCATTCAGATCGGTGAAGTCTATACACATCCTCCACTTTCCATTAGCCTTCTTCACCATTACAGGGTTTGCTAACCACTCCGGAAATTGAATCTCCTCAATGAAACCAGCCTCTAAGAGCTTTTCCACTTCCTGCTTTATAGCCTCTTGTCTTTCCGGGGCAAAATTTCTTTTCTTTTGTTTCACTGTCTTCCGGCTTGGATCTATGTTTAGCTTGTGAGTAATTAACTCCGGGTCTATGCCTGGCATATCAGCTGCTGACCATGCAAACACATCACTATTTTCTTGCAAAAATTTCACTAACTTCCCTCTAAGGGGCTCCTCTAATGTGGCTCCAATGAAAGTCGTCCTCTCAGGATTCTCGGGGTCTAAAGGAACCGAAACCAATTCTTCTGCTGGCCTTCCTCTATTCTCATCATTTTCTCGAACATCCATATCTTCAATAGGAAGAACCTGCCCCCCGACTCCATCTGCCCTCAAAGAGGCCACATAACAGTTTCTAGCCATTTTTTGATCTCCTCTCTCTTCTCCAATCCCGTTTCGGGTGGGAAACTTCATGACTGAATGGTAGGAAGAGGGGACTGCCTTGAAGGCATGTATCCCTGTTCTCCCCATGATAGCATTATAAGTTGAACTAGCCTTTACCACCACGAAATCCAGCATCTGCGTTGCTTGCCTTGGCTCCGTACCTATGGTGGTTGGCAATTTGATTATCCCTTCCACAGGACATTCTACTCCAGCAAATCCATATATCGGCATGTCGGTTGGTGTTAACTGGGAGTCGTTATATCCCATCCTTAGAAAGGTGTCGTGGAGCAAGATATCCACAGAAGCACCATTATCCACAAGGACCCTCTTAACCGGGCTATTTCCTATTATTGGTGTTATGACCAGCGGGTCGTCATGGGGAAACTTTACATCCTCTAGGTCGGAATCATCAAAAGCCAATGTTACTTCTGTCCTGGCCCTCTTCGGGGCTTCTCCAACAATATGCATAACCTCTCTAGTATATGCCTTTCTGGAATTTTTGGACAATCCAGCAGCAGTTGGACCTCCAAAGATCGTGTTTATCACAGGCCCTCGAGGTCTCGGCCCTCCATAAATGGTGTTTATAACTGGTCCTCTAGGCTGGGGGTTTCGCCCCTGATCGTCTTGGTCCCTCCTACGATCTTCAAAGTTCTTCCTTCCATTATTATTCCTATCCCCTCCTTCTCCAGTGTATTTGTTCAATCTTCCTTTTCGAATGAGGAACTCAATTTCATCTTTCAATTGCCTACACTCATCGGTGTCATGGCCAACATCTTTGTGAAACCTGCAATACTTGCTCTTATCTAGCTTGGCGGGATCAGCCTTCAAGGGCTTAGGCCAGCGAACATCTCTGTCTTTCTCAATCTCCATCAAAATCTGACTTCTAGGAGCATTAAGCTTAGCGTATTCAGTGAACTTTTGCCCAGGTCCTCCCTTCTTGGGGGTTGAATCAGGGTTTTGTTCGGTTCTAGGATATTTGTCCTTTGCAATATATTCTAAATCAGTTTTTCGCTTCTTGCCTCCAGTGGGCTCATTACTTACTACGGTCTTCCTCATGCTTTCTTCCACCTTGATATACTTCCCTGCCCTCTCTTGGAGTTGCAACATGTTTTCAGAGGGACGTTTGGCCAAGGACATCTTGAAAAACTCATCCATGGTTCCTTGTTGTAGTGCTATCATGGCTACCTTATCATCAAGGTCCGGGACTTTTAAAGCCTCCTTTGTAAAACGATTCAGGTAATCTCTCAAGGATTCCTTAGCTCCCTGCACAAGACTCATAAGGGATGCTGAACTTTTCTCATGGACTCTTCCACTGATGAATTACTTAATAAAAGCCTGACTTAATTCTCTGAACGATCCAATAGAATTTGGGGGCAGGCGATTGTACCATCTTTGAGCCATACCCGACAGGGTTTGAGGGAAGGCCCGACACTTTATAGAATCATTCACGGGTTGCAGCAGCAGTGTATTGGAGAATGTCCTAACATGATTTGCGGGGTCTCCCGTGCCATCATAGGCTTTGATAGTGGGCATCTTGAATTTCCTTGAGATATGGGCATTCATTATCTCTTCTGTGAAGGGTGGAGTTGGATCATCAGGATCTCCAAGGGGAAGGAGATTGCTTGGATCAGTTCTTGGGACAACAGCCCTTCTTCTTACCAGACCATCCAGGTCTATGACAGGAGGAGGATTTCTCCCCCTAGGAGGTATCTGGGGTCTGGTGGCCTGGTGAGCTTCCAAATCACGCCTCAGCCTTTGGATTTCAGCCTCATGAGCCCTGATCCTTTCCTGTACTTCTTGGGGATTCGCCCCTGGGGTGCTTTGGGGGTGTTGCCTTCCATCGGCCATTGGCTCTTTTCCAGGACGCCTCCTTCTCGGGGCCACTTCATCATCCGAAGATTCGGAGTCTCTCTCAGTATAAGGACCAGAAAATTCCCGATCCTCAGGAATAGGACCCAAACCTCGTATATAGGGGGTGACTGCCCTCGTGCTTCGCCTCGCCCAGCATATCCGCTTCCTCCAACCTCAGGGCGAAGGGGCATTCCATAAGGGGGGTTAGTAGTAACAACAGTTGAATTTTCATACCCGACGGGTCGAGAATTCACAGGTATATGTACTTGTTGAACTTGAGGATTCGTACCTTGAATAGTCGGGGGAGTTGTCCCTTGTGGCTGAGGTTGAGTTGCCCCTGTCTGGGCTTCCCCCTGAGTAGATGCATGAGTTGAATGGGGAGGAACCTCCATGGTTGATGAAATCACCTGGGTTGTCTCTGATGGTGTTCCTTCCTCTAGAGCTCCAATTGTTCTCCGTGTTCTCGCCATGGTTGTTGTTGCTTTTCCCACAGACGGCACCAAATGTTATGGATAAAAAACTAAGGTTATTATTTGCTGTATTTATTGCTAAGGTTCAGGAGCTCAAGGCCTTTAATGGCTGCTCTCGTGTTTCGTAGCTTAACTCTGCCTTTACGAGATGCCTACGTATCTCTGTGAATTAGAGAATCAAGCCAAAAAATGTAGTTCTGATTGGTGGAGGTGAGACCCCTTATATAGATGTTGGGAGTCCTTGAATTGGACTTGGTATAGGAGACTTGGTGGGCAAGTCTCATAATTAGAATGGACTTTGGAGTCCTAGATAGTAGGAAACTGATTCCTTATCCTTTTAGGTCCCCTTGAGGCTAATCTCCAAGGATTTATATCCTTATCGGGACTCTTTTCAACATCTGATTTGTCCCTTATTAATTAATTTCGTAATTAATTAATAATCAGGGCTTTTGGGCCTTTTTTATTCCATCAGGCCTGATCTGGTCCATCAGGCTTAACCTTTCTGGTCTGAGTATCATATATCTTTTTATTGGGCCTAGCAGCCCACAGCTTGTACAATTAATGCAGTATTTAATTATACAATCATAATTTATTTATCCCTATCATATGCTGAGTTTCTGAAGGTTTTATGTATTAGTTTAAGTCTTTCATTCACATGCTATGGAATGCTCTGTACACTCTGTTGTGTATGCACGAAATTTTCTCCACCTGATTGCCTATTAACCATTAGAACATAAAGATTGACCCTTTATTGAATAACTATATGATTCTGGCCTATATAGAATGTGTATTGATACTAGACCTTAGCTAATATACTTTAATGGAATCTATATGCTAAGTGTTTGATTATTTGATTAATAGAGTATGGGTTTATCTCTTTCTAGACTTGATTCCTAAAATATATAATTATTTGATTATAAGCTTTGGTTGTGATCATTGATTCATGGGATCTTGAACTATGTTTTTATATAAGTTGAGTCTATTTTTTTTCTTTCTTTCATGGTATATTATTTTTGTGTTCATAAGTTGGTTGGACAATTATATTATGCTTGGAATTGATTAAAGTTGTTAATTAGGTTTAAGGAAAATTCAATATTTTCCAGGAAATTGTCCTGTTTTGGATGACTGTTTTGAGACGTTTAGAGACCTAATTGCTTGATGGTTAAAACATAATAATTATAGGTTTATGTTTGAATTATATTTCTGCAAAATTTGGTTACTACCAGACTTGCACAAGTTTAGATACAATTTATTTAGTGCAAGGTGCGCAGAATTTCTGGTCAGGATCTGTTAGCCTTAGTGACGACTATGTTCAGGGGCTCTAAATACCTTACTTTCATCTGAAATTTTTATGGTAGTTAGATATATGAATCAGTTAATTCTCCGCCAAATTTCACTACAACAGACCTATTTATGAATTTATTAAAAATCCAGAGGCCAACTTAGTTTCTGTGAAATCGAGCAACCAAGATATTTGTTATGTGTTTTTATATGTTTAATTGTTTACAAAGCTTTTGTTTGCACTTGATGTTAAATGAGAATATATAGCAATGTGTTTTATGGAAATACATGTTAGTATATGCCTATTTGAGATTGAGTTTCGTTGCTAATTATTAGAGTGTGATTTGAATATATGTATAGTTACTAGTCTATGTGATATATGTGCAAGGTGATTTATTTAAGTGTTTACTCAAGTTGAATTGGTGATGCTAAATTATATAACTGTAAGTTCAAATATTATAAATTATTATGTATACTTAATTGTTTAGGTGTCGCAAGTCTGGGCGGGTAATTTTCCTTAATTGTTTAGGTGCCGCAAGTCTGGGCGGGTACTTTTCTTAGTTGTTTACTTTTATGTTGCTGCAAGTTGAGGCAGCTTTATTTTGTTTAGTTATAAGATTAAATTGTGGAATTGAAAAACAGGTGGATAGTCCTAATTACGAATACTTCATGCCAAAATTTTCTAAAATTCCCCTGTATCTAAATCTATTTGACTTATTTGATTTCAATTATTTGAAAGCATGTTATGATTGTTAGTCATAACACGTATAGGATATGTCTGGGTAAGAACATTGAAATGACTTGTGGGTTGTATTTGTGGTGTGGTTATTCAGGGTATTGTCCATATTACGAATAGGTCATGCCAAATTTTCCGTAAAAATATTATCATAAGTTACACGTTCTCGTGTTAAATAATATTCTGAGTTGGTAGTAAGTTTTAAACTATAATATGTGCTACTTGTTATATGCTATATAATATGCCATATATATATATATATATATATATATATATATCGCGAAAGGGTAGAAATAAGATAATCATTTCAGAAGGATACTAAAGTAGTATCTTTTTGCTTATGATAGGATCGGGCATTAAGGGCGTGAGACCAAGCAAAAGAAAAGAAAAAGGGAGAGTTGCATAGGGGTTCAGTAGTTACGGATGGTTCGAGACGAACAGAACCAGACGTTGGGGATCAAGACTGAAGTTGGATAAGATTTCGTATCAGATCGTAGTAACTGCATTAGCGACATATCAAAGAATTAATAATAGGAAATGGTGACGTCTTGAGAAAGCATCATGAGATATTTGTGTTATTGCGAGTGTGTATGATTGCTAAGGACCAAAACCCCTGACTTCACTTATTATTCAAGTGACATTTATTTCGAATCATATTATGCAAGTATCTCTATCATCACTTATTGTTCAAGTGATAATTATTTTAAATCTTTTCATGCAAGTATTGCTTTCCTCAGTTCGGAATAGATAAATGTTTTACATATCGCTGAATTAAATAATTCTATTTATGCAAGTATTCTTCTGCTATTCTAGGTTCAGAATAGCTAAGTGATTTTACGTATCAAATTACCGGATTTATAAATGTTTTGGATTTTGAGAAAGATGATTTTGTTGCGAGTATTCCGGCCCAAGTAAATGGGGGAATAAAATTATTTAGGATGTCGAATGATTCGGCTCCTTTTTCAATAAAAAAAGTTTTTAAGATTGGAATGGTTACTGGTTACAGCGTAGGTGATCGAGATATCGGTCCAGCTGTAATATCTTTCAAGGCTAGTTAAGCCTTTTCTGGCACCCTATAGGTACCGTATGTCTTCGGGAGACGAGTAGTACCTATATTTACGGTATGGCTGCGGGATACCGGTGTTGTTTCGCGACTGATCATCGAAAACAACATGAAATATTATTGGTTCCAATCTAAAATATGGTTTTCTAAATTGTTTTGATAATCATAGAATAAATGATTTATCAACTGATTCTGTTTTGGATTAAAAGTACTGATTCTGTTTTGGATTAAAAGTGAATTGCGGTTTTGATTCAGATTCTGATTTATGCTGATACTTATGTTGTTGTTAAATATCAAAGGTGGTATTAGTATAGATGATTGATGTTGACTTCAGTATGGAATGTTGTGAGCATCAAAGTTTGTATTGATATCTAATTTGATATGACAACAAAATAAGTATTAATTTCAAGAGTTCGGTTTTGAGTAAAGTTTATGATTCAATCCATAATCACTGCTTCTTGTTATTGTTGTTTATGATATTTCCGTAAACACAGTTTTACGAGTTTTATTCTCGTCAAGATTCAAAGCATTGCTGAAGCCTTTCGCTTGAAAATATCAAAAAGAGTTTTTTGGTTCAGCAATTATGATTTTAAATGTTTTGCTCTAATGCAGATGTCGATTTTATATCAAAAGACCCTATATATGCTATAATGATCTTGCTGAGCATTTCTTCCGCTCATACTTGCCTATTTTCAAATTTAACCTCCAGTGAGGATTAGCTTGCGCTGTTTAGCTGCGTAATTCGAGGAAGCAAAGAAGAAGCTCTTGGAAGGTGGCTGGTCCAGGGTTTGCGGGCTAGTGTAAGTTTTATTATATAAAGTGTTTATATTATATTATATTATAGTTATGTATTTTATATGGGCCTAGTATACTTCATTTCAAAGTTATACTGGTGGGTTCAGTTTTGAATTGGATTTGTTGAAAAGAGTTTTAAAAGAAAGTGAAAATTTATTTGTGGAATTTGGATATCTTGTTTCTAGAACTGTAACCTTAAAAGATCTTGGATTAGTTTGGGGTCATTTATGCTAAATATATTCCGCTGGAATTTATTTATCAATTAAACAGGTTGATTTGGATTGAGGTTTCTTCGTGACGACCAAATCCTCTGACCCCAGATTTGGGGGCGTTACAGAATTTCATTACTGAATGGTAAGAAGAGGGGACTGCCTTAAAAGCATGTATTCCCGTTCTCCCCATAATTGCATTGTAAGTTGATCTGGCCTTCACTACTACAAATTCTAGCATTTGTGTCGCTTGTTTTGGTTCCTGACCTATGGTCATTGGCAATTTAATTATCCCTTCCACGGGGACTCCACTCCAGCAAATCCATATATCGGCATATCAGTCGGGGTCAATTGAGAATCGTTGTAACCCATCCTTATAAAAGCATCGTGGAGCAGAATGTCTACTGAAGCTCCATTGTCTACAAGGACTCTCTTCACTGGGTTGTTGCCTATTACTGGTGTTATGACCAACAGGTCGTCGTGGGGAAATTTCACACCCTCTAAGTCAGAATCATCAAATGTCATTGTTACTCCTGTCCTAGCCCTCTTCGGGGCTTCTCCCATAATATGCATGACTTTTCTAGTGTATGCTTTCCTTGAACTCTTTGATGTTCCAGCAGCAGTTGGCCCTCCAAATATCGTATTTATCACTGGTCCTCGGGGTCATGGTCCTTCAGAGATTGCATTAATCACCGGTCCCTTTGGTGGGGGGTTTCACCCTTGATCATCCTGATCCCTTCTACGATCATCAAAGTTTCTTCTTCCGTTATTATTCCTATCTCCTCCATCTCCAGTATACTTGCTTAACCTTCCCTTTTGAATTAGGAACTTTATCTCATCTTTTATTTGCCTACATTCGTCGGTGTCGTGTCCTGCGTCCTTATGAAACCTATAATACTTGCTTTTATCCAACTTAATAGGATCTGCCTTTAGGGGTTTAGGCAAACGAATTTCCCTATCTCTTTCGATCTCCATCAAGATCTGACTCCTAGGGGCGTTCAGTTTGGAATACTCGGTGAACTTTTGCCCGGGTCCTCCCTTCTTTGGGGCTGAATCAGTGCTCGCCTCAGTTCTAGGATACTTGTCCCTAGAATTATATTCTACATCAGTCTTCCGCTACTTACTCCCAGCAGGCTCATTATTCACTACTGTCTTTCTCATGCTCTCATCCACCTTGATGTACTTTCCGGCTCTATCTTGGAGTTGTAACATGCTTTCAGGGGAGGCATTTGGCTAATGACATCTTAAAGGACTCGTCTCTAGTTCATTGTTGTAGTGCTATCATAGCCACCTTATCATCAAGGTCTGGGACTTTTAAAGCTTCCTTTGTGAAACGATTCAGGTAGTCTCTCAAGGATTCCTTTGCTCCCTGCACTATGCTCCTGAGGGATGCCGAAATTTTCTCGTGCACTCTCCCACTGATGAACTGCTTAATAAAAGCTTGACTTAGATCCCTGAAGGATCCAATTGAATTCAGAGGAAAATGACTATTCCATCTTTGAGCCATTCTCGACAGGGTTCGAGGAAAAGCCCAACACTTAATGGCGTCATTCATGGGCTGTAGTAACAGGGCATTAGAGAACGTCCTCACAGGATTAGCGGGATCTCCCGTGCCATTATAAGCTTTGATGGTGGGCATCTTGAACTTTCTTGAGATATGGGCATTCATTATCTCTTCAGTGAATGGTGGAGTGGGATCATCAGGATCTCCTAAGGGCAAAAGATCACTTGGATCAGCCCTCGGGACAGCAGCCCTTCTTGGTATTGGACCATCCAGGTCTATGATCAGAGGATTCCTCCTCCTCGGGTGTAGTGGGGGCCTTAGGTGCGTCTCCAATCACGCTTCAGCCTTTGAATCTCAGCTTTATGAGCCCTGATCCTCTCCTGTACTTCTTGGGTATTTGTCCCTTGTATGTTTCTGGGGCGTCGGTTAGCATCAGCCATGGGTTCTTTACTAGCACACCTCCTCCTTGGAGCCACATCGTCATCTGAAGATTCGAAGTCTCTTTCGGTGTAAGGTCCAGAAAATTCTTGGTCCCTCGGAATGGGGGCCAAACCTCGTATGTAGGGGGAGTATGCCCTCGAGCTTCACTTCATCCGGCATTTCCACTTCCTCCAACCTCAGGTACCGGGGCATCCCATAAGGGGGATTCATGGTAACAATAGTTGAGTATTCATACCTTGCAGGTTGGGAGTTCATAGGTGCATGTATCTGCTGAAGTTAGGGATTCATCCCTTGAGGAGTCGGGGGATTCGTCCCTTGAGGAGCCGGGGGATTCGTCCCTTGAGGAGCCGGGGGATTCGTCCCTTGTGGCTGAGTTTTAGTTGCCTCTATTGGGGTTCCTCCTTGAGGGGGGCATAGGACGAATGTGGGGGTATCTCCACCACCGACGAAATTATTTGAGTTGTCCCTGCTGGTGTTCCTTCAGGGGCGTTGTTTCCACTCCGTGTTCTTGCCATGGTTGTTTGATATGCTTTCCCACAGACGGCGCCAAATGTTATGGATTAAAAACTAATGTATAATAATTGTTGTATTAGTTACTAAGGTTCATGAGCTTCGAGGCTCGATTTTACTACTCTTGTGTCTCGTGACTCGATCTGCCTTAACAAGATGCCTACGTACCTTGCTGATTGCCAAGGATCAAGTCAAAAATTGTAGTTCTGATTTGTGGGGTGAGACCCCTTATATGGATGCCGAGAGTCCTTGAATTGGACTTGATTTAGGAGACTTGGTGGGAAAGTCTCAGAGTTAAAATGGATTTTGGAGTCCTAGGAAGTAGGAGGTTGACCCCCTATTCAATTAGGTCCCTTGGAAGTTGATCTACAAGGATTTATATCTTCATTAGGACTCGTATTGATAGCTGATTTCCCCTTTATTTAGTTAATTATAAATTTAATTAATATTTAGGGATCTGGGCCTTCTTTGTTCCATCAGGCCTGATCTGGTCCATCAGGCATGATCAATGTGTTAACTTTTTTAGTCTGAATGTCATACATCTTCTTATTGGGCCTTGTAGCCCAAATCATGTGTAATTAATGCAATATTAATTACGTAATCAGGATTTATTTATTCCCTATCAGTCACTTAAAGATTCACTATCTTCACAATGAAAGTGCTCATACTGCTGGCATTCTACTTTTAAATCTCTAGGTGGCAGATTTCTATCTTTGGCTATACAAAGGTTATGAAGAAAGATTTGGCCTTTCAAGAATCAAGGATCAAGATAGGGTGAAAGCCGACATTCATCGCAATTCAATAGCAGAAATCGTATCAAAAAAGCAAAATAATATCATGGAACAAGGTATATGGTATCATGACATCATTATTCAAATCAAAACTTTTAACCAAATCATAGCTCAAAATCATTTTATGACACTACGGATTACAGCCGGTGATTAGCCGTGAAGTAATCCCGAACCTCGTTGGGTTCTCAAATATAATGGGATCCCTAGGTAACATTTAAGCCTATTAATTCGTGTGAAAGGGACTTGCGTCTAAGTCCAATCCACAAAATCAAGAAAACATTCTTTTGTTAAAGAGCAATTATGTTTTATAAAACTGATGCCAGGGAGAAATTACAAGGATTCTAAACAATAGAATTTAAATTATCAGTTGAGGATTGGAGTAATGGGACTTTTATCAAAAATTAAATTATCTTCTCACAAGCGGGATCATCAAGGATGAGTACCCATGATTCAACAACTAAGGAAGAAATTATTGAAAAAGAGTTATAAAGATAATCAACAAAGGTAGGAGTGTCTGATTTCATGTGTAGTACATGGAGTACATCTAGTTACAAAGTTTGGATATGGAAATAAAGTATAGTTATCAAATAAAGGTAGTTCAAGGAATTTGAATTATAAGCAATGGTCAGTATAGGGAATTATTGAGCAATACTAGAAATCAAGTTCGAGGTATATAAAGGAATTAATCAACATGGCAAAGGTATTCAAGTTAATGAAGAATTCAGGTTAATCAAAACATTTCGCAAGGAAATTCATAAAGGTTCTCTTAGGGTTTACGAGATCATAGGGTGATAAATGAAATAGGCAATATAATTGGGTATTAATCAATCAAGTGGTTGTAAACGGTCGAGCAGGATTCAAGAACAAATCACAAGAATCAGTATTAGGGTTTCTCAAAAAATCAATAACAGGTGTATCACAAGTATAAAAAGAATCACTACTTTATCATGGAATTAGAAATATCAATTGATAAGACAAGGTAGAGTTACTTTCCTTAAATCGCTTTCCTGCTTTACTGAAATTGAAATTGAACTACTGAAGCTGAATTACAGCCACCTAAGTTTCCTTTCCTTTTTCTAGCCTGAATGCCTCCACTATCTGAATCTACAATCCTGAATGTCTCCGTCTCCGCTATCTGAATTTACAATCCAAAATATAATCCCTAATTAGATACTTATTCACACTCAATGTTCGCTAAACGTCTAACGATTATCCCAACTCGCATTAAAGCTTAATTTATATACACGAGTATAATCACAGAATATTCACATAACACTTAGTAGTATATACTTATATACTTAACTCGTATATTCAAGCATAATCAAAGAGTACTCATATAACACATAGCGAGTATATACTTGTATACTTAAATATATATCTTAACAAAACAATCATGATCAAAATAACTCGACAACCAAACAACTATTCCTTCATTTTTAACTATAAAATTCGAACCAAAACAAATGGTACCAAGCCAAGAAATCAACATGCAACCACTTAACTTGACATGCAACTAACCAAACATCTTTTAAACACCAAATCAATCTTACAAAAACCATATAATTAGACTCTAAAATCAAATTGACCAAACAACTTGAATCAACCCTTTTTAATACCATATACCATTCGGCTTTTTCAATAAAACACAAACAATTTATCAAATATCGACATGCAAGGTTCCATTTACAATTTAAACCTATTTTAATCCATTCCAAACAAGAACACTTCTTGAAATCATTTCTCTTAAATAAAAAACGGAACTAAAACATTATTTTTGAACAAAATCTTAAAATGTATAAATCCAATTATTTATTCCTTTGAAAACTGAATGAAATCCATACTTTTAAGAATCAAAACATAACTTATTCATACTTATCTACTCACATATCCAATATAAACTAAATTCTATTTCCAAATTAAACAATAACCCAATTAACAACAAAATAACTTGTAGAATCGACATGCAATCAATCAACTCAACATGCAGTACTCTAAATCATAAATCCAAAGGTTTATATATATATCATCAAAACCAATCGAATATTAAAACCTTTTTGCAAAACTCATTTATTCAAACCAAAAACCAAATCTTTGAACCAAAACCTTTTGTAAAATTTGAATAAAAACAAAATTCACCTTTTTAATAGCAAAAGTCGAACCTATCTCCAAAACAAACCAAGAAAATCACATAACTTATGTACTATACCCTCTCTTAAGATTGTACACTTAAGAAATTATATTTCCTTAGATATAACCAAGAGATGTTGATGCAAAAACTTTCTTATACGCGTACATGCAAAGAGTATATGAATAGAAGATTGAAAATGATAAAGATTAATGGCAAGATCTTTGAATTCTAAGTAGATTTTGGTGTTGCATGTAGGGGGGAGAGAGAGAGAGAGAGAGAGAGAGAGAAAAGAGAGACGAGAGGGAGAGCTCGGGAGAGAAGATAGAAAAGAGATATGAGAGAAAAGAGAGAAAGAGGAAGGGAAGAGATAGAATAAAATGAAAATGACCACACTTCTCTCCTTTTATACAAATAATTCCATCTATCATTTTTGGAAAGTTCCTAGGAGTATTTCGAAGATAACAAAATAAATTCCACGCCTTAACCATACTCGAATAATTTTATAAAAATATGTAAAGGTTCAATAAACTTTAATTAAATCAAATCGATTCCCTAAAATCATTTAAAATTATCCAGATCACGCAGTCATGCATAAAAACAGGAAAACTCATATATTCACACATCACAAAATTCCCCTTTTAGTATTATTATCATTATTTCCCTTTTCGCGTAACGAGTTGCGTCCTGTCTGACGGCCCGACGTTAAGCGTTTTCTGTCACGCTTCCACAATCAATCCTTTATACCAATTGACACGCCACTTGGAATATAATATTCCATTAAACTTTTCTACTCAACACAATAACACATAATTCACATAAATACACTTTACTAGCATAATTAATTCGCGAAAATTCCCACTCGTTACATTCTACCCCCTTAAAAGGATTTTGTCCTCAGAATCTAATCTAAACAAATAGAACAGGGATATTTCTCCCCCAATTCATTTCCTAATTTCCAAGATGACTCTTCAATCCTAGGATTTCTCCACAAAATTCTAACTAGAGGCACCACTTTATTTCTATGCGATTTTTCTTTACGATCTAGAATTTATACTGGATGCTCCACATGTGATAGATCTTATTGAATTTCCACGGGTCCTAGCATCAATCACATGACTAGAATCAGCATTATACTTCTTCAGAAGAGAAACGTGAAACACGTTATGAAGATGTTGCATCAACTATGGGCTAATAATTTGCGTTCGCCAACTTCGTCCCAGTAGGTAAGGAATCTGCACTTTCTTCCATACAATTCCTCGTAAGGCGGCATATCGATAATTGCGTGATAACTCTTGTTATAAGAGAATTCAATCAAAGGAAAAAGGTTGTCTCAATTCCCTTTGAAATCCAATGCACAAGTTCGCAACGTACGTTCGATTGTTTGAATAGTCCTTTCGCTTTGTTCGATGTTCTAAGGATGATATGCCGTACTCATTTTTCAATTTAGCTTTCAAATGCTCATGAAATTGTCACCAAGATCTCGAGTTAAATTTCGGATCTCTACCGGATACAATAGACACTGGAACTCCGTGACGCATCACAATTTCTTCCACATACATCTTAACTAAAATTTTCCAATGAGAATCTTTCACTGATATGCAAGAAACACGCTGACTCTGTCAATCGATCAATTATTACCCATATTACGTCATGATTAGACTTAGTCTTTGGTAATCTTACCATGAAATTCATCGCGATAAGCTCCCATTTCTGTTCAGGTATGTCTAGTGGTTGAAGCAATCCACTCGGTCGCTGATGTTCCGCGTTTACTTTCTGGCACGTATAGCATATACTTATCCATTTCGCAATCTTCCTTTTTCATATTTGGCCACCAATAACTTTCTTTTAAGTTCTTTTACAATTTTGTCCTTCCATGGTGAATCGATAATCTTGAGTTATGTGCTTCATGAAGAATCTCGTGTTTCAATTCCATAACACTAAAAATTTCAGATACACGAGCAACTTGGTATATTCCTTTATTATCCTTTTGAGCCTTAATTTCTTTTCCAGACAACTTATCTTCTCGTGGTTCATTATTTATTCTTGATGACGTCGAATCTTTTCTAAAATTTCTGGCTGAAAAGTCATTGCATACATTATCTCACTTCCCATTTCTGGAATTCGCACTTCTATTTCCAACTTCCCAAAATCCTTGATTAATTCCTTAGATGAAGTTTAACACATTCAACCCTTCTTTACGGCTTAGCGCATCTGCTACAACATTCGCCTTTTCGGGAGGATAACTGATAATACCGTCGTAATCTTTGATCAATTGCAACCATCTACTTCACCACATAGTCAATTCTTTCTACTTAATAATATACTTTAAGCTTTTATGGTCCATATAAATCTCACACTTTACACCATACGAATAATTCCTCCAAATCTTAAGGGCAAATATAATCACTGCTAATTCTAGATCATGCGTAAGATATTTCTACTCGTGTGGCTTTAATTTCCTTGTCATAGATACTATCACTTTCCTGTGTTGCATCAACACACAACCTAGCCCTTTATACGAAGGATCAATGTAGATCATAAACTTACCTTTTTGTTGAGTGGAACCTACACTGATACGGTTACCAACCTTTTCTTTAACTTTTGAAAGTTTCCTTCGCACTTATCCGTCCAAACAAAAGCTTCATTCTTCTTTGTCAACTTAGTCAATGGGACAACAATCTTAGAAAAATCTTGTACAAATCTCCTATAATACCCTGCTAATCCAAGAGAACTTATTACTTCTATAGAAGTCTTAGGCCTATCCCAATTCGTCACAAATTATATTTTGGCCGGGTCTACTTTTAATACCTCCACTGTCAACTACATGTCCAAGAAATGAACTTCCTTTAACCAAAACTCACTCTTCGAAAACTTTGCATATAATGTCTCTTTTCTCAAAATCTCCAAAGAAATCCTCAAATGTTCTATGTATTTTTCCTCCGTCTTGGAGTATATCAAGATATCATTAATAAATAATACGATCACAAACTTATCCAAATATTCCTTGAATACTCTATTTCTAAGATCCATAAATGCAGTTGGCACATTTGTCAATCCAAACGCCATCACAAGAATCTCATAGTGTCCATATCTTGTTCGAAACACCGTCATGGGTATATCGTCCATTTAATCTTCAACTGATGATACCCAGATCTTAAGTCAATCTTTGAGAAACAAGTAGCTCCTTCCAATTTATCAAAGCAATTCATCAATTCACGATAGAGGATACTTATTCTTATTCCTTAACTTATTTAATTCACGATAATTGATACACAGCCTCATACTTTCATCTTTCTTATTCACAAATAGCACTGGTGCACCCCTCAGGGATACACTCAGGAAAATAATTCCTTTGTCCAGCAATTCCTACAACTACGTTTTATCTCGACAGACGCCATTCGATAGGGAGCTTTCGATATTGATTTCGTTCCAGGAGCCAAATCAATCATAAACTCGACCTCTCGATCTAGAGGTAGTCCAGGTAATTCATCTGGAAATATATTGGGAAAATCTTTAACTACTGGAATATCTTCAATCCTTAAGGACTCATTTTCTACATCCTTCACATGTGCTAAATACGCTTCACACCCATTTCGTAACAGTCTCTTTGTTTGGATAGCCATTAGAAACTTCTTCTCTTGCTTCTTTCCTTTGAATATCACTTCAATACCACCCTTGGTCTCTAATTTCACTTTCTTGCTTCTACATTCAATTTGCACATAGTGGTTTGAAAACCAATCCATCCCTAATAGAACGTCGAATTCTCCTAACTTAAAAAGAATTAAGTCAGCGGAAAAGTGCAGACCTTTTATAATCCTATCGCAAATGAGACAGATTCTATTGGCATTAACTTTTCCTTGATTCGCTACTTCTCTAATCAAATTAGGTTCAAGAGGGTATGCAACACACTTTAATCTAGCAATAATACTTTCAGCAATAAAGGATCTAGTTGCTCCAGAATCCATTAACATTTTAACTTCTAATGGGTTTATATCAAGAATACCTGCCACCACATCCGCATTTTGCATAACATCTTTCATCGTCATGTCGAACGTTCTTGCCCTTGGCTGAGCTGATGGTGCTGCAGAGGGCGATGGTCCAGTAATCCTAAGCACATTCACCTTCTGAACAGGCTCCTTACATTTCCTTGCTATGTGGCCTACCTCTCCATATTTAAAATAAGTCAATCTGGCTTCCATGCTTCACTTGGGCATTCCGTCGAATAGTTACCTTCTTGATTGTACTCAAAACAATTATGTCTTCTTGTCTCATATTCAGAAACCTCATCTCCAAGTGGTCTTGCATATAATTTGAAAAATACTTCTCTGAAATATCTCCATAAACTTCTCCCAGATTATAACTTTTCCTTCAAGCAGCGCCTTTGAAGATTTCTACCTATAACTTACCCCAATCCTAAAGGTAATAACTTGCGTACTGTGCCTTTTTCTCATCCTTAACTTCCGCTAACTCGAACGCTTTTCCATTTCTCTCAACCACGACTAAGCTTTAATCGGTTCTGGAAATCCTACAAACTATGGAGGATGCACGGACTGAAAATGTTTGAAGTTTCTGACTTTAGGGGCTACATGTTGTTGCAAAAGTTGAACAAGTATGTTCATCATAGGAGTATCTTGGTTTAGTTCTTGGTCTTGGGTCTGAGTTTTTGATTTGTGGTTTGGTGATGTGACCATTCTTTACAATCCTGATTGAGCAATTATTTAGTAATACGATAGCATGGCATATATAACAATAAAGTTTCTTTTTGAAACCGTTTGTAGGTTTTAAGTTTTACCCACTTGCACATGCAATCCTATCACTACATAATTCGCTCCTCAGTTATGGTCCTCACATGGTACAAGATATGATTTACAAGGTATTTAAAAACATGGTATGTAAAAGAGTTGATAAAGATTTCCAGGGTTTACAAGGTGAAAGATTTATATAAAGCTTCAACAGTGCATAATAAAGAAGTGTAGGTACAATAAGTTCGGACATAAGGTACAATGATACAGCAGGATAAAATAGAGGAAAAACTAGAAAACATCCCCCTTCCTACCCTCAACTTCTACATAGCCTCTACTGACTACAACCATAGAAAACCAAACATAATACAACAACATTGACAGCTACTGCTCCACTAAAGATCCTATATGGTCATCACCATCTAATTATCCAAGATTTCTCTTAATACGGACTACATCCAACAAATGATCTTATAAATCCTCCGGGCCTCAGCATCTGCATCACTAGGGGATGGTCCCTCGTTCAATCTCCTTTGGCAAACTGCTCCACTATCTTAACATGAACTATCCGCTCATCGTCCAATACTGAAGTCTGCTTCCTAGACTCACGAGCTAATCTATCCACCAAAGCTCTCAACTCTTGATATTAATACTCAATTTGATGTCATATCAAATTAAATATCAATACGAACTTTGATGCTCACAACATCCCATACTGAAGTCAAGATCAATCATCTATATTAATACCACTTTTGATATTTAACAACAACCTAAGTATCTACATCAATCAGAAACTAAATTAAAATCGCTATGTCTGAACTAGGGTCCGGAGAGAAGACATAAAATAGCAGCCACGAAACAACATTAGGGTTAAATAAACCTCCAACTGACTCAAAGCCCTAACTCTATTCACGCTTTTATCCTATTCACTTAGACTATACCTAATAGTCTAACTCAACTCTATATGAGTCGAACACTCTCGCAATATAATTTCCCAAATACCCTTTATCCTAACTTGTCTCAGGGACTAGATCTTGTAGCTCTGATACCAAACCTATGACGACCTCAATCTCAGGGTTAGGAAATGAGGACTCACACACCAGTAAACTAATAATATCAACAGATATAATAAACCCGGATCAAATACAAACAGGATCTAAACAGGATTAAGTTTGAGACAAGATTACAACTACCAACCAAAATAAATAAATTACAACCCAAAAATATTAATAAATTCAATTTATTCGATTCCGAAATAGAATCGACAGATAACCCACCGTATTTGAAACAACTTAAAGAATCCTTCCAACTACTACGCTTGCTCACACACACTGCTACCTGTTTTGGCATCTAGAAACCTATGACACGGTAGGGACTGTCAGGGACACTCATGCGAGCTAAACGCCTAAGTCTGGCCATCTCTTGCTTAACTGCCATGGTTAGATCAAAGCAAAAATATATGAGCCAAAAGCTCAGCAAGTAACTACATAACAGTTCTATAAAGCAATAATAATAACAATAGCAAAATCTGAGGCATCTACTTTTAAATCTCTAGGTGGCAGATTTCTATCTTTGGCTATACAAAGGTTATGAAGAAAGGTTTGGGCTTTCAAGAATCAAGGATCAAGATATGGTGAAAGCTGACATTCATCGTAATTTAATAGCAGAAATCGTATCAGAAAAGCATAATAATATCAGGGAACAAGATATGTGGTATCATGGCATCATTATTCAAATCAAAACTTTTAACCAAATCATAGCTCAAAATCATTTTATGACGCTACAGATTACAGCCGGTGATCAGCCGCGAAGTAATCCCGAACCTCGCTAGGTTCTCAAATATAATGGGATCCCTAGGCAACATTTAAGCCTATCAATTGGTGTGAAAAGGACTTGCGTCTGAGTCCAATCCAATAAATCAAGAAAATATTCTTTTGTTAAAGAGCAATTATCTTTTATAAAACTGATGTCAGGGAGAAATTACAAGGATTCTAAATAATAGAATTTAAATTATCAGTCGAGGATTGGAGTAATGGGACTTTTATCAAAAATTGAACTATCTTCTCACAAGTGGGATCATCAAGGATGAGTACCAATGATTCAAGAACTAAAGAAGAAAGTATTGAAAAAGAGTTATAAAGATAATCAACAAAGGTAGGAGTGTCTGATTTCATGTGTAGTACATGGCGTACATCCAGTTACAAAGTTTGGATATGGAAATAAAGTATAGTTATCAAACAAAGGTAGTTCAAGGAATTTGAATTATAAGAAATGGTCAATATAGGGAATTATTGAAGCAATACTAGAAATCAAGTTCGAGGTATATAAAGGAATTAATCAACAAGGCTAAGGTATTCAAGTTAATGAAGAATTCAGGTTAATCAAAACATTTTGCAAGGAAATTCATAAAGGTTCTCTTAGGGTTTACGAGATCATAGGGTGACAAATGAAATAGGCAATGTAATCGGGTATTAATCAATCAAGTGGTTGTAAACGGTCGAGCAGGATTCAAGAACAAGTTATAACAAGAATCAGTATTAGTGTTTCTGAAAAAATCAATAACAGGTGTATCACAAGTATAAAAAGAATCACTACTTTATCATGGCATTAGCAATATCAATTCATAAGACAAGGCAGAGTTACTTGCCTTAAATCGATTTACTGCTTTACTAAAATTGACACTGAACTACTCAAGCTGAATTACTGCCACCTAAGTTTCCTTTCCCTTTTCTAGCCTGAATGACTCCACTATCTGAATCTATAATCCTGAATGTCTTCACTTTCTGAATCTACAATCCAAAACATAATCCCTAATTAGATACTTATTCGCACTCGACGTTCCCTGAACGTCTAATGATTATCCCAACTTGTATTAAAGCTTAACTTATATACACGAGTATAATCACAGAATATTCACATAACACTTAGTAGTATATACTTATATACTTAACTCGTATATTCAAGCATAATCATAGAGTAATCATATAACACATAGCGAGTATATACTTGTATATTTAAATCTATATCTTAACAAAACAATCACGATCTAAATAACTCGACAACCAAACAACTATTCCTTCATTTTTAACTATAAAATTCGAACCAAAACAAATGGTACCAAGCCAAGAAATCAACATGCAACCACTTAACTTGACATGCAACTAACCGAACAACTTTTAAACACCAAATCAATCTTACACAAACCATATAATTAGAATCTAAAATCAAATTGACCAAACAACTTGAATCAACCCTTTTTAATACCATATACCATTCGGCTTTTTCAATAAAACACAAATAATTTATTAAATATCGATATGCAAGGTTCCATTTACAATTTAAACCTATTTTAATCCATTCCAAACAAGAACACTTCTTGAAATCATTTCTCTTAAATCAAAATCCGAACTAAAACATTATTTTTGAACAAAATCTTAACATGTATAAATCCAATCATTTATTCCTTTGAAAACCAAATGTAATCCATGATTTTAATAATCAAAACTTAACTTATTCATACTTATCTACTCACATATCCAATATAAACCAAATTTTATTTCCAAATTAAATAATAACCCAATTAACAACAAAACAACTTGTAGAATCAACATGCAATCAATCAACTCAACATGCAATACTTTAAATCATAAATCCAACTTAATTAAACCCATGATCTAATCGTTTAACCCATCTTCTTTCCAAACCAAACAAAATATAACTTGATTACACTTAGGACTTTACATGCATGCAAGGAAACCAACTCAAAAACAAAGGTTTATATATATATCATCAAAACCAATCAAACATTAAAACCTTTTTGCAAAACTCATTTATTCGAACCAAAAACCAAATCTTTGAACCAAAACCCTTTGTAAAATTTGAATAAAATCAAAACTCACCTTTTTAATAGCAAAAGTCGAACCTATCTCCAAAATAAACCAAGAAAATCATATAACTTATGTACTATACTCTCTCTTAAGGTCGTACACTTAAGAAATTGTATTTTCTTAGATATAACCAAGAGATGTTGATGCAAAAACTTCCTTATACGCTTACATGCAAATAGTATATGAATAGAGGATTGAAAATGATAAAGATTAATGGCAAGATCTTTGAATTCTAAGTAGATTTGGTGTTGCATGTAGGATAGAGAGAGAGAGAGAGAGAGAGAGAGAGAGAGAGAGAGAGAGAGATAGGCGAGAGGGAGAGCTCGGGAGAGAAGAGAGAAAAGAGAGATGAGAGAAAAGAGAGAAAGAGGAAGGGAAGAGATAGAATGAAATGAAAATGACCACACTTCTCTCCTTTTATACTTACAAGTTAGTGGAAAAGAGAAATTACCCTTGTACCCTTCTCTCATTATTAGCACAAAAATGCATGCAAGGATAGTATGGTCATTTGGTTGAGTTGAATGGAGATAGTGGGATAGGAAATGACACATCTAACCTTCTCTCATATTGTGAGTGGAAATGCATGCAAGGGCAAGTTGGTAATTTAAAAAGAATATAAATTATTAATTTCCTTTTATCCTTAATCAAAAATGAATTTGATTAATAGATAATTTATTCTGAAAATATGAAAATACCATAAATATCATTTTTAGAAAATAGGTCTCGAAATTAGCTTTCCAACCATATTTTTAAAATAATTTTTGAGCGTACAATTAATTTCCTATGAATTTTACAAGATTACGCTCGAAATAGAATTATAACTCGATAAAATCATTTTAAAATACACCGAGCACCAAATAATTCCATCTATCATGCTGGGAAAGTCCCTAGGACTATTTCGAAGATAACAAAATAAATTCCACGCCTTAACCATACTCGGATAATTTTATAAAAATATATAAAGGTTCAATAAACCTTAATTAAATTAAATCAATTCCATAAAATCTTTTAAAATTATTCAGATCACGTAGTCATGCATACAAACAGGAAAACTCATATATTAACACATCACAAAATTCCCCTTTTATTATTATTATCATTATTTCCCTTTTTCGCGTAACGGGTCGCGTCATGTCTGACGGCCCGACCCTAAGCGTTTTTTGTCACGCTTCCACAATCAATCCTTTATACCAATTGGCACGCCAGTTGGAATATAATATTCCATTAAACTAATCTACTCAACACAATAACACATAATTCACATAATTACACTTACTCGCATAATTAATTCACGAAAATTCCCAGTCATTACAGTATCTTTGTATTTCTTCAAGTAAGCATGGAAATGGAAATGTTTCTTTGTTCTCATAAACCTAGTTATAGGATGCCACATTACTTTTGTATATAATCAACCCATGTGACTGTCAAGTCCCTATCAGCTGCTATTTGAATATGATGTTCGTTGAGACTTCAGCAATATCCGTTGAGTCTGTTATGGATCATCTGTTGAAGGTACCTTGTGTCATCCGTTGAGAGCTTTGCAGATTATCTAGTTGATGGTATTTCCACAGCAGTTGACACCATTTCATTTATGCAAAATTACAAGGCATCTAATATTTATAATTAGCCAACCCATTTTGCATATCATTCTAGTAGTCAACATGACTTAGAATATCCTACAACCTCTAATCCTATAAGATATTTCAGTATACAGGAATGTGCTACAAAAACTTATTTAAACAAAAGCTACTCTTTCAACGGATGACAGGGTAAGATTATCCGTTGAAAGCTATAAACACACTTAATTAAATTTACTAAGGTGTTTTGGTAAAATTTCATCAAGCCTACAACATATTCCTAACAATAATGTCATCACCATATTGCTTGTAGAATAAAGTTTTGTCAACCCTCTAGTAAATCCATTTTGGATTAAAAATTCTGATAAAGTGTCATATCATGCTCTTGGTGCTTGCTTCAATCCATAGAGAGCCTCTTAAAGTTTGTAAACAAAAACTGGAATTCTGGATCTTTAAAGGCATGATGTTGTTGCACATAGACTTCTTCTTCCAGTTCATCATTAAGGAATGCACTTTTCACATCCATTTGATACACCTTAAAATTGGAATGTGCAGTAAATTGCAAGGAAAATTCTTATTACTTCAAGTCTTGCAACTGGATCAAAAGTTTCATCATAATCAATTCCTTCTTCTTGTGAGTATCCTTTGACAACCAATCTTGATTTTCTTGTTACAACACCATTTTCATCCATTTTGTTCTTGTATATCCATTTTGTTCTAACAATGCTTTTTTTTCTTGGTGCAGGAATTAATTCCTAAAATTTGTTTCTTTCAAATTAATTTAGCTCTTCTTGCATAATAGTTATCCAATCAGGATCAAGTAGAGCTTTTTCAGTTTTCTTAGGCTCAATTTGAGACAAAAAGCATGCATGCAGGCATTCATTTACAGTGGCACTTCTAGTACTCACTCCAGCATTAGGATAACCAATTATAGTGCCTCTTGGGTGACTTTTATCCCATTTTCTGGTGTGATGATTTTGATGACTAGAAATGTTCTAATTTTCTTTATTGTTGGCATGACTTGCAGAATTATCATCTTTTTCTCCTCCTGAGTTTATGATATCAAATTAAAGTTAGCTTCTTTCTTGAGATGAATTCTCATTATCAGGATTCACTGGTTCACTTATTTTTTCTTCCACTCTATTGTCTGTGTTATTTTCAACTTCTTCAGAATCACTGTCAGTTTTAAGATTATCAAATTTTAAAGCTTCATCTTCATTTTCATCAAGGCACTCCAAGCCTGGATATTTATCGTCATCAAATATCACATATGTGCTCTCTATTATCTTTCTTTTCTCTGTCACATAAACTATGTAAGAAGTCCTTTCCAATGAATATCCAAGAGAGATAGCTTCAAATACTTTAGATTCAAATTTCCCAACTGTTAGTGTGTGTACCCTAGAGACAACACTATGATGTTTTAGTTTAAGACATTAGGATTACTAATGTTTATGTTCTATCGATTATTCCCTTTATAGTTTATTAATTCTTAATTTACTGCAATATAAATGTTAGATTAATAAATGTCATTGAAATATGATATGCAATTCTATATCTCTAAGTACGTGACTTAGAAATGAGATTATGAGAATAGTATCAATATTCCTAAAGGTCCCTAGTCGAGTACTATTATTAAGGGACAATAATAATACATTAAGACTGGTTTATTTGTTGACTGATGATCACATCTCATTGATCATGGGTAGAGTGATACCAAAGTCAAAAACGCAGGCAGATGTATATGTACATGGTGCTGGACAGACCCAATGTGAGATTCTACATTTCTGTTATGTCATAAGCAATTCTCACAGTGATAATGATGTAATGGTCCTTAGACCTGAAGTCATTATATTTCTATACGAGAATTAATATACATTGATTCCTTTAAAAGTTATCCTTGACCGGGTAATGATAAAAGTGGACATTGGGTATATTATGAATTGTATGAAAAATATGAATGATCTAGATGGGATTTAACCCTCCTATTTTAAGAGTGATATTATTGGTCTCTTGTGTGTGCTAGACTATAAAATGCGTGGCCACACTCAAATATTGATTTGATATGATAGTCTACTCATTGATCAAGGAAACTTGGATTAAACTGTGATGAGGATGACACATTACATGCCTCTAGTTTAATCTATAATATTTGGTTAAATGGATTATATTACATTGTACATTATTCACGAAAGGTTTAATCAATCACCGATTCAATTATTATTACTTGGGTAGCAATGATGTATTACTAGATGCCGCTCATTGTTTAAGATTTTAAATTAGATTTAAAATTCCTTGCCAACGTAATAATAACCTATAGGGTCACACACTAAGAATGCTTGAAGGATTATTTAATTTAAATTGGATTTAAATTATATTAAAGTAATTCAAATTATTTATAATATTAATTAAGTATGACTTAATTAATTAGATAAATATTGATATTCAAATTTACTAATATTAATTATAAAATTCATTTCTTAAATAATTAAATGTGACTTAATTATTATACAAATAGGAATTTCTAATTAATAATAACTCCAAATTAATTAAGAGTTATAATTCTTATTATACTCTCTATATAATATCTCTTGTGTGGCTGATTTTGCAGGTAAGACTTTTACAAAAGCCCTAGCCACCAAGAAAGAAGATGGAGAGAGCAAGAAGAAACGAGTTTGTGCTAGTACACATTCAATCCTTGTGTTCAAGCATTCGTGTGCATACCGATAGAGCATAGATCGCGAGAGCGGGATGCGTGGTGGTTGAAAAAGCTTGGATCTCTATTAGTCAACCAATTTGTAAAGTTTCATAAGGTAAACAATCTGATCTACGAATTAAAACAGAATTTAACAACATAGCAATTTATATCTGGAAATTGAGGTGTATGGCATCATTATTCTAGTCAAAACATTCATAACCAAAACATTGCTCAAAATCATTTTATGACGCTACGGATTATAGCCGGTGATCAGCCGCGAAGAAATCCCAAACCTCGCTAGGTTCTTAACAATTTATTGGGATCCCTAGGCATCTTTTAAGCCTAACATAATAAGTGTGAAAGGGACTTGCGTCTTAGTCCAATTTACCAATCTCAAGAAAACATTCTTTTATTTAAAGAGCAATTATCTTTTATAAAACTGATGCCAAGGAGAACTTTACGCCACCAAATAATGTTCAAATTTAAAAGTCAACGACATCATAGTTCTAAAAGGAAGAAAATATAATCAACATAAAGGGTAGCCAACTGGAAAGGGAATAGGAGGTCTGGCTCCTAATTCGGGCTAACGGTCATCTACCTAGGTCTCCTCGTTAACATCTCGAGCTATCGGGATCTCTTCCCACGGCTCTCCCTGAAGGACCTTCACAATGCCCTGAAGTTCATCTGCCCATCTGGATGGTATACTGGCTGCTGCGATCATGGTATGTTGGCATCTCCCCAAGCTTAGTGTTAACAAACTGTGTCAAGGACTCGAGTCTCGCAATCAAATGTGCCTTAGGTTCCTCCTTAAGCTGGGTATCATCCTGAAAAGCTACATCCAGTATCTCCATAAGTCGTTCGTACTTCCCTTGGAGCCTATCAAACTGGAGCCTCAAGTCAGAGTACACGGAGAATGCTATAGTGTCAGATGGCGCCGAGGATGAAGAAGAGTGCATCCTTTGCAGAGAAACAATATATACGAAGGAAAATATTAGCGACTTATTTGAATAATAACTACTTACACTCTCGAATTTCCTATATATATACCTATAACCTATATGGACTATTCAGGGACTCTAAACCTTAGCTCTGATACCAAGACCTGTCACAACCCCAAAATAACACTAACAAAATATAACTGAATAAATATAAAGTTATTACAAACGACTGTTAACAACAGAATCCAAGATCGCAAAGGCTCAGGGTTTAAACAGTCTCATACTACAACTATTACAACATATATTTGAAGCTACCGGTCCTCACACAAATGCCAACTATACTACTTGAGCTCTCACATAAGCCTCAGCATCTCCACCAGTAGACTTACGAGCAGTGTAATAACCCCAATTTTTGAGAAATTTTGAAACCCTTATGAATAGTGTTTTTGCTGAATGAGAAAACTGTTCATGCCACGCTATGTAGGGGTTCTGTTATTGATCTTATGGGATATTATTAGTACTCTATGTGGTATATAAGTGTATGTAAAGATCGTCAGAATCCAATTCTGAACACTTGGATTTTTCCCGGAAATCCACTAGATACGGAAAGAATTGAGAAAAAGGTAACAGGATAAAAGGATTTAAATTAAAGGATTATAGGAGAGGATCATAAAAGGAATATAATATATTGAGAAAGGTTGAGGGAACCTAAGTAATAAGATACCGGGTATGATCCCTCAAACGATAAACGAAAACGAAAGTTAAGCGAACCGTATAACAGATCAGCGGTCATTAGGCAAACGATTAGGAAGTTAATCAAAGGGATTAGTGGGAATGATGTCATCCAACCAATAGAAAGAGGACAAGGAAGTGAGGATGACATCATGAGGATGACATAAGCATGACATGGGAAGGAAGGAGGTGTGGTGGCTTTGTAACCACACAAATCCAAGGGCAAGAAGGTAATTGACTAAAGCAAGCACAAAAACCAATCAACCAAGCCAAGTAAAATCATTTTCATCAAAAATCAAAAGCAACCAAGGCTTTGTTCTTCATTGCTCACGGCTTTTCACTATTCAAAAGGCAAGAGAAATTCAAAATCCAAGATCCAAGCTTCCTAAATTGGTAAGATAATTCCCTAATCATCTTCATGCTTAGTTAGGACTATATCATGAGTTTAAGCCATTAATTCCTTCTCAATCTTCTTCATTTAATCAAAGAAGAAGACTATGAATAGTGTTTTCAAGTTTTTTTAACTTGAAGTTTTCTTGTTTTCTTGAAGATCCAAGCATTCTTAAGACTTCTCAAAGCTTCTTAAGGCTTCCTAGCTCCTCCCACCTCTCCAAGGAAGGTATAAACTACAAACCCTAGCTTTAGTTTTGAGTAATTAGGATTGAATGTGTTTGATATAGCATATGTGAAGCATGATGCTTGATTGGTTGAAGTTTGGTTGAGTTTGTAGAGATTAGTTGGTTTTGTTGCATTGTTGGAGTTGTAAATCTTGGTAATTAGTTAAAGAACCTAAGTAAAGCTTTTAGTTCATGTGAGGAATAAGTATAAATGGTTAATGTGGATTTGTTGGGGCTGTTATGATGTGGTTTGGAAGGATATTGGTTGTATGATTGATTTGGGGTTGATTTGTGGTTGGTAGTGAATGGTTTAAAATTTGGGAAATCGCGTAAACATAGCCGTCGTAATGTCCGATTTTCTTTGGACTGTTTTTGTGCATAGCATTAGGACCCGAGAACCCCCTGATAGATTATGACCACTGCCATGTTTAGATAGCTCATGTTACGAGCTTCGTTTTGATATGTAGTTCGTTCGATTCCGATGAACGGTTTAGGAGAAACGGCCGTTTTAAGTAACGACGTTTCGCGAATGAACCCTTACCCCTCGCCTTACTTTGAAACATAGGTTAAAGACCAAAAAGGGTTAATTAATGTATGAAACATTTATGGTAAGTGTGTTAGGCAGTTGGTAAGACACTCGCGAAGGAATCGCTTTAAAACTCGTAAAGGTTAAATTATTAAAAATGGTGGAGCCGAGGGTACCCGAGTGACTTAAGCAAATCAGTGAGCGCAAAACAAGCGTTAGAGTCTAAGTTAGTTAAAATATAGATTTACAAGTGATTTTGGTTTAATTCCAACTTACTTGTTGTTTATAGGTTATCAGACTCGTCCCGAGCCTTTCTCACCCCCAAGTCGCTCAGGCAAGTTTTCTACCCGTTATACTGTTGTTGTGATGTATATATGTACTTGCATTATCTTGCGATAGATGCATGTTGGTTAATTAGCAAATGTTGCAATATATTGAAGCATGCTGCTATGATATATATATATATATGCATGCCTGTTTCGTATTCTTTCAATATATATCTGTTGATTCCGTTGATAATACCTATGCTAGAGGATAGCGGTAATTTGCATATACCCTTAGTATAGGGACCCAAAGGTGGAAATATTTTCTAAAACCGGGAGTCGAGGATCCCGAGTAGATTTTGTATATATGGATATAAATATATATATATATATATACTTATATATATATATGGTCATAGTTTTCAAAACTATTAATCGAATAAGGTTTATTCGATAACTTTAACTTTATTTTATTATTGAATATTATTTCGAATATCATTCGAAGGCGTATGACTCCTTTTGTTTATTTATCTGAATATTACTTGAATATTCATCGGAGGGCTTATGACTCTTTTATATTATTTATTGAATATTATTTGAATATTCATTCGAAGGCTTATGACTCAGTTTATATTATTTAATGAATATTATTTGAATATTCATTTGAGGATCTATGACTCCGATTATTTGTCGAGGTATATTCTTTATTTTATTAAAGAATAAGGTGTCAATAATCAAACTTATTTTCGATTATTCAAATAAAGATAGTACTTTCATATAAGTATATCTTTGGTTATTTAATACTCGTTTCAAGTATAAGTTTTAATACTTCTACTTCAATTATTTTTATAAAGATTATTCTTTATGGGAATATTATTTTAAATATTAACATTCAGTCATTTTCTAAATATTCTGGGGACTGATTTACTTCATTAAATCAGTTTTACTCCAAACACTCTTTAAAGTGTTTTCGAGTCTTTAAAATGATTTTCAAAAGTTAGAGCGGATCCCAAAACTATTTTTATATTTAAGATCTTCCTTTTAAAAAGGGGATTTAAATACTCGCTCAAAACATGGGGGATCCAGCTCGGTGGTGTGTTTTATATTCGCAACAAGGTTGCTGTCTTGGTAAAAGAGTTTTTGATTACTTACCCAATATTCGGGAAGTAAAATTCTTGGAACAAGTTAATCCATTAACAGGCATCGCCTGGGAAATATCGGTGAGTTTTCCTTTCCAACTAGATACGACTTCTTGTTGGAGCCGTATCAACAAGTTTCTACTTGGGGAAAGGGGGAAACGAGCTTTACGTTTCAGAGTCATGGATTTCATCTGAACTAGGAGTGGCGTAAGTGGTCGAGTAGCGCCGGCCCAGCCTTATTATATTGGCCCAAATGGCCTGGAAGTTCCGCTAAGGCGGTCCATTCCTTAGGAGTTCAGTGTTCGGTTGACAAGTAAATCCGACAGGTTCTCCTCTACATGTAGAAAATGGTGGGGTTGTACTACTACGACTGATCATCGTAAGTGGTCTTCCTGGCGCGGTAAACTCCCGTAATGAGTTCATCATCCATTTGGATAATTCTGCAACACTACCCGTAGCATTTCGATTGAAAGGCTACTAATGGGTGGTTGCCGAAGCATTGACAGGGTCAAACATTTTTACTGGTGTATCCATTGAATGAAGTATCTCGTAACTTCATCTCTTTTCAAAATATTTCAAAGATCAAATATTTTCAAGTTTTATTTGTGGTCTCATCTATGGGATGACCTCGTGAATCTTATTATACTTCGAACAGTAGTAGTTCAAGTAGATTTCTAAATATGGTATAAGTATAGTGAAGTAATTGGTAACTTCATCTTCTTTTAAAACTTATATCCAGTAAGTAATTACCTTACTCACGATAAAGATTCTAGTAAGTATCCATTTAGATACTTATATTATTGTTATCACTATGTATTATCTTGCGAGCTGTAAGGCTCACTCTTGCTTTATTTCTTCATCACACAACAACAGTTAGGAAAGATGGCCAGACTCCAGCAGACCCAGCGAAAGCGCGTGGGAAGCGTCCCGCGTCTTCCCGATGATGTTGTGGCTGCTATAGCTGCAGAGGTAGATCTATTGGTAGATCAGGCATTCTACTTTTGAGAATCAATTATGTATAATTATAACTTGTGGCAGATAATGGCAATTAACTGTAAATTTATCAAGTAATCGTTTTGGGTTGTAATAACTTTTAAATTGTGGATTCAAAGACTTGTACTTATTTGAATTTCATCTCTGAGACTATAACGGGTTATGGTGTGTGTTAGTGTGGGGTCACAGCTTAAGGTTATTATTATTAATTAAGTGAAGTGATATTGTGGAAAGGAAGACCGTGACGACCCGGATCCCCGACCCCGGATCTGGGGGTGTTACAGAAATGGTATCAGAGCTAAGCGTTATAAACCTCAGAGATGATGGGACGTTAAGATAATAAGTTAACTAAGATAATAAGAACTCTTGCCAAGTTCATAGTCGGACTACCTAACGTAGTACTGACAGTTAAAACCCTTATGGGAACCCTTATAAATATCGTGATAGGAGCGTAGTTCGTTATCGTATATGGTAGCGGGACTCCGAACCCTGAGGTTGAGGAGCAACATCGCGATGATATTTTATTACTAATTGGAGATCGGATTGTGGATCCGATAGAGTGTCCTAATGCAGGACCGGATGATGTTGATATTGAGGATTTAGCGGTTGAGGATGTTGTCCTAGAAGGGATAGTTGTTGAGGAGGATCCCATGGAGGATCCTGACAGGATTGGATAAAGGACCACTGATGAATTGATGACCATGGTTTGGTCGACTACCAGAGGTAGGATTGGCCGGTCACTACCGGAGGTTCGTTCAAGTTGTAAAGATAGTAGCCCCTTTAACGCGGCTTACTCATAAGACTGAGAAGTTCGAATAGGCAGAGAAATGCGAGAGCAGCTTTTAAGAACTGAAGCAAAGGTTGGTGACGGCCCCTATGTTGGCGTTGCCGGAGGGAAAAAGGAGATTTTGTGATTTGTAAGTGATGCTTCGCATAAGGAATTAGGGTGCTTCTTATATAGCACAGCAAGATAATCGCGTCTGCGTCAAGACAATTAAGGGAATTTAAAATTCGATATCCCCACCCATGAGCTTGGGCTCGTGGCAATAGTTTTGCCCTAAAGATTGGAGGCACTACTTGTATGGAGAGAAGTGCGAGATTTACCTAAGCCATAAGTACTCTAGTACATTTTCCCGTAGAGAGAGCTCAACATACGCCCGAGGAGGCGGTTAGAGCTAATCAAGAATAATGATTGGGAGATTCTTTATCATTCGGGGAAAGCCAATATGGTGGCTGATGCCCTTAGTAAAAAGGAGAGACTCAAGATGATAATGTCTTTTGGAGAGTTTATAAGAGATTTTGGAAATAGTAGTGAAGGTAACCGGAGCCGGTACCGAAAAGCTGTTTGAGATTGCAATAGAGACCGAATTATTGGAAAAGAGCATACGGTGCCAGAGAAAGGTGATGAATGAAGGCAGAGAGCCAAAAAAATAAATATGAGATTAATACCGAGAAAGATGATAAGGGAATAATGAAGTATTCCTATAGAATTTGGGTTCCGAAAGTTCAAGAGCGTAAGGATAAGAACTTAGATGAGAGCCATAGTTTGAGGAATAAGATTTAGAGCAAACCCTGAACGTGATAGTCAGGGAGGTCGCCATCAAGATAGAAGGAACCCATGACATGATGGAGTGGAAAATGAGGATTTTAAATTAAAAGATGACCCCAATTATGGGGAGTAGGATGAAACATTTCATACTAAGGAAACAGAAAGTCGAGTAAGGAAAGGAGACCCGAGACGGTACTCCTATACGGCAATTCATGGACCTGTCTAGACAGAACTTAGACTATTATCCCCAACCACCACCTTGAGGAAACAATGCGGTAGGAAATTCTTTCATGACCTTTAAGTCGCTAAGCTCTCAGAGTTCCCAGGGAACAGGTTGACCTAGTCGAGGCAAGAGCCTGGCTAAAGGAAATAGAGGAATCATTTGAGATTCTGAATGATTGACGAACCACAAAAGACTGTTTTTGTCACTTACCCTCCTAAGAAAGAGACCATCCGCTGGTGAAAGACCAAGAAAGGCACGGAGCCAGAGGTTAGAATAAACTGATTTAAGTTCAGTCAATTGTTTTCGGGAAAGTAATTCCCAAGGTTATGGAGATAGTGTAAAAGCTTTAGAGCCAGAACAAAGGCAGACGAGTATGATGAATTATGAATCTAAGATGTAAAAGTTGTCAAGATTCGTTCTGTAGACACGAATCCAGAATGACGGGATGTTTGAAATCAATGCTTATATTGTGTTGGTTCATGAAATAATGATAAGAGAAAGGAATATAACGGCAATAGAGTTTGAGGAATGATAAGGGAGTTGGGTATGAGGAAACCCTAAAGACTCGTAGCAATAGAAATAGAAAAGTATATGATCGTCAGGATGAGGGTGATTCACCATGAGTTAAAGTTGACGGTTGAAGGCATAAGAGATGCATATATTTTATCCCCTTTAAGTTGGGAGGATTCGAGGAAACATTGAGATAGTTCGAAGGATAAACAATGAGACGCGGATAGACTGAGGAGACAAGGAAGTAAGAAACTAGGAAAATTGGATGAAGGAAGTGACCTTCAAGAATGTGAAGTGTAAGACCGGTGGCATGATACCTAGAAAGGGAGACGCCAGGTATGAAAGATATCCCAACATTGAGGTGACTGTTGAGATAAACAACAAAAGTAAATAAGGAATTATTAAGAAGAAGTTCACATTGAACACGACCAATATCTTCCAGAACATCCTTGTTATCGTTACCAAATTAGGCAAGAAAAGCGGATAACCGTTGTTATCTTTTGGAGGCCATATGGATTGACCTCAATTTGAATAAGGATGCTATTATGAAGTTAGGTATAGACTATCGAGGTGGAAATGATTGAACAAGATACCCTTATCAGGGATATATGACTTTATTTATCCATGGAAGGATGCTTGTACCTTTTTAGAGGTGGAATTAAGGATAGAACATCGGTAACTTAAAACGAATCCTAGGGGAATGCATAAAGGTTGGCATTTCACCCTTAATAGGGATAGTATGAGTTTTGACAGTATGAATTGGAAAGGATTAAGGTAACAATAACCTTTAAGAATTAGTGGAGAAATTTTTCAGATGTATATAGACAATGGTTCTAGTAATAGTGAATGGTATTTTGATATGCCCTGTATCTAGGGAATACAGGAGGAACGATTGAAGGATAACCTTAGAGGTTTTACAAGGAGAAAGGTAATATTCAAAATTCTCAAGAATAAAAATGTTGATAAAGGAAATATGACATAATTATAATGATGCCAAGTGGGGCACGTGTTAAACCACGAGAAAGTATGGATCGAACCAGAAAGGTCGAAATTGTTCAGGGCAATTAGGACCTAAGATAAAAGATGTTCTAAGTATGATTGAGAGTCAGTCGTGACAGTGATTAACCTCTAAAGATTGAGGCAATAACTTATGGAAAAATGGTGATATTTTTTTCCCATCTGATTTTAAGGAAAACATCTTCACTCAAGCAGTGATCGGAAATAAGGTAGAAAATTTATTTGGAGGTGGTTAAAATGACATTGACTGTAAGGAAATTTTACTATCAGGAAAGGCCAAAGAGGTGGCCGACACTTTAAGGGTAAGTGGATAATTATAGGCGTGTGTGCCAAAAGAATACAGTGATGATGGTTAAAACTGTGAAGGTTGTATTATGGTTTGGAAGATTGACATTCCTTCTGATGACTGTGCAATACCCAACCGTAATAGTAGTTGGTAAAGGTTTAATTCGTGTAATCGCCATGATCGGGCTATCTATCTTAGAAGGTCCTATCTTGAGAATAATCCAGGACCATGTTTCAAAAAGGACTAGATGAACCCTTGAGTTAATTCTTCTATTTAGGGCGTATGATTAAGAATGGTATTAACCTGCTATCGTTGCTTTGATTGAAACTCTTCTGCACTTTTATCTGCTTCATGTCATGAAAGTACGTCAGAGTTTGGAGTGTTCTTCATGAATTGTGATTGGTGGTTATGTTAACTCCTTAGGAGAATTTGATACGACATGTATGGACTCCGTATGGTTAGCTATTAAGACTTCATGGAAAATGAATGACTATAGTAGGTTAGTAGTGGACCATAGTAATGCAGCAATGATTCTGCGAGTGGTGAGCTGATTACAACCGTGAGAGTTGTATTGGAATGGATGTTGAGGTTGAGTACCACTAATCGGGTCGTGGTAATGTATAAGTTATCATTGATAGACTAATTAAGTAGAGTATCTACCAATTGAATATTTATTCCTTCTTATGAAAAGAGAGTCGTATTACTATATGAGGAAGGTTGCGGTGCAAGCATAGAATTCTAGTAACGATGATGTCTAGAATGAGATCCCAGATTCAATTTTCGATGTCGAGGGAGTTTCAAAGGTGATTGTGTATAAGCTCGAGGAAGAGCATGGGTCCATAGAATGATGGACGGAATGGCAAAAATATTTAGGCATGTGAAATACGATGCTATAACACTTGATGTTGATATAAATATATATGTTTCGTTCTCCTATGACAGACCTCTATAGTTCAGAGGTAGGTTCCAAGCCAGATATTTGGTGACAGTATATATTTTTTTTCATATATACAATTCTCTTCAATTTGTTCTTTTCTCTTCTTTTCATTTCATATAAGCTGAGAAGAACAACCCTTCCAGAAGGGGAGGTATTGCCGAATGACTATCTATCTGTGTGATAGAAGCCGAGTAGGATACCAGCTATTGTTTAATTGCTTGTCAAGTACTAAAGGCTGGCCACCTTCTGTACTAACTATGCGATATAACAAGTGTTCATGATCATAGTGATCTCTCAACAAATTCCTTTACTTCTATATGATTAATCAAACTTTGGAAAATAGAAACAACTGAAAAAGGAGTAATAAAGTGGTGGTAGTATGCGGAATGGAAACACATTCGTGATACTAAGGTTGACGTGGTTATTAAAAGGTTATAGAGCGCTAACAAGCAAAAGTATAACCAGTATAATATTAGGAACGGAAGGTAGTGGCGATTACGAGCTGGAAAAGAATAGGTATTAAGAAGCAAAAGCTCTAATGCTAAAAGCTATAATAAGAGTCTGTGCAATAGACTTGAAAGAATTTGGAATGATCACTTAACACGGATTGAGTTATCTTACGACAATAGATCATATGTCATTATCGAGATGTCGCCTTATGAGATCCTTGAGGGAAGACAATGTCGATCTCCCTTATGTTAGGATGAAGTTGTAGAGCGCAAGATGCTCGGACCCGCAGTAGTCCAAAGGACCAAGGATATGATAGATCTAATCAGAGGACGGCTGGTAGTAACCCAAGATGGACATAAGAGGTGTGCTGATTTGACTCGAAAGGACAAAGGGTATGAAATAGGGGACCTAGTAATGTTATAGGTATCCCTTGGAAAGGATTGATGAGGTTCGGAAAGAAAGGAAAGCTAAGTCTACAATTTGTTGGACCCTTGGATATATTAAGACGTTTGGGAAGTTAGCATATGAGCTAGCCCTAACCCAGAACATGTAGCGAGTCATAACGCGTTTCACGTATCAATGTTAAGGAAGTGTAATTCAGATGCCAGATAAATAGAGGCATATGAGCGCATAGATATGGGACCCGACGTAACCTATATGGAGCAACCAGGAAGGGTTATAGAGTGAAAAGGAACAAGTGCTTAGGAGAAGGATTATCAAACTAGGCAGAGTTTGGTGGTAGAACCACAATGTGGAAAAATTGACTCGAGAGTTAGAAAGTGTAATGCTAAGAAAGTATCCCCATTTGTTTTCTATCTGATTCCGGGACGGAATCCTTTTAAGGAGGGGAGACTGTAATAACCCCAATTTTTGAGAAATTTTGAAACCCTTATGAATAGTGTTTTTGCTGAATGAGAAAACTGTTCATGCCACGCTATGTAGGGGTTCTGTTATTGATCTTATGGGATATTATTAGTACTCTATGTGGTATATAAGTGTATGTAAAGATCGTCAGAATCCAATTCTGAACACTTGGATTTTTCCCGGAAATCCACTAGATACGGAAAGAATTGAGAAAAAGGTAACAGGATAAAAGGATTTAAATTAAAGGATTATAGGAGAGGATCATAAAAGGAATATAATATATTGAGAAAGGTTGAGGGAACCTAAGTAATAAGATACCGGGTATGATCCCTCAAACGATAAACGAAAACGAAAGTTAAGCGAACCGTATAACAGATCAGCGGTCATTAGGCAAACGATTAGGAAGTTAATCAAAGGGATTAGTGGGAATGATGTCATCCAACCAATAGAAAGAGGACAAGGAAGTGAGGATGACATCATGAGGATGACATAAGCATGACATGGGAAGGAAGGAGGTGTGGTGGCTTTGTAACCACACAAATCCAAGGGCAAGAAGGTAATTGACTAAAGCAAGCACAAAAACCAATCAACCAAGCCAAGTAAAATCATTTTCATCAAAAATCAAAAGCAACCAAGGCTTTGTTCTTCATTGCTCACGGCTTTTCACTATTCAAAAGGCAAGAGAAATTCAAAATCCAAGATCCAAGCTTCCTAAATTGGTAAGATAATTCCCTAATCATCTTCATGCTTAGTTAGGACTATATCATGAGTTTAAGCCATTAATTCCTTCTCAATCTTCTTCATTTAATCAAAGAAGAAGACTATGAATAGTGTTTTCAAGTTTTTTTAACTTGAAGTTTTCTTGTTTTCTTGAAGATCCAAGCATTCTTAAGACTTCTCAAAGCTTCTTAAGGCTTCCTAGCTCCTCCCACCTCTCCAAGGAAGGTATAAACTACAAACCCTAGCTTTAGTTTTGAGTAATTAGGATTGAATGTGTTTGATATAGCATATGTGAAGCATGATGCTTGATTGGTTGAAGTTTGGTTGAGTTTGTAGAGATTAGTTGGTTTTGTTGCATTGTTGGAGTTGTAAATCTTGGTAATTAGTTAAAGAACCTAAGTAAAGCTTTTAGTTCATGTGAGGAATAAGTATAAATGGTTAATGTGGATTTGTTGGGGCTGTTATGATGTGGTTTGGAAGGATATTGGTTGTATGATTGATTTGGGGTTGATTTGTGGTTGGTAGTGAATGGTTTAAAATTTGGGAAATCGCGTAAACATAGCCGTCGTAACGTCCGATTTTCTTTGGACTGTTTTTGTGCATAGCATTAGGACCCGAGAACCCCCTGATAGATTATGACCACTGCCATGTTTAGATAGCTCATGTTACGAGCTTCGTTTTGATATGTAGTTCGTTCGATTCCGATGAACGGTTTAGGAGAAACGGCCGTTTTAAGTAACGACGTTTCGCGAACGAACCCTTACCCCTCGCCTTACTTTGAAACATAGGTTAAAGACCAAAAAGGGTTAATTAATGTATGAAACATTTATGGTAAGTGTGTTAGGCAGTTGGTAAGACACTCGCGAAGGAATCGCTTTAAAACTCGTAAAGGTTAAATTATTAAAAATGGTGGAGCCGAGGGTACCCGAGTGACTTAAGCAAATCAGTGAGCGCAAAACAAGCGTTAGAGTCTAAGTTAGTTAAAATATAGATTTACAAGTGATTTTGGTTTAATTCCAACTTACTTGTTGTTTATAGGTTATCAGACTCGTCCCGAGCCTTTCTCACCCCCAAGTCGCTCAGGCAAGTTTTCTACCCGTTATACTGTTGTTGTGATGTATATATGTACTTGCATTATCTTGCGATAGATGCATGTTGGTTAATTAGCAAATGTTGCAATATATTGAAGCATGCTGCTATGATATATATATATATATATGCATGCCTGTTTCGTATTCTTTCAATATATATCTGTTGATTCCGTTGATAATACCTATGCTAGAGGATAGCGGTAATTTGCATATACCCTTAGTATAGGGACCCAAAGGTGGAAATATTTTCTAAAACCGGGAGTCGAGGATCCCGAGTAGATTTTGTATATATGGATATAAATATATATATATATATATACTTATATATATATATGGTCATAGTTTTCAAAACTATTAATCGAATAAGGTTTATTCGATAACTTTAACTTTATTTTATTATTGAATATTATTTCGAATATCATTCGAAGGCGTATGACTCCTTTTGTTTATTTATCTGAATATTACTTGAATATTCATCGGAGGGCTTATGACTCTTTTATATTATTTATTGAATATTATTTGAATATTCATTCGAAGGCTTATGACTCAGTTTATATTATTTAATGAATATTATTTGAATATTCATTTGAGGATCTATGACTCCGATTATTTGTCGAGGTATATTCTTTATTTTATTAAAGAATAAGGTGTCAATAATCAAACTTATTTTCGATTATTCAAATAAAGATAGTACTTTCATATAAGTATATCTTTGCTTATTTAATACTCGTTTCAAGTATAAGTTTTAATACTTCTACTTCAATTATTTTTATAAAGATTATTCTTTATGGGAATATTATTTTAAATATTAACATTCAGTCATTTTCTAAATATTCTGGGGACTGATTTACTTCATTAAATCAGTTTTACTCCAAACACTCTTTAAAGTGTTTTCGAGTCTTTAAAATGATTTTCAAAAGTTAGAGCGGATCCCAAAACTATTTTTATATTTAAGATCTTCCTTTTAAAAAGGGGATTTAAATACTCGCTCAAAACATGGGGGATCCAGCTCGGTGGTGTGTTTTATATTCGCAACAAGGTTGCTGTCTTGGTAAAAGAGTTTTTGATTACTTACCCAATATTCGGGAAGTAAAATTCTTGGAACAAGTTAATCCATTAACAGGCATCGCCTGGGAAATATCGGTGAGTTTTCCTTTCCAACTAGATACGACTTCTTGTTGGAGCCGTATCAACAAGTTTCTACTTGGGGAAAGGGGGAAACGAGCTTTACGTTTCAGAGTCATGGATTTCATCTGAACTAGGAGTGGCGTAAGTGGTCGAGTAGCGCCGGCCCAGCCTTATTATATTGGCCCAAATGGCCTGGAAGTTCCGCTAAGGCGGTCCATTCCTTAGGAGTTCAGTGTTCGGTTGACAAGTAAATCCGACAGGTTCTCCTCTACATGTAGAAAATGGTGGGGTTGTACTACTACGACTGATCATCGTAAGTGGTCTTCCTGGCGCGGTAAACTCCCGTAATGAGTTCATCATCCATTTGGATAATTCTGCAACACTACCCGTAGCATTTCGATTGAAAGGCTACTAATGGGTGGTTGCCGAAGCATTGACAGGGTCAAACATTTTTACTGGTGTATCCATTGAATGAAGTATCTCGTAACTTCATCTCTTTTCAAAATATTTCAAAGATCAAATATTTTCAAGTTTTATTTGTGGTCTCATCTATGGGATGACCTCGTGAATCTTATTATACTTCGAACAGTAGTAGTTCAAGTAGATTTCTAAATATGGTATAAGTATAGTGAAGTAATTGGTAACTTCATCTTCTTTTAAAACTTATATCCAGTAAGTAATTACCTTACTCACGATAAAGATTCTAGTAAGTATCCATTTAGATACTTATATTATTGTTATCACTATGTATTATCTTGCGAGCTGTAAGGCTCACTCTTGCTTTATTTCTTCATCACACAACAACAGTTAGGAAAGATGGCCAGACTCCAGCAGACCCAGCGAAAGCGCGTGGGAAGCGTCCCGCGTCTTCCCGATGATGTTGTGGCTGCTATAGCTGCAGAGGTAGATCTATTGGTAGATCAGGCATTCTACTTTTGAGAATCAATTATGTATAATTATAACTTGTGGCAGATAATGGCAATTAACTGTAAATTTATCAAGTAATCGTTTTGGGTTGTAATAACTTTTAAATTGTGGATTCAAAGACTTGTACTTATTTGAATTTCATCTCTGAGACTATAACGGGTTGTGGTGTGCGTTAGTGTGGGGTCACAGCTTAAGGTTATTATTATTAATTAAGTGAAGTGATATTGTGGAAAGGAAGACCGTGACGACCCGGATCCCCGACCCCGGATCTGGGGGTGTTACAAGCAGTCTACTTGAATCTAACCATACTTGCTAGATGAAATGACATAGTTGAAAAGCAAGAAGTGAGCCAAGCGCTCAGCAAGGTATATCATAAAAAAGAATTTAACAACATAACAATTTATATCTGGAAATTGAGGTGTATGGCATCATTATTCTAGTCAAAACATTTGTACGGATTACAGCCGGTGATCAGCCGCGAAGCAATCCCGAACCTCGCTGGGTTCTTAATAATTTATTGGGAGCCCTAGGCATCTTTTGAGCCTAACATAATAAGTGTGAAAGGGACTTGCGTCTTAGTCCAATTCACCAATCTCAAGAAAACATTATTTTTTTAAAGAGCAATTATCTTTTATAAAACTGATGCCAAAGAGAACTTTACAAAGATCTTTACAAAGGGGTTTAAATCATCAATCAAGGATTTCAAGTTAAGAAACTCTTATCAGAATTATGGGACTACTCACTAGCAGTGCTTTCAAGGATAGTCAGCAATGAGTTGACAACCAAGGAAGAAAGTATTGAAAAAGAGTCATAACGTTATTCCACAAGATTGAGGTTTCAAATTTGAGGGTTATGTAAGGGATATATCTAATGACAAAATTTGGGTATGATTGTAAGGGTTTATGTAAAGAGTCGGTAAATCGGAGGTGTAAGAGTACAAAGAATAGCGGTTAATCAAGAGAGAATACATTATCAAAGCATATGAGGTTTTATAGTTTATAGGGATGTGATTTTTATAAGGGTATACATAGCATTTGCAAAATCTCAATCTAAAATCAGAATATTCGCAACAACATATCATGGCGACAACAATATCAAAAAGATCAATATACGAGCAGACTATCATAATTTAAGGAAGTGGTTCGGTACATTGCAATATATCTTAATAGTCAGAATAATTCTCAATATATATATCTCGAGAGGGTCAAAAGACACATATATACTATAGCTTAAGGAAAACATTACTAGAACGATAAGTGAGGGTAAAAACACTTGCCTTAAGAAGGCTGGAATAACTCTCGTCTTGATGTGGAAGCAACCGGGAGCACTACTCGACTTTGACGGTAAGTTTACTACCTTCTCCTGAACCTACATAAAAGGCCTCATCAAGATACACTCTCACAGAATCTCCATTCTAGTTAAAGATTTCAAAACATATTGGCACTTGGACCTAACTACACATTTAACTCTTTACTAATCACATATTATGCTCAAATAATCATTTAGGATCACATAACACATTTAATCACATAATATACAACTTGGATATAATGGTGCACTATTGAGTTTTGAATGATCTCACTCAACCAACACGATTGACTCAAAGTTCTACCTAGTCTACTGCAACCCAACTAGCTCTCCAAACTTGAAGTGCCTTTCCTAGCCAACATCCATTTCACTTAGCCTCACCTATGGCCTAACCTTATACTGATCTCTTACTAATAATTAGACTTAATGGCCAACTCAGGCCTCACCTATGAGGATGAGAAATCTAAGTGCAAGGATAATGTGCTCCTAAGTGCAACTTTTAGGTGACACCGAATGGTACTAAGTGACAAAAAACCCCTTTCCACTCAAGGTTTGACACTCAAATTTCTACAGTGAAATCTCAGGTCCTAAATCTAACTTGTTCACTTGGAATGAAACCAAAGCTCAACCTAGGCCTCTTTGGGCCTACTCTCAAAAATAACTCTCCCATGTCCTAGTGACACTCAAACTGTCCTGTTTTGAACTCAATTAATACCTTTGGTTTTAACTCTAAAACTTCGAAATATGTCTTGAAAAACCTCCCACAAACTCCCTAGTATCAATTCTAAGCAAGTCCTAATGAGAGCCTACCAATGACACCACTTTCTAAGCTTAAAAGTGCGCCTCACTCAAACTGCCTCTATTCTGACCAGAAGTAATGATTCGACTTGTGCACCTAACTAAATTGGTTGGTTTCTTACATTTAAAGCTTCTGGGATCAACTATAGGTCAAGTCCTAACTTCTGGTGACTTGGGTCTCTAAATGCCCAACGAATGCCCATTCAAAACTCTCCTACAAACTAGTGCAACATTCTGGGAAAAAAACAAACCTTACACTATCCCTTCCACCTTAACTCCCACTTATAAACCATGAACCTAATCTTTAACCAAGCACAAATACTAACCTAATACTCTCATCTATCCCACTATCATGTGGTGGAGATCATTCATACTCCAATGCACCATGACCACATTATATAAATAAAGTAGCAAGACTAACACTTAAATCACGTTTTCGAGTACTCAAGCACAAAACGAATATCCATATTAACATGCAAACACAATACCATTGAAATATACTCATTAACCCACTTTAAAAACTATATTTTGTCATAATAGAGCACTTGTCAATAAAAGTAGACTCATTTTTAGCAAATCAAATTGTAATCAAGGCATATAATCGAATTTAAAGCCCAAAATCAAGTATATAGTGTAGTTTTCAACATGCACTCCTAGTACTCTAAGATTTTGAGTGTAAATTCCACATGCAATCATTTAACATACAATATCCCAAGTATTTCATGACATACAAGGGTTTTAAAGATCATGATCTATAAAAAAATTAGCTTTAAAGCAACATGCAAAAAAGACTTCTTCATTGAGCATTTGATCACAAATAAAGAACACAAAACTCTACTTCATTCGGCTCTTAAAGAGTCATTGCCAAATGGAAAGGAGTGAAATGATCATACAAAATGGCAAGAAAGTCCGTCAACCATTAATCATTTCCACTCTTGATGCTTTACCTTTGTTTTTGAACCTTAAACTCATAAGAATCAAGGTTTCAACATTAGGCTTACTCAAAACTCAACATGCAAGCTTAAACCAAGTAGTACAGTTAATATTTAACTTACTAAAAAAGTGATCAAGGATTAAAGAAGGGTTTCTTTCAAGAATTTTTAAAGAATAGATGAAAGAAAAATGAACAAAGGGGGGGGCTTGGCTTCGGCCGAGAGAGAGAAAGGAGAAGGGAGGAGAGTGAGTTGGAGTGTGTAAGTGGAAAAAATGATACAATGTGATGATATGGTGGTGGTTTGATGATAGTGGAATTATCAATTTACCTTTTTATCCCTCTTCTAAAACTAACAAGGTTTGCATGCAAGGGCAACTTAGGAAATTGACTAGTTAAAGTGAAGTTAGTGGGGTTGGATTTGACAACAATACCCCTCCCTTCAATTGAGTGGATCTTTGCATGCAAGGGTATCATGGTAAATGGCAAATTATTAATCTAATTAATCAAATATCACTTTAGAGAAAGAATTTTATAAATAAAAATATAAATCTATAAATCACAAAAATAATACCATAAAATAGTTTAGAATTTTAGAAACTTTTTTGAGATCACTTCTAAAAATTTAAACGAAACAAATTTTTATATAAAAAAATTTCCATGAACTAATATCTTTAATAATATATCACAAATTACTCAAATAAAGGCATTTCTTTTCTCAAATTTTTTTCCAAATAAACATTTAATTTACAACTCACAAAATATGACCCTTAAGACTCGTAAAAGCACATAATTGACTCGCTCTCGATATATAAACATATATACACATGATTCAACTAAAAAATATATATATATATTGTTGTAACATCCTCTCCCGCTAAAAGAATTCTGTTCTCGGAATCTAGGAGAGTGAGTTGGAGTGTGTAAGTGGAGAAAATGATACAATGTGATGATATGGTGGTGGTTTGATGATAGTGGAATTATCAATTTACCTCTTTATCCCTCTTCTAAAACTAACAAGGTTTGCATGCAAGGGCAACTTAGGAAATTGACTAGTTAAAGTGAAGTTAGTGGGGTTGGATTTGACAACAATACCCCTCCCTCCAATTGAGTGGATCTTTGCATGCAAGGGTATCATGGTAAATGGAAAATTATTAATCTAATTAATCAAATATCACTTTAGAGAAAGAATTTTATAAAAAAAATATAAATCTATAAATCAAAAAAATAATACCATAAAATAATTTAGAATTTTAGAAACTTTTTGAGATCACTTCTAAAAATTTAAACGAAACAAATTTTTATATAAAAAAAATTCCATGAACTAATATCTTTAATAATATATCACAAATTACTCAAATAAAGGCATTTCTTTTCTCAAAATTTTTTCCAAATAAACATTTAATTTACAACTCACAAAATATGACCCTTATGACTCGTAAAAGCACATAATTGACTCGCTCTCGATATATAAACATATATACACATGATTCAACTAATATATATATATATATATTATTGTAACATCCTCTCCCCCTAAAAGAATTATGTCCTCGGAATCTAGGAGAACAAGTGAGGATACCGATTACGCATATCAGACTCTACCTCCCATGTCGATTCTTCGACCTTGGGATTCCTCCAAAGCACTTTTAACAATTATACTGACTTATTTATAAGACTCTTCTTTTGCCAGTCGAGTATCTTGATAGGTTGCTCGATGTAAGATAAATCTTTCTGAATTTCTAACGGCTCATACTCTATCACATGATTGACAACCGGATTATACTTTTTAAGCAAAGACACATGAAATATATTATGAACATGCTGATACTGAGGCGGTAGTGCCAACTCATAGGCTAAATTTTCCTACTTGATTTAGAACTTCAAAAGGACCAATATAAAGCGGTGCCAACTTCCTCTTTTCCCAAATCGAGTCAAACCCTTCCATGGTGACACTTTTAGCAATACAGATTCGCCCACTTGGAAATTCACATCCTTTCGGGCACGATCAACGTACTTTCTTTGTCTGTCTTGAGCAGCAATTAGTCTCTTCCGAATTAAGGCGACTATTTCCTTCATTTACTGAACTAATTCAGGGCCGAGAACTTTCCTTTCTCCTACCTCATCCCAATTTATCGGAGATCTGCACTTTCTTCCGTATAAGGCTTCATATGGAGGCATTCTGATGCTAGAGTACTAACTGTTATTGTACGAGAACTCTACGAGTGGTAAGTGATCATCCCAACTCTCAGCGAAATCAATGGTACAGCTGTGCAACATGTCTTTAATCATTTGTATAGTTCGCTCACTCTGACCGTCTGTCTGAGAATGATATGTGGTGCTCATATTTAGCTTTGTGCCCAAACTTTCCTGAAACTGTCTCCAAAATCTTGAATTGAATCGCGGATCTCGATCTAAAACTATCGATATCGGTACGCCGTGTCGTAACACAATTTCGTGCACGTACATATGAACCAACCTATCCAATGAAGTCTTCTCGTTGATGGGTAAGAAATGTGCCGATTTCGTAAGGCGATCGACTATAACCCATATGACGTCGTGTCTGAATTTTATTCGAGGCAAACCTACTATGAAGTCCATGGCAATATTTTCCCATTTCCACTCAGGAATCTTCAATGGTTGAATCAATCTGCTCGGTCTTTGATGTTCCGCTTTTACTCTTTGACAAGTGTAGCACTTAGAGACCCATTCTGCAATTTCTCTTTTCATGTTGGCCACCAAAATTTCTTTTTCAAATATTGATACATCTTTTGCTCCCGGGTGAATCGAAAATTTCGAGTTGTGTGCTTCTTGTAGTATCTCATTCTTCAATTCAGTCACTTGAGGGATCCAAATCCTTGATGCAAATCTAAATATTCCTTGTTCATCCCTTTTTGTACATATCTCTTCCCCCGTCAGTTGGTTATTCTCTCGACTCATCACTTCTTCTTGGCATCTCTTTATCTTCTGCAATAATTCTGGCTGAAAAATCATGTTATGACAAAACTCTATCAACATCCCGTAAATATAGAGTTCTAACTCAAATATTTCCATCTCCTCAGATAAAGCCTTTGACATGGTTATCGCATTCAACCTTTCCTTTCTACTCAAGGCATCGGCGACTACATTTGCCTTTCCTGGATGGTAATGTATCGAACAGTCATAATCCTTTATTAGCTCCAACCATCTCCGTTGTCTAATATTGAGTTCCTTCTGGGTGAATATATACTTCAGGCTTTTATGTTCCGTGTAGATTTCACACTTCTCCCCGTACAGGTAATGTCTCCATATCTTGAGTGTGAACACTATGGCTGCCAATTCCAGATCATGGGTTGGGTATTTCAATTCATGAGGTTTAAGCTGTCGTGATGCATATGCAATCACCTTATTATATTGCATTATTACACAGCCTAGTCCTTTATGCGAAGCGTCACTATATATCACAAAATCTCTTTTAGCGTCGGGTAGTACTAGTACTGGCGCGGTAACTAATTTCTGCTTTAACACTTGAAAGTTTTCTTCATATTCTGCATTCCATTTAAACTTATGATTCTTCCTTGTCAACTTGGTCAGTGGCATAGCGATCTTTGATAAATCCTTTACGAACCTTCTATCGTATTCAGCCAATCCTAGAAAGCTTCTTACTTCCGTAGGAGTCTTTGCTTTCTCCCAACTCATAATTGCTTTGATCTTTGTGGGGTCCACCCTAATTCCTTCCCTTCCAATTATATGTCCTAAAAATTGAACTTCTCTTAACCAAAACTCATACTTTGGGAACTTTGCATACAACTTCTCGTGTCTCAGAATCTCCAAAACTATCCCCAAGTGCTTCTCGTGTTCTTCTTCCGACTTTGAATATATTAAAATATCATCAATGAACACCACAACAAACTGGTCCAAGTATTTCCTTAAAACTCAATTCATCAAGTCCATAAAAGCTGCAGGGGTATTTGTTAATCCGAACGGCATTACTAAAAACTCATAATGTACATACCTCATCCTAAATGCCGCCTTTGGGATGTCTTCTGATTTTATCTTTAATTGGTGGTATCCCGACCTCATATCAATCTTCGAAAAACACTTTGCTCCTTTCAGTTGGTCAAGCAAATCTTCTATTCTCGGTAAAGGATACCGATTCTTAATTGTCATTTTGTTCAACTCCCGGTAATCGATACAGAGTCTCATGCTTCTGTTTTTCTTCTTTACGAAAAGAACGGGCACTCCCCATGGCGACGTACTTGGCCTTATGACTACTTAATCCAAAAGTTCTTGTATCTGACTTGCTAACTCCTTCATCTCTGCTGGTGCCATCCTATAAGGGGCCTTCGAGACGGGTTCAGTGCCTGGGGCAAGATTAATCTCAAACTCAATCTGTCGATCTGGAGGTAGTCCTGGTAATTCCTCTGGAAACACATCGGGAAACTATCTTACAACTGGAATCTCCTCCATGCTAGGGACTTCCTTCTCTGAATCTACTACATAGGCTAAATATGCTTCACATCCTTTCGTAAGTAGCTTGTTGGCTTGAATAGCGGTGAGAAATAGTTGCGCTTGCTTTTGGCCCTTAAATATCACCTTACTCTCATTCTTTGCTCGAAGATAGACCTTCTTAGATCTACAATATATCTGAGCATTATTCTTTCTTAACCAATCCATTCCTAATATTATATCAAACTCCCCTAACATGAAAAGTATCAAGTCGACTGAAAACTTATGCCCAGAGATGTCAATCTCACATTGAGGGCAAAATTGACTCACAGGTATCTTTTCTTGATTGGCAATTACTATGCTCATCGCTTCACTCATATCCTTCTTATCACAGTTTAATCTATTAGCAAAAGTTTCTGATATAAAAGACTTTGTAGCTCCTGAATCAATCAATACTTTAGCTTCAACATTGTTTATCGATAGCTTACCTGCTATCACCTCAGAATTCTGAACAGCATCCTTCATCTTCAGATTAAAAGTCCTTACTGATTCTTGTGGAGTCACTGTTGGTGGTGGAGGTAATGCCAACATTTCTGGTGGTGCTACAGTGCTGGTGCTGGATATATTCATCATACTTTTGATTAATCTGGTTGACCTGCACTCCTTGGCGATATGTCCAACTTTTCCGCACTTGTAGCATGTTACTCCAGGTATCTGCACTTTACATTTATTGGCCAAATGTACCTACTGATTACATCGATAACATGTCATGTTGAGCTTGTTTCAAATTCCCGAATGCTTTTTCCCATAATGCATACATTCAACCCTTGGCTGCTTGTCATCATTCGCTTGACCCTGATTCTGCTGATGGTTTCCTTTATTATCTTGTCTCTTGTTCACCTCCCCTTTCTTCTGTGCATTCCATCCTTTCTGGAATCCAATTCTCTTCACGTTTCTATCTTGCTGGTACCCTGATTCTGATCTCTCCTTCTGATGAAACACCTTCCTCTTCTTAACATCTCTTTCCTTCCTGGATTGGGCTCCATTACTTTCAATCAATGCTGCCTTCTGAACTACCCCAGCGTAGGTACCAATCTCAAACATCGACACTCTATCTTGAATCCAATATTCGAGCCCTTGCTGAAACCTCTGAGCCTTCTCTTCATCAGTATTCACATACTTAGTTACAAATCTTTACTATTCTATAAATTTCTTCTTATACTCCAACATGGTCATACTTCCTTGTTTCAATTCCAGGAAATTCATCTCCATATGTTTCTGCATAAATCGGGGGTAATATTTCTCCAAGAATAACTCCTTGAACCTAGTCCAAGTAACTGGTTGAACTTCTTCTAAAGCTTTGACTGAATCCCACCAATAAATTACTTCCCCTTTCAAGAAATACGCGGCATATACGGTCTTTTGTTCTTCCCCTAATCGAACCAATTCGAAAGATCTCTCCATTTCTCTTATCCAAGTGTTGGCTACTACCGGGTCAGTGGTATCATGAAAAGCTGGAGGGTTCACATTCTGAAAAGTTTTGAAAGTCACAATTGGTAGAGAAGGCTCTGGTAAATCTAGTTAGTGTTGGTGTTGATCATGATTCTCTTGGTTTCGAAATTGTTGTTGTTGGAATTATTGTTGAAGAGTTTGTTATTGTTGAGCAATTGCATTAGTCTGTTGTTGCAGAGTTTCCAATAGTCGAAGGATATTGGGGTCAGTTACAGAAGCAGTACTGGTTTGCTTTGTCTTTATAGGAGGCATATTTCTGAAAAGAAAATTGGTAACAAGCAGGTATAATTATGAAAGATAATTCAAAGCTAGGTTATCATAGGGTTAATTTGATCGCATAATGTCTAGATTTTAGCAAGTTTATACATGGTTATAAGAAGGAAAGCATAAATAGAGGCAAGATTGGGACAACAAAAATGCATAAGAAAGCTTGAAACATTTGCGATAATCGCAAGCATGATTCTGATATAAAGGTTCAACAAGGTAGTTAGGGGTATAGCAATCATTTCAAAGCGAAGATGTCACGAATTTAAGGGAATCACATGCATTCGGATTTCAATTATTAGTTAAGGAGTTGATATACAATTCTAGAAATAAAAGCGAAGCTAAATTGAATGATAATGAAATGAAATGATAGTGCATTACGCAATAAAACAAAGTTATCTTACAACGCCACCAAATAAGGTTCGAATTTAAAAGTCAACGACATCATAGTTCTAAAAGGAAGAAAATATAATCAACATAAAGGGTAGCCAACTAGAAAGGGAATAGGAGGTCTGGCTCCTAATTCGGGCTAACGGTCGTCTACCTAGGTCTCCTCGTTAACATCTCGAGCTATCGGGATCTCTTCCCACGGCTCTCCCTGAAGGACCTTCACAATGCCCTGAAGTTCATCTGCTACCATCTGGATGGTGTACTGGCTGTTGCGATCATGGTGTGTTGGCATCTCCCCAAGCTTAGTGTTAACAAACTGTGTCAAGGACTCGAGTCTCGCAATCAAATGTGCCTTAGGTTCCTCCTTAAGTTGGGTATCATCCTGAAAAGCTACATCCACTTGCTCCATAAGTCGTTCGTACTTCCCTTGGAGCCTATCAAACTGGAGCCTCAAGTCAGAGTACACGGAGAATGCTATAGTGTCATATGGCATCGAGGACGAAGAAGAGTGCATCCTTTACTGAGAAACAATATATATGAAGGAAAATATTAGCGACTTATTCGAATAATAACTACTTACACTCTCGTATTTCCTATATATATATACCTATAACCTATATGGACTGTTCAGGGACTCTAAACCTTAGCTCTGATACCAAGACCTGTCACAACCCCAAAATAACACTAACAAAATATAACTGAATAAATACAAAGTTATTACAAACGGTTGTTAACAACAGAATCCAAGATCGCAAAGGCTCAGGGTTTGAACAGTCCCATACTTCAACAATTACAACATATATTTGAAGCTACCGGTCCTCACACAAATGCCAACTATACTACCTGAGCTCTCATATAAGCCTCAGCATCTCCACTGGTAGACTTACGAGCAGTCTGCTTGAATCTAACCATACTTGCTAGCTGAAATGAAATAATTGAAAAGCAAGAAGTGAGCCAAGCACTCAGCAAGGTATATCATAAAACAGAATTAACAACATAACAACTTATATCTGGAAATTGAGGTGTATGGCATCATTATTCTAGTCAAAACATTTGTAACCAAAACATTGCTCAAAATCATTTTATGACGCTACGGATTACAATCGGTGATCAGCCGCGAAGCAATCCCGAACCTCACTGGGTTCTTAACAATTTATTGGGATCCCTAGGCATCTTTTAAGCCTAACATAATAAGTATGAAAGGGACTTGCATCTTAGTCCAATTCACCAATCTCAAGAAAACATTCTTTTATTTAAAGAGCAATTATCTTTTATAAATCTGATGCTAAGGAGAACTTTACAAAGATCTATATAAAGGGGGTTTAAATCATCAATCAAGGATTTCAAGTTAAAAACTCTTATCAGAATGATGGGACTACACACTAGCAGGGCTTTCAAGGATAGTCAGCAATGAGTTGACAACCAAGGAAGAAAGTATTGAAAAAGAGTCATAACGTTATTCCACAAGATTGAGGTTTCAAATTTGAGGGTTATGTAAGGGATATATCTAGTGACAAAATTTGGGTATGATTGTAAGAGTTTATGTAAAGAGTCGGTAAATCGGAGGTGTAAGAGTACAAAGAATAGCGGTTAATCAAGAGAGAATACATTATCAAAGCATATGAGGTTTTATAGTTTATAGGGATGTGATTTTTATAAGGGTATACATAGCACTTGCAAAATCTCAATCTAAAATCAGAATATTCGCAACAATATATCATGGCGACAATAATATTAAAATGATTAATATACGAGCATGTTATCATAATTCATGGAAGTTGTTCTATACATTGCAATATATCTTAATAGTCAGAATAATTCTCAATATATATATCTCGAGAGGGTCAAAAGACACATATATATTATAGCTTAAGGAAAACATTACTAGAACGATAAGTGAGGGCAAAAACACTTGCCTTAAGAAGGCTGGACTAACTCTCGTCTTGATGTGGAAGCAACCGGGAGCACTTCTCGACTTTGATGGCAAGTTTACTACCTTCTCCTGAACCTACACAAAATATTAGGCTTCATCAAGATACACTCTCACAGAAACTCCATCCTAGTTAAAGATTTCAAAACATATTGGCACTGAGGCCTAACTACACATTTGACTCTTTACTAATCACTTATTATGCTCAAATAATCATTTAGGATCACATAATACATTTAATCACATAATTTACAACTTGGATTTAATGGTTCACTATTGAGTTTTGAATGATCTCACTCAACCAACATGATTGACTCGAAGTGCTACCTAGTCTAGTGCAACCCAACTAGCTCTCCAAACTTGAAGTGCCTTTCCTAGCCAACATCCATTTCACTTAGCCTCACCTATGGCCTAACCTTATACTGACCTCTTACTAATAATTAAATTTAATGTCCAACTCAGGCCTCACCTCTAAGAATGAGATATCTAAGTGCAAGGACAATGTGCTCCTAAGTGCAACTTTTAGGTGACACCGAATGGTACTAAGTGACAAAGAACCCCTTTTCACTCAAGGTTTGACACTCAAATTTCTACAGTGAAATTAACTTGTGCACTTGTAATGACACCAAGGCTCAACCTAGGCCTCCTTGGGCCTACTCTCAAAGATAGCTCTCACATGTCCTAATGACACTCAAACTGACCTGTTTTGAACTCACTTAATACTCTTGGTTTTACCTCTAAAACATCAAACTATGGCTTGAAAAACCTCCCACAAACTCCCTAGTATCAATGCTAAGCAAGGCCTAATGAGGGCCTACCAATGATACCAATTTATAAGCTTAAAAGTGCACCTCACTCAAACTACCTTTGTTCTGATTAGAAGTCTTGATTCGACTTGTGCACCTAACTAAATGGGTTGGTTTCTTACATTTAAAGATTCTTGGATCAACTATAGGTCAATTCCTAACTTGTGGTAACTTGGGCCTCCAAATGCCCAACGAATGCCCATTCAAAACTCTCCTACAAACTAGTAAAACATTCTGGAAAAAAACAAACCTTACACTATCCATTCCACCTTAACTACCACTTATAAACCTTGAACCTAATCTCTAACCAAGCATAAATACTAACCTAATACTCTCATATATCCCACTATCACATGGTGGAGATCATTCATACTCCAATGCACCATGACCAAATTATATAAATAAAGTAGCAATACTTACACTTAAATCACGTTTTCGAGTACTCAAGCACCAAACGAATATCTATATTAACATGCAAACACAATACCATTGAACTATACTCATTAGCCCACTGTAAAAACTATATTTTGTCATAATAGAGCACTTGTCAATAAAAGTACACTCATTTTTAGCAAATCGAATTGTAATCAAGGAATATAATCGAATTTAAAGCCCAAAATCAAGAATATAGTCTAGTTTTCAACATGCACTCCTAGTACTCTAAGATTTTCAGTGTAAATTCCACATGCAATCATTTAACATACAATATCTCAAGTATTTCATGACATGCAAGGGTTTTAAATATCATGATCCATCGAAAATTTAGCTTTAAAGCAACATGCAAACAAGACTTCTTCACATAGCATTTGATCACAAATAAAGAACACAAAACTCTACTACATTCGGCTCTTAAATAGTCATTGCCGAATGGAAAGGAGTGAAATAATCATACAAAATGGCAAGGAAGTCCCTCAATCATTGATCATATCCACTCTTGATGCTTTGCCTTTGTTTTTTAACCTTAAACTCATAAGAATCAAGGTTTTCAACATTAGGCTTACTCAAAACTCAACATGCAAGCTTAAACTAAGTAGTACAACTAATATTTAACTTACTAAACAAGTTATCAATGATTAAAGAAGGGTTTCTTGCAAGAAATTTTGAAGAAAAGATGGAAGAAAAATGAACAAGAGGGGGGCTTGGCTTCGGGCGAGAGAGAGAAAGGAGGAGGGAGGAGAGTGAGTTGGAGTGTGTAAGTGGAGAAAATGATACTATATGATGATATGGTGGTGGTTTGATGATAGTAGAATTATCAATTTACCTCTTTATCCATCTTCTAAAACTAACAAGGTTTGCATGCAAGGGCAACTTAGGAAATTGACTAGTTAAAATGAAGTTAACGGGGTTGGATTTAACAACAATACTCCTCCCTTCAATTGAGTGGATCTTTGCATACAAGGGTATCATGGTAAATGGCAAATTATTAATCTAATTAATCAAATATCACTTTAGAGAAAGAATTTTATAAATAAAAATATAAATCTATAAATCACAAAAATAATACCATAAAATAGTTTAGAATTTTAGAAACTTTTTGAGATCACTTCTAAAAATTTAAAGGAAACAAATTTTTATATAAAGAATTTTCCATGAACTAATATCTTTAATAATATATCACAAATTACTCAAATAAAGGCATTTCTTTTCTCAAAAAAAATTCCAAATAAATATTTAATTTACAACTCACAGAATATGACCCTTAAGACTCATAAAAGCACATAATTGATTCGCTCTCGATTTATAAACATATATACACATAATTCTACTAAATATATATATATATACCGGTTGTAACACTTAATTAGATTAAGGATCCATGTATTAGATACGATACCCAAGCCATGCTTGCTAAACAAGATAAAATCTGTAACGATTCAAGATTTTAAAATGAACAAACGATTATGAGATTCTCGTGTTTATGAAACATGAAATAAAATACAAATTTCTTTGTTTCTGACATGGGGCGATTTTGTCAAAAGCGAGTTCATTGAACTTGTAAGGTTATGGGTTTTAAGCGAGACCGTTGTGACTCCCTCACTACCTGGAAATCAAACCATTGACAAATATTGATTTGAAGTATTTTATTCAAGGAAAAATTGGGAATCTCATTATGATGGGATCATGATCGTTTTAAAATTAACAAAATCCTAAATTTAATGTTAAGTTGATCAGATTCCTTCCAATGAGTCCAATGCGTTAACCCCTAGATCGACCAGGAGTGGGTTCGCCAAAGCGAAGTACTCCTATCTATCGTGGAAGATGTGTTGAAGTATATTGATACTTTTTTACTATTGGGTTTGACTTAACTAAGTTATCACAATAGGATTGTGAATTTAGAGGCATGGAGTTTAGATAAATATGAACAAATGTTGTTTCATCAACCTATTTAAGAATTATATAGTTGATATAATTGACAAATGTTGTCTACCTAAATAATCATGTTTTAGGAGAAAAGCCAAAGCTGACCTAACGCGTGGTGAAATATGGATCTTGGCTCACTAGAAAGGATCTAGAAGATATTTTTTTACGAATTAATAGTTAGGGCTATTGATTTGATAAAAATAGTGGGAGATAATGAATAATCACTTGAACATAATTTAATGATCATCTGTAGACTAAGTCATTTTAGGCACTTTAATATTGTAGATATTAAATGACAAATAATATAAATAACTTCTCTATGTAATAGTCCTTGAGAAGGACAAGCTGACATGAAATAATTTCCTCGATTGACATGGGAACTTGAGGATTGTCCTCGGGTTCAAGGATGTCACTCAAACCCCTCCCTTATTTCTTCTAGCTGAGAATGAAACATGTGCCGAACAAAATGCTTATCAAAAGTAAATTGATTATGTAACTGATGTTTCATGTCTCATGCTTGTAATTATGAGTGCTGAGCTTTAGAAGCAACAAGAGCATAATAATTCTTATGATATGATTGAGCACCTTCAAAGGATGTTTGAAGGATATGCTCATCAGAAATATTTGACAATAATAAGGCACCATACTTTTGCATTGATGGGAGAATGATATCCAGTTGGACCACATGTTTAAAAGATGATAGGTATATGTACCTTGATATTTTGGGTTTCAAGAATAGTCTAGAGACTCAGCTTCATTTGATCAAACAATCTTTAAACAACTTATATTCTTAGCTTGTTAAAAACAAAAGGAATGGGATAGACAGAACACTCACTGAGTTGTTAAGCATGTTTAGAAATGCTTAAAATAACACGGTAAAGGCATGAATTACGTCCATATTGATGATGTACACATGGAATGCAAATGGGAAAGGAAAGTGGACAAGCAAGGTGAAGATTTGATCTTATTCAGTGCCAAACCAAAGTCCAATCCCAAAGGGCTTTTGAAGCCTAATAGTGGTGTTGCTAAAGGAGATGATTGTCATTTCTGTGGAAATAACTAGATGAATGGAAGTTAAATTGTCGAGCTTATTTGGAATATCTAAAGAGGAAGACTAGCAATGGTCAAGTTTCAGGTATAGGGTTAGAATTGGAGCAAAAGTTGTTGCTCTAGTTGAAGGAACTCGATACCTAATTTTGCCCATAAGGCGAGATTGAGAACTTGATAAATTGTTATTACGTGCCTGCCTTTAGTGGATACATTAAGTCAATTACTTGTCAGGACAAGAAAGGTTATCATTTTAATTAAATAAACAATAGTTGTTTATTCTATTTCAATGATAAGACTTATAATGTTGCACAATTAGTTAACAATTTATATGTTCTAAGTTGACTCAAATCAAACATTACCTCTAGCATTGTCGTTAAGCCATATTAATGAGAAACGCATTTCTGAGTTACATATAGATGAATACTTGGATAAGTTTGATTTTGAATCATACGGAAGATGCGAACTTTGTCTCAGTGGCAAAATGACTAAAGTTTTTTTTACCTGATCAGGTGAAAGGGCCATCGAACGAATATGACTTAAACATAATGATGTATGTGTTCGAATGCGTATGATGGCAAGGGGGGGCTTATACTACTTCATAACATTTACTGATGATTTCAGTAGATATGGATATGTGGTTCTTATGAAGAACAAATCCGATTCTTTTGAAATGTTCAAATAATATAAGGCCGAAGTAGAAAAGCAAATAAGGGAAAAGTATAAAAGTTTTACGATTAGATCGTGGAGGGGAATACTTAAGCCTCAAATTCAAGAGTTTCTTGAAGGAGTGTGATAGTGTATCATAACTTACTCCTTCTGGAACACCTCAATGGAATAGATATTTTGAGAGGAGAAATCGTACCTTATTGGACATAGTGCGATCGATGATGAGTCAAGCGGATCTTCCATTCAGTTTTTAGGGTTATGCTCTAGAAACGGCTGCATATACACTTAACCAAGTTCCGACTAAAGCGGTTCAAAATACTCCATATGAGATATAGAGTTATGAATGTCATAGCATGTCATTTATGAAAATTTGGGGACGTGAAGCATTTGTAAAACATTTAGCCTCTGACAAGCTTGGACCAAAATTAGAGAGATACTATTCTGTGGGATATCCAAGTGAGACTAGGGTATATTTTTATAATCCTTTCGAGAACAAAGTGTTTGTTGCTCAGGTCGCTCTATTTCTTAAGGGAGAACTACTTTCTAAGAAAATAAGTGGGAGGATAATACATCTCGATGAAGATCGAGAACCACATGATAACATTGAACCAAAGTTGGAATAAGATCAGGATGTACATCAAAATCTTGAAAATAATCTTGTTTAGGAAACATAGGTTATGCGTAGATCTAGTAGGATTCACCATGAGTCTGGGAGAAATTATGGATTTCTTTTGACTCAAGATGGTGATATTATGCCTACGGATAAGGATAAGCCTCACACCTAGCAAGATGCTATGAACAGTTTAGACTCTGAGAGATGGCTAGAGGCCATGAAATCCGATATGGAATCCATGTATCAAAATAAAGTATTGACTTTAGTTGATCCACTCGAAGGGGTAAACCCTATAGAGTGCAAGTGGGTTTTCAAGAAGAAAACTGACATGGATGGTAAAGTACAGACCAATAAGGTGCGACTAGTGACAAAACGTTTCAAACAAATTCATGGGATAGACTATGATGAGACTTTTTCACTAGTTTCTATGGTCAATTCCATCAGGATTTTGTTAATAATAGTTGCTTACTTTGACTATGAGATTTGGAAAATGGATATCAAAACTGCTTTCTTATATGGGAGCCTTGAAGAGGATGTATATATGAAACAACCTGAGGGTTTTGTCGATCCAAACTTTGCTAAGATAGTTTGTAAGTTGCTTCTATCTATTTATAGATTGAAGCAAGCCTCAAGGAATATGAATATTCATTTTGATGAAATGGTCAAAGAGTTTGGCTTTATTCAAAATGAAGATGAACCATTTATTTACAAGAAGGTTAGTGGGAACCATGTGACATTCCTAGTATTATATGTAGATGACATATAACAAATAAGGAATGGCATGCCTTCTCTAAAGACTGTTAAGACTTGGTTGAGAAATAGTTTCTCGATGAAAGACTTAGGCGATACTACCTAGATATTAGGGATTAAGATCTATAGAGATAGATTAAGGAGATTAATCGATCTAGTCGCAGTACATATATTGATAAATTATTTTATCATTTTAGGATGCAGGAGGCAAAGAGTGGATATGTCCCGATGTCTCTTGAGATAGTGATCTCATAGGATAACTGCCCTAAATCATTGGATGACAAGGGTCATCTTAGAAAAGCTCCATATGCTTCGGCAATTGGATCTATAATATATTCAATGATATGTACTTATCCTGATTTTGTATGCTTTGAGCATGACGAACAGAAACCAGTCTAATCCAGGTGAGGGTCAATGGATAGTTGTCAAGAATATTCTTAAGTACTTAAAGAGGACTAAAGATTTATTTTTGGTGTAAGGAGAAGATAGGGAACTAGTTGTAAAGAGTTACACTGATACTAGTTTCTTAACCTAATTTATGGATAGACAAGGATAATTATGTGTCTATGCCTGGTTTGTGTTTTATCTAAATATAATTGATGTTAGCTTGAATGGTTCACAACAAGAACAATGATGATTCTATGGAAGCCGAATATATTGATGTTTTCGAAACAGCCAAGGAGACTATTTAGGCATGTCCTTAAGTGATATCACCTTATTAATGAGATTAATGATCACGGAGATATAAATATAAAGTGCATAGTAATGATAGTGTTGCAGACCCACTGAATAAGGCTTTATCGCAGCATAAGCACGATGGTCATACTAGTTCCATGAGTATTAGATACATGGGTGATTGGCTCTAGTGCAAGTGGGACATTGTTAGTGTGTGTGCCCTAGAGATAACACTATGATATTTTAGTTTAAGATATTAGGATTATTAATGTTTATGTTCTATCGATTATTCCCTTTATAGTTTAATAATTCTTAATTTACTGCAATATAAATGTTAGATTAATAAATGTCCTTGGATTATGATATGCAATTCTATATCTCTAAGTACGTGACTTAGAAATGCGATTATGAGAATAATATCAATATTCCTAAAGGTCCCTAGTCGAGTATTATTAAGGGATAATAATAATGCATTAAGACTGGTTTGTCTATTAACTGATGATCACATCTCATTGATCATAGATATAGTGATACTAAAGTCAAAAACACAGGAAAATGTATATGTACATGGTGCTGGACAGACCCAATGTGAGATTCTACATGTCTGTGGTGTCATAAGTAATTCTTACAGTGATAATGATGTAATGGTCCTTAGACCTGAAGTCATTATATTTCTATACGAGAATTAATATACATTGATTCCATTAGAAGTTATCCTAGACCGGGTAATGATAAAAGTGGACATTGGGTAGATTATGAATTGTATGAGAAATATGAATGATCTAGATGGGATATAACCCTCCTATTTTAGGAGTGATATTATTGGCCTCTTGTGTGAGCTAGACTATGAAATACGTGGCCATGCTCAAATGTTGATTTGATATGATAGTCTACCCATTGATCAAGGAAACTTGGATTAAACTATAATGAGGATGACACATTACATGCCTCTAGTTTAATCTATAATATTTGGTTAAAGGGATTATATTATATTGTACATTATTCACGAAAGGTTTAATCGATCACCGATTCATTTATTATTACTTGGGTAGCAATGATGTATTACTAGATGTCGCTCATTGTTTACGATTTTAAATTAGATTTAAAATTCGTTGCCAACGTAATAATAACCTATAGGGTCACACTCTAAGAATGCATGAAGGATTATTTAATTTAAATTAGATTTGAATTTATTAAAGTAATTCGAATTATTTATAATATTAATTACGTATGACTTAATTAATTAGATAAATATTGATATTTGAATTTACTAATATTAATTATAAAATTCATTTGTTAAATAATTAAGTGTGACTTATGAAGGGTTTTTAGCACATAAACGCAGCGAAAACATAAATTTAATCTTAAAAAAAAAATGAAACCCTCCGCAGGATCCATGCGAAAAAATAATATTTAATTCATAGTTCAGTGTGTTTACCTTAAGAAGCTTTACGTTAATGGAAAGATGGAGGTCTTTAATGGCGATCCAAAAATGATGAACGGAGATCCTTAGCAGCTGCTCCTCAAGTGTGAAGCACTTCACCGGTATCCACCAAGAAAATGATGTAATGAAGGAGGAAGAGATGGAGAGAATTAGGGTTTTGTAAATCTTTTTGGTTTTGGCAAAATTAGGGTTTATAATATTATATTTATAGGCAAAATTTTCAGCTGAAAATTTTCTCATAAAATATTATTATTATTAACCCTTTATTATTCTCACTAATAATTAAAACACCTTTTAATTATTAATCCTTTTTCTAAACTTGTTATGGATAAAAAACTAAGGTTATTACTTGCTGTATTTAATACTAAGATTCGGGAGCTCAAGGCCTTTAATGGCTGCTCTCGTGTTTCGTGACTCAATCTGCCTTTACGAGATGTCTACGTATCTCTGTGAATTAGAGAATCAAGCCAAAAAACGTAGTTCTGATCTGTGGGGTGAGGCCCCTTATATAGATGTTGGGAGTCCTTGAATTGGACTTGGTATAGGAGACTTGGTGGGCAAGTCTCATAATTTGAATAGACTTTGGAGTCCTAGATAGTAGGAAACTGATTCCTTATCCTTTTAGGTCCCCTTGAGGCTAATCTCCAAGGATTATATCCTTATCGGGACTCTTTTCAATATCTGATTTGTCCCTTATTTATTAATTACGAAATTAATTAATAATCAGGGCTTTTGGGCCTTTTTTATTCCATCAGGCCTGATCTGGTCCATCAGGCTTAACCTTTCTGGTCTGAGTATCATATATCTTTTTATTGGGCCTAGCAGCTCACAACTTGTACAATTAATGCAGTATTTAATTATACAAGCATAATTTATTTATCCCTATCATTTGCCCCCCAACTTTTGGGAAACATTGATTAGGTTTCGCAGAAGTTAAGTCTATTCGTTCCCTTACAGGGTTTCGTTTTTCCGTAAAGTGTGGAGCGACCTACACATTTACAATGAATTTTTCCTTTTATTCAGGAATTATCTTAATTTCCAGGAATTTTTCCCTTATTTCCGGGATTTTTTCCTTATTTTCTGGATTTTTCCCTAATTTTCTGGGTTTTTCCCTAATTTTCTGGAATTTTCCCTAATTTTCTAGGATTTTTCCCTAATTCTATGGGATTTTTCCCTAATTTTCTGGGATTTTCCCTAATTTTCTGGGATTTTTCCCTAATTCTCTGGGATTTTTCCCTAATTTTCTGGGATTTTCCCAAATTTTCTGGGATTTTTCCCTAATTTTCAGATTTCAAGCCCTTTTTCGACCAGGATCCTAGTCGAAATTTCGACCTGGATCCTAGTCGAAAATAGGGGTCAGCCTTGCCATCCTGGTCAAAAGAATTCGACTAGGATCCACGACCTGGAATTCGACCAGGATCCTAGTCGAAATTTCGACCTGGATCTAGGACCTGGAATTCGACCAGGATCCTAGTCGAAAATTCGACCTGGATCTAGGTCGAAAATTCTACCTCTTTTTTTTTTTAGCTTCTTGCCATGAGCCTATCGACTAGGATTTCGACTAGGATTCTAGTCGATATTTCGACCTGAATCCTGTTCGAAAATTCTTTGATTTTCTTGCTTCCTGGTCGAAGGGTTTCGACTAGGATTCACGACCTGGAATTCGACCAGGATCCTAGTCGAACTTCGACCTGAGTTTTTAATCCCCTTTTTTTTTTTGAAAGATGCTTGGTTTATTCGACCTCATTCCTGGTCGAAGTTTCGACCTCAATTCAGTCCCGTTATTCCAGCTACTTGCCATGAGCCTATCGACTAGGATTTTCGACTAGGATTCTAGTCGATATTTCGACCTGAATCCTGTTCGAAAATTCTTTGATTTTCTTGCTTCCTGGTCGAAGGATTTCGACTAGGATTCACGACCTGGAATTTGACCTGGATTCTGGTCTTTTTTACCCGTTATTTTCGGGTGTCTGCTCGAAAGATTTCGGGCAGGATTCACGACCTGGAATTCGACCTGGATTCTGGTCTTTTTTACCCGTTATTTTCGGGTGTCTGCTCGAAAGATTTCGGGCAGGATTCACGACCTGGATTTTTACCTGGTTCCTGGTCTTCCACTAGCCTTCTTTATTTAGCTTTAATTTAGGGTATTGTATTTTCCAAATCCTAATTCGATTTGGGCCTGGCCTTTTTGTTGGGCCTTATTAAATTTTACTGAGCCTCTATTATTGGGCTTTTCCAAATCTTATTGGGCCTCTTTTATTGGGCCTTTTCAAAATCTTATTGGGCCTCTTTTATTGATCTGGGCTTAATACACCCTGTTTAGAATGCTCTAGAATTCCTAGGAATATTCTGGAATATTCTTTTTTCTGGGCTTTTTCCTATGGGCTTTTGTCCTCAATGGGCTTTTCGTCCCTTCAACTTCCTTTTCCTCTTATATAAAGGAATGAGGAAAGGCTATTACTCCTCACTTTCTCATTTCTTAGTTTTCTTCTTCATCTTCCTGCTAAGATTCTCAGAGGAATAACAGCAAGTCGGAGCTCAAAGCCTTTTTCAGGAGCGCTTCTTCAGGTAAGATTCCTCCCTTTGCTTTTCGTGTCTATTTTTCCATTATGTGCCACTTTAAGATAGCCTATTTACGTGCCCCTTACTTTTTTTCAGATGGCTGACAAAAGAATGACCCGTTTGGCCAAGATGAACGTGGCTAGAAAGTCCAACGATTTTCCTATTCGATCGAGGTATACTTCCTTAATCGACATGATCAACACTCGAGGGGACGAGTATCCGTCTGATGCGCATCTGGACGCGCACGATCATATCAGTGCTTTACGGGATCCCAAGGAGCTGGAAAAGTTGAGCAGCTGCTTCAAAATCAAGGAGCCTTTTAAGCTGGTTCTTGCGGGTCCGGCCGACAGGGCCTGTCAGTGGAAGAAGGACGCGCTATGCGTCTATAGGGATACTCTAAGGGCAGGTATTAGACTCCCTTTTCATCCATTCATTCCTTTGCTACTGGCTGATGTGGGCATCAGCCCTTGCCAATTTCCCCCTAATTCCTGGAGGTTGATTCTGTGCTATCTGTCGCAATATACCAAGCACAACGTCCCCACATCTGTTGATGTCTTCAGGAAGATTTTTCAGTTCAAAAACAGCCCTGATAAAAGTCCGGGTTGGGTTTCTATCAACCAGCGCCCCACTATCCCCCATATCGTGAATGGGAAGTCCATCCCTGACAACAACTTGGGGTGGAAGAAAGATTTTTTGTTTGTTATTTGGGAAGGTGGAAATTGGGGCTCCCTGTTTCGATCATCCTTTGGGCTGGCCGTGGACGGGAGCCCGAATGACATAACTTTGTCTGAGGAGGAGGCTAGAGGTTTCAACCTCCTTACACAAGACAACGGCACTTCCCATTGTTGGGACCTTATCCGGGAGACCGTCCTCGTAGAACGCGGCCTTTCGCCCGTTAATAAGAAAAGTAAGTTCTCTTTCTTATCTCCTTTATTTCCTGCGCTTTTATTTCATTGATTTTCAACTGACTTTGTTTGTTGCAGTGGCTGAGAAGATTGAGGAGGCTACCAAGCCGAAGGACCTGGAGACAACCAGGATGAAGAGGGCCGGGAAGATCTTTAAGGACCCTCGACTGGGTGACCGCTTCCCGGAGTTCCTTCTTCAGGCAACGGAGCCAGATGAGGAAGGCCCCAGCCAAGTTCTGCGCACCAAGCAGAGGCCAGGTGCCTATTTTCAACCTGCTTGGGGGATCCGGGGCAAGGACTCAATTGTGGGCAGCACGACGCTGTCCAAGGAATGGTCTAAGCATTCCATTTCCCCGGTGGATTATCAAGATTTTGTCCTTCAACAGGACTTGGAGGGGAATGAGCTGTTTGGAGCCCAAGCTCTGGCGACGGTACGTACTTTACTTATGCCTTTTACAATTCTCTTTTCTTTCTTTTCTAAACCTTTGCTGTTTTCTCTTGCAGGCTAACGCCCATTTTCAAGGGGTAATTCACCAAGCCAAGGCTTGGAAGGTTGGCCTGGAAGATGCCAACAAGAAGTTGGAGGAGGCCAACCAAAAAATTGAGACCCTTGAAGCTCAATTGGCCTCTTCCACTTCTGACCTGGAGACGGCCCGGGCTGAAAATGTCATCTTGAAGGCGCAGAAGGAAAAAGCCTTTGATGGCTGGATGGACACTCAAGAATTCAAAGACTTGATGGTGGAGCATGACGCCCTTCTTCATCCTGTTAGCTATAAGGAAGGCTGGGACGCTGCTGTGGAGGCCATCCAGGATGAGTTTCCCGAGGTCCTTGAGCAGTCGCCCTTTCCTTGCCCAGTGCGGGTTCCAGAGCTTGGAGGTGTTACTGAAAAGCTTGCTGGCATGATCAAGGATGGAGAGGAGGGAGATTCCTCCGAGGAGGAATTCGAGCCTGTCGCTAAGAAGGCCAGGGTGGAAGAATCTCCCAAAGCAGCGCCTCAACAGCCATCATCTCCTGCAGAGGGAACTTCTACAGGGACTTCGGAGGGGACGACCGAGACGTCCGAAGAAACGACTGAAACTTCCGAAGAGAAATGTTATGGATAAAAAACTAAGGTTATTACTTGCTGTATTTATTACTAAGATTCGGGAGCTCAAGGCTTTTAATGGCTGCTCTCGTGTTTCGTAGCTTAATTCTGCCTTTACGAGATGCCTACGTATCTCTGTGAATTAGAGAATCAAGCCAAAAAACGTAGTTCTGATTGGTGGGGGTGAGACCCCTTATATAGATGTTGGGAGTCCTTGAATTGGACTTGGTATAGGAGACTTGGTGGGCAAGTCTCATAATTAGAATGGACTTTGTAGTCCTAGATAGTAGGAAACTGATTCCTTATCCTTTTAGGTCCCCTTGAGGCTAATCTCTAAGGATTTATATCCTTATCGGGACTCTTCCCAACATCTGATTTTTCCCTTATTAATTAATTACGAAATTAATTAATAATCAGGGCTTTTGGGCCTTTTTTATTCCATCAGGCCTGATCTGGTCCATCAGGCTTAACCTTTCTGGTCTGATCTGGTCCATCAGGCTTAACCTTTCTGGTCTGAGTATCATATATCTTTTTATTGGGCCTAGCAGCCCACAGTTTGTACAATTAATGCAGTATTTAATTATACAATCATAATTTATTTATCCCTATCATTTGCCCCCCAACTTTTGGGAAATATTGATTAGGTTTCGCAGAAGTTAAGTCTATTTGTTCCCTTACAGGGTTTCGTTTTTCCGTAAAGTGTGGAGCGACCTACACATTTACAATAAATTTTCCTTTTATTCAGGAATTATCTTAATTCCCGGGAATCTTTCCCTTATTTCCGGGATTTTTCCCTTATTTTCTGGATTTTTCCCTAATTTTTCTGGAATTTTTCCCTAATTTTCTGGGATTTTCCCTAATTTTCTGGGATTTTTCCCTAATTTTCTGGGATTTTCCCTAATTTCCGGGATTTTTCCCAAATTTTCTGGGATTTTCCCTAATTTTCTGGGATTTTTCCCTAATTTTCTGGGATTTTCCCTAATTTCCGGGATTTTTCCCTAATTTTCTGGGATTTTCCCTAATTTCCGGGATTTTTCCCTAATTTTCTGGGATTTTCCCTATTTTTCAGATTTCCAGCCCTTTTTCGACCAGGATCCTAGTCGAAATTTCGACCTGGATCCTAGTCGAAAATAGGGGTCAGCCTTGCCATCCTGGTCGAAGGAATTCGACTAGGATCCACGACCTGGAATTCGACCAGGATCCTAGTCAAAATTTCGACCTGGATCTAGGACCTGGAATTCGACCAGGATCCTAGTCGAAAATTCGACCTGGATCTAGGTCGAAAATTCCACCTTTTTTTTTTAGCTTCTTGCCATGAGCCTATCGACTAGGATTCTAGTCGATATTTCGACCTGAATCCTGTTCGAAAATTCTTTGATTTACTTGCTTCCTGGTCGAAGGATTTCGACTAGGATTCACGACCTGAAATTCGACCAGGATCCTAGTCGAACTTCGACCTGGGTTTTTAATCCCCATTTTTTTGAAAGATGCTTGGTTTATTCGACCTCATTCCTGGTCGAAGCTTCGACCTCAATTCAGTCCCGTTATTCCAGCTTCTTGCCATGAGCCTATTGACTAGGATTTCGACTAGGATTCTAGTCGATATTTCGACCTGAATCCTGTTCGAAAATTCTTTGATTTTCTTGCTTCCTGGTCGAAGGATTTCGACTAGGATTCACGACCTGGATTTCGACCTGGTTCCTGGTCTTTTTTACCCGTTATTTTCGGGTGTCTGCTCGAAAGATTTCGGGCAGGATTCACGACCTGGAATTCGACCTGTATTCTGGTCTTTTTTACCCGTTATTTTCGAGTGTCTGCTCGAAGGATTTCGGGCAGGATTCACGACCTGGATTTCGACATGGTTCCTGGTCTTCCACTAGCCTTCTTTATTTAGCTTTAATTTAGGGTATTGTATTTTCCAAATCCTAATTGGATTTGGGCCTGGCCTTTTTTGTTTGGCCTTATTAAATTTTACTGAGCCTCTATTATTGGGCTTTTCCAAATCTTATTGGGCCTCTTTTATTGGGCCTTTTCAAATCTTATTGGGCCACTTTTATTGATTTGGGCTTAATACATCCTGTTTAGAATGCTCTAGAATCCCTAGGAATATTCTGGAATATTCTTTTTTCTGGGCTTTTTCCTATGGGCTTTTGTTCTCAATGGGCTTTTCGTCCCTTCAACTTCCTTTTCCTCTTATATAAAGGAATGAGGAAAGGCTATTACTCCTCACTTTCTCATTTCTTAGTTTTCTTCTTCATCTTCCTGCTAAGATTCTCAGAGGAATAACAGCAAGTCGGAGCTCAAAGCCTTTTTCAGGAGCGCTTCTTCAGGTAAGATTCCTCCCTTTGCTTTTCGTGTCTATTTTTCCATTATGTGCCACTTTAAGATAGCCTATTTACGTGCCCCTTACTTTTTTTTTTCAGATGGCTGACAAAAGAATGACTCGTTTGGCCAAGATGAACGTGGCTAGAAAGTCCAACGATTTTCCTATTCGATCGAGGTATACTTCCTTAATCGACATTATCAACACTCGAGGGGACGAGTATCCGTCTGATGCGCATCTGGACGCGCACGATCATATCAGTGCTTTACGAGATCCCAAGGAGCTGGAAAAGTTGAGCAGCTGCTTCAAAATCAAGGAGCCTTTTAAGCTGGTTCTTGCGGGTCCGGCCGACAGGGCCTGTCAGTGGAAGAAGGACGCGCTATGCGTCTATAGGGATACTCTAAGGGCAGGTATTAGACTCCCTTTTCATCCATTCATTCCTTTGCTACTGGCTGATGTGGGCATTAGCCCTTGCCAACTTCCCCCTAATTCCTGGAGGTTGATTCTGTGCTATCTGTCGCAATGCGCCAAGCACAACGTCCCCATATCTGTTGCTGTCTTCAGGAAGATTTTTCAGTTCAAAAACAGCCCTGATAAAAGTCCGGGTTGGGTTTCTATCAACCAGCGCCCCACTATCCCCAATATCGTGAATGGGAAATCCATCCCTGACAACAACTTGGGGTGGAAGAAAGATTTTTTGTTTGTTATTTGGGAAGGTGGAGATTGGGGCTCCCTGTTTCGATCATCCTTTGGGCTGGCCGTGGACGGGAGCCCAAATGACATAACTTTGTCTGAGGAGGAGGCTAGAGGTTTCAACCTCCTTACGCAAGACAACGGCACTTCCCATTGTTGGGACCTTATTCGGGAGACCGTCCTGGTAGAACGCGGCCTTTCGCCCGTTAACAAGAAAAGTAAGTTCCCTTTCTTATCTCCTTTATTTCCTACACTTTTATTTCATTGGTTTTCAACTGACTTTGTTTGTTGCAGTGGCTGAGAAGATTGAGGAGGCTACCAAGCTGAAGGACCTGGAGACAACCAGGATGAAGAGGGCTGGGAAGGTCTTTAAAGACCCTCGACTTGGTGATCGCTTCCCTGAGTTCCTCCTTCAGGCAATGGAGCCAAGCGAGGAAGGCCCCAGCCAAGTTTTGCGCACCAAGCAGAGGCCAGGGGCCTATTTTCAACCTGCCTGGGGGATCCGGGGCAAGGACTCAATCGTGGGCAGCACGGCGCTGTCCAAGGAATGGTCTAAGCATTCCATCTCCCCGGTGGACTATCAAGATTTTGTCCTTCAACAGGACTTAGAGGGGAATGAGCTATTTGGAGCCCAGGCTCTGGCGACGGTACGTCCTTTACTTATGCCCTTCTTACTTATTTTTCCATGTTTCTTTTCTGAACTTTCGCTGTTTCTCTTGCAGGCTAACGCCCATTTCCAGGGGGCAATTCACCAAGCTAAAGCTTGGAAGGTTGGCCTGGAAGATGCCAACAAGAAGTTGGAAGAGGCCAACCAAAAAATAGAGGCCCTTGAAGCTCAACTGGCCTCTTCCACTTCTGACCTAGAGACGGCCCGGGCCGAAAATGTCATTCTGAAGGCGCAGAAGGACAAAGCCTTTGATGGCTGGATGGACACCCAAGAATTCAAGGACTTGATGGTGGAGCATGATGCCCTTCTTCACCCAGTTAGCTATAAAGAGGGCTGGGATGCTGCTGTGGAGGCCATCCAGGATGAGTTTTCAGAGGTCCTTGAGCAGTCCCCCTTTCCTTGCCCTGTGCGGGTTCCAGAGCTTGGAGGTGTTACTGAGAAGCTTGTTGTTATGATCAAGGATGGAGAGGAGGAAAATTCTTCCGAAGAGGAGTTTGAGCCTGTCGCTAAGAAGGCCAGGGTGGAAGAGCCTCCAAAAGCAGCGCCTCAACAGCCAGCATCTCCTGCAGAGGGAACTTCTACAGGGACTTCGGAGGGGACAACCGAGACGTCCGAAGAAACGACTGAGACTTCCGAGGAGACTTCGGATAGTGGTTCTGAGGAATCTCAGCCTTCCAAGGCCTAACTTTTTGTATATCTTCTTTTTGAACTTTATTCATATCTAAACTTGTTACCCTTCGGGGTTATATTTTATATGTTGCTTTTCTTGCCTCTTTCTGTTTAACTTTACAATCTTAATACGCATTTGAACTTTAAACATCCTTAGATAGAAATAATTTCAAACTCTTTAATATGAAGTCTGGTCTTCCAAAACCTTACATAGCATGGGTTCGACCCTAATCAACAATAACTAGACAATGTAAATTCTACTGGAATATAAAATCCTATGCAAGAAAAGCTTTAAGGTGCTTTTAAACCTACTTGTCAATAAAAAGTGAGAATCGTACTTCACCTATCTTACACGTAGTAAACCTTCAGGTTTTGTGCGTGCCAGGTCCTCGGGACTTCAAAACCTTCCATAGTTTCCAGCTTGTAGGTTCCTCTACCCTGAACGCTCTTGACTCTGTACGGCCCTTCCCAATTCGGGGCAAGCTTTCCTTTCTGTCCAACACCAGAAGCCTCTATTTTTCTCAAGACTAGATCTCCTTGTTTTAAAAATCTCTCTTTAACCCTTAGGTTGTAATAGAATGAAGCCTTTTTCTAATATTCTACTATCTTTGCATGTGCCTCATCTCGCACTTCATCAATTAGATCCAGGGCTAACCTCTGCCCTTCCTCATTTTCTACAGCATTGAAAGTCTGAATCCTTGGAGAGGAATGCGATATCTCCACGGGAACTACTGCTTCTGCCCCATATGCCAACATGAAAGGAGTTGCTCCTGTCGTGACTCTACAGGTAGTCCTATAGGCCCATAATATTGGAAGTATCTCATCCACCCAATTATTTCTTGACTTCTTGATCCTCTTTTTTAGTCCATCCAGGATTATCCGATTTGCTACCTCTGCTTGCCCATTGGCTTGCGGGTGAGCCACAGAGGTGAATCGTAACTCAATTTCATTTTCTTCACAATACTTCTTGAATTCCTCATTGTTGAATTGTGTTCCATTGTCAGTGACGAGGATACGGGGAATTCTATATCGGCACATAATGTTTTCCCACAGGAATTGTGCAACCTGCTTAGTTGTGATTTTGGCCAAGGGTTTGGCTTCGATCCACTTGGTGAAATAATCAATGGCTACAATCAGAAATTTCCTTTGTGTCGTGGCCATAGGAAAAGGCCCTAGAATATCCATCCCCCACATGGCAAAGGGAATAGGCGAGTTGATAGAGGTCAGCATCTCGGGGGGTTGTCTAACAACTGGTGCATGCTTCTGACAGCGATCACACTTCTTCACATATTCTTTGGCATCAGCCATCATTTCTGGCCAATAGAAGCCTAAACGAGTTATCTTATGAGCCAAGGCCCTGACCCCCAAGTGTTGTCCACAAATACCTTCATGCACTTCTTCAAGAGCCAAGCGTGCCTCATCGGGCCTGAGACACCTCAAGTAGGGAACCACGAAAGATCTTTTGTAAAGAATCCCATCTATCAAAGAGTACCTTAGTGCCCGAACAGTTAACTTCCGTGCTTCAGTTGCATCACTTGGCAACCAACCGGTCTGAATATGAGCCTTGATGGGATCAATCCATGACGTCCCCAAGCCTATGGGAGCCACCAGCTTAACATCTATGCTTCGTGTCTTCAAAACACGGAAGTACACACTTCCTGAACTTTCTTCAATCTCAGACGAAGCGAACTTTGATAGCGCATCTGCCTTAACATTTTCTTCCCTTGGAATGTGTTCAACATGGCACTCATTAAATTGGGTCATCACAGCCCTTACTAGGCGGACATACTTAGCCATCGTATCATCCCTTGCCTCAAATTCTCCCTTTACCTGGGATATGATCAGCTTCGAGTCTCCACGGACCTTTAAGTTTTTGACTCTAAGTGTCCCAGCTAGACCAAGGCCAGCTATCAGGGCTTCATACTCTGCCTCATTGTTTGTGGTTGGAAAATCTAGCTTCATAGCATACTCAATTAAGAACCCATCAGGGCTTTGCAAAACCAACCCTGCTCCACTGGAATTTGTTTTTGATGCTCCATCAAAATAGAGAACCCAATATTCTTTCTCCTTGTCATTCTTCTCCCTGTCCCCATTGTCGACTCCCTTGTCTTGAGGTATGGTATCTTCCTGCCCCCCGACTTCTTGGTTGGGTATGGTACATTCCACCACGAAGTCAGCTAGTGCCTGGGCTTTTATAGCCGTACGTGGCTTATACTTGAGATCAAACTCTCCCAACTCTATTGCCCACTTAATCAGTCTCCCACTTGCCTTGGGACTGTGAATGATATTTCTCAGTGGCTGATTTGTTAGCACTTCAATCTGGTGAGCTTGAAAATAAGGACGCAGCTTTCTTGAAGCCATTACCAAGGCTAAAGCGAATTTCTCTATAGTTGAATAATTCAACTCAGCACCATGCAAAATTTTGCTGACATAGTATACGGGTTTCTGGACTTTCAGTTCTTCCTTAACCAACACCGCGCTCAAGGCGCTCTCTGAAACAGCCAAGTACAAGAATAAAATTTCACTCAGAACTGGCTTGGCCAACAACGGGGCCTGGGCCATATACTTCTTTAACTCTTCAAATGCCTTCTGGTTTTCCTCATTCCATACAAAGTCTTTGATGCTTTTTAGCGATTTGAAGAATGACAAACACTTTTCCCCCGACTTGGAGATGAATCGTCCTAGCGCAGCAACCCTTCCTGTAAGCTTCTGAACATCCTTAACAGTTTTTGGTGGTTCCATGTCCAGGATCGCCTTTATCTTATCCGGGTTAGCCTCAATTCCCCTCTTTGAGACCATCAGTCCCAAGAATTTTCCAGATCCTACTCCGAAAGCACACTTCGTCGGATTCAACATCATCTTGTGGCACCTCAGGACCTCAAAAGCTTCCCTTAAATTGGCTATATGTTCAGTCTTTACTAGACTCTTGACTAACATGTCATCAACATAGACTTCCATAGTCTTACCAATAAGATCCTTAAAAATTCTATTCACCAACCTTTGATAGGTGGCTCCTGCATTCTTGAGACCAAACGCCATAACAAGATAACAAAAAACACCAAAGTCAGTGATAAATGATACCTTTGGAATGTCATCCTTATGCATTTTGATCTGGTTGTATCCACTAAACCCATCCATGAAACTCAGCATCTCATGTCCAGCGGTGGCATCAATCAAAGTGTCAATTCTAGGCAGCGGAAAACAGTCTTTGGAGCATGCATCATTCAGATCAGTGAAGTCTATACACATCCTCCACTTTCCATTAGCCTTCTTCACCATTACAGGGTTTGCTAACCACTCCAGAAATTGAATCTCCTCAATGAAACCAGCCTCTAAGAGCTTTTCCACTTCCTGCTTTATAGCCTCTTGTCTTTCCGGGGCAAAATTTCTTTTCTTTTGTTTCACTGTCTTCCGGCTTGGATCTACGTTTAGCTTGTGAGTAATTAACTCCGGGTCTATGCCTGGCATATCAGCTGCTGACCATGCAAACACATCACTATTTTCTTGCAAAAATTTCACTAACTTCCCTCTAAGGGGCTCCTCTAATGTGGCTCCAATGAAAGTCATCCTCTCAGGATTCTCGGGGTCTAAAGGAACCGAAACCAATTCTTCTGCTGGCCTTCCTCTATTCTCATCATTTTCTCGAACATCCATATCTTCAATAGGAAGAACCTGCCCCCCGACTCCATCTGCCCTCAAAGAGGCCACATAACAGCTTCTAGCCATTTTTTGATCTCCTCTCTCTTCTCCAATCCCGTTTCGGGTGGGAAACTTCATGACTAAATGGTAGGAAGAGGGGACTGCCTTGAAGGCATGTATCCCTGTTCTCCCCATGATAGCATTATAAGTTGAACTAGCCTTTACCACCACGAAATCCAGCATCTGCGTTGCTTGCCTTGGCTCCGTACCTATGGTGGTTGGCAATTTGATTATCCCTTCCACAGGACATTCTACTCCAGCAAATCCATATATCGGCATGTCGGTTGGTGTTAACTGGGAGTCGTTATACCCCATCCTTAGAAAGGTGTCGTGGAGCAAGATATCCACAGAAGCACCATTATCCACAAGGACCCTCTTAACCGGGCTATTTCCTATTATTGGTGTTATGACCAGCTGGTCGTCATGGGGAAACTTCACACCCTCTAGGTCGGAATCATCAAAAGCCAATGTTACTTCTGTCCTGGCCCTCTTCGGGGCTTCTCCAACAATATGCATAACCTCTCTAGTATATGCCTTTCTGGAATTTTTGGACAATCCAACAGCAGTTGGACCTCCAAAGATCGTATTTATCACAGGCCCTCGAGGTCTCGGCCCTCCATAAATGGTGTTTATAACTGGTCCTCTAGGCTGGGGGTTTCGCCCCTGATCGTCTTGGTCCCTCCTTCGATCCTCAAAGTTCTTCCTTCCATTATTATTCCTATCCCCTCCTTCTCCAGTGTATTTGTTCAATCTTCCTTTTCGAATGAGGAACTCAATTTTATCTTTCAATTGCCTACACTCATCGGTGTCATTGCCAACATCTTTGTGAAACCTGCAATACTTGCTTTTATCTAGCTTTGCGGGATCAGCCTTCAAGGGCTTAGGCCAGCGAACATCTCTGTCTTTCTCAATCTCCATCAAAATCTGACTTCTAGGAGCATTAAGCTTAGCGTATTCAGTGAACTTTTGCCCAGGTCCTCCCTTCTTGGGGGTTGAATCAGGGTTTTGTTCGGTTCTAGGATATTTGTCCTTTGCAATATATTCTAAATCAGTTTTTCGCTTCTTGCCTCCAGTGGGCTCATTACTTACTACGGTCTTCCTCATGTTTTCTTCCACCTTGATATACTTCCCTGCCCTCTCTTGGAGTTGCAACATGTTTTCAGGGGGACGTTTGGCCAAGGACATCTTGAAAAACTCATCCCTGGTTCCTTGTTGTAGTGCTATCATGGCTACCTTATCATCAAGGTCCGGGACTTTTAAAGCCTCCTTTGTAAAACGATTCAGGTAATCTCTCAAGGATTCCTTAGCTCCCTGCACAAGACTCATAAGGGATGCTGAACTTTTCTCATGGACTCTTCCACTGATGAATTGCTTAATAAAAGCCTGACTTAATTCTCTGAACGATCCAATAGAATTTGGGGGCAGGCGACTGTACCATCTTTGAGCCATACCCGACAGGGTTTGAGGGAAGGCCCGACACTTTATAGCATCATTCACGGGTTGCAGCAGCAGTGCATTAGAGAATGTCCTAACATGATTAGCGGGGTCTCCCGTGCCATCATAGGCTTTGATAGTGGGCATCTTGAATTTCCTTGAGATATGGGCATTCATTATCTCTTCTGTGAAGGGTGGAGTTGGATCATCAGGATCTCCAAGGGGAAGGAGATTGCTTGGATCAGTTCTTGGGACAACAGCCCTTCTTCTTACCGGACCATCCAGGTCTATGACAGGAGGAGGATTTCTCCCCCTAGGAGGTATCTAGGGTCTGGTGGCCTGGTGAGCCTCCAAATCACGCCTCAGCCTTTGGATTTCAGCCTCATGAGCCCTGATCCTTTCCTGCACTTCTTTGGGATTCGCCCCTGGGGTGCTTTGGGGGCGTTGCCTTCCATCGGCCATTGGTTCTTTTCCAGGACGCCTCCTTCTCGGGGCCACTTCATCATCTGAAGATTCGGAGTCTCTCTCAGTATAAGGACCAGAAAATTCCCGATCCTCAGGAATAGGACCCAAACCTCGTATATAGGGGGCTGACTGCCCTCGTGCTTCGCCTTGCCCAGCATATCCGCTTCCTCCAACCTCAGGGCGAAGGGGCATCCCATAAGGGGGGTTAGTAGTAACAATAGTTGAATATTCATACCCGACGGGTCGAGAATTCACAAGTATATGTACTTGTTGAACTTGAGGATCCGTACCTTGAATAGTCGGGGGAGTTGTCCCTTGTGGCTGAGGTTGAGTTGCCCCTGTCTGGGCTTCCCCCTGAGTAGATGCATAAGTTGAATGGGGAGGAACCTCCACGGTTGATGAAATCACCTGGGTTGTCTCTGATGGTGTTCTTCCTCTAGAGCTCCAATTGTTCTCCGTGATCTCTCCATGGTTATTGTTGCGTCGTCCCACTTTGATTGATGCCACCGCTGGACATGAGGTGCTGAGTTTCATGGATGGGTTTAGCGGATACAACCAGATCAAAGTATCAATTCTAGGCAGCGGAAAACAGTCTTTGGGGCATGCATCATTCAGATCGGTGAAGTCTATACACATCCTCCACTTTCCATTAGCCTTCTTCACCATTACAGGGTTTGCTAACCACTCCGGAAATTGAATCTCCTCAATGAAACCAGCCTCTAGGAGCTTTTCCACTTCCTGCTTTATAGCCTCTTATCTTTCCGGGGCAAAATTTCTTTTCTTTTGTTTCACTGTCTTCCGGCTTGGATCTACGTTTAGCTTGTGAGTAATTAACTCCGGGTCTATGCCTGGCATATCAGCTGCTGACCATGCAAATACATCACTATTTTCTTGCAAAAATTTCACTAACTTCCCTCTAAGGGGCTCCTCTAATGTGGCTCCAATGAAAGTCATCCTCTCAGGATTCTCGGAGTCTAAAGGAACCGAAACCAATTCTTCTGCTGGCCTTCCTCTATTCTCATCATTTTCTCGAACATCCATATCTTCAATAGGAAGAACCTGCCCCCCGACTCCATCTGCCCTCAGAGAGGCCACATAACAGCTTTTAGCCATTTTTTGATCTCTTCTCTCTTCTCCAATCCCATTTCGGGTGGGAAACTTCATGACTGAGTGGTAGGAAGAGGGGACTGCCTTGAAGGCATGTATCCCTGTTCTCCCCATGATAGCATTATAAGTTGAACTAGCCTTTACCACCACAAAATCCAGCATCTGCGTTGCTTGCCTTGGCTCCGTACCTATGGTGGTTGGCAATTTGATTATATCTTCCACGGGACATTCTACTCCAGCAAATCCATATATCGGCATGTCAGTTGGTGTTAACTGGGAGTCGTTATACCCCATCCTTAGAAAGGTGTCGTGGAGCAAGATATCCACAGAAGCACCATTATCCACAAGGACCCTCTTAACCGGGCTATTTCCTATTATTGGTGTTATGACCAGCGGGTCGTCATGGGGAAACTTCACACCCTCTAGGTCGGAATCATCAAAAGCCAATGTTACTTCTGTCCTGGCCCTCTTCGGGGCTTCTCCAACAATATGCATAACCTCTCTAGTATATGCCTTTCTGGAATTTTTGGACAATCCAGCAGCAGTTGGACCTCCAAAGATCGTGTTTATCACAGGCCCTCGAGGTCTCGGCCCTCCATAAATGGTGTTTATAACTGGTCCTCTAGGCTGGGGGTTTCACCCCTGATCGTCTTGGTCCCTCCTACGATCTTCAAAGTTCTTCCTTCCATTATTATTTCTGTCCCCTCCATCTCCAGTATACTTGTTCAATCTTCCTTTTCGAATCAAAAACTCAATTTCATCTTTCAATTGCCTACACTCATCGGTGTCATGGCCAACATCTTTGTGAAACCTGCAATACTTGCCCTTATCTAGCTTGGCGGGATCAGCCTTCAAGGGCTTAGGCCAGCGAATATCTCTGTCTTTCTCAATCTCCATCAAAATCTGACTTCTGGGAGCATTCAGCTTAGCATATTCAGTGAACTTTTGCCCAGGTCCTCCCTTCTTGGGGGTTGAATCAGGGTTTTGTTCGGTTCTAGGATATTTGTCCTTAGCGATATACTCCAAATCAGTTTTTCGTTTCTTGCCTCCAGTGGGCTCATTACTTACTACGGTCTTCCTCATACTTTCTTCAACCTTGATATACTTTCATGCCCTCTCTTGGAGCTGCAACATGCTCTCAGGGGGTCGTTTGGCCAAAGACATCTTGAAAAACTCATGCCTAGTTCCTTGTTGCAGTGCTATCATGGCTATCTTATCATCAAGGTCTGGGACTTTTAAAGCCTCCTTTGTAAAACGATTCAGGTAATCTCTTAAGGATTCCTTAGCTCCCTGCACAAGACTCATAAGAGATGCTGAACTTTTCTCATGGACTCTTCCACTGATGAATTGCTTAATAAAAGCCTGACTTAATTCTCTGAACGATCCAATAGAATTTGGGGGTAGGCGACTGTACCATCTTTGAGCCATACCCGACAGGGTTTGAGGGAAGGCCCGACATTTTATAGCATCATTCACGGGTTGCAGCAACAGTGCATTAGAGAATGTCCTAACATGATTAGCGGGGTCTCCCGTGCCATCATAGGCTTTGATAGTGGGCATCTTGAATTTCCTTGAGATATGGGCATTCATTATCTCTTCTGTGAAGGGTGGAATTGGATCATTAGGATCTCCAAGGGGAAGGAGATTGCTTGGATCAGTTCTTGGGATAGCAGCCCTTCTTCTAACCGGACCATCCAGGTCTATGATAGGAGGAGGATTTCTCCTCCTAGGAGGTATGTGGGGTCTGGTGGCTTGGTGAGCCTCCAAATCATGCCTCAGCCTTTGGATTTCAGCCTCATGAGCCTTGATCATTTCCTGCACTTCTTGGGGATTCGCCCCTGGGGTGCTTTGGGGGCGTTGCCTTCCATCGGCCATTGGCTCTTTTCCAGGACGCCTCCTTCTCGGGGCCACTTTATCATCCGAAGATTCGGAGTCTCTCTCAGTATATGGACCAGAAAATTCCCGATCCTCAGGGATAGGATCCAAACCTCGTATATAGGGGGGCGACCGCCCTCGTGCTTCGCTTCGCCCAGCATATCCGCTTCCTCCAACCTCAGGGTGAAGGGGCATCCCATAAGGGGGGTTAGTAGTAATAATAGTTGAATATTCATACCCGACGGGTCGAGAATTCACAGGTATATGTATTTGTTGAACTTGAGGATTCGTACCTTGAATCGGGGGAGTTGTCCCTTGTAGCTGGGGTTGAGTTGCCCATGTCTGGGCGTCCTCCTGAGTAGATGCATAAGTTGAATGGGGAGGAACCTCCACGGTTGATGAAATCACCTGGGTTGTCTCTAATGGTGTTCCTTCCTCTAGAGCTCCAATTGTTCTCCATGTTCTCGCCATGGTTGTTGTTGTGTTTCCCACAGACGGCGCCAAATGTTATGGATAAAAAACTAAGGTTATTACTTGCTGTATTTAATACTAAGATTCGGGAGCTCAAGGCCTTTAATGGCTGCTCTCGTGTTTCGTGACTCAATCTGCCTTTACGAGATGCCTACGTATCTCTGTGAATTAGAGAATCAAGCCAAAAAACGTAGTTCTTGATCTGTGGGGTGAGGCCCCTTATATAGATATTGGGAGTCCTTGAATTGGACTTGGTATAGGAGACTTGGTGGGCAAGTCTCATAATTAGAATGGACTTTGGAGTCCTAGATAGTAGGAAACTGATTCCTTATCCTTTTAGGTCCCCTTGAGGCTAATCTCCAAGGATTTATATCCTTATCGGGACTCTTTTCAATATCTGATTTGTCCCTTATTAATTAATTACAAAATTAATTAATAATCAGGGCTTTTGGGCCTTTTTTATTCCATCAGGCCTGATCTGGTCCATCAGGCTTAACCTTTCTGGTCTGAGTATCATATATCTTTTTATTGGGCCTAGCAGCTCACAACTTGTACAATTAATGCAGTATTTAATTATACAAGCATAATTTATTTATCCCTATCAAAACTCTTTAGAAATAATTCTCTCACTTGATTTAATTTCCAAAAATTAAATTCTTAATTAATAATATTAAAAACCTTTTCTTAATTAATTTATAATCAATTAAATCTTATTTAATCGATTATTAAATTTTCCAATTAATTATTTATTACATAAATAAATAATTATCAGCCATTATTAATTAATTCCTCCGCCATTAAATCATTCTCTTTTATGGTGTGACCCTGTAGGTTCAATATTAAGCCGGTAGTAGAAATAAATATTAATAAAACTATTTTATCATTATTTATATAAATTCTCTAATTCATTAAATATGATTAATTAATTAATCATATTTATTCTACATCGTGAGGGATACTTCTCAGCATATCGCGACTATCCGGATAATACGAATTCACTGCTTAGAATACCAAGAACCTATTCAGTGAGTAGTTACCGTACAATTAATTTCTTCTACCCTGCAATATCATGATTAAATACAAGGTATGGAACTTGTGTCAAGCCTATCTTATTTAATCACTTGCTTTCCCATTTACTATGCTTAGTTCTATTTAATGTAAATTAGAAACTCCTTTCTAATTTCATTCACTCTGGCCAGAGATTCCTGAACTAGCATAAGTGGATCAGCATTGAACATTCTCTTCCTTCACTGGAAGGGGTAGATCCTTTATTGATCATACACTATCTTCGTGTACAAATTCCTATACCCAGTAGAGCCCTTATAATTGTCCCTTGAGACTAAGAACTAAACCAAAGCATAGTTCAGTGTACACAAGATGACTATGATGACCTCAAGTCTAAGGATACTTGTACAACTATCACTATGTGAAGAACTGCTGACACATGAGTGAACTCCATCAGTTGTTCAGCTGTGTGAGTCATGTTCAGTGAACTTATTCTATAATAAGCACCTACATACTAGCTATAGTGTCACCACACAAATGTCTATGAGAACAGACATCCTTCATAATGAAGCAAGCATAGTATGTACCGATCTTTGCGGATTATTAATTACCAGTTAGTAATCCTACGACCAGGAACTATTTAAGTTTAGAGTTATCATCTTTTAGGTCTCATTATTATGATCTCATCACAATCCATAAAAAGCTTTACTCTAAACTGTGGTATATCTTATTTAAACATTTAAATAGATAGAGCCCGCAATAAAAACAAAACAAGTCTTTTATTAATATCAATAAAATCAAAACAGATTACATAAAAGTTATTCCTAAATCCTCATACATGATTGGACTTAGGACATATCTCTTTCAATCTCCCACTTGTACTAAAGCCAATCACTCTGGTATCTAATACCCATCTTGTCTTTATGACGATCAAAGTGACTCTGAGAAAGTGGCTTTGTGAGTGGGTCTGCTACGTTGTTATGTGTATCAACTCTCTTGACATTGACATCTCCTCTTTCAACAATCTCCCTAATCAGATGAAAGCGTCGCAGGACATGTTTGGAATTTCTATGAGACCTAGGTTCCTTGGCTTGTGCTATTGCTGCGTTGTTATCACAATACAACACAATAAGCTCTCTTCAACACTAGGAACAACTCCCAACTCAGAAACAAATTTCCTCATCCAAATGGCTTCTTTTGCAGCCTCACTTGCAGCTATATATTCTGCTTCCGCTGTGGAGTCATCCGTTGTAGACTGTTTGGAACTCTTCCAACTAATCGCACCACCATTCAGAGTAAACACGTACCCTGACATGGATTTGCTATCACTTTCTGATTGAAAACTAGAGTCAGTATAACCCTCTATTTCAACTCAGATTCACCACCAAAAATAAGAAAAATGTCCTAAGTCCTTCGCAAGTACTTAAGGATGTTTTTCACTGCTTTCCAGTGGTCTTCACCTGGATTGGACTGATATCTACTCGTCACACTAATTGAATAAGCAACATCAGGCCTTGTACACAACATCGCATACATGATAGATCATATTACTGAAGCATAAGGAATTTTACTCATACGCTCTCTTTCCTCAGGTGTCTTAGGAGACATTTTTTCGGAAAGGGACACTCCATGGCTCATCGATATGAGACCTCTTTTGGAGTTTTCCATGCTAAACCTTTTAAGCACTTTCTGGATGTATGTACCCTGGGTAAGACCTATCATTCTTCTAGATCTATCTCTATAGATCTTCATACCGAGAATGTAGGATGCTTCTCCCAAGTCCTTCATGGTGAAGTTCTTTGATAGCCATACTTTGACTGATTGTAGCATCGGTATATCATTTCCAATAACAAGTATGTCATCCACATACAATACAAGAAATGTTACCGTGCTCCCACTAACCTTCTTGTAGACACATGGTTCATCTATGCTTTTGAAAAAACCAAACTCTTTGATTGTCTCATCAAAATGGATGTTCCATCTACGAGAAGCTTGCCTTAAACCATATATGGTTCGCAGCAGCTTACACACTAGGTGTTCATTTCCCTTGGAAAGAAAACCCTCTGGCTGTGTCATATACACTTCCTCCTCAAGTTCCCCATTGAGGAAGGCTGTTTTCACGTCCATTTGCCAGATCTCATAGTCGTAGTAAGCAGCAATCGCAAGCAAAATCCGAATTGATTTTAACAGGGCTACAGGCGAAAAAGTTTCATCAAAGTCAATCCCTTGCCTTTGTTTGAATCCTTTTGCCACGAGCCTGGCCTTATAGTCTCCACCTGGCCATCTGCTCCAATCTTTCTTTTGTATACCCACTTGCACCCAATAGGATTAACACCTTTAGGCCCCTCAACCAGAGTCCATACTTGGTTGGTATACATAGATTCCATTTCGGATTTCATGGCACTATGCCATTTCTCTGAGTCAACACTACTCATAGCCTCATTATAGGTCACAGGGTCGTCATCATCAATGATTGACAACTCATTGTCATTCTCAATGACAAGGCCATAATACCTCTCAGGTTGGCGAGACACTCTCCCTGTCCTACGAATGGGCTGTTCCACAGAAGGTTGTTCAGTCTGAACAGGTGTTTCCACTTGATCTGTAGTAGTTTGTGCTTCTTGAACTTCATCAAGTTGAATTTTGTTCCCATTGTTTCCTTCAAGGATAAACTCCTTTTCCAAGAAGGTAGCATGTCTGGAGACAAACACCCGATGATCGGTGTAAAAGTAATACCCCAAAGTCTCTTACAGATATCCCACAAAATTACATTTTACGGATCGAGATTCCAGCTTATCTGGGTCAACTTTCTTGACATAAGCTGGACATCCCCAAATCTTAACGTGTTTAAGACTCGGTTTCCTTTATTTCCATATCTCATATGGTGTTTGAGGAACAGATTTGGAAGGCACCTTATTCAGTAAATATGCTGAGGTTTCCAATGCATAACCCCATAGAAATACTGGAAGATTCGCATTGCTCATCATGGACCGAACCATGTCTAATAAAGTTCGATTTCTCCTTTCAGATACCCCATTTAACTGTGGAGTATATAGAGGAGTCCACTGGGAGACTATACCATTTTCTTTGAGATAATCTAGAAACTCTCCATTCAAGTATTCACCACCTCGATCTGATCGAAGAGTTATAATACTGTGTTTGGTTTGTTTCTCCACTTCATGTTTATATTCTTTGAACTTTTCAAAGGCTTCAGACTTGTGTTTCATCAAATACATATATCTGAATCTAGATCTATCATCTATGAAAGTAATGAAGTACGAAAATCCACCCATGGCTTGCGTAGATATTGGTCCACATACATCTGTGTGTACCAATCCTAGCAAATCTGCAGCCCTCTCTCCATGTCCACTAAATGGAGATTTGGTCATTTTACCCAATAGACAAGACTCGCATGTAGGATATGATTCAAAATCAAAGGGGTCAAGTAACCCTTCCTTATACAATGTCCGCAGTCTATTTTCACTAATATGACCTAGCCTACAGTGTCATAAATAGGTCATATTTTCATCATCTCATTTTCTTTTATTAATTTGTTCAATCTGAAGTAAATCATGCTCTACGTCACATACATACAGACCATTATTTAAAATGCCACGTCCAAAAAGAACATTATCTCTAAGGATAGAACATTCATTATTCTTAATAATAAATGAAAAATCATCCACATCCAACATAGGAATAGAAACAATATTCCTCACAATAGAGGGAACGTAATAACAATTATTCAAAATAATAGTCTTGCCCGTAGGCATATGTAAACTAAATGATCCTACAGATATGGCCGCAACCCTTGCTCCATTGCCCATACGTAGAATCACCTCATCTTTTTCAAGAGTCCTACTTCCCTTTAGTCCTTGTAACGAATTGAAAATATTAGAAACACAGGCAGTATCTAATACCCAAGTAGAAATTTGACCTAGTGACATATTAACTTCGATCATGAACATGCCTGAATCAGAAGCGGTAGTCTCACTACCCATCTTCTTCAATTTTGCAAGGTAAACCTTGCAGTTCCTCTTCCAGTGCCCCAACTTGTTACAGTGAAAACAAACAGCTAAATTAGGACCAGTCAACTTGTGAGCATCTAGTATGCTCCGGAGTGATAGTGCAAAAGACATGATGAATATACTAAATCTGTAAATGATAAACACATAACAACACTTAGCAAATATTCAATTTCATTTCAAAAACACTATATGAATCGGGTCTTTATTCATAAGTGTCTCCCACTAGTTTATCTAATTTTTTCAACCTCTTAAGTGAAAATTAAGCATTCATAATGCTAGTGGGAATAGGGATCCTACATTCCATCACACAACCTCGGCTGTGGCACGAAACGTCATGTGATGTTCAATAGGCAGACAACTCTTATCAATTACATCTTATGTTATTCCCTAATATAAGTTTAGCCTCTTGAATAATTGAGTCACGGCTGTGGCATGACAAACTCAATATTTTAAGTCAAGTCTAACCCAACATTTCGTACAATTGAATCAGTCTCCAACGGCCCACGGCTGTAGCACGTACCGACCTTTAGATTATAATTCAATGTACATATCTCTATGTAATAGACAAGTATTTCTTATTTCGAAATCAAAGCCCTCGGCTGTAGCACGAAACGACAATGATTTAAAAATAAGAACCACTTTCTACCATATTGGAAGGCTATGACCGACACAAGCCCGTTGTGTCATTGGCCAATTACTACTTGATATTATTTAATTTTAGAGGGATTATATTACGTTACAATCATAATCATATTATAAAGAGATTTTTCTTTTAAATTAAATATTTCAAATCAATAATCGATAATCAGATGATTCTCAGATCGGGTGGAGCATTGTCAAGAGGCGTCACTTAATAACCCTTTCTTACAGATAGAAATCTGTTGTTGACAGAATCATCTTTTCTCTTAATATTGAAAATTCATATTCAATTACATGTCTCATAAACACAAAAATCTCATGATCGTATTCATATTATTTATTGTTAAGGCAAGAAACGATTCCTATTCTAGATTTTCTAGAGCACGCCTTATATTGATTTAAGTTCACCTAAATCTATCATTACATGGTAAACATAGGCATATATCTCATATATAAAATTAAATAAACAAGTAAATGTAAAGTGTAATAAAGTAAATGTGTTTGGTTATGGCCCCATCCTATGTGATCTTTATCAAGCTCATGATAAAGATCAAGGTCAATCTAATATGGTGATGGAAATAAATACAACTACTTATTACATAAGTCTTCTTCTTTGTATCACCTCCATTGGATAGCCTTCTTGAGTCTTCAATTACATTACATGATTGAAAGTAAAACTAATCTAATGAACTTACAAGAATAACTTGAGTTACATTCGAGATTTATGATTACAAAGATTGACGACATGCAAGTCGTATTTAAAACCAAAAACAAAACCATTACACTAAGGTCGAAAGGCCATAACCATCCACCATACTCATACAACACATAAAAGCATGTTAAAACACATAATCTGATCTTAACATATCATATTATCCATGATCTAATCATAAAAAGAAAATATGACAAAAATCAGAAAAATTAGAATCAAATCAAAAAAACAAGAATCACTGTTTACGGGCAGTAAACGACATCAAACGCCTTACAGACGAGTTGCTGATAGCTTTAGCTATCCGTTTTATTCAGACGCTCGCTTACCTATGGAATAGGGTATTCGTTTGTATAAATCGGACACCAGACCCAGATTTCAGCAAATTTGTAGCAGCCAATTCAGAATCCGTATCTAATATGATTCTCATAATTAGAACAAACATAAATCATGTATATATCAGTATATATACAGATTACATAATCATCTTATGATTATACAACTCACATGAATATCATATATTCAAAACCATACATATATAAGCATATTATATCAACATCAAATCATGGCGAATCACGTACATGCTCATATATCGAAAATAGTTAAACACATAAACGAATTAAAAACTTTTCGCAAGTAGCTCTGATGCCATTGAAGGGTTTTTAGCACATAAACGCAGCAAAAACGTAAATTTAATCTTAAAAAAAACGAAACCCCCCGCAGGATCCATGCGAAAAAATAATATTTAATTCGTAGTTCAGTGTGTTTACCTTAAGAAGCTTTATGTTAATGGAAAGATGGAGGTCTTTAATGGCGAACTAAAAACGATGAACGGAGATCCTTAGCAACTGCTCCTCAAGTGTGAAGCACTCCACCGGTATCCACCAAGAAAACGATGTAATGAAGGAGGAGGAGATGGAGAGAATTAGGGTTTTGTAAATCTTTTTGGTTTTGGCAAAATTAGGGTTTATAATAGTATATTTATAGGCAAAATTTTCAGCTGAAAATTTTCCCATAAAATATTATTATTATTAACCCTTTATTATTCTCACTAATAATTAAAACACCTTTTAATTATTAATCCTTTTTCTAAACTCTTTAGAAATAATTCTCGCACTTGATTTAATTTCCAAAAATTAAATTCTTAATTAATAATATTAAGAACCTTTTCTTAATTAATTTATAATCAATTAAATCTCATTTAATCAATTATTAAATTTTCCAATTAATTATTTATTTCATAAATAAATAATTATCAGCCACTATTAATTAATTCCTCCGCCATTAAATCATTCTCTTTTATGGTGTGACCCTATAGGTTCAATATTAAGCCGGTAGTAGAAATAAATAATAATAAAACTATTTTATCATTATTTATATAAATTCTCTAATTCATTAAATATGATTAATTAATTAATCATACTTATTCTACATCGGGAGGGATACTTCTCAGCATATCACGACTATCCGGATAATACGAATTCACTGCTTAGAATACCAAGAACCTATTCAGTGAGTAGTTACCGTACAATTAATTCCTTCTACCCTGCAATGTCATGATTAAATACAAGGCATGGAACTTGTGTCAAGCCTATCTTATTTAATCACTTGATTTCTCATTCACTATACTTAGTTCTATTTAATGTAAATTAGAAACTCCTTTCTAATTTCATTCACTCTAGCCAGAGATTCCTGAACTAGCATAAGTGGATCAGCATTGAACATTCTCTTCCTTCACTGGAAGCGGTAGATCCTTTATTGATCATACACTATCTTCGTGTACAAATTCCTATACCCAGTAGAGCCCTTATAATTGTCTCTTGAGACTAAGAACTAAACCAAAGCATAGTTCAGTGTACACAAGATGACTATGATGACCTCAAGTCTAAGGATACTTGTACAACTATCACTATGTGAACAACTGCTGACACGTGAGTGAACTCCATCAGTTGTTCAGATGTGTGAGTCATGTTCAGTGAACTTATTCTATAATAAGCACCTACATACTAGCTATAGTGTCACCACACAAATGTCTATGAGAACAGACATCCTTCATAATGAAGCAAGCATAGTATGTACCGATCTTTGCGGATTATTAATTACCAGTTAGTAATCCTACGACCAGGAACTATTTAAGTTTAGAGTTATCATCTTTTAGGTCTTATTATTATGATCTCATCACAATCCATAAATAGCTTTACTCTAAACTGTGGTATATCTTATTTAAACATTTAAATAGATAGAGCCCGCAATAAAAATAAAACAAGTCTTTTATTAATATCAATGAAATCAAAATAGATTACATAAAAGTTATTCCTAAATCCTCATACATCATTGGACTTAGGACATATCTCTTTCAACTTAATTATTATACAAATAGGAATTTCGAATTAATAATAACTCCTAATTAGTTAAGAGTTATAATTCTTATTATACTCTCTATATAATATCTCTTGTGTGGCTGATTTTGCAGGTAAGACTTTTACAAAAACCCTAGCCATCAAGAGAGAACATGGAGAGAGCAAGAAGAAACGAGTTTGTGCTAGTACACATTCAATCCTTGCGTTCAAGCATTTGTGTGGATACCGATAGAGCGTAGATCGCGAGAGCGGGATGCGTGGTGGTTGAAAAAGTTTGGATCTCCATTAGTCAACCAATTTGTAAAGCTTCATAAGGTAAAAAATCTGATCTACGAATTAAATATATTTTTTTGCATGGATCTTGCGGTGGGTTTCGAAAATTCTATTTTTTTTATGTTTTTTAATTACTGTGGCCGTTGTATTTTTGTGCTCGAAACCCAACACCAACATACTCAGAGTTGTCTTTCAATACAAAGCACTTGCTTCCAAACACATGAAGATGCTTAACAGTAGGATTCCTTTTTGACATGATTGAGTAAGGTGACTTTCCAAGGTTTTTGTTCACCACATACTTGTTCTGAGTGTAACATGGTGTGTTAACAACTTCTTCCCAAAAATTGGTTGGCAACTTGGCATCCTACGGCATTGTTATTGCAGCTTCAACTAGAATTATGTTCTTTCTTTCACGTACACCATTTTGTTAAGGTGTCTTGAAGTTGAAAACTCTTAAGTAATGCATTTGTCTTTACAATATTCACTTAGTATTACATTTCTGAATTCTGTACCATTGTCGCTTCTCAATCTTTTGACAGAATTTTGATCTTCATCCTGCTTCCCAATCTTTTTTATGTGTTTAGTGATAATATGTGGAGTTTCATCTTTTGAATGCATAAATTCCACCCAAGTGTACCTTGAGTAGTCATCTACCATCACCAGTGCATATTTCTTTCTAGATATGGACATGACATTTGCAGGTCTAAACAAATTCATATAGATAAGTTATAGTGGAACATTGATGGAGTTCACAACTTTGCTTTTGTGACTAGACCTCTTCATTTTTCTTTCCTTACAAGCTTCACAAACTTCATTTTGAAAAAATTCCTAAGCTGGAATATCTCTCACCGGTTCTTTTTTCACCAAGATGTTAATTGCTTTGTATTTTAAGTGAGAGAGCTTCTTGTGCCAGAGTTTGTTTTGCTAACTTGATGCCTTGGTGTAGAGGCAACATGTCATGTCCGTGTTTGCTGAGTTCATGTCTGCAACAAACGGGCTTCATTTTCCTACTCGTTTTGTAGCAACTTCACCATTCTTTTTTCTTGTGATTGAGCAATCTTCTTTGTTAAAAATAACCTTGAAACCTTTGTCTGTAAATTGACTAGCACTTAGAAGATTCACTTCAAGACCTACAACTAGTGCTACATCCTTAATAACAATATTTCCATGAATCAAACTGCCATATCCTATTGTAAATCCCTTGCTTTTATCTCCAAAGGGCCAGCCATCTCCTCAAACTCTGATAGCAGGGCTTTATCACCTATCATGTGTCTGGAACATCCACTATCAATGATCCACATGACTTTATTTTTCTTTTCCTGCATAAAATGAGGTTTAGGTGTGTTTAGCTACCCAGGGAGTGTTGGGCACTTTCTTTTTATTGATAGAGTTAGAAGAAGTATAACTTGAACTTTCAAAAGAAACATCATTTTTAGTTTGATTAACATTTTCTTCTCTGATCACAGATCTAAAGTTTACTTCTTTTAGGTCATTTCTCAACTTATGACAGATGGTCATAACTTTCATATTGCATGGAATGCAACCAAACTTGTCACATCAAGAGGAGGGGTCATTTGTTTGATCCTCATTATCCTTACAGGCTCCATACATTAGCTCACTAATGATCTTTTTACAAAGACGAGTTAGATGATTTGTTGAGCCACGTCTTTGACAATACTTTCTGGGAGCATCTGCAATATTGGCATAATTGTTACTTTTGTTGACACATATCTTTCCAATTCTATTCTTCTTCTTTTTTCCAGCGCTTTCATTTTTTATATCATTTACTGGTGTCTTGATGACTGGACTAGCTTCAAGCTTCTTCTCACGTTCAGTGTTGAGAGTGGATTTGGCATTCTTCTTTTCTTCATCTCCATCTGCAATATGTTGCTTGATGATAAGATCCTATTTACTGAAGTTCACCTTAAAAGTTTTGAACAAGAGTTCATTCACCTTTTTTAGCACCATAAGAACTTCTTTGTTCACACTTTCCTTTCCCTTGTCAACATCACTTTTTTGTGAGATGCACCAGCCTCATAGTCCAAATCAATAGTTATGTTAGCACATGGCTTGTTCTTTTCATGGTATTGACCAACCAATTGAGATACATTTTAAATGACTTGAGTTTAAGACCATTTTTCTCAATTTTTTCTCTCTGCATATTTCAGCTTGTTTTTTAGATATTCATTTTCTTGTCTAACTGCTTCTAGACTAACAAGCTGCAGCTCTAGTTCCTATTTCTCTATCTCAAGTTTCACATTCACTTTTGATAGCCTACTAATTTCTTCAATAGTTACCATCATGCTTGTATGAATATGAAACATTTCTACACTTATACTATCAACAGTTTCCTTATATTGTGATTCATTCACATCAATGGTGGTTAGAATAGGTACCTCAGATTTTGATGGAGATGACTCTCCTTCCTCCAAAGCCATGAGAGCATAGTTTCCATATTCTTCAACATCATCTACATCATTTGTGTCATCCTAACTTTTACTTTCAGCAATATATGATGAGTGGCATTTTATACCACTTAGAACATCTTATAATGGCTTGAATTGATGTCTTGAAATCAAGTATTTTGTGTATTTGATGTGTTTTTTTAGTGTTTTTGCATTTCAGGGTATAACTTGCGAATTTAGGAGGATTTCATCAAAATAAGCCTAGGGAAGTTCTTGGAATCAGTTGCAGGGAGTTGTGCGAAGAAATCAGCAAAATCAGGACCAGAAATTAGAATTTTCCAGAAGCTGTCCAGGCACCCGCCTGGGATGTGGGGCGACCGCCTGGAGGTGCAGGCACCCGTTTGGGACCTGGGGCGGCCGCCTGGGATCGAAATAATTAATTCTGGATTTTCTAATTAGACTTCTAGTGGGCTTCTGACGGCGCTGTTTCTTGTGGATTCTTATATAAGCAATCTTGGGAGACGTTTCACAATAACAAGCAACAAAGAACAAGTATCAATCAAGCATGGAGCAAGGAGAGAAGATTAAGAAGACCGTTTTAGCACACCACAATGAAGAAGAGGAAGCATACGTTATCTTGTGATTCTTTTATTCGTTGTAACAGTGGATGCTAGTTTTCTTTACTTTGAACCATAATAATCTTGTGACGTACTCTGGTTTTAATAAGTATTTTTATTAGTTTATATTGTTGTGTTATTATCATGTTTTCATATGAACCCATGGTGACGATGAGTTCTATCATGGGCTAATCATGATCATGGGGTCGTAGAGGATTTACTATGGATTTCTTTGGTTAATTGTTTAATACCTTGGTATGTGATGATTGTCTAATATCTAGCATAGGTTGTGCTTATTCGTCTAATGTGTGTCGCGAACATATAAGATATCCTGTTAATCTCTTGTGAAGTGACAGTGAATCTTGAGATTTAGAACTTGCCATGCTAGCATAGGTTCATGTATTGTATGCATGATTAGTGGGTAACTCTAACCGTTTTACTTGCCCCGTGTAATCATAATGAATAACTTGCGCTTAAATCATTATATTTTCAAATTCTGTAGACATATAGGGTCTCAACATAATTGATGCCTATTCAACTTCTATCTTAATTGTTGATGCTTGGTAGAATGGTACTGGTGCAACGAAAGTTGGCTTTTATCAGTTTCGTGTTGTTCGATTAAAGTCATCACCGTTACATGCTAAGGGTAATAACAATGACTATTAAAGGAAGTAGTAATAAAGTTATGATCTCATGTGAGTTTAATATTGTTAATTCAAGTGTCAATTTAAGTGTTTAATTTTTGTAATTAATTAGTTAATCAACCTTAAGTGTTATTGTCTTGACATTGAGAAGTAATCATACATTGGTGAGTAAGTGTTAATTAAACATAATTAGTCTGAGTCTCTGTGGGAATGAACTAGAAATTATTCTATATTACTTGCGAACGTGTATACTTGCGTGAATTATTAGCGCATGCTTTGTGCCTAACAATATAGGATTTTCCTTGTTTATTCAGAAGTGCTTCATACTTAGCTTCAAACTCCAAATAAGCCTTATCCTTCTTCGCCTTCTTTGGCTTCCTGCATTCCGTGGCAAAGTGACCAAGTTCATCACAGTTATAGTATCTAATCTTTGATCTGTCCATAAATCTTGACTTGTAGCTACCTTTTCCAGTTGCATTTGTCTGATTCTTTCTTTTCCGGTTGTTGTAGGATGTATGACCTTCACCCATGAAATACCTAGGCTTCTTGACTCTTATGTTTGAAAATTTTCTTGCTAGATAATCCTTAGACTGGTCCATTTCATCCAACTCATCAAGCGTAGAGTACTCATCCTCTTCCAACTCCAGAATGACTTATTTTTTAGGTTCCTTGTTCTTCTGCTCAATAGCTTGAATAACTCGAGTCTGGGATTCAGTGTCATATTTAGTTATTTTCTTGTCATTTTCTATTAAGGCACTTGGCACATCCACGACATGCCTTTGACTCACTTTCAATGACTTTCTCTGAATCATTTCCAGCTCATAGGTTTTGCGAATGCCATACAAAACCTCCAAAGTTATTCTCCCTAGATTTCTCCCTTCTCTTATTACATAGATCTTTTATTTTAGATGGTCAGAGAGAGTGAACAGGAATTTTAGCTTAAATTCCTCAGCTTCATAGAATTTGTCATGAAGCTGCAAGTCATTTATCAACTTGTTAAATCTTTCAAAGACCTCAGTAATTCCTTCTTTAAGTTTAGCCATGAAACCCTCATATTACGAGACTATTTAGGCGATATTGTGGCGCCCTCCAAACCCGGGTCAGAAGTTTGGGGCCCACAACACATACACACACCATATTTAAACTTGTTTATGAATATAATAATATATGCAATGACCCTACCTACCACAATCAAGGATCGTAACAGTTTAAAGTATGTCCACAAGCCTCGGCCTTATTTATTATAAACGTACCAAATCCCAAATTTATTTATCTTACATTTTAAGTCAAACTTTATTACAAACTTTTAGCACACACTAAGCCACACAACTTCCGCTAGCTCATTCCACTTCAACCTGTAAACCTAGCTGGCACACTCGACTGGGGATCATCGCCATTACCAGTTTCCTTCTTAATTGGAAAAGAACATAAACATATTCGCAAGAGTGAGCTAACTAGCTCAGCAAGTCACAGTGACAGCACTGAGATTTAATAATGATCAATTGAAATGATATAGGGAATCAAGTTTCCTGATAAGCAATGATTAGAATTGGATATTCACTTTTATTTTAAAAACCAAGGTTAGGCTGCTGATCAGTCACGCACTAACCCCGAGCAAGGCTCCCAGCTTTGCTCTATATACTAGATCCAAGGCACACATTGGCCTAATACGACCATGAATCTGGTCTGACCACGAATCTGGTCCATATTTAAAAACAATCCAATTTTATAATAATAACATGAAAAACAATGTAATTCAATAAACTGAATCATAAACAACATTTATCTTGAAGCATAAGGTGATTCACAATACCAGAAAGGTATAACAAGGTAAATAAGAAGATTGACTTTCAATTCAAAGAAAGGATCAAAGTGTAGAAGATCAAGGGTACAAAGGTTGCAAGGAATGGTCTTCAGCTATGCAAGGCAAAAAGGTTTGTCTGATAAGGAATCTCATATCAAGGATCAGTATGTGGTAGATATGTATTTGTGGGGTAGTATCGGATAGGTGTGGTTCGTATCCCAGAATTCAACAATCAAGGGTTTACAAGAAATCGGGCTCACGGCTCAAGATCAATAAAATCAGGGTTTAGGGTTAAGCACTTCAAAGTACTTGCAATATAGAATAGGAATTACCGGGAATAATTGCAACATAATGAAAAGAGTTTAAAAGTATTCACAAGTATATTACAAGAAAGTTCAGGGAAATTTGCCTTATCAATTTGCTTTCACTTCACTTAACAATTGTCAATTGGTTCCCACTCACTAACCACTTGCTTTCCTTTTCTACTTCTCGCTTCCTCTGTTAGACATCACATATACTCATCAACACTATTTCTCAACTCATTCTATTCGATACAAGCTTCTATCTACCCTTCGTTTCACCCAAAGCCGACGTACGGATTAAAAGTTACAGCAGAAATAGTCAAACAATGCACAAACAATCATTTTATACAGCAATCAGGTCACATATAACACATAGCACGTAAGTTATTCAATCCAAATAAATTTTATTCAAAGAAGATTCGGGGTCAAAATGATTTTCCAAGTATTTAATACGAATTTTTGAACATTTTTCAGAATTAAAATGGGACTCTGAATCATTCAATAATTAAATAATAGGGTTCGAATACCCGAATCTAACATTAAAATAATTTTATAATAATTATCGAGCCTTGAAAATAATTTAAAATAATATTTTAAAACTCAAAACTATTTTTCAGAATTTTTAAATCAATTTTAAATAAATAAATCTAATTAAATAATCAACTAAAATTAATTAATAACTAATTAAATTAATTACTCAATTAATATTTAAATTAATTGAAAAATTAAATAATTAATTATCAACTAAAATTAATTAATTAAATAATTAAGATTTATTTTAGAATAAAAATAATTTTCAGAATTGGAAATATTGACTTTTGGATTTGTAAATAAATAAAAACATTTTCTGAAAATAATTTGTAAAAAGAGAATATAATTCTTGTAAATTATTAAAACAGGAGTCTGATTTTGCAAAAACACAGAAACCTTGAGGGTTAAACTGCAAAAAACAGCATTTCAGAAATATTTTTGCAATAAAATGAATCAAAACCGGATCAGGAAATAAAAAAAACGGGTTAGGAAGAACACCGGAACCCGACCCGAAATGTGCAGAAACCGGCGGCCGGGAAATTCTCCGGCGAAGCTCCGTTGTCAACCAAATCAGGGTTATTTGACTCGATTCGATTGGCATTTTCATTTTAAACTCCCCCAGGAACTCAAATCCACCAACCAAACACTCAACTGATTCCTTGAATTCAAGCTCCGGTCAAATCGACCAAGAACTCCGACGAAATGTTTAAGAATTGAAGGAGCAATATCCAGGAATCGTTTGTTGCATAAATATACATGAATCGATTCCAAACCAAACAAGGAATATAATCCAATCATCCAAATCGACTAATAACCTCTAATGAAGAAACGCCTAATTTTCAATCTAGAACTTTTAAGAACATAAACCCTAGTTCTACAATCAGAGAATCAAACATCAGTTTAAGCATGTTATTGAACTCAGTTTTTGATATATAATACACCAAAATGACCAAGAAGAAAAGATCTACATGATTATGCCATCAAATCATATCAAAAACATCAAGAACAAAAATTCTTAATTTAATCCATAAATAATTCGAATTTAAATAATTAAATCAGAAAAATACCTTGATTTTTTTGGCAAAAACAAATGGTTGATTCGGAAAGAGGATTTCGAGAGCTTCGTTTTGATATATTGCACGCTCAAATCGGAGTTCGATAACACCTTCAAATCGCTGTTTAATTATGAAGAACACGAAAAACACTTACTACTTTCTCTGGATAATTATAAAATTTTACTGGTGAAATAATTATATGCGCGAAATAAAACTACAGAAAGGCTATTTAGAGAGTAAATTTTGAGAATATTCCTTGAATATGCTTTGAAATATTCCTTGAATATACTTTTGGATAGAATATTCCCTGAATATGCTTTGGAATATTCCTTGAATATACTTTTGGATAGTATATTCCATGAATATGCTTTGGAATATTCCTTGAATATACTTTTGGATAGAATATTCCATAAATATGCTTTGGAATATTCCTTGAATATATTTTTGGATAGAATATTTCCAGAATATGCTTTGTACGAAGATAATGTTATCGAAAAAAGTTATCGTATCGAAAATTTTACGTCGGGCCGCGCACGGGTCAAACTGTAATCCAGATCGAAAAAGTCAAAACACGGAAAAGGTCCGGAATTACCAGATTAGGTTAGGAAGGAGTTTTCGGAAGAGTTTCGGGTTGTAAAAATGTAAAAACGGTTGAGGTTAGACGATTTCCTGCTTTATAAAATAATTTTGTAAATATTCAGAAAATAGTTAATAAATTCATAAATCAATATACAATCATATAATACTCCAAAAATTACCAGAAAAATACCTTAATTATCTATATTTTATTCTGAACAATAATAAAATTAGCATACCTAGACTTTACCACATATGAACATTTACACAACAACATCAATCATCAAATAATTCACCAAAAATCACATAATAATCACATAAATATCATTTATTGATAAAAATAATTACACGTCTGTCCCGAATATTATATCCTCCCCCCTTAAAAGGATTCTGTCCTCAGAATCGCACTAAGTATCAAATAATGATATATTCCAGTATCTCACTTCCCTTTTCTCAGGTTGACCTCTCAACCTTACAACTTTTCATAAAACTTTTACTCGCAGTATTACCCATTACTCAACAGCCTCTCGCTGATCTCTATTCTGTTAGTTGCTCCTATAACTCAACTCAATTCTCCATTTTATATAAAATGGGGCTTAATTACTTTTCGTGATTATACACATATAAACACCTTATGAACCATATATACGTGTGGCGGTGAAGGCAACTAACTTACACTTATCTTCCCTATTTTACTGTTTCCAAAAGGACCAGCATAACGTTTATTAATTTTCTTTTCTTTCTAATTCTAGAAGTTCGTGCTCATGAACGTTTCCAATAGTTACTGGTTGCTGAATCTCATTCCCACATGTTTCTCTGTTTAATTCACCTAGTTTGTAATCGCTTCCAACCGCATTCGAGGCTCTTTAGTCATTCTCTTAATCTTCTCGTCCATCTGCGAATGATGTACTGAAACCAGGGCGTATTCGATTTCTGACGCTCTCAAAATTACATTAGAGTAAAATTAACAAGAAAATTTTGATTGGATACGATTGGCGCACAGCCGTAACATCATACCTTAATTTCCTTGAATCACAATCGAGTAAATTTGCCGAGCAAAATTCTCTTACTACTTAGAAGAAAGTATACTAATATGGAGGCATCACCGGCATATTCTAATTCTTATTATCATTTTTGGTTTTAGGTAGTTCTCATACGAACTGACTGTAATGCTCTTCCTTGACGTCTAGTAACATATAACGCTTATTCTTCCTTTGTGCCACACTATCAGAAAGTCTTCCTTGACATCCATGTCTCGAATCATCTTTTTGAAGTAGCTTGAATCCCTTGCATTATCGTAGCCAAATTTCTATCTTTTAGTTTTTCCTTACTTATTGCCCGTTCATCTAGGAGTGGTATATACTATTTCGGTTTGACATAATTCCTCGCATTCTGAATACTCATGTAGTTTTCAAATCAAATAATATAGATCATTTATAATCAATTTCTGGATCTGATGACGTATCACCCTTTCTTCAAGCAGCGACTATTCAACTTATTAGACAACTTTGGTTCTCAGGTGACTTCATTATGACGTTTCCTGACGAAATGTATCCATCTAGTCTTTGATGTCATGCCTTAGCTCTTGGGTAGGTTTAACATTTATCTACATGTTTCCTCCCCATTTTATCTTTATGTCTGATCACTAGATATCTTCTTTTAGGCCTCGCTACTTGATCGTTCTGCTGTGATGCATTCCCTATCTCCATTTGCCAATGCTTCCTAAATTTTTCACCTTACTTCTGTCCCTCAAGATACATATATCTTACCTATAAATTTACTTTATCATCCTTTTGATTCCACTTTCTTTCCTATTCCCGTTCTTCATTCTCATAGCTCATTCACAACCGAACTCCTGATATTAATACTTATTTTGTTGTCATATCAAATTAGATATCAATACGAACTTTGATGTTCACAACATCACATACTGAAGTAAACATCAATCATCTATATTAATACCACTTTTGATATTTAACAATAACCTAAGTATCAATATCAATCAGAACTGAACTAAAAATGTATCTCACACTTTATCTAAAATAGAAATACTTATAAATCATTTATTGTATGTTATCAACATAAACAAGACACCCTTTGATAAAACTTTATTGTAGATGATAGAATCTCTTTGATTAGCTAATGAAATCCATATTGGTGTAGGTACAAATCTCTTCTTAATTCCATCTCCCTTCTTCATTTCCTTCCTTCCTTCTCTTTGCTCTGTTTTAAATTTTTCATTCCTAAAAACATCCTTCTCTCCTATCCATACAAATAACTTTCTATCTCTCTTATCCATTACTAAGGGCATATTCATCCAACTAGAGGCTTACATGCTTGCAACAACTTCTGAACTCTACTGGTGTCCTTACTTTCTTCAAATTCCTCATTGCTTTGATTTCGGATTTGAAAGTTACATCAAAATTTGACTTAATCTAATTGGAAACAATTTCTATCTAACTGACCATTAATTGGTAAAATTAACCAATTAACTCACTTAATTGATCAATTGCACCAAGTGATGACTAGCTAAATGAAATCAAAGACCAATTATATATAGTCGGATTGGCTGTAACAACCTCTTTCAAGAACCGAGAACACAATCATTTGGAGTATTAACATAAATATCAATAACACACGGAAGTATACTTTCTATCTTTAAGAGTAGGGTATTTTCTGAAAATTTGGGCAACATCTCCTTTATATTATTGACTACCAGCCGGACTCAAGCCGACACCAACAATCAATCAAATAACCAACATTCTCATAGTCTTGTGAAAAAAAACTTTTGGTTTTAAAGCATCACTTCTCAAAAATCCGTGCAATTGAATCACCATATCTTCATCTCCCCCTTATGTCTTTTCATATTGAACTCCTTTCACTGACTCAGTTACTAGTAACAAATTTACAATAACTCATTTACTTAAGCGGGAAAACCTAACCATTCCTTGAAGAACACATTTGAAGCTTATTCGTTACTAGCATTTCTTCGATCTTTAACCTTCATGACAAGTATCTCTCACATGATTGAGGTATGCTTCATTTTTACAATGTATTAATCGATTATCTGGGTATTATTAAGAATTTCTTCATTCTCTTCTACTGTCCAACCAATCATTTGCCTTATCCGATATACGCAGCCTTACTTTCTTATTCTTCTAATTAATTTACCTCATACGGTTCGCTAACTATTCCAATTCGTGCCAAAATCTCATACTTGCAACGTATCATGTATACATATCTTTGCCTCTGATTTGATGTCCTCGCAACAACCACGTCATTGGTAAAAGGGTATCTTCTCGACACATATATGCCCACCACTTATTGGCTTGTAATTAGGCATACTTATCATATACCTCATCTGCTACATGGGCTCATTTCACTTCCTTTTGAAATATTCAAAAAAATTGGACCTTACACAAGAAGAAATTTATGTATATGATTCATTGATTCTAATTGGAAACTTTTTGTAGGAGATAACAATACAAGGAAGCAATCAGAAGGTTTCATAAATCAAAAAAAATCATGATTGAAGAAGGAATAATGGACAATGATTTAGATATGAATGAGACAACCATATATGTACTCAAGATGGCCAGTCTTTTATACTATATGGCATACAGCACATGATTAGGTGGCGTCCCACCAGACTCTTTATCATTTTGACAAAGCGTCACATCATAACACTGCTTGTCTCAATCAGAAAGCAATATTTTGAAGGAGAAATGATTTGAAAGGGATTCAACAAATTTTTTATCACCTCATAGAGCTGATCATGAAAGAAATTCATACTTTATTCAAGATTCATAAGAATATATATGGTTTTATATAAAAGAGTGATATCATTGGTCGCCATCCACATTTTATCTGTTTACAATTTCAATGCTTGTCTGATCAATAGATCCATTTCCGAGTCATATGTTGACTTTTAAAAGTTCTCTGAAATGCCTTCTTCAATCGATCATTAGAATAAATTCCCATGTATTAGGTCTTGTATCTTTAGCGTCGCACTTCCATGTTTGATATTTTTATAATTCGACCCTATTTGCACTCTTACGAGATTTAAAATCATAACTTCAAATTCCGCTTACACTACGGATCATATCCACTCCCTTGCTAATAATATTCTTCCTTTAGAAAGTCTGGAGATTCCCTTAATCTTCTTTGCTCGCACTCGGCTTCTCGTGAATCGACATATTCTTCGAACTCTAATCATCTCAGAACTTGAATAGACAGCTTCTCCATACATTGGTCATGTTGTTAAACTTATCGAATAATATTTGCACTCTTCTGCTAGGAACAATCAAATCTTCTCCATAATAGTGGGTCTACTTAGCCTTCTAAATGTACCATACTAACTTCTAGGACAAGTATTCTCCTGGATAATCTGAATCTTATGACAAACGACAACTCAAGTAGTAGTTTGACAACCAAGTTTTAAAATTTGTTGTGTTCCAAGAACTTTTAGAAAAATATTGTTATGAAAATCTCTTTTTAAAAACTGTTTAAAATTTTGAAAATCATACACCTGATTGTCATTACTATATGAGTTGGTTGCCATTCTTCACTACCAAGTATCAAATTAGGGAAACACTCAGGTAACAACCCATTCATTTCCATATACCTTATATCCCTTATTGGGTCCATTTTACCTTCATTGGTCGACAAAAACTCCAATTACTGTTGCATACTATCTTATTCATAACTTCACTTCTGGTCTTCCATACTGGTAATATTCCCATCATCATCTCTTACAATTACTAAGTATAACAAATCTATTCAGCGATCATCAGATTTATTTTATAACACAAGGTCGATCACATATCATGCTTAGTCATAACATCATCTAATTCCAAGAAAACTCTCAATCTCCAATCTTCTCAAATTTCTTTAGAAATCCATCTAGCTTACTTCACAAGATAATCATGGGTGGCATATTCATTAGAAGCTCTATATAACCTGGTAGCAGGTATCCTTCGGAATAACTAAATTCTCTCTCTAGGTTTCTTCTTACCTCTCTTAATATCTCGCATATTCACCATATGTCGTAGCTCTCGAATCCATCCTCATAGGTGTTATTACTTTATAAGACGGGTTTTAAAACTGATGGTATAGAACAAGGTGTAGGGGAGACAGAAAAGATGCACCCACAGTTGAATATCCGGTAGAACCAGAATCAGCAAGTGGGGGATTCTCGAATAGGTAGTCTCGCATCAGGGGATAAGATAAGAACTTGAAAAGGTGCAATCGCCGCAACAGAATGTGACATGGCTATCACCGGTAGACGACAAGGTGTGGATCATCTGATGGTCCTCCAACTGACGGCTCCTAGTGATCAGATGATATCGAAATAAAGGAATCTTCTATCGCCGCTATCTGAATATTACGCTTCTAGATAAGAATCTCGAATATCACCACGAATTAAACTAAAACCTACTATTAAACCGCACTCAACCTCTCAACGTTCTATTTCTTTATTTTCTAATACCAATCTTAACCCTCTACCTATTCCTGAAAATTTAGGCTTGTGATATTGACTTTAAACCTTAGCTCCGATACCAAACCTGTGGCGCCCTCCAAACCCGGGTCAGAAGTTTGGGGCCCACGACACATACACACATTTTATTTAAACCTGTTTATGAATATAATAATATATGCAACGACCCTACTTACCACAATCAAAGATCGAAACAGTTTAAAGTATGTCCACAAGCCTCGGCCTTATTTATTATAAACGTACCAAATCCCAAATTTATTTATCTTACATTTGAAGTCAAACTTTTTTACAAACTTTTAGCATACACTAAACCACACAACTTCCGCTAGCTCATTTCACTTCAACCTGTAAACCTAGCTGGCACACTCGACTGGGGATCCTCGCCATTACCAGTTTCTTTCTTAAATGGAAAAGAACATAAACATATTCGCAAGAGTGAGCTAACTAGCTCAGCAAGTCACAATGACAGCACTGAGATTTAATAATGATCAATTAAAATTATATAGGGAATCAAGTTTCCTGATAGGAAATGATTAGAATTGGATATACACTTTTATTTTAAAAACCAAGGTTAGGCTGCTGATCAGTCACGCACTAACCCCGAGCAAGGCTCCAAGCTTTGCTCTATATACTAAATCAAAGGCGCACATTGGCCTAATACGACCACGAATCTGGTCTGACCACGAATTTGGTCCATATTTAAAAACAATCCAATTCTATAATAATAACATGATAAACAATGTAATTCAATAAACTGAATCATAAACAACATTTATCTTGGAGCATAAGGTGATTCACAACACCAGAAAGGTATAACAAGGTAAACAAGAAGATTGACTTTCAATTCAAAGAAAGGATCAAAGTGTAGAAGACCAAGGGTACAAAGGTTAGAAGGAATGGTCTTCAGCTATGCAAGGCATAAAGGTTTGTCTGACAAGCAATCTCATATCAAGTATCAGTATGTCGTAGATATGTATTTGTGGAGTAGTATCGGATAGGTGTGGTTCGTATCCCAGAATTCAACAATCAAGGGTTTACAAGAAATCGGGCTCACAGCTCAAGATCAATAAAATTAGGGTTTAGGGTTAAGCACTTCAAAGTACTTGCAATATAGAATAGGAATTACCGATAATAATTGCAACATAATGAAAAGAGTTTAAAAGTATTCACAAGTATATTACAAGAAAGTTCAGGGACACTTGCCTTATCAATTCGCTTTCACTTCACTTAACAATTGTCAATTGGTTCCCACTCACTAACCACTTGTTTTCCTTTTCTACTTCTCGCTTCCTCTATTAGACATCACATACACTCATCAACACTATTTCTCAACTCATTCTATTCGATACAAGCTTCTATCTACCCTTCGTTTCACCCAAATCCGACGCACGGATTAAAAGTTACAGCAAAAACAGTCAAACAATGCACAAACAATCATTTTATACAGTAATCAGGTCACATATAACACATAGCACATAAGTTATTCAATCCAAATAAATTTTTTTCAAAGAAGATTCGGGGTCAAAATGATTTTCTAAGTAATTAATACAAACTTTTGAACATTTTTCGGAATTAAAATGGGCCTCCGAATCATTTAATAATTAAATAACAGGGTTCGAATACCCGGATCTAACATTAAAATAATTTTATAATAATTATCGAGCCTTGAAAATAATTTAAAATAATATTTTAAAATTCAAAACTATTTTTCAGAATTTTTAAATCAATTTTAAATAAATAAATCTAATTAAATAATCAACTAAAATTAATTAATAACTAATTAAATTAATTAATCAATTAATATTTAAATTAATTGACAAATTAAATAATTAATTATCAACTAAAATTAATTAATTAAATAATTAAGATTTATTTTAGAATAAAAATAATTTTCAGAATTGAAAATATTGACTTTTGGATTTGTAAATAAATAAACACATTTTCTGAAAATAATTTGTAAAAAGAGAATATAATTCTTGTAAATTATTAAAACAGGAGTCTGATTTTGCAAAAACACAGAATAATTGAGGGTAAAACTGCAAAAAACAGTATTCCAGAAATATTTTTGCAATCAACTGAATCAAAACCGGGTCAGGAAATAAAAAAAAACGGGTTAGGAAGAACACCGGAACCTTACCCAAAATCTGCAGAAACCGACGGCCGGGAAATTCTCCGGCGAAGCTCCGTTGTCGACCAAATCAGGGTTATTTGACTCGATTCGATTGGGGTTTTCATTTTAAACTCCCCCAAGAACTCAAATCCATCAACCAAACACTCAACTGATTCCTGGAATTCAAGCTCCGGTCAAATCGACCAAGAACTCCGACGAAATGTTTAAGAATTCAACGAGCAATATCCAGGAATCGTTTGTTGCATAAAATATACATGAATCGATTCCAAAACAAATAAGGAATATAATCCAATCATCCAAATCGACTAATAACCCCTAATGAAGAAACGCCTAATTTTCAATCAAGAACACTCAAGAACATAAACCCTAGTTCTTCAATCAGAGAATCAAACATCATTTTAAGCATGTCATTGAACTCAGTTTTTGACATATAATACACCAAAATGACCAAAAAGAAAAGATCTACATGATTATGCCATCAAATCATATCAAAAACATCAAGAACAAAAATTCCTAATTTAATCCATAAATAATTTTAATTTAAATAATTAAATCAGAAAAATACCTTGATATTTTTGGCAAAAACAAATGTTTGATTCAGAACGAGGATTTTGAGAGCTTCATTTTGATATATTGCACGCCCAAATTGGAGTTTGATAACACCTTTAAATCGCGGTTTAATTATGAAGAACATTTACTACTTTCTCTAGATAATTATAAAATTTTACTGGTGAAATAATTATATGTGCCAAATAAAACTACAGAAAGGGCTATTTAAAGAGGAAATTTTGAGAATATTCCTTGAATATGCTTTGAAATATTCCTTGAATATACTTTTGGATAGAATATTCCCTGAATATGCTTTGGAATATTCCTTGAATATACTTTTGGATAGAATATTTCCTGAATATGCTTTGGAATATTCCTTGAATATACTTTTGGATAAAATATTTCCTAAATATGCTTTGTACGAAGATAATGTTATCGAAAAAAGTTATCGTATCGAAAATTTTACGCCGGGCCGCGCACGGGTCAAACTGCAATCCGGATCGAAAAAGTCAAAACATGGAAAAGGTCCGGAATTACCAGATTAGGTTAGGAAGGAGTTTTCGGAAGAGTTTCGGGTTGTAAAAACGTAAAAACGGTTGAGGTTGGACGATTTCCTGCTTTATAAAATAATTTTGTAAATATTTAGAAAATAGTTAATAAATTCATAAATCAATACACAATCATATAATACTCCAAAAAATACCAGAAAAATACCTTAATTATCTATATTTTATTCTGGACATAATAAAATTAGCATACCTAGACGTTACCACATATGAACATTCACACAACAACATCAATCATCAAATAATTCACCAAAAATCACATAATAATCACATAAAAATCATTTATTGATAAAAATAATTACACGTCATGTCCCGGATATTACATCCTCCCCCCTTAAAAGGATTCTGTCCTCAGAATCGCACTAAGTATCAAATAATGATATATTCCAGTATCTCACTTCCCTTTTCTCAGGTTGACCTCTCAACCTTACAACTTTTCATAAAACTTTTACTCGCAGTATTACCCAATACTCAACAGCCTCTCGCTGATCTCTATTCTGTTAGTTGCTCCTATAACTCAACTCAAGTCTCCATTTTATATATAATGGGGCTTAATTACTTTTCGTGATTATACACATATAAACACCTTATGAACCATATATACGTGTGGTGGTGAAGCCAACTAACTTACACTTATCTTCCCTATTTTACTGTTTCCAAAAGGACCAGCATAATGTTTATTAATTTTCTTTTCTTTCTAATTATAGAAGTTCGTGCTCATGAACATTTCCAAAGTTTCCAATAGTTACTGGTTGCTGAATCTCATTCTCACATGTTTTTCTGTTTAATTCACCTAGTTTTTAATCGCTTCCAACCGCATTCGAGGCTCTTTAGTCATTCTCTAAATCTTCTCGTCCATCTGCGAATGATGTACTGAAACCAGGGCGTATTCGATTTCTGACGCTCTCGAAATTAAATTAGAGTAAAATTAACAAGAAAATTTCGATTGGATACGATTGGCGCACAGCCGTAACTTCATACCTTAATTTCTTTGAATCACAATCGAGTAAATTTGCTGAGCGAAATTCTCTTACTACTTAGAAGAAAGTATACTAATCTGGAGGCATCACTGGCATATTCTAATTCTTATTATCATTTTTGGTTTTAGGTAGTTCTCATACGAACTGACTGCAATGCTCTTCCTTGACGTCTAGTAACATATAACGCTTATTATTCCTTTGTGCCACACTATCAGAAAGTCTTCCTTGACATCCATGTCTCGTATCATCTTCTCGAAGTAGCATGAATCCCTTGCATTATTGTAGCCAAATTTCTATCTTTTAGTTCTTCCTTACTTATTGCCCGTTCATCTAGGAGTAGTATATACTAGTTCTCCCTTGCATAGTAATGATAATGTTACAGACCCACTGACCAAGGCTTTGTCGCAGCAGAAGTATGATGGTCATACTAGTTCCATGAGTATTAGATACATGGGTGATTGGCTCTAGTGTAAGTGGGAGATTGTTAGTGTTTGTGCCCTAGAGACAACACTATGATATTTTAGTTTAAGAAATTTGGATTATTAATATTTATGTTCTATCAATTATTCTTTTTATAATTTATTAATTCTTAATTTATTTAGATTAATAAATGTCCTTGGAATATGATATGAATTCTATACCTCTAAGTACGTGACTTAGAAATGAGATTATGAGAATAGTATCAATATTCCTAAAGGTCCCTAGTCAAGTATTATTATTAAAGGACAATAATAATATGTTAAGATTAGTGTGTTTGTTGACTGATGATCACATCTCATTGATCATAGGTATAGTGATACTAAAGTCAAAAACACGGGAATATGTATATGTACATGGTGCTGGACAGACCCAATATGAGATTCTACATATATATTGTGTCATAAGTAATTCTCACTGTGATAATGATGTAATGGTCCTTAGACATCAAATCATTATATTTTTATACGAGAATTAATGTACTTTGATTACATTAAAAGTTGCTTTTGACCGGGTAATGATAAAAATGTATTTCGGGTATATTATGAATTGTATGAGAAATATGAATGATCTATAAGGATTTAACCCTCCTAATTTTAGGAGTGATATTATAGGCCTCTTCTGTGAGCTAGACTATGAAATGTGTGGCCACGCTCAAATGTTGATTTGATATGATAGTCTACTCATTGATCAATGAAACCTGGATTAAAAATTGATGAGGATGACACATTCCATGCCTCTAGTGTAATCTATAATATGTGGTTAAAGAGATTATATTACATTGTAGATTATTCACGAAAGGTTTAATCGATCATCAATTTAAATATTATTACTTGGGTAGCAATGATGTATTACTAGATGTCGCTCATTGTTTTCAATTTTTAAATTGGATTTAAAATTCGTTGCCAACGTAATAATAACCTATAAGGTCACACACAAAGAATGCTTGAAATATTATTTAATTTAAATTGGATTTAAATTAAATTAAAGTAATTTGAATTATTTATAATATTAATTAATTTTGACTTAATTAATTAGATAAATAATGATATTCGAATTTACTAATATTAATTATGAAATTTATTTGTTAAATAATTAAGTGAGACTTAATTATAATACAAATAGGAATTTCGAATTAATAATAACTCCTAATTAGTTGTTATAATTTTTTTTTTACTCTCTATATAATATCTCCTGTGGCTGATTTTGTTAGTAAGACTTTTACTAAAACCCTAGCCACCAAGAGAGAAGATGGAGAGAGCAAGAAGAAACGAGTTTGTGCTACTGCACATCCAATCCTTGAGTTCAAGCATTTGTGTGGACACCGATAGAGCGTAGATCGCAAAATCGGGATGCGTGGTGATTAAACAATCTTTGGGTATCCATTATTCACCCAATTTGTAAAGCTTCTTAATGTAAACAATCTAATCTATGAATTAAATATCTGCTTTTCGCATGGATCATGCGGTGGATTTCGAAAATTCTGATTTTTCACATTTTTCATTACTGTTTCCGTTGCGTTTATTTGCTCGAAACCCTTCAATGGTATCATAGATACTTGTGAAAAGTGTTTAATTCGTTAATGTGTTTACTGGTTTTACGATGATAGCATGTATACAATATTCCATGACTGTTATGTATGCGATTTTGTATGTATTACATGTTGTTATGCTTATATATACGTATATATGCCTATGTTTTGAATATATGATATTCATGAGAGTTTTATAATCATATGATGATTATATAATATGTATATATACTGATATATACATGTTTTTTTCTTCTTATTATATGAATCGTATTTGATACGATTCTGAATCGGATGCAGCGGATTTGCTGAAATCTGGGTCTGGTGTCCGATTTTGGCGAACGAATATGTTATTTTATATTGAATCGAGCATCTGAACGAAACTAATAGATAAAGCTATCATCGACTGATCTGTAAGTCGTTTGACGCCGTTTAGGCCCTGTAATCTGTGATTTAATGTAATCAGATTTAGTTTTGAATTTTCTGATTTTTTTTTCATATTTGGTTTTTATGATTAGATCATGACGGGTATGATATGTTAAGATCATATTATGTGTTTTAACATGTTCTTATGTGTTAATTGAGCATGGTGGATGGTTATGGATTATGACATTAGGTTAATGGTTTTGGTTTTTTAAATACGGCTTACATGTCGTTCGATCTTGTAATTATTAAATCTCGAATGTGACTCGAGTTCTTTTTGTAAGTTCATTAGATTAGTTTTATATTTCATTCTTGTAATGTACACGAAGACATGAAGATTTGAAGATCAAGGAATGGTAATCCCACATGGAGGCTATGCAAGGAAGCAATACAAGAAAGAAGACATGTAATAGTTATCATGTATTTACTTTCCACCTTATATTGACCTAGATCTTTGTCATTAGCTTGATAAAGATCACATAAGATGAAGCCATAACCAACCACATTTAATTTATCGCACTTTACATATATATGCTTATATGATGAATGTATGTGTAGAGTAGTTTATAAAGATGCATGCTTAATTAGATTAAGGATGTATGTATTAGATACGACACCCATGCCATGCTTGCTAAATAAGATAAAATCTGTAACGACTCAAGATTTTAAAATGAACAAATGATTATGAGATTCTCGTGTTTATGAAACACGAAATAAAATACAAATTTTCTTTGTTTTTGATATGGGGCGATTTTGTCAAAAGCGAGTTCATTGAACTTGTAAGGTTGTGGGTTTTAAGCGAGACCGTTGTGACTCCCTCACTACCTGATGATCAAATCATTGACGAATATTGATTTGAAAATTTTATTCAAGGAAAAATTGGGAATCTATTTATGATGGGATCATGATCGTTTTAAAATTAACAAAACCCTAAAGTTAATATTAAGTTGATTAGATGCCTTCCAATGAGTCCAATGCGTTAACCCCTAGATCGACAAGGACTGGGTTCGCCAAAGTGAAGTACTCCCATCTATCGTGGGAGATGTGTTGAAGTATATTGATACTTTTTGACTATTGGGTTTGACTTAACTAAGTTACCACAATAGGATTGTGAACTTAGAGGCATAGAGTTTGGCGAGATTTATTAGATAAATATGAACAAATGTTGTTCCCCCAAGCTATCCAAGAGTTATATAGTTGATATAATTGACAAATGTTGTCTACCTAAATTATCATGTTTTAGGAGAAAAGCCAAAGCTGACTTAACGCATGGTGGAATATGGATCTTGGCTCACTAGAAAGGATATAGAAGATATTTTTTTTGAATTAATAGTTAGGGTTATTGATTTGATAAAAATAGTGGGAGATATATATTGTGAATATATATATATGAATAATCACTTGAACATAATTTAATGATCATCTGTAGACTAAGTCATTTTATGCACTTTAATACTATAGATATCAAATGACAAATAACACAAATAACTTCTATATGCAATATTTTTTGAGAAGGACAATCTGACATGAAATAATTTCCTCAATTGATATGGGAACTTGAGGATTGTCCTCAAGTTCAAGGAAGTCACTCAAACATCTCCCTTATTTCTTCTAGCTGAGAATGAAACATATGCTGAACAAAATGCTTACCAGAAGCAAATTGATTATGCAACTGATGTTTCATGTCTCATGCTTGTCATTATTAGTGCTGAGCTTTAGAAGCAACAAGTGCATAATGATGCTTATATATGATTGAGCACCTTCAAGGATGTTTAAAGAATAGGCTCGTAAGAAATATTTGACAATAATAAGGCACCAAATTTTGCAATAATAGGAGAATGATATCCGGTTGGACCATATGTTCTAAAGATGATAGGTATATGTACCTTGATATTTTGGGTTTCAAGAATGGTTCAGAGACTCATCGTGATTTGATCAAACAATCTTTGAACAACTTATATTCTCATTTTGTTAAGAACAAAAGGAATGAGATAGACAGAACACTCACTGAGTTGTTAGGCATGTTTAGAACTGCTGAAAATAACACGGTAAAGGCATGAATTACGTCCATATTGATGGTGTACACATAGATAGCAAATGGGAAATGAAAGTGGACAGGCAAGGTGAAGATTTGATCTTATTCGGTGTCAAACCAAAGTCCAATCCCAAGGGCTTTTGAAGCCTGATAGTGGTGTTTCTAAAGAAGATGATTGTCACTTCCGTGGAAATAACTGGATGATTGGAAGTTAAATTGTCGAGCTTGTTTGGAAGATCTGAAGAAGAAGACCAGCAATGGTCAAGCTTTAAGAATCGGGTCAGAATTGGAGCAAAAGTTATTGATGTAGTTGAAGGAACTCGATACCTAATTTTTCCAATAAGGCGAGATTGAGAACTTGATAAATTGTATACGTGTCTTCCTTTAGCGGATACATTTAATCAATTTCTTGTCAGGACAAGAAAGGTTTTTATTAAATAAACAATAGTTGTTTATTTTACTTTAATGATAAGGCTTATAATTTTGCACAATTAGTTAACAATTTATATGTTCTAAATTGACTCAAATCAAACATTACCTAGCATTATCGTTAAGCCATATTAATGAGAAACATATTTCTGAGTTACATATAGATGGATACTTGGATAAGTTTGATTTTGAATCATACGGAAGATGCGAACTTTGTCTCATTGGCAAAATGACTAAAGCTTCTTTTACCTGATCAGGTGAAAGGGCCACCGAACGATTAGGACTTATACATAATGATGTATATAGTCGAATGTGTATGATGGTAAGGGGTGGCTTATACTACTTCATAACATTTACTGATGATTTCAGTAGAAATGAATATGTGGTTCTTATGAAGAATAAATCCGATTCTTTTGAAATATTCAAAGAATATAAGGCCGAAGTAGAAAAGAAAACAAGGGAAGAGTATAAAAGTTTTATGATCAGATCGTACAGAAGAATACTTAAGCCTCAAATTCAAGAGTTCCTTGAAAGAGTGTGATATTGTAGCACAACTTACTCCTTCTGAAATACCTCAATGAAATAGAGATTCTGAGAGGAGAAATCATACTTTGTTGGACATAGTGCGATCGATGATGAGTCAAGAGGATCTTCCATTCAGTTGCTGGGGTTATGCTCTAAAAACGGCTGCATATACACTTAACCAAGTTCCGATTAAAGCGGTTTAAAATACTCCATATGAGATATAGAATGATAAATGTCATAGCATGTCTTTTATGAAAATTTGGGGACCTGAAGCCTTTGTGAAATGCTTGGTGTCTGACAAGCTAGGACCAAAATCGGATAAATGTTAGTTTGTGGGATATCCTGAAGAAACTAAAGGGCATAGTTTCTATAATCCTACTGAGAACAAAGTGTTTGTTGCTCGAACCGCTGTATTTCTTGAAAGAGAGTTACTTTCCAAGAAAATTAGTGGGAGGACTATAGATCTCGCTGAAGATCGAGTTGTACAAAATAACATTGAACCAAAGTTGAAAAATGGGCAGGAAGTACATCAAAATGTTCCTGCTCCAGAAACACAGGTTATTCATAGATCTAGTAGGGCTCGTCATGAGCCTGAGAGATATTATGGATTTCTCTTGACTCAAGATAAGGATGTAATGCTCATAGACAATGATGAGCCTCTTACCTACCAAGAAGCTATGAACAGTCCAGACTCCGAGAAATGGCTGGAGGCCATGAAATCTAAGATGGAATCCATGTATCAAAATAAAGTATTGACTTTAGTAGATCCACTCGAAGGGGTAAAACCTATAGGGTGCAAATGGGTTTTCAAGAAGGAAACTGACATGGATGGTAAAGTACAGACCAATAAGGTGTGACTAGTGGCAAAAGGTTTCAAACAAAATCATGGTATAGACTGTGATGAGACTATTTTACCAGTTCCTATGGTTAAGTCCATCAGGATTTTGTTAGCATTAGTTGCTTACTTTGACTATGAGATTTGGCAAATGGATGTCAAAACTGCTTTCTTATATGGGAGCTTTGAAGAGGATGTATATATAATACAATCTGAGGGTTTTGTCAATCCAAAGTTTGCTAAGATAGTTTGTAAGTTGCTTCTAGATATTTATAGATTGAAGCAAGCATCAAGGAGAATGAATATTCATTTTGATAAAATGGTCAAAGAGTTTGGCTTTATTCAAAACGAAGATGAACCATGTGTTTGCAAGAAGGTTAGTGGGAGCCATGTGACATTCCTAGTATTATATGTAGATGACATATAACAAATATGGAATGACATACCATCTCTACAGGCTGTTAAAACTTGGTTGAGAAATACTTTCTTGATGAAAGGCTTAGGAGATGCTACCTATATATTAGGGATCAAGATCTATAGAGATAGATTGAAGAGATTACTCGACCTAGTTGGAGTACATACATTGATAAAGTATTACATCATTTTATGATGCAAGAGACAAAGAAAGGATATGTTTGATGTCTCATAGGATAGTGATCTCAAAAGATAATTGCCCCCTAAATTATTAGATGATAAGGGCTGTTTGAGAAATTTCTAGATGCGTCAGCAATTGGATTTATAATGTGTACAATGATATGTATTTATCCTGATATTTCGTATGATTTAAGCAAGACGATCGGATACCACTATAATCCAGGTGAGGGTCACTAGATAGTTTTTAAGAATATTCTTAAGTACTTAAGGAGTACTAAAGATATATTTTTGGTGTATGGAGAAGATAGGAAACTGGTTGTAAAGGGTTACACTGATAGTAGTTAGGAGTGTAACTAGATGATTAGAAGTTAACTAGAATAGTTAGTGGAATAGTGTTGAATAGTGATGGGAGACAAACAAGTACACAAGCCATACTTCTCCCTTTTCTCACTTCACCACACAATCAAACCAACCCATACTTTTGCCAAATTATTGTCAAATCTGCTGCATACATCCCATATATTCATTATACACTCCCACACTTTATGCACAAAAGAAAACAACCCCTTTTCCATCACTTAAAGCTCTCCCATTTTTCATTTCAGCAGTTCGGGTTTTCTGAGCAAGGGAGAAAGAAAAATTCATAACTCAAAATATACTCATTCAAATATCATGAAATTTTTACCATAGCTTCTCTATATCATGGGTAAGCTTAGTACCAAATTTAAACCTCAAATTATTTGTTTTTCAATTTTATAAAAATGTTTGAATGAGGTGCTAAAAGGTAACTCCGAAATTCTAACTTGTTTCTTGGTTTTGTTTCTTAAGGGCTCTAGCCCTTCTAAGTGTTTTATAAGCAAAACAAGCCTCAATCATCCTAGAACTAACCTTCCTAGTGTCCAAGAAGGTATAACTTTCAACCCTTTAAGGTTTTATGGTTGGATTTAAGAGTTATGTTTGTTGTAGTGTTAAGATCCAAAGGATTGTGTTTGTTTGAGTTTGTATTGATTATGTTCTTGCTAAAGGCTTAAGATGTTGAGTTTTAATCCATGTATGTGGTACTAGATAGATCATATAAGGTTTATGTGGGTGGATCTTGAGAAGTACTTGTGTTTATGATGGTTATAGGTAGTGATTGTGCTAAGATCAAGTAGTAGAAATTGAGTTTGGGCATTCTTGCACTTGATCTATTTTCTGCAGGACATTCGGCCATGAAAATGGTTAAAATTTGACAACCACTGGACATGAATAGATATATCTTATTTTGTAGTTTCTATACATGTGTAGATTATTATGAGGAGTTTTACGGTTTAGGAGTTAAGGTCGTTTTAGTGTAAAACATTTCTGAGATTAGCCAACTGCACTTAAGTCCACTTTCATGGTGATTTTGAAGGACTTAAAATAATTTCGAGATTCTGGAAAAATTATGAAAAATGGATATGACAGTAGAGAAGACTGTCCAAAAAGAATTTTGAGAAAATATTAATTTTTCGATTTTATAAAAATGTTTTGGTAAAGCGAGCACAAGCGAGAAACGCATAAAAACCTAGTTTTGACGCGCGTTTTCTCACGTTTGAGCTTAAAACTCGAAATGGACTTTCTAAAGCGAGCGATCGATTTCAAAACTCGACCATGTTATAAAGTGAGAATATAAGTGTTGAGAATGTGATGATCGGAGATTCGTTATACTTGAGTGGTTGTGAAAGTTGCTTAATAAAAGCGAGACGTTAATCGCGTACTAACTTAGACCGTTGGTTCTTGTTTATAGATCGCCAACCAAACACCAGAGACCATACCACTTCGATTATTCGAGGCAAGTTTTCGAAACCCTATCTCATACTATCCATGCTATATATATACTATTGTGATATTGATGCCATGATTTACAGTTCAAATATATATGCTTGTCTATAATATCAATGCATACGAATTATGCGATTGTTTACGAAAACAAATTTCGTTTTACACGAGTATAAGAAATTGAAACGTATTTCAAATATAATATATGATAATGGGAGTCGGAGATATTTTAATAACGATTTAATTCCGGAGAGAGCCGGACGCGAAAGATTTCTATTTCGATAAATAAAGTACGTTCGCGTAATATATATATCAAGCGAACGATTGAGATTTTGACTTAAACTTCGAGAAATATTGGTTTATTCATTTAAGGGACACCCTTACTTGATTGATTATTTTATAAAGCGATACTTAAGGGATTATTAAATATCCAGAAAGTATTTAAAATATACTGAATAGTTTATAAATCATTTCACGTTATTTAATAAAGATTTAACTATTCAAAGAGCAATTATAGGATACCAAATCCTGTTTTGATTATTTGATTAAGGTGTCTCCATTCGTTGGACCTTATTCAGAAATATTTTGTATTTATGGTTTTTTATTAATTCATTGAACCTTAATTAGAAATACTTTGTACTTAAGATTTTATCAATTCATTGAACAATATTCAGAGATATTTTATATATAAGGTTTTAATCAATTCATTGAACCTTATACAGAGATGTTTTATTTATAAGATGTTATCAATTCATTGAATCCCTCTTAAATTATTATGAGACCTTAGATATTTAATATCTTCGGACTTCTAAAAATTTATTTAAAAATAGACATAGTTCCCAAAGATACTTTTTAAATTATTCAAAACTCTTGAAAGAGATTAATCATTTGAAACGTATCAAAACCTTAGGGAACTTAGTCTAGAAGCATAAGAGTTTTGCTTCCTCGTTCAATAAAGAACAAGTGAGTAATATATGTGTCACCCTACTATAGATAGGGATTTGAAAATGATTTTAATTCAAAACTCCGAAAACTCCCAAAGATTAATTGAGTTAAAAGTGATGAATAAATCATCTTATTTAAAGGTCAACTTTTAATGACCTATTCCTTCGAAAAAGGATTTTGAGCAAAAGATATAATTGTCTTGGGACTGGAATATGGCATGCCCGGCACGGAGTGGTATCGGGCAGTGACCAGGCGCGGAGTGGCGAATTATGCAAGCGCGGAGTGGCGCATTGTACGGTTATATGGTCTATGTGACCATTGACTTTCGGACTTGCACGGTAATGGGCAACCACCGTGTAGTGTCTTGATGAGCCCAAAGGCTGCTAGGTTTGTATTCCTTCTACTAGTACAGAAATTTTGTATTCGGCTGATCACCGATACGTGGTTTATTCCAGTATAGTCCCTTTCTTCCATTTTGGAAAAACTGTTGTGAAATATACAACAGAGAGCCGATAAGGCTGAGTTTTAAACAAGGATATTGATGAATATATATCAAATCCATTTGAGAAATCTGCCAATAAGGCTGAGTTTTAAATTGGGATGTTGATGAATATATATCACATCCATTTGAGAATCTTGGTTCGAGTAACATCTTGAGATTTTGAAATAAAATGAGTACGAGTATAAATGATTTTGAGAAAGAGATGAATACAAGTATCCAGTGGATATACTATTGTAGTTGATTTTGAGAATATTATAAATTTGACAGGCATATAAACTTTCAAAACGCTTTGGAGATACAAAGTATAATTATTGGTTTTATTTATCCTTACATACTTAATTATGGGGATATATACCTTGCTGAGCTATAATGCTCACCCTTGCTTTTATATATCATATCACAACAGACTACTAGCATGGATCAGACCAGGACTGCTGTCCGTAGGCGGGTAAGAAACGCTCATGAGTTCTGTAGGCTTTTTGTGCACCAGCCCCGTCAGGTAGATAAGTGGAGATGATTTATTTGATACTGTTTCCAAGCATATAACCTGTGTGTGTGTGAGTTTGAATAAAAGGTCGAGTAATATTGTGAAAAGAGAATTATTTAATTAATAAGTGATCGTAACAACCCGAATTCACGACCTTGGATTTGGGGGTGTTACACTTTAGGAATCAGGTCAGAATTGGGGCAAAAGTTATTGCTCTAGTTGAAGGAACTCGATACCTAATTTTGCCTATAAGGCGAGATTGAGAACTTGATAAATTGTTATTATGTGCCTGCCTTTAGCGGACACATTAAATCAATTTCTTGTCAGGACAAGAAAGGTTTTCATTAAATAAATAATAGTTGTTTATTCTATTTTAATGACAAGGCTTATAATGTTACACAACTAGTTAACAATTTATATGTTCTAAGATGACTCAAATCAAACATTACCTAGCATTGTCGTTAAGCCATATTAATGAGAAACGCATTTCTGAGTTACATATAGATGGATACTTGGATAAGTTTGATTTTGAATCATACGGAAGATGCGAATTTTGTCTCATTGGCAAAATGACTAAAGCTTCTTTTACCTGATCAGGTGAAAGGGCCACCGAACGAGTAGGACTTATACATAATGATGTATATGGTCGAATGTGTATGATGGAAAGGGGTGGCTTATAATACTTCATAACATTTACTGATGATTTCAGTAAAAATGGATATGTGGTTCTTATGAAGAAGAAATCCGATTCTTTTGAAATGTTCAAAAAATATAAGGCCGAAGCAGAAAAGCAAACAAGGGAAGAGTATAAAAGTTTTACGATCAGATCTTAGAGAAGAATACATAAGCCTCAAATTCAAGAGTTTCTTGAAAGAGTGTGATAATGTATCACAACTTACTCCTTCTGAAATACCTCAATGGAATAGAGATTCTGAGAGGAGAAATTGTACCTTGTTGGACATAGTGTGATCGATGATGAGTCAAGCGGATCTTCCATTCAGTTTCCGGGGTTATGCTCTTGAAACGGCTGTATATACACTTAACCAAGTTCCGACTAAAGCGGTTCAAAATACTCCATATGAGATATAGAATGATAAACGGCATAGCATGTCATTTATGAAAATTTGGGGACGTGAAGCGTTTGTGAAACGCTTGGTGTCTGACAAGCTAGGACCAAAATCGGATAAATGTTATTCTGTGGGATATCCTGAAGAAACTAAAGGGTATAGTTTCTATAATCCTACCGAGAACAAAGTGTTTGTTGCTCGAACCACTGTATTTCTTGAAAGAGAGTTACTTTCCAAGAAAATAGTTGGAGGACTATAGATCTCGACGAAGATCGAGTTGCACAAATTAACATTGAACCAGAGTTGGAAAGTGGCAGGAAGTACTTCAAGATGTTCTGTAATAACCCCAATTTTTGGGAAATTTTTGAAACCCTTATGAATAGTGTTTTTGCTGAATGAGAAAACTTTTCATGCCACACTATGTAGGGGTTCTGATATGGATATTCTGAGATTTTATTAGTACTTTATATGGGATATAAGTGTATGTAAAGATCGTCAGAATCCAAATCCGAACACTTTGATTTTTCCCGGAAATACACTAGATACGGAAAGAATTGAGAAAAAGGTAACAGGATAAAAAGGATTTAAATTAAAGGATTATAAGAGAGGATCATAAAAAGGAATATAATGTATTGAGAAAGGTTAAGGGAACCCAAGTAATAAGATCCCGGGTATGATCCCTCAAACGATAAACGAAAATGAAAGTTAAGCGAACCGTATAACAGATCAACGGTCATTAGGCAAACAATTAGGAAGTTAATCAAAGGGATTAGAGAGAGTGATGTCACCCAACCAAGGAGAAGAGGACAAGGAGGGAAAGATGACATCACAACATGACATAGGCATGACATGGGAAGGAAGGAGATGTGGTGGATTATTAACCACACAAAATCAAGGTTAAATTGGTAATTAACCAAACACAAAACAAAACTACAACCAACCAAAAGCAAAACATAAAAATCTCTCTTTCTTCTACATCTTGCTCTCGACTTTTTGAAGAAATGCAAGGATGGAAATTTCAAAACCCTAGCTACACACCTTCAAAAATCAAGAGGTTTGTTTCTTTAGCTTCCATAATTCATAGCTTAGATGAGCCATAAGTTTAAGCTCAAGATTCCATGATTTTCATAGCTAATTAATTCACCAAAGATTAGGGTGAATAGTGTTTTCAAATTTTTAACTTTGTGTTCTTGATTTCATTTGCAAGATCAAGGTTATATAAGGATAGATCAAGGTTCTTTGAGGCTCCCTAGTAACTTTTCACCCTCCGAGGAAGGTATAACTTCTCAAACCCTTAGTCTTAAGTTTTGGTGGTTTGGATTTCATAATGTTTAGATGATGGGTTAGTCTAATGAGTGTGTACTCATGATAGAGCTTTGTTTAGTAAGTGGTTTTGTTGAATTTGGAGTTAGGAGTGATGCTTGTTAGATTTGAAGTTCTTGGTCACATTTTTGACTTGGTTTAGATGAATAAATTGGTAATATTGAGTTGATTTGGGGCTGTTGTAATGTATTTTAAATGGAGGTTTGATTGGGTTGTGAATTGGAGTTGAATTGTGGTTGGTTTTGAATGGTTTAAATTTGGGAAATCGCGTAAACATAGCCGTCGTAACATCCGATTTTCTTTAGACTGTTTTTGTGCATAACATTAGGACCCGAGAACCCCCTTCTAGATGTTGACCATTGCCATGTTTAGATAGCTCATGTTACGAGCTTCGTTTTGATATGTAGTTCGTTCGATTCCGATGCACGGTTTAGGAGAAACGACCGTTTCAAGTAACGGCGTTTCGCGAACGAAACATTTCCCCTCGCCTTACTTTGAAACATAGGTTAAAGACCAAAAAGGGTTAATTAATGTATGACACATTTATGGTAAGTGTGTTAGGCAGTTGGTAAGACACCCGCGAAGGAATCGCCTTAAAACTCGTAAAGGTTAAATTATTAAAAATGGTGGAGCCGAGGGTACCCGAGTGACTTAAGAGAATCAATAAGCGCAAAACAAGCGTTAGAGTCTAAGTTAGTTAAAGTATAGATTTACAAGTGACTTTGGTTTAATTCCAACTTACTTGTTGCTTATAGGTTACCAGACTCGTCCCGAGCCATTTGTAAACCCCAGTCGCTGAGGCAAGTTTTCTACCCGTTATACTGTTGTTGTGATGTATATATGTATATGCATTATCTTGCAGTAGATGCATGTTGGTTAATTAGCAAATGTTGCGATATATTGTAGCATGTTATATGGTACATATGCATGCCTGTTTCGTATTCTTGCCATATATATATCTGTTGGTTCAGTTGATAATACCTATGCTAGAGGATAGCGGTAATTTGCATATACCCTTATTATAGGGACCCAAAAGATGAAAACATTTTCTAAAACCGGGAGTCGAGGATCCCGAGTAGATTTTATATATATATATATTTATATATATATATGGTTATAGTTTTCAAAACTATTAATCGAATAAGGTTTATTCAATAACTTTATTTTATTATTGAATATTATTTCGAATATTCATCCGAGGACTTATGGCTCCTTTATTTTATTATTGAATATTATTTCGAATATTCATCCGAGGACTTATGACTCCTTTATTTTATTATTGAATATTATTTCGAATATTCATCCGAGGACTTATGACTCCTTTATTTTATTATTAAATATTATTTCGAATATTCATTCGAGGGCTTATGACTTAGTTATATTATTAATGATTATTAATTGAATATTCATTTGAGGATGTATGACTCCGTTATTTTATTTTATGAATATTATTTATAATATTCATTCGAGGTATTATGACTCCGCTTATTACTGAAATATATTCTTTATTTTATTAAAGAATAAGGTGTCAATAATCAAACTTATTTTCGATTATTCAAATAAAGATAGTACTTTCGAATAAGTATGTCTTTGGTTATTTAATACTCGTTTCAAGTATAAGTTTTACAACTTCTACCTCAATTATTTGTATAAAGATTATTCTTTATGGGAATATTATTTAAATAATAATATTCAGATATTTTCTAATATATTGGGGCTGATTTACTTTATTAAATCAGCATTACTCCAAACACTCTTTAAAGTGTTTTCGAGTCTTCAAAATGATTTTTAAAAGTTAGAGCGGATCCCAAAACTCATTTTTATATTAAGATCTTCCTTTTAAAGGGGATTTAAATACTCGCTCAAAACCTGAGGGATCCGGCTCCATGGTGTATTTTATATTCGCAACAAGGTTGCAATTTTGGTAAATGAATTGATTACTTACCCAACGTTCGGGAAGTAAGTCCATCTATTGAGTCGGCATAAGCAACATGGGCTCAGTGGGCGTCCATGATAGTGTAAGTGGCTCAGTGGGAGTCCATCAAATGCAAAAGTGGCTGAGTGGCAGTCCAGCATAAGGTCCTATTGTGGCCAGGGTGATGACCAGTGGGGAATTCGTCCATCTACTAGTAGAAAAGGTTACTTATTGGTATCTTTGCCTGATCAGCAAGATATCAGGTTTATGCCAAAATTCTTTCCTTTCCAAATTTATTGGATATTACAATTCTGTTCATACTTTACATGACAGAGGTTTTCTAGAAACTTATGTATATATATATAGGTGTATATATATATCGGGACTTAATGAGGTATATCATAACTTCATTTCCTTCAAAATATTTCAAAGATTGAATCTATACAAGTCTTATCTTGTAGTCTCATCAGTGTGATGAACTTTTGAAACTAATCATAACTTGAACGGTGGTAGTTCAAGTAGTATTTGGAAAAGATATAAGTATATTGGAGTATCTTGTAACTTCATCTTTTAAACTTATATCTAGTTAATAATTGTCTTATGAATGACAAAGATTTTCAGAAAAACGTTGAGACAAGGTTAGATATATGAGATCACCTTGCAACGATATTTTTATACAGTTATAAACTGGAACTTTGTGTATATTATACATGGAAGAGGACTTCCAAGATTTTGAAAAGTATATATGTATATATACTGAATATTTTGCGACTTCATCGCATTAAGATATCAAACTTGGTTCATTCCTTTTGACCAAGACTTTCATGAGTACTATGAGAAGGCTCATATATTGTTAATCATTATATATATTATTTTGGTGGGCTTGCTGCTCACCCTTGCTTTCTTCTTTCATCATACAACATCAGATAGACAAGATGAACAGGACCAAGCTCCCAAATCGCGAGCGGATAGGAAACATTCCGCAGTTTCTTATAGGCGTTGATGTCGCTGTAGCTGAGGTAGGAACTACCAATAGGCTAGGCTTTCAACTTTTGATGTACCAGATTTATGTATATTTATGAATTGTAATAATGGCAAAGAAATGTAAATTTATTCAGAAACCTTTTCAAGGTGTATTGACATATAATTGTGGAATAAAATGACTTGTGATTATTTTTTTTTGGACGTTCATCTCTGAGACTATAACGTGTGGTGTGTGTGTTTATTGTGGGGTCACAGTACAGAGTAGTTGATTTATTATTAAGATTGGGTGTTATTAAGGGAAATGGAACTCGTGACAACCCGGATCCCCTACCCCGGATTTGGGGGTGTTACAGAAGTGGTATCAGAGCTAAGCGTTATAAACCTCAGAGATGATGTGACGTTAAGATAATAAGTTCACTAAGATAATAAGAACTCTTGCCAAGTTCCTAGTCGGGCTACCTAACGTAGTACTGACAGTTAAAACCCTTATGGGAACCCTTATAAATGTAGCGATAGAAGCGTAGTTCATTATCGTATATGGTAGCGGGACACTGAACCATGAGGTTGAGGAGCAACAACGCGATGATGTTTTATTACTTATTGGAGATCAGATTATGGATCCGATAGAGCGTCCTAACGCAGGACCGAATGATGTTGATATTGAGGATGTAACGGTTGAGGATGTTGTCCTAGAAGGGACAGTTGCGGAGGAGGATCCCATGGAGGATCCTGACAAGAATGAATAAAGGACCATTGAGGAATTGATAACCATGGTTAGGGAAACTACCAGAGGTAGGATTGGCCGGTCACTACCGGAGGTTCGTTCAAGTTTGTAAAGATAGTAGCCCCTTTAACGCGGCTTACTCGTAAGACTGAGAAGTTCGAATGGACAGAGAAATATGAGAAAAGATTTTAACAACTAAAGCAAAGGTTGGTGGCGACCCATATGTTGGCGTTGCCGGATGAAAAAGGAGATTTTGTGAATTGTAGTGACGTTTCGCATAAGGAATTAGGGTGCTTCTTATACAGCACAACAAGGTAATCGCGTACGCGTCAAGATAATTAAGGGAATATAAAATTCGATATCCCCACCTATGAGCTTGGGCTCATGGCAATAGTTTTGCCCTAAAGATTGGAGGCACTACTTGTATGGAGAGAAGTACGAGAATTACCTAAGCCATAAGTGCTCTAGTATATTTTCACGCAGAAAAGAGCTCAACATGTGCCAAATGAGGTGGTTAGAGCTAATCAAGGATTACGATAATGGGATTCTTTATCATTCGGGGAAAGCCAATGTGGTGGCTGATGCCCTTAGTAAAAAGGAGAGACTCAAGATGATAATGTCTTTGGGAGAGTTTATAAGAGATTTTGAGAAAATGGAAATAGAAGTGAAGGTAACCGGAGCCGGTACCGAAAAGCTGTTTGAGATTACAATACAGTCCGAATTATCGGAAGAGAACATATTGTGCCAGAAAAAGTGATGAATGAAGGCAGAGAGCCAACAATTAGATAAAAGATTAATACCGAGAAAGATGATAAAGGAATAATGAGGTATTCCTACAGAATTTGGGTTCCAAATGTTCAAGAGCCTAAAGATGAAATCTTAGATGAAAGCTAGTTGAGGAATAAGATTTAGAGCAAACCCTCAACGTGATAGTCAGGGAGGTCGTCATCAAGATAGAAGGAACCCATGACATAATGGAGTGGAAAATGAGGATTTTAAATTAAAAGATGACCCCAATTATGGGGAGTAGGATGAAACATTTCATACTAAGGAAACAGAAAGTCGAGTAAGGAAAGGAGACCCGAGACGATACTCCTATACGGCAATTCATGGACCTGTCTAAAAAGAACTTAGACTATTATCCCCAACCACCACCTTGAGGAAACAATGCGGTAGGAAATTCTTTCATGACCTTTAAGTCGCTAAGCTCTCAGAGTTCCAAGGAACAAGCTGACCCAGCTGAGGCAAGAGCCTGGCTAAAGGAAATAGAGGAATCATTTGAGATTCTAAATGATTGGCGGAGTACAAAAGACTATTTTTATCACTTATCTTCCTAAGAGAGAGGCCACCCGCTGGTGAAAGGCCAAGGAAGGCACGGAGCAAGAGATTATAATAAACTGATTTAAGTTCAGTCAATTGTTTTCAGGAAAGTACTTCCCAAGGTTATGGAGATAGTGTAAAAGCTTTAGAGCCAGAACAAAGGTAGACGAGTATAATGAATTATGAATCTAAGTTGTAAAAGTTATCAAGATTCGTTCTGAGGACACGAATCCAGAATGACGGGATGTTTGAAATCAATGCTTATGTTGTGTTGGTTCATGAAATAATGATAAGAGAAAGGAAAATAAAAAATAGAAACTGAAGTGGAGAGGAATATAAAGGCAATAGAGTTTGAGGTATGATAAGGGAGTTGGGTATGAGGAAACCCCAAAGACTCGTAGCAATAGAAATAGAAAAGTATGCATTCGTCAGGATGAGGGTGATTCACCATGAGTTAAAATTGATGGTTGAGGGCATAAGAGATACATATATTTTATCCCCTGTGAGTTGGGAGGATTCGAGGAAACCTTGAGATAGTTCGAAGGATAAATAATGAGATGCGGATAGACTAAGGAGACAAGGAAGTAAGAAATTAGGAAAATCGGATGAAGGAAGTGACCTTCAAGAATATAAAGTGTAAGACCGGTGGCTTGATACCCAGAATGGGAGACGCCAGGTATGAGAGATATCCCAACATTCAGATGACTGTTGAGGTAAACAACAAAAGTAAATAAGGAATTATTAAGAAGAAGTTCACGTTGAACACGACCAATATCTTCCAGAACATCCTTGTTATCGTTACCAAATTAGGCAAGACAAGCGGATAACCGTTGTTATCTTTTGGAGGCCATATTGATTGACCCAATTTTGAATACAGATGTTATTGTGAAATTAGACATGTACTATCGAGGTGGGAATGATTGAATAAGACACCCTTATCAGGGATATATGACTTGATTTATCCATGGAAGGATGCAGGTACCTTTTAAAGGTGGAATTAAGGATAGAACATCGGTAACTTAAAATAAATCCTAGGGGAATGCATAAAGGTTGGCATTTCACCCTTAATAGGGACAGTATGAGTTTTGACAGTATGATTGGGAAAGGGTTAAGGTAACAACAACCTTTAAGAATCAGTGGAGAAATTTTTCAGAAGTATATAGACAATGGTTCTAGTATTAGTAAATGGTATTTTGATATGCCTTGTATCTAGGGAATACAGGAGGAACGATTGAAGGATAACCTTAGAGGTTTTACAAGGAAAAAGGTAATATTCAAAATTCTCAAGAATAGAAATGTGGATAAAGGAAATATGACGTAATTATAATGATGCCAAGTGGGGCACGTGTTAAACCACGAGAAAGTATGAATCGAACCAGTAAAGGTCGAAATTGTTCAGGGCAATTAGGGCCCAGGATAAAAGATGTTCTAAGTATGATTGAGAGTCAGTCTTGACAGTGATTAGCCTCTAAAGACTGAGGCAATAACTTATGGAAAAATGGTGATAGTTTTTTTTACTCATCTGATTTTAAGGAAAACATCTTCACTCAAGCAGTGATCGGAAATAGGGTAGAAAATTAGTAAAAGTGGTTAAGACGACATTAATTGTAAGGAAATATTACTATCAGGAAAGGCCAAAGAGGTGGCCGACACTTTAAATGTAAGAGGACAATTACAGGCGCTCGTGCCAGAGGAATACAGTAATAATGGTTGAAGCCGTAAAGGTTGTTTTATGGTTTGAGAGATTGACATTCCTTCTGATGACTGTGCAAATACCCAACCCTAATAGTAGTTGGTAAAGGTTTAATTCGTGTAATCGCCATGAGCAGGCTATCTATCTCAGAAGATACTATCTTGAGATAAGCCAGGACCAAGTTTCAAAAAGGACTAGACGAACCTTTGAGTTAAGTCTTCTATTTAAGGCATATGATTAAGAATGGTATTAACCTGCTATCGTTGCTTTGATGGAAACTCTTCTGCAATTTTATTTGCTTCATGTCATGTATGTATGTCAGGATCAGGAGTGTTCTTCATGAATCATGAATGGTGATTATGTTACCTCCTTAGAAGAATTCGATACGATATGTATGGACTCCGTATGGTTAGCAATTAAGACTTCATGGAAAATGAATGACTACATTAGGTCAGTGGTGGACCATAGTAAGGCAGCAATGATTCTGCGAGTATTAAGCTGATTACAACCGTGAGAGTTGTATTGGAATGGGTGTTGAGATTGAGTACCACTAATCGGGTCGTGGTAGTGTATAAGTTATCATTGATAGACTAATTAAGTAGAGTATCTACCTATTGTATATTTATTCTTTCTTATCAATAGAGAGTCGTATTATTATACGAGGAAGGTTGCGGTGCAAGCATAGAACTCTAGTAACGATGATGTCTAGAATGAGATCCCAGGTTCGATTTTCGAAATCGAGGGAGTTTCAAAGGTGATTGTGTATAAGCTCAAGGAAGAGCCTGGGTCCATAGAATGATGGACGGAATAGCAAAAATATTTAGGCATATGAAATACGATGCTATAATACTTGATGTTGATATAAATACATATATGTTTTGTTCTCCTATGACAGACCTCTATAGTTCAGGGGTAGATTCCAAGCCAGATATTTTATGGCAATAAAATTTTTGGTACGTATATATAATTCTCTTCAATTCGTTCTTTTCTCTTCTTTTTATTTCATATAAGCTGAGAAGAACAACCCTTCCAGAAGGGGAGGTATTGCCGAATGACTATCTATCTGTGTGATAGAAGCCTAGTAGGATACCATCTATTGTTTAATTGCTTGTCAAGTACTAAAGGCTGGCCACCTGCTGTACTAACTATGCAATATAACAAGTGTTCATGATCATAGTGATCTCTCAATAAATTCATTTACTTCTATCTGATTGATCAAACTTTGGGAAATAGAAACAGCTGAAAAAGGATAATAAAATTGTGATAGTATTCGGGATGGGAACACATTAGTGATACTAAGGTTGACGTGGTTATTAAAAGGTTATAGAACGCTAACGAGCAGAATTATAACCAGTATAATATTAGAAACGGAAGGTAGTAGCGACTACGAACTGGAAAAGAATGGGTAGTGAGAAGCAAAAGCTATAATGTTAGAAGCTATAATGAGAGTCTGTGCAATAGACTTGAAAGAATTTGGAATGATCACTTAACGCGGATTAAGTTATCTTACGACAATAGATCATATGTCATTATCGAGATGTCGCCTTATGAGATCCTTGAGGGAAGATAATGTCGATCTCCCTTATGTTAGGATGAAGTTGTAGAGCGCAAGATGCTCGGACCCGCAGTAGTCCAAAGGACCAGGGATATAATAGATCTAATCAGAGGACGGCTGGTAGTAACCCAAGATGGAAATAAGAGGTATGCTGATTTGACTCAAAAAGGGCAAAGAGTATGAAATAGAGGGCCTAGTAATGTTATAGGTATCCCCTTGGAAACCCTTGGAAAGGATTGATGAGGTTCGGAAAGAAAGGAAAGCTAAGTCTACAATTTGTTGGACCCTTGGATATATTAAGACGTTTGGGAAGTTAGCATATGAGCTAGCCCTACCCCCGAACCTGTAAGCAAGTTCATAACGTGTTCCACGTATCAATGTTAAGGAAGTGTAATTCGGATTCCAGACAAATAGGGGCATATGAGCGCATAGACATGCAACCAGACGTAACCTATATGGAGCAACCAGGAAGGTTATAGAGTGAAAAGGAACAAGTGCTTAAGAGAAGGATTATCAAACTAGGCAGAGTTTGGTGGTAGGACCACAACGTTGGAAAATTTACTTGAGAGTTAGAAAGTGTAATGCTAAGAGAGTATCCCTATTCATTTTCTATCTGATTCCGGGACGGAATCCTTTTAAGGAGGGGAGACTGTAATAACCCCAATTTTTGGGAAATTTTTGAAACCCTTATGAATAGTGTTTTTGCTGAATGAGAAAACTTTTCATGCCACACTATGTAGGGTTCTGATATGGATATTCTGAGATTTTATTAGTTCTTTATATGGGATATAAGTGTATGTAAAGATCGTCAGAATCCAAATCCGAACACTTTGATTTTTCCCGGATATACACTAGATACGGAAAGAATTGAGAAAAAGGTAACAGGATAAATAGGATTTAAATTAAAGGATTATAAGAGAGGATCATAAAAAGGAATATAATGTATTGAGCAAGGTTAAGGGAACCCAACTAATAAGATCCCGGGTATGATCCCTCAAACGATTAACGAAAACGAAAGTTAAGCGAACCGTATAACAGATCAACGGTCATTAGGCAAACAATTAGGAAGTTAATCAAAGGGATTAGAGAGAGTGATGTCACCCAACCAAGGAGAAGAGGACAAAGAGGGAAAGATGACATCACAACATGATATAGGCATGACATGGGAAGGAAGGAGATGTGGTGGATTATTAACCACACAAAATCAAGGTTAAATTGGTAATTAACCAAAAACAAAACAAAACTACAACCAACCAAAAGCAAAACACAAAAATCTCTCTTTCTTCTACATCTTGCTCTCGGCTTTTTGAAGAAATGCAAGGATGGGAATTTCAAAACCCTAGCTACACACCTTCAAAAATCAAGAGGTTTGTTTCTTTAGCTTCCATAATTCATAGCTTAGATGAGCCATAAGTTTAAGCTCAAGATTCCATGATTTTCATAGCTAATTAATTCACCAAAGATTAGGGTGAATAGTGTTTTCAAATTTTTAACTTTGTGTTCTTGATTTCATTTGCAAGATCAAGGTTATATAAGGATAGATCAAGGTTCTTTGAGGCTCCCTAGTAACTTTTCACCCTCCAAGGAAGGTATAACTTCTCAAACCCTTAGTCTTAAGTTTTGGTGGTTTGGATTTCATAATGTTTAGATGATGGGTTAGTGTAATGAGTGTGTACTCATGATAGAGCTTTGTTTAGTAAGTGGTTTTGTTGAATTTGGAGTTAGGAGTGATGCTTGTTAGATTTGAAGTTCTTGGTCACATTTTTGACTTGGTTTAGATGAATAAATTGGTAATATTGAGTTGATTTGGGGCTATTGTAATGTAGTTTAGATGGAGGTTTGATTGGGTTGTGAATTGGAGTTGAATTGTGGTTGGTTTTGAATGGTTTAAATTTGGGAAATCGCGTAAACATAGCCGTCGTAACGTTCGATTTTCTTTAGACAGTTTTTGTGCATAACATTAGGACCCGAGAACCCCCTGCTAGATGTTGACCATTGCCATGTTTAGATAGCTCATGTTACGAGCTTCGTTTTGATATGTAGTTCTTTCGATTCCGATGCACGGTTTAGGAGAAACGACCGTTTCAAGTAACGGCGTTTCGCGAACGAAACATTTCCCCTCGCCTTACTTTGAAACATAGGTTAAAGACCAAAAAGGGTTAATTAATGTATGAAACATTTATGGTAAGTGTGTTAGGCAGTTGGTAAGACACTCGTGAAGGAATCGCCTTAAAACTCGTAAAGGTTAAATTATTAAAAATGGTGGAGCCGAGGGTACCCGAGTGACTTAAGAGAATCAATAAGCGCAAAACAAGCGTTAGAGTCTAAGTTAGTTAAAGTATAGATTTACAAGTGACTTTGGTTTAATTCCAACTTACTTGTTGCTTATAGGTTACCAGACTCGTCCCGAGCCATTTGTAACCCCCAGTCGCTCAGGCAAGTTTTCTACCCGTTATACTGTTGTTGTGATGTATATATGTATATGCATTATCTTGCAGTAGATGCATGTTGGTTAATTAGCAAATGTTGCGATATATTGTAGCATGTTATATGGTATATATGCATGCCTTTTTCGTATTATTGCCATATATATATCCGTTGGTTCAGTTGATAATACCTATGCTAGAGGATAGCGGTAATTTGCATATACCCTTATTATAGGGACCCAAAAGATGAAAACATTTTCTAAAACCGGGAGTCGAGGATCCCGAGTAGATTTTATATATATATATATATATATATATATATATTTATATATATATATATGGTTATAGTTTTCAAAACTATTAATCGAATAAGGTTTATTCGATAACTTTATTTTATTATTGAATATTATTTCGAATATTCATCCGAGGACTTATGACTCCTCTATTTTATTATTGAATATTATTTCGAATATTCATCCGAGGACTTATGACTCCTTTATTTTATTATTGAATATTATTTCGAATATTCATCTGAGGACTTATGACTCCTTTATTTTATTATTGAATATTATTTCGAATATTCATTCGAGGGCTTATGACTTAGTTATATTATTAATGATTATTAATTGAATATTCATTTGAGGATGTATGACTCCGTTATTTTATTTTATGAATATTATTTATAATATTCATTCGAGGTATTATGACTCCGCTTATTACTGAAATATATTCTTTATTTTATTAAAGAATAAGGTGTCAATAATCAAACTTATTTTCGATTATTCAAATAAAGATAATACTTTCGAATAAGTATGTCTTTGGTTATTTAATACTCGTTTCAAGTATAAGTTTTACAACTTCTACCTCAATTATTTGTATAAAGATTATTCTTTATGGGAATATTATTTAAATAATAATATTCAGATATTTTCTAATATATTGGGGCTGATTTACTTCATTAAATCAGCATTACTCCAAACACTCTTTAAAGTATTTTCGAGTCTTCAAAATGATTTTTAAAAGTTAGAGCGGATCCCAAAACTCATTTTTATATTAAGATCTTCCTTTTAAAGGGGATTTAAATACTCGCTCAAAACCTGAGGGATCCGGCTCTATGGTGTATTTTATATTCGCAACAAGGTTGCAGTTTTGGTAAATGAATTGATTACTTACCCAACGTTCGGGAAGTAAGTCCATCTATCGAGTCGGCATAAGCAACATGGGCTCAGTGGGCGTCCATGATAGTGTAAGTGGCTCAGTGGGAGTCCATCAAATGCAAAAGTGGCTGAGTGGCAGTCCAGCATAAGGTCCTATTGTGGCCAGGGTGATGACCAGTGGGGAATTCGTCCATCTACTAGTAGAAAAGGTTACTTATTGGTATCTTTGCCTGATCAGCAAGATATCAGGTTTATGCCAAAATTCTTTCCTTTCCAAATTTATTGGATATTGCAATTCTGTTCATACTTTACATGACAGAGGTTTTCAGGAAACGTATGTTTATATATAGGTGTATATATATATCGGAACTTAATGAGGTATATCATAACTTCATTTCCTTCAAAATATTTCAAAGATTGAATCTATACAAGTCTTATCTTGTAGTCTCATCAGTGTGATGAACTTTTGAAACTAATTATAACTTGAACGGTGGTAGTTCAAGTAGTATTTGGAAAAGATATAAGTATATTGGAGTATCTTGTAACTTCATCTTTTAAACTTATATCTAGTTAATAATTGTCTTATGAATGACAAAGATTTTCAGAAAAACGTTGAGACAAGGTTAGATATATGAGATCACCTTGCAACGATATTTTTATACAGTTATAAACTGGAACTTTGTGTATATTATACATGGAAGAGGACTTCCAAGATTTTGAAAAGTATATATGTATATATACTGAATATTTTGCGACTTCATTGCATTAAGATATCAAACTTGGTTCATTCCTTTTGACCAAGACTTTCATGAGTACTATGAGAAGGCTCATATATTGTTAATCATTATATATATTATTTTGGTGGGCTTGCTGCTCACCCTTGCTTTCTTCTTTCATCACACAACATCAGATAGACAAGATGAACAGGACCAAGCTCCCAAATCGCGAGCAGATAGGAAACATTCCGCAGTTTCCTATAGGCGTTGATGTCACTGTAGCTGAGGTAGGAACTACCAATAGGCTAGGCTTTCAACTTTTGATGTACCAGATTTATGTATATTTATGAATTGTAATAATGGCAAAGAAATGTAAATTTATTCAGAAACCTTTTCAAGGTGTATTGACATATAATTGTGGAATAAAACGACTTGTGATTATTTTTTTTTGGACGTTCATCTCTGAGACTATAACGTGTGGTGTGTGTGTTTATTGTGGGGTCACAGTAAAGAGTAGTTGATTTATTAATAAGATTGGGTGTTATTAAGGGAAATGGAACTCGTGACAACCCGGATCCCCGACCCCGGATTTGGGGGTGTTACATGTTCCTGCTCCAGAAACACAGGTTATTCATAGATCTAGTAGGGCTCGTCATGAGCCAGAGAGATATTATGGATTTCTCTTGACTCAAGATGATGATGTAATGATCATAGACAATGATGGGCCTCTTACCTACCAAGAAGCTATGAACAGTCCAGACTCCGAGAGATGGCTGGAGGCCATGAAATCTGAGATGGAATCCATGTATCAAAATAAAGTATTGACTTTAGTAGATCCACTCGAAGGGGTAAAACCTATAGGGTGCAAGTGGTTTTTAAAGAAGAAAACTGACATGGATGGTAAAATACAGACCTATAAGGAGTGACTAGTGGCAAAAGGTTTCAAACAAATTCATGGTATAGACTGTGATGAGACTTTTGTACCAGTTGCTATGGTCAAGTCCATCAGGATTTTGTTAGCAACAGTTGCTTACTTTGACTATGAGATTTGGCAAATGGATGTCAAAACTGCTTTCTTATATGGGAGCCTTGAAGAGGATGTATATATAATACAACCTGAGTGTTTTGTCGATCCAAAGTTTGCTAAGATAGTTTGTAAGTTGCTTTTAGATATTTATAGATTGAAGCAAGCATCAAGGAGAGTGAATATTCATTTTGATAAAATGGTCAAAGATTTTGGCTTTATTCAAAACGAAGATAAACCATGTGTTTGTAAGAAGGTTAGTGGGAGCCATGTGATATTCCTAGTATTATATGTAGATGACATATAACAGATATGGAATAACATACCTTCTCTACAGGCTTTTAAGACTTGGTTGAGAAATAATTTCTCGATGAAAGACTTAGGCGATGCTACCTATATATTAGGGATCAAGATCTATAGAGATAGATTAAAGAGATTAATCGACCTAGTCGGAGTACATACATTGATAAAGTATTACATCATTTTATGATGCAAGAGACAAAGAAAGGATATATTTTGATGTCACATGGGATATTGATCTCAAAATATAATTGCTCCCTAAACCATTAGATGATAAGGGCCGTTTGAGAAATTTCTAGATGCGTCAGCAATTGGATTTATAATGTGTACAATGATATGTTATCCTGATGTTTCGTATGCTTTGAGCATGACGATCAGATACCAGTATAATCCATGTGAGGGTCACTGGATATTTTTTAAGAATATTCTTAAGTACTTAAGGAGTACTAAAGATTTATTTTTTGTGTATAGAGAAGATAGGAAACTGGTTGTAAAGGGTTACACTGATACTAGTTTCTGAACCTAATTTCTGGATAGACAAGGATGATTATGTGTCTGTGTCTGGTTTGTGTTTTGTCTAAATATAAGTGATGTTAGCTGTAATAGTTCACAGCAAGAATATTGATAATTCTATAATGGATTCCGAATATATTGATATTTTTGAAACAACCAAGGAGACTGTTTAGGCATGTCCTTAGGCGATATCACTTTATTAGTGAGATTAATGATCAAGGAGATATAAATATAAAGTACATAGTAATGATAATATTGCAGACCCACTAACTAAGGCTTTGTCACAACAGAAGCACGATGGTCATATTAGTTCCATGAGTATTAGATACATGGGTGATTGGCTCTAGTGTAAGTGGGAGATTGTTAGTGTTTGTGCTCTAGAGACAACACTGTGATGGTTTAGTTTAAGACATTAAGATTATTAATATTTATGTTTTATCGATTATTCTCTTTATAATTTATTAATTCTTAATTTACTGCAATATAAATGTTAGATTAATAAATGTCCTATGAATATGATATGCAATTCTATATCTCTAAGTATGTGACTTAAAAATGAAATTATGAGAAATGTATCAATATTCCTAAAGGTCCCTAGTTGAGTATTATTATTAAGGGACAATAATAATGCATTAAGACTGGTGTGTTTGTTGACTGATGATCACATCTCATTGATCATAGGTATAGTGATACTAAAGTAAAAAACACAGGCAGATGTATATGTACATGGTGCTAGACATACCCAATACGAGATTCTACATGTATGTTATGTCATAAATAATTCTCACTGTGATAATGATGTAATGGTCCTTAGACTTGAAATTATTATATTTTTATACGAGAATTAATGTACTTTGATTACATTAAAAATTACCTTTGACCGGGTAATGATAAAAATATATTTCGGGTATATTATGAATCGTATGAGAAATATGAATGATCTAGAAATGATTTAACTCTCCTAATTTTAGGAGTGATATTATTGGCCTCTTGTGTGAGCTAGACTATGAAATGCGTGACCACACTCAAATGTTGATTTGATATGATAGTCTACTCATTGATCAAGAAAACCTGGATTAAACATTGATGAGGATGACACATTACATGCCTCTAGTTTAATCTATAATATGTGGTTAAAGAGATTATATTACATTGTACATTATTCACGAAAGGTTTAATCGATCACTGATTTAATTATTATTACTTGGGTAGCAATGATGTATTACTAGATGTCGCTCATTATTTATGATTTTTAAATTGAATTTAAAATTCGTTGCCAACGTAATAATAACCTATAGGGTCACACACAAAGAATGCTTGAAGAATTATTTAATTTAAATAAAATTAAAGTAATTTGAATTATTTATAATATTAATTAAGTTTGACTTAATTAATTAGATAAATAATGATATTCGAATTTACTAATATTAATTATAAAATTTATTTGTTAAATAATTATGTGAGACTTAATTATAATACAAATAGGAATTTCGAATTAATAATAACTCCTAATTAGTTAAGAGTTATAATTTGTTTTTATACTCTCTATATAATATCTTCTGTGGCTGATTTTGTGAGTAAGACTTTTACTAAAATCCTAGCCACCAAGAGAGAAGATGGAGAGAGTAAGAAGAAACGAGTTTGTACTAGTGCACATCCAATCCTTGAGTTCAAGCATTCGTTTGGATACCGATAGAGCGTAGATCGCGAAAGCAGGATGCGTGGTGATTGAACAATCTTTGGATCTCTATTATTCAACCAATTTGTAAAGCTTCTTAAGGTAAACAATCTAATCTATGAATTAAATATCTATTTTTCGTATGGATCCTGCGGTGGGTTTCGAAAATTCTGATTTTCACGTTTTTAATTACTGTTTATGTTGCGTTTATTTGCTCGAAACCCTTCAGTCGAGGTCTCCAGTTTTTTACAAGTAGAATGACTTATCGATAACTCTAGTTATCTACATAAACTTTTGACTTGTCGATATCTCCAATTTTCTAAAAGTAGAATGACTTGTCGATATCTCCAGTTCTCTGCATAAGCTTTTGACTTGTCGATATCTCTATTACTCTATAGGTAGACTTTGATTTATCGATATCTTTAGTTCTCTACAAGTAGACTTTGACTTATCGATATCTCCGGTTCTCTACATGCAGATTGATTTGTCGATATCTCTTGGGACTTCTCTACAACCATTTTTGACTTCTCGACATATATCTATATATTCCTTGATCTGTGACTTGTCGATATATGACTTAAAACATTTTTCTTAGAACAATATTATTCAACTCCAAGCTTCTACACTTCTCGCCGAGGCATGATCAGGATTGATCTTCTTCCATAGTTTATTCCTTAGCTTGATGGCGTTCATAGAAAATCCTCTAGTCTAATCTACTTAGCATTTTTACATGACTCAAGAAATATAAATACATAATACAATGAGACTACCATACAACTTATCTTTAGGGTTGTCAAGGTGACTTAGTCTTGCTATGTACAGGCATGTATGCACAACAGATGTAAGAACCAGAAAACTTTTGTGACAATTTTAATATATATTAAATAAAATAAGTGTGTTTTATTGCAATTTTAAATGTGAATAGTCATAAACATTATGTGCTATGTGTTTTATATGTCCAGGTCAATTCGAGATATTTTTCGGCTATTTTGTTTGGTGTTAAATGAAATTATTTGTGACATTATGTCACATGGGATAAAATTTAATAGCAGCATATTGTATCATGTGTTTGTTCTTGTTTTACCTTATCTGGTACTTACCATATTGATGTTCGGGACATATAGTTATTTTAGAAAATATTTTGTTTTTATGAAAAACTATCGGATCGGGCCCCCACCAAGAGTATAAACCCCACAAATATTGCATTTTCATTTTTATACACCAAATGGCCTTTTAAATTTTTTATATCTTTGCATTCTTGGAAAATTCATAATTTGGGAATTTTGGCATAATTTTTGTATTTATCTGATAATATTATTCTACAATGCATTCCCTTTAAATTATTAATTTGAGGCTAAATATTTTGAATTAGTGATATAAATAGGCCCAAAATTAAATTTAGGGGTATTTTTGTGTAATTATAAATAGGCTGAAAATTAATAAAAATAATAAATAAAATTATAAAAAACAGAAAAATCAGAATATTCCACAAAAATTATGGTTATGGTTTGTTGTGCAAGACATGCATGTAATATAACAAGACTAAGTCAAATTGACAGCCCTAAGAATTAGGTGTATGATAATCTAAATTTGTATTTTTTATTGTATCACTTGAGTCTGTAAAAATGTAAAAGATTAGACTGGAGTATTATTCTGTAAACAGTCTCAAGCCTAAGAATAAGCTCTGGAAGAAAATTAAGAAGATCAATAAGATCATGCCTCATAGAAATTGTGAAGAAGCTTGGAGTTGAATAAATCTGTTTTAGGAAAAATATTCTAAGTCAGGATATCTACAAGTCAGAGATCAGGTCATATAGAGAAGTCATTCGAGAACTCCAGAATGACTTATCGAGAAGTCAAGAATAACTTATCGAGAAGTCTCAGAGATATCGACAAGCCAAATGAAGATATGAAGATTGGAGATATCGACAAGTCATTCATGTGTTCGAGAACTCAGAGATATCGACAAGCCAAAATGAAAATATGAAGATTGGAAATATCGACAAGTCATTTTTCTCATTAGAGATCTCAGAGATATCGACAAGTCAAAATGCTTATAGAGAACTCGGAGATATCGATAAGTCAATTCTACATGCAGAGATTTGGAGACCTCGACAAGTCAAGTTCACATTCGAGAACTCAGAGACCTCGACAAGTCAAGATTCAGTTATAGAGAAATCAGAGACCTCGACAAGTCAAAACACTTGTCGAGAACTAAGAGATCTCGATAAGCCATTATACTTATCGAGATGTCAGTTCTCTATACAACAAACTGGAGATCTCGATATGAAGCTCAAAGTAAAGAATGTAGACAAGTTAAATATTCAAGATTATCAAACATCAAACAATCTAATCAGTTAGATTGAAAAATCTACAAAAGTAGCTTGAAGAGTGCAAGATCAAAGGCCAAGATTAACTGACAAAGGAAAGTCACAAGTTCACGGGATTTGAAAAGATACACTAGGCTGAAAATGGAAAACTTTAGAGATTACTTTTAGTAAGGTTTAGTACATTATTGTATGTGTAAACATGTGCTTACTAATTTATAAAGTAAACATTGGTCCTTTGCTTTTAATTATATCAAACAAATCTAGAATTTCTAGTAACTCTCTCAAGGAAGAAGCTGAGTTCTTTACTTATAAAGAACCCAGAATTTATAGCAAGACACTAGCTTAATTTTAATATAAAATTAAGTGAGTTTTGAAATATTATGTGTACTGTTTATTATCAGTTAACATAATATTGTTGCATCTCTTATCTACTTTGTTAACCAAGCAGTTAACTTTGAAAAAAGCCTTAAAAAGAACCAAAACACATTCACCCCCCCCCATGTGTAGTATTCATTACCTAACAAGTGATATCAGTGCAAAATTTGAAAGCAAACAGATTAATGATCTTTGAAGAATGAATACACAAAAGATTAGCAGTATCAAAATTCCTTCCTTTGATAGATCTAACTACATATTATAGAAAAATAAAATGATGTTATTTTTAAGGATGACCAACCCATTATATGTTCAGATTCTTAAGAATGGTCCTTTCACCCCCATGGAAAGAGTTGAGGAATCTACAGACGGAGACATGATTATTCCGGTTCGTTATGCTCCCAAAGATCCCTCACAATATACTGAACCTGAAAAGGAGAAAGTCTTCCTGGATAGTGGCTTGCAACTGATTTTAATAGAGTCACTTGACAATATAATGTACAATAACATTATCAACTGTGACACAACCAAACAGATTTGGGAGAAGATAGAAATTCTTTGTGAAGTAACAGAGGAAGTTAGGTCAAACCAAAGGAGAATTTTGATATCTCAGTATGAGGGTTTCAGGGCTAAACCTAAAAAGTATAACCGATGTCTTTGAAAGATTCAACAAGTTGATTAATGACTTGTAGCTTCATGACAAATACTATGAAGCTGAGAAGGTTAACTTAAAGTTTTTGCTCACCCTTCTTGATCATCTAGAACAGAAAATCTTAGCTATAAGAGAAAGGAGAGACTTGAGCAGAATGACACTGGAGGTTCTATATGGCATCTTGAAAACCTATGAACTGGAAACGATCCAAAAAATCATTAAGAGCTGGTCAAGGGCACATTGTTCATGGATCAAGTGCTCTAGTGGTTAATGACATCCAGTCATCTGATGATGAACAGGAAATCCAGACTCCGGCTGTCTCAAGCAATGGGCAAAAGAACAAGGAACCACATAAGCAAGTTATTCTTGAACTTGAAGAGGATGAATTCTATACCTTGGATGAACTGGATAAGCTAGATTAGTCCATGGCTAACTTAGCAAGAAAAATCTTTAATATTAGAGTAAAGAAGCCAAAGTTCTTTAAAAACAAGGGACATAAATTCAACAAGGACAACAATTGGAAGACAAAGACACAATACAATTCTGGAAACAAAAATGGCTACGAAATAGGATCTGTTGATAGATCAAAAATCAGGTGCTTTAATTGTGATAAATTGGGCCGTTTTGCTACAGAATGCAGGAAGCCAAAGAAGGTGAAAAAGGACAAGGCTTAACTTGAATTGGAAGCAAAGATGAAGCTCTTCTAAGAAATCAACAGGGCAAAGCTTATATTGCAGAAGTAAAGAGTTGGGATGATTTTGATAATGATGATGATGAGGAAGTAGGAAACTATGCACGCATGGTCTTGGAGCAAGGATAGCCATCCTCATCAAAAATAAAGGTACCAACTTTCACTACCATTGATTTACATAAAAGTCAATATAAGGCTCTGTTGAAAAGATGAGCATAGAAATTTAGGCTTCTGAGATTGGATTGGTTGAGAGTTTGTTTGGCTTGGAGGTTTGAGTAGGTTGGATTTGTGAAACTTTTATTTCTAGGACAGTTTTCTTCTTTGTATCCTTTCTCCATCTCTCTTCTTCTTCTTTCCATCATCCTTCTTATATTCCTTACTTTATCTCTTCTCATACACCTTGTTGCATGTTGCTCTATTCAAAGTTATCTCTTGTCACCATTATCACCCATAGAAAGTTGATATTTCTATCCAAAGCCTTTTTGTAGGTGAAGAAGTTGTTGGTTAGAGAAACTTTGAGAGCCCTGAGCAATTCAACAAATTCTTTGTCCAAACAGGGTTCCCCAGCTGCTTTTTGTAGTCTTTATTTCCCAACATCATCTTGATTTGTTTAAACTGTGGCTTGGCTGGATGATTTTAACAGTCGAGATTCTATCTCCCCATTAGTCTTGGTAGCAGGAAAAATGAGAGGAGTAGGTATTTCAGGCCTAACTGCTTCTGGAAATGCTGAAGAGGAATGTTCAAAGCTCCCATCATAGATCACAGAGATATAAAATTTTGCATTTAGAGGTGTTTGTGGGAGTCTACAAGGGACTTGATATCATGATGTTGACTTTGCACCAAAGCTGTTAGTTGGGAGACTTGAGTTGTCAAAGAATTATATGAAGATTGTAGAGATGAGATTTGAGCTTGCAGGTTTTGGATTTGGAGGTTTGTTGATGTAGACAAAGGTTGTTGTGAGCTTGATGCTGCCAAAGTACCAACTGAATTCTGCACTGCATTCTTGACCTCCTCTACGACCAAGGCCGAAGGTTCAAACCTATCCTTGTAAAGTTGATCCAGTTTAACCTTTGAGTCATTATTTTGAGTGATTTGCTTCTGGATCACTTCATGCAGAGCTTTGAAAGACTCTCTCAGCTTGGAGACATTTTCTTCTACAGGAGTGAGAGAGAGGGCTTGGAGTCTGTCAAAAAATCTGTTGAACTTGGTCTTGATATCTTAAAAGGTTGGCATCAGCTCATCAATCCTATTATTTACCAACTTCTTCACTTCAGCATAATGCTTGACCAGAGTGCTTTCTATAGCTCTTCCAATGTGATGAAAGGCCTTCAATTGTGCTTTGTAAACCTCTGTCACAACATCATATACTTCTTAAGGAGTGAGGACATTAATATTGCTTCCCAAGATGGTCACATATTCTTCCCTAAACTTTGCTTAGGCCTCCTCCATAGTGGTAGTAAAATACTTTGAGAGCCATGCATCCACATTACATATGCTTCATCTGTAATTTTATCTTGCCGCTCTTCAACATCCTCCTTATAGGAAAGTAATATATCTTGGTAGTCTTGGTTTGACATATTTGTAGTGAGGAGTTGTTGAGTGATATTGGCTAGGCCTGCAACTTGCTCAACCAAAAGATCATTTATAGTTGTTGGTTGGGCTTGGGCATCTTGCACCCATTGAGATATAAGGTGTGAAGGTTGTGGAGTAGTGTTTTAGGTAGAAGGTATGTCTATTTGGTTTGAGGTGGAGGGGTTGAAAGTGGTAGGTAACCATGTGACAGGAGTCACAGTTGGACTCACAATTGTAGTTGTGGTTGTGCTGGTTTGTTGTTCACCACTGGTGGGAACCTCCATTTGAATTGGAGGGGAGTTGACTAGTTTACTATCATGTACCATAGCCCCAAACCCTTGTTCTTCTTGTAAAGAACTGGCACTTAAATGTGATATACTTGCCTCCCCAATAGCTGGATCATTGGCAATTTTACTCCCAGTTTCAATTGATAAAGCAATTTCAGCTAGGGTTTTGACGGGTGTTGTCCCTACTTGAAGAACCTCCAATTGAATTGGATAGGATTTAAATAGCTTCCCCTCGGGAGTACTACCCTCAAACATGTCAATTTGTGAATATTGTTGGGCACATGAAGGTGCTAAACTAACATCCACAAGGTCTTCAGTTAAAACTGATAAAACCCATGTGGTTTTGATGGTGTGATCAAGGTATAACCCAGCTTGTAGCCTCTTACCATCTAAATGTGGTTCCTGGGTGGTGATCACAGTTTCTTGAAACGTGTCACTTGATTTGGGCAATGCTTGAGAAGAGGATTCAAGTGTTTCATTATATGAAGAAGAAATTTGAGATATGAAATTTGTGATGTTAGCATTGAGTATTGGCAGCTCCCCCTAAATGGATGAGGGAGCTTTAAATGATGTGCTCTCAATGTTAGTCCCAACCATATTTCTTCTTTCACCAACTTGAGAGTGCTCAAGTTGGGATGTATAATCTGTACAGATTGCACTATGGAGAGTGCTTTGTTCAATAGAGACACCTTATTAAGAAGGAAACCCTAAAGTCTGTTTGTGTACCTCTTTTACAACTGTATCCTTTTGGGAGGATACAGAGGTAGCCCCATGAGTGGTCATCTCAATTTTTCTTGTCTTCTTTGGCTTCTTGACCCGGTGAGACCCTTGTGTTTGATCCTCACCACTCTCTTTTATGACATTTAAAGGTGCCTGTTTTCTCTTCTTTTTACTCACTCCAGTCTTTTAATAGGATGGAGCGGTTGGTTTCCTAGCTTCTAGTGGTAATGAAGAAAGGGTCTCAGTTGTGGAAGGCCCTTGTTGGTTTTCCTGTGTTTGTACTTCCAAAAGTATAGGAGCCATAATTGCATTAAAAACTGCATTTGACCTCATGTCAGACATAGGGTAGGGGTAGGTCTTGAATCTTTCTAACATGAAGTTAGTGAGATATATCGCTATATTCGCCTTATTCTTTGTAGTAAGTGACCCGATTAAAATTTTGGACACTTGCTTACAATTGCGTATTTTGTTTCTATTAATACCTTCAAGCATATGTATGTCTGTAACTTTAAGACTTAAAGTAGATATAATAAATCTAACAAAGAAAATTTCCTTACCTCTAGTCTCCAAGGGCATTGTGAGCTTAGTACTGAGTTCTTCTAGGTTTAATAGCCCCACATTTATGTGCCTATTATGAGCCATGGAAAACATCAGTTTCTGGACCACACTGGATATATTGTCATACCCAGTCTTCCTGCAGATGAAAGCTCTCATAATTGCATCAAAGAGAAAAGACCATTCCCTTCTGAGATTCTTCTTGTTCAGGCTGGACAGATTGATCTTCTCACTGTAGTTTATGAGATCCATAAACTCAGCTAACTCCTATTGAGTTGGTACTTCCACCATGCTAGCTGTAGGAATGCCCAGTGCATTGTTAACATCCATAGCATCAAATTCCACTTGCCTGCCTTGAATTGAGAAGTTCACCACCAGGGACACAGCTTGGTCATCATGCACTACAGTATTGACCACATCTGAGTTCCAGAAATCATTGAGTACATCCAGATTCAGGATTGGATTGGCAGTAAGAGCACCTGCAAGATATGACTCAGAAAGAAACTTCACAAAATATTTGAAGCTATCAGGAGCCTGGTTGGCATATGTGAAAGCTAGGTAGTTGGTTCCCTCCTTTGGGATGAAATCTCTAACATTGTTTGCAGCCATTGTGAGTGTATGAATTTGAGTGGGTAAGAAATTTGAGAGAGAACGAACTCAAAAAGAGAGAGAGGGCAGTTAAGATTTGAAAAAACTAGGCCAATTAAGATCTCGAAAGCGTAAAAAGGGGTTATGTCGAGATGGCTGGGTATTTGTAGAAAAAGGTAAGTGACTTGTCGAGAAGTAGGAATAAACGGTTGGGATTTGCTTATCGAGAAGTCATGTGAATGAATAGATACATATCGAGATTTCACTTTCATGAATGGACTGAATTTTTCCAATTTTTATTTGAATAAAGTAAAATAAAATTAGAATGATTTTGTATCAAAAGTATTTTACCAAAATAATTCATTAATTAAATTATTTCAGTTCTAAGTTATCAAAAAGTCTAAAATGTATACTTGTAGAGAACTCTATGAATAAACATATGCCGATATCTCTACAAGACTTATCGAGAAGTCATAATGAGGCTTGTCGAGAAGTCCTTCGAGAAGTCAGGAAAAAGACTTATCGAGAACTCTATCGAGAAGTCTCAAGATGACTTGTCGAGAAGTCATTTAGACTTATAGAGAACTCAGTTCTCTATATACTTTTGTTTTTTCAGTTTTGTCTTCTATTAATTTCACATAATGAAAATATAAATTAACAGTTAGACAGTTTTTTTTAGAATTTGAAAAATTCCAAGTTGAATTTTAAATTTAGAAAAATAAATATACAGAGAATTCTGAAATATTTATAAATCATATTTGAGTTAATTTCCAATTAAATCAAATTAATTTTGATCTATCAGAAAATAATCTGCTACAACATATTAGATGAGTTCTTTCCTTTAGGATGAAGAATTTAACATTCCAATTTCACTAACAAGTCCAGTGAAAGTTGCCTCATCCAAAGGTTTAGTGAAAATGTCAGCTAATTATTTTTCTTTTGGAACAAAAATAAGCTCAACAGTACCATTTGCAGCATGTTCTCTAATAAAATGGTACCTTACATCAATGTGCTTAGTTCTAGAATGATTAACTGGATTAGCAACAATAGATGTGGCACTAGTATTGTCACACATGATTGGAATTTTGTGTAACACTAGGCCATAATCCATTAGTTGATTTCTAATCCAAATCACTTGAGCAAATCACTTGAGCAACACAACTTCCTGCAGATATATATTCACCCTCAGCTATGGAAGTTGACACATATTGATGTTTTTTACCTTACCAAGATACAAGTCTTTGACTAAGAAATTGACAGTTTCCACTAGTACTCTTCCTGTCAACCCTGCATCCGGCAAAATCTGCATCCGTGTATCCAACAGCTTCAAAACCAGTTCCCTTAGAATACCATAGTCCCAAGTTTGGTGTTCCCTTTAAATATCTGAAAATCCTCTTCACAGCCATCAAATGTGATTTCTTAGGATTTGCTTGAAATCTAGCACACATACATGTTGCAAACATGATGTCTGGTCTACTAATAGTTAAGTACAACAAAGATCCAATCATTCCTCTATAACCTGACATGTCTACACTTTTTCCTTTCTTATCTTCATCCAACTTTGTAGTTGTAGATATATATTTGATGCAGGTGAACAATCAACCATTCCAAAAAAATTCAATAAATCTTTAATATACTTGGTTTGGCTGATGAAGATTCCATCACTTCTTTGGCTGACTTGAACTCCAAGAAAGTAACTTAATTCTCCCATCATGCTCATCTCATATTCACTCTGCATGAGTCTTGAAAATCTTTGACATAATTTTTCTTTTGTAGAACCAAAAATGATATCATCCACATAGATTTGAACTAGGATCATATCACCACCATGCAGCTTGTAGAATAAAGTCTTGTCAATTGTTCCTCTAGTGAATCCATGTTTGAGCAGAAATTCTGATAATATATCATACCAAGCTCTAGGTGCTTACTTCAATCCATAGAGAGCCTTTAGCAATTTAGAAATAAAATCTGGAAATTATGGATCTTCAAAGCCAGGTGGCTGTTGCACATAAACCTCTTCTTCCAACTCACCATTTAGGAATGAACTATTTACGTCCATTTGATACACTTTGAAATTTGAGTGTGCAGCAAATGCAGGAAAGATCCTTATTGCTTCAAGTCTTGCAACCGGAGCAAAAGTTCCATTATAATCAATTCCTTCTTCTTGTGAGTAGCCTTTTGTAACCAACATTGCTTTGTTCTTCGTTACAATTCCATTTTCATCCATTTTGTTCCTGTATACCCACTATTTTCCAATTATGTTTCCATTCTTTGGGGCAGGAACCAACTTCCAAACTTTATTTCTCTCAAATGCATAAACTCTACCAATGTATACCTTGAGTAGTCATCCACTATCACAAGTGCATATTTCATTCTAGAAATAGATAAGACATTAACTGGTCCAAATAGTTCCATGTGAATAAGTTGTAATGGTGCACTTATGGAATTCACGGTTTTGCTTTTGTGACTGAACCTTTTCATTTGCCTTTTTGACAAGCCTCACAAACTTCATCTTGAGCAAATTCCAGATTTGGCATGTCTCTCACTAATTCCTTTTTCACCAATGTATTAATTACTTTGTAATTCAGGTGAGAGAGTTTCTTGTGCCACTGTTTGCTTTTCTCAATAGATGCCTTGGTATGGAAGCAACATATACCATCCTTATTTGCTGAGTATTGATTTGCAACAAACAAGCTTCCTTTCCTTGCTCCTTTAAAGCAACTTCACCAGTCATTTTGTTGATAATTGAGTAGTCTCATTTGTCAAATGAAATATTGAATCCTTTATTAGTGAATTGACTGACACTTAGGAGATTCACCTCAAGACCATCTATCAGTGCTACATCTTCAATGACAACATTCCCAGAAATTAACTTGCCATATCATATTGTGAATTCTTTGTTGTTGTCTCCACAAGTCATCAATGGGCCAGCCATCTCCTCAAATTGTGATAGCAAGGTTTTATCACATGTCATATGTATGGAACATCTACTGTCAATGATCCATATGACTCTCTTCACCTTGCCCTCCAATTTTGATGAGGATGATTCTCCTTGCTCAAGAGCCATGAGTGTATAATTCCCAAATTCTTCATTATCATCATCTTCATCAGTGTCATCCCAACTCTTTCCTTCAGCTATGTAAGCATTTCCCTATTTTTTCTTCAAGAGAGCTTCATACTTTGCTTCCAGTTCCAGATAGGATTTATCCTTCTTCACTTTCTTTGGCTTCCTATACTCAGTTGCAAAGTGGCCCGACTCATCACAGTTAAAGCACCTTATTTTATATCTATCAACAGATCCAGTTTTGTAGCCACCTTTGCTAGCTGAGTTGAAATGAGTTTTGGGTTTCCAGTTGTTGTTGTTTGAGGACTGTCCCTTATTCTTGAAAAAATTTGGCTTTTTAACCCTGATGTTAAAGAATTTTCTAGCTAGGTAAGCCATTGATTGATCCATCTCATTTAGCTCATCAATGATGTAGTATTCATCTTCCTCTAGATCCAAAATAACTTATTTTTGAGGTCCTTTGTTCTTTTGCTCAACAGCATGAATGACTGAAATTTGAGCATCTTGTTTATCTGTACTTGCTGAACTGTCATTGACCATTAAGGCACTGGATCCATCAATCACATGTCATTGGTTTGCCTTCAATGACTTCCTCTGTAATATCTCAATCTCATATGTTCTCAAAATCCCATACAAGTATTCCAGTATCTTTCTGCTCAAGTCTCTTCTTTCTCTAATAGCTGATATTTTCTGTTCAAGGTGGTCAGGAAGTGTGAGCAAGAACTTCAGGTTTATCTCCTCATCTTCATAATACTTATCATGAAGTTATAAGTTATTTATCAACTTATTAAATCTCTCAAAAACTTCAGTAATCCCTTCCTTAGGTCTAGCCATGAAACCCTCATACTGAGACACCAGTATTCTCCTTTGATTAGATCTTACTTCCTCTGTACCCTCATACAAAATTTCAATTTTCTCCTAAATCTATTTTGTTGTGTCATAGTTGACAATATTGTTGTACATACCATTGTAAAGTGACTCTATCAGTATTAGTTGCAGGCCACTGTCCAGACAAACTTTTTCCTTTTTAGGATCTGTGTATTTTGAGGGGTCTTTAGGGGCAAAGTGAACTGGTATGACCATGTCTCCTTCAGTAGACTCATCAACCCTTTTCATGGGAATGAAAGGTCCATTCTTGAGAATTTGAATGTACATTGGGTTGGCCATCCTTATGAAAAACTTCATCTTTTTCTTACATAGTGTATAGTTGATTTTATCAAAGGGTGGTATCTTGATACTGCTTATCTTTTGTGCACTCATTCTTCCAAGATCTTTATTTGTTTACTTTCAGATTTTGCTCTGATACCACTTGTTAGATATTGAATGCAACACGTAGGGGGGTGAATGTGTTTCTTGGATTTTTAGTCATTTTAAAATTGTTTGGATTTTAGGTGAACAAAGCAGTTAAGATATTGTAGTGATATTGTGTTTACAGAATTAATCAACAAGCACAATATTTTCAAAACTCACTTAATTTGTATTCTTAAGAAAAATAAGAACTCAACTTATATTTTGAGATAATACAAGAAAATCTAGATATGTTTATTACTAGTGAACTAAGGACCAATGCATGCTTGATAGACTAGCAGCACGGGTTTACAAGTCTTGCACTAAAATGTACTAAACTACTTTCTAAATCAACATTTTTCTATTTTCATTTCCATCTTAGTAAATCTGTGCAGAATCTTGCAGGTCTGTGACTACCCTTTGTCCAGTTAATCTGGGCCCTTGATCTTGTATTCTTCCAGCTACTTTGTAGACTTTTTAATCTAGTGAATAGATCGTTTGTTGAATGATAATCTTGAATTTTGAACTTGTCTGCATTCTGTATTTGAGAAGTATGTCGAGATCTCCAGTTTGTTCTACAGAGAAGTGATATCTCGATAAGTATAATGACTTATCGAGATCTCTGAGTTCTCTATATGTATACTTGACTTATCGAGGTCACTAGATCCTTGCATGAGGAATGACTTGCCGATATGTCTGAGATCTCTACATGTATAAATGAGTTGTCGATATCTCATAGATCTCTATATACACAATTTGACTTATCGATATATCTGTTATCTCTATATGAGAAATTGACTTGTCGATATCTCCAATTCTTCACATCTTCATTTGACTTGTTGATATCTCCAGTTCTCTACATCTTCATTTGACTTGTCAATATCTCTGAAACTTTTCTATAAGCTATTTTGAACTTCTCGATAAGTCATTCTGGACTTCTCGAATGACTTCTCGATAAAACTTGATTTGTGACTTGTCGATATCTTGGCTTAGAACATTTTTCATAGAACAGCTTTATTCAACTCCAAACTTCTACACTTTTCTCTGAGGCATGATCATGGCTTGATCTTAATCCAGAGTTTATTCCTTAGCTTGAATCTGTTCACAGAAAAATCCCCCAGACTAATCTTCTAACCAGTTTACAGACTCAAGAAATACAATACAGAATACAAATTTAGATTATCATACAACTTAATCTTAGGGTTGTCAATGTGACTTAGTCTTGTTGTTGTACAGGCATGTCTTGCACAACAGGGTTTACCCAAGTAAGAAGAGGTTTTGACGATAGATCAACGTCCAAGAATTTCGATTGTTCTGGAATGCTATCCCGAGGATCGGATAATGATGTAAGAGACTAGCGGGGTTAGTCTAGTCACACAAGAGGCTAGGGGCTAGTTCAGATGTGAGCTGTGTAAGAGGCTAGCGGGGCTAGTCCATCATTATATGCCAATGCGTGCCCGGGTACCCTATATTAGTGAACTATATTTCGGCTGATCAGCGGATGTAGTACAAATTTTAGCGTTCAATTCAATTTATCGTTGATCGCCATTCATGACATTCAAGTTATAAAAGTATCCATGTAAAGTGAAAAGAGGGTGTTTAAATTTATAATCTATGAGTCTGCTCTTGATTCAGTCAGTATAATTTAACATTTATTACTTCAAGTTAAATACAGATCATCATATTTGTTGAGCTTTTTATTGGCTCACTCTTGTGTTGTTATTTTAAATATTTCAGTTAAGACCAAAACAAGCAAAAATCCCGGGAAAACGCCGAGGATGAAACCTATCCATACCACGCAATTCTGCGGGGCAAGAGAGGAAAAATTCAGAGAAATAGACCCCAAAAGTGAAATCAAGTTGGTAGTTTCACGAGGGAGTATGTGATAGTTAGTAAGATTGTAAAATTAAATAAGTTTGTAAAAATTTATTAGACTCTTGTTTCTTAGGTAACTTCAAGATTTATATGTTTGGAAACGTTGTCTATATCATAATCATTGTAATACAATAAAAAAATTTAATGACAATTTGCACTGAATCATTGAAACTTTTAAAATCGTGAAATCTTTTAAATTTTATTATTTACCTTAATGGACCATTTTCGGTGAGCCTCAGATATATATAGGGCTGTCAAACGGATAATTCAGATACCGATCTGCCTATATCCGGATCCGAATCTTAAAATCCGTATCCGTATCCAAATCCGGAAATATTTTAAAAAAAATATCTGAATTCGGATGTGACGGATACTATTCGGATATGGATCCGATTTTCAATCAGATTTTTATTTTTATGTTAAAATTTGAAAAACATTAGTAAAAAATAAAAAAATCATTTTAAAAATTAAAAATAAGAGTTAAAATGATTTAATCATATTTCAGTTTTTCAAAAAATTAATTTGATTTCTCTTCTCAATATAATTGTTCTCTTTAAATTGTAGAACTCAAATGATTTTCTTACAAATGTTTGTAAAATTTGTATGAATATAATATTATTTATATATATACATAAATATATATATATATATATATATCCACATACACACATTATAAATATAATATAATAATTTTTAAATTATATAAATAAATAAATATATATATAATATTTATTCGGATTCGGTTATTATCGAATACGATTATACCTAAATCCGTATTTGTATCTGCAATTATCGGACTCGAATACGGATAATATCCGTTTTATTTCGAAAACAGATAATATCCGTTTTATTTCAAAAACGGATATATCCGCTTTATATCAGATATAAATATAAATTTTTCGGAAGAATATAAGGTTTTTTCAAATTTTTTTAACATGCCATATCTTACTTCTCATGTTTTAATTCTTTCCATTTAGTTTCGGTTTGACCGATGATTTATTGTCGCTGGTCATTTAATCTTGTTGATGGAATGAATTAAGGAAAAAAAAATAGGATTTGAAGATTGTGGAAATTTTGTTGATGACTCGTTAATTAGAAAAACATATTTCTTTATCTATCCGACTCGACTTTGGGGACCGCCTTATTTTATTCCGCACTTGAATTTATAAAAACATTAAAAAGTGCTGGCATATATACACACATGTATGTGTGTATGTTAAATATCTGGGTACTTATTCAACTCTTTGGTTTGAAAAAGGAGCGAGCGAGCGAGGGAGAGACGTGAGGGAGAGAAGTTTTGATTTTGATTTTGATTAAAATTGAATTGAATGGTGAAGGAGACAGATTTTTACGATGTTCTTGGGGTTAATCCTACCGCCACTGAATCTGAGATTAAGAAAGCTTATTACATCAAGGTGTTTCCTTTATTTTTGTTTAACTGTTGATTTTATATCCCACTGCTGTAATTGTTCCTAATCATTTACTAACATTTTTTAGTGTTTTTGTGTGTGTGTGTGTGTGTTTGTATCAACATCGTTTGAGTTAACAAGTTGGATGATTAATTACAGCAGATTTTTAGACTCTTTTTTTTGTTGTGATTTTTATTTCTTGACTTTAGTTAAGTTTGATTAAATTTTGATGTATGTGCTAATTATATTGGACTATTCAAGATATTTGGTTGTTAGGGATTTTCATAGCAAGATTTGATCAAAATTATTCCCAATTTATGACCTGAGGGAACATGGGAGTTACTTAACTGCAAGAAAATTCTATGTTTTTTCATAAGAGTCAAGTGTAATATGACAAAATTGATGGGTTGGTAAGGCAACTCATTCAAGTTGATCGATATACACTATGCAAGTTAAAAAGTTGTGCTAAGCAGTGTCTGTTGCAGACGCGTCACTTCTGAACTCATGCTGTGTGCCTCCGGTCATACCTTGCCTGCTCACATTGTGTATTGCTTTAAAAGAAAAACTTTTTTAGCTCTTTCTTTCACAAGTGCGTGGACATGTTTATAATTTGAACTTTTTTACTGTCTAACACACTGAGGCTTCCAGGCACGTCAGGTCCATCCAGATAAGAACCCAAATGATCCTCTTGCAGCACAAAATTTCCAGGCAAGCTTAGCAGTTATTATAATTGAATTATTTGAATCTCTCTCTCTCCCTCTCTCTCTCACACACACACAGGGTTTTGATTTCTTTGATTATATATTAATTTTGACGAGTTAATTTTTCTGTTTCTCATTTTAGGTTTTAGGAGAGGCTTACCAAGTGCTGAGTGATCCTGGACAACGACAGGCTTATGATGCATATGGGAAATCAGGAATTTCAACGTCAGTTTATGTCCATTTACGTTTCAAGTTTTTTTTTTAATAATTCTCTTGAGAAGAAGGGTTCCTGAATAAGTTTATACTGTCTTGCAGAACCTTAACATTTTATGAACATCAAAATTTATATATGGCGATATGTCATTCTCTTTGTTGCAGGGATGCAATCATTGATCCTGCTGCTATTTTTGCAATGCTTTTTGGGAGTGAGCTATTTGAGGATTACATTGGACAATTGGCTATGGCATCAATGGCTTCATTGGATATCTTCACAGAAAATGAGCAATTTGATGCTAAAAAAGTGCAAGAAAAAATGAGGGTACATGTCTCATCGAACCTTTCTGATTATGCAATTATATATATTCTATGATGCAATGTACAGCATTCAAGCTAAACTTTTGATGGGTTGTTACTTGTCATTGTTTGAACTTAAGACATTTATATAATTCTTAACTCTAACAATTTCTTTTTTGTAATATGCGGATAGCTATTCCTAAACAATAGTACTTGGTGCAACTTTAAAATAATTGTCTTGCGGAATCTTTTGACTCAGGTTGTACAAAAGGAAAGAGAAGAGAAGCTCGTCCAAATTCTTAAGGATCGTCTCAACCTTTACATCCAAGGAAATAAAGTAGATTTTGTTAAAAATGCTGAAGATGAAGTATCAAGACTTTCGAATGCTGGTGAGAATGAGATGTTATATAATTTGCTGTGAATATATAGATAACCCTCTTATAGTCTAATGTAACATTATGTGTAGGTTTTGGCAATAAATTTTTTTAGTGTAAAGAAACTCACCCTTATTAGAAGTATTCTGCGGTCATTGCCCAACCGCTGACTCATATAAACACTACTAAGTGTCATAATAGCTAATATAGAAATTCTAGAGAATGTTTGCTATCCTGATTTTTTTTATCTTTTCTGACTGATGAGGGAAAAAATAGGTGTTAGGGGAGGCACGGGATAATTAGGGTTTGGGGGTTTTCACAGAGAACTCTCGCAAGAGAACAACTCAATATTAAAATCCAATCATAATAATCTGATGAATTACAATAAAAAAGTCCTATATATAATAAACTACTTTCCTAAACAAAACTCAAATCCTAATTAACTAATATCCTAAATTAAAAGATAATAAATACTATGTAACTAATTGGGCCTCCAAAGCCTATTATACTGTTGACAAATACCCTCTTTGGGCTTATTGACCCATTGTCCTGCATCAATAGGGTCAAAAGAATATGCCATTTTGGAGTTTTATTAGAGGTTTTTACATGATGATATAGTAGGAAGTGATGCTGGATCTTCGAAAAGATAGTTACAGGACACAGGTGTTTACATGTTAAATCCTGATATAAATACCAACAATTCTAGTCGTGGTATGTTCTTTATCTGTTTTTTTATAGGCTGGGGCTAGGCACTCAACATCTTGAACTGAAGAACCGTTTCCACCTTGGCAAGGTTTTAGAAGAATATTTGAAGCTTCCTTCTGTTGGAGTTAGTTTCTGTTTCTTGGAGTACAACTATTTTTTTTTTGGTTTTGGGCATCTTTCGTATTATCTTATAGGGAAAAAAAACTGACTATAAACAATTTTTTTTGAGTTTCTTAAAAAATTGAAAGAGACATCTAGGTGGATTTCTAATCAGTAATTTTGATTTTTTGGACTTCTTTTTATGTTTTATTTCACTAAATATATAACTGCAATATTAAATTTTGTGTTGTAATTTATCTCATATATGCTTCTACAGCATATGGAATTGATATGTTGAACACAATTGGTTATATATACGTAAGGCAGTCGGCTAAAGAGCTTGGAAAGAAGGCGATATATTTGGGCGTACCATTTGTTGCCGAGTGGTTCAGAAATAAAGGACATTTCATCAAATCCCAAGTTACGGCAGCAACAGGTTAGTTAAATTGCTGAATTCAATTAGAATTTATGCAGGACACTTTCAGTTGCAATATAATTTTAAACCTTAGCATTTACCTTTCGCCAAGTATGCATGTATATATATATATATATATATGGGCTAGGTTCAGTAGGTAATCTTTTTTGTTGGGTAACTAAGTAACACTTAAAGTCGTTAAATATAAAATCACTACACACGTCTGTTTCACTTAACTGCCCATTAGTATCACTTGTTATTTTATTATTTTTATGTAATTGTACACTGCCTTTTTATATATCTTTTTTTTTATCCTGTACTCCAGAATTATAGTTAATTCTTTATCTTCTGTACTCTCACCTGTTCCAAGTGTTCTCTATTTTTTTAATTTGTGTTCTGTAATCTTTTTGAGTTCATAGTTATTTTATGTTGTGTACTGTATATATAGTTGTGTTATGTATTTCTATTAATGTTCTATGTGTTCCTATAATTATTTTTATTTTCTTTAATTATTTTTGTGTTCTTTAATTCTTGTTGTAGCTGTTCTGTAATTACTTTTGCGGAACACACAATGAACATTAAATGTTTTATTAGTATTCTATATATAGATATTTAGTAATATAGTGTTTTGTAATGATTTAAATGACTTCTTCAATTTTTCTAATATGTATATTTGTTGTAAGTGTTTTGTTAATATTCAATTATGTTCACCAACTTTTATCTAGTTTAATGATAATTTTTTTGTTCTTTATTTTTTTTTTATTTTTTAGTGTTCTTTAATTAATATTCTATGCATTCTCTGATATTTATTACGGAACACACAATGAGCATTAAAATTTTCATTAGTGTTATATGTATATAAATGTTGTATAAAGAAAATAATTAAATATTTTATTATTATTTTGTATAAAAATATTCTGTAAAAGAGTGTTCTGCACTTATTTTAATGAATTATTTAATTTTTAATAATGTGTAATTCTTATTAGTAAATTCTGAACTATGTTCAACTGATTTTTATCTAAGAATAATATTTTTTTTTGTTGTTATAAAAGAAAAAGTTTGATGTAGTTTTAGAAAGTTCATTTAAGAATTTAATTAGATATCATGTTTAGTAAATTTAAACTTGTAGCTAAAGATCATGTATTTGGCTTTAAAGAAAAACAACAGGTGCCCGCTTAGTTAGGGTTGGTGTATGATGTGGTTTTAATGTCTTGCATTAACGTTGTCTAACATACTTGTTAAAAATGATATGTATCCTTGATATACTATCAATCCAATGGCTACAGTTGAGTTACCTAGTTACCCACACAAAAGAGTTACCATTTGATCCTCTCTCTCTCTCTCTCTCTCTCTCTCTCTATATATATATATATATATATATATATATATAGCATTAGTAATCCTTTTGGCTTGCAGTCAGGATCAAATTGATACACAATAATGAAGTGATAGTCGCTCATGGATGTTTATATTAGTGAACAAGTTGCAAAGTATGCTTTAGGGTTTGTGGAAGTGCTCTTCTATAGATCATAATCCTTTACTTGGCCTTGTAGGTGCAATTGCGTTGATACAACTACAAGAGGACATGAAAAGGCAGCTCAGCGCAGAAGGAAACTACACTGAGGAAGAGCTTGAAGAATACATGCAGTCTCACAAGAAGTTGATGATTGATTCACTTTGGAAGCTTAATGTAGCTGATATTGAAGCCACTCTTTCTCGTGTTTGTCAGATGGTTGTCTCAAACTCATAACTTTTTTCTTTCGTTCTGATGCAATTTTGTGCTCCACTGGCACTTAATCTACTATTACGTGTCTGCTTGCTTTGTCTTTTTTTCAGGTTCTCCAAAATAATAACGTGAAGAAGGAGGAACTCCGTGCAAGAGCGAAGGGATTAAAAACTCTTGGTAAAATATTCCAGGTACCTTTTCCTATCCCATTATTGTTATTGTTTGATCATTTGATAGCTTTCTCAAACACAGTTCCTGATGCACTTGCATATTGGTGCAGAGGGCCAAATTGGCTAATGAAAGTGAAAGTGCAACAAACAGTAATACCCAGAAACTGAATGGAAGTGAATCAAGGCATGATCCTGGTTCCCCAAGCAAGTCACCGCAATCATCGGCCAGGAGGGAGACAACTGATACTGCGTATTCTTCACAGGTACCAATAGTTGCTTTCTTCCTAAGAGGATTATATTCTTGTTGCTTATGTTTCTTCCCAGAAACTCATTTTGTTTAGAAAGATGCATGTTTCGCATTAGGGTTTGATGTTTCTAAGTACATATTTATATTGTTGGACATCAGTGACAAACATTTGATTTGATAGTATTTTTAAATGATACACATTTGATTTGATAGTATTTTTAAATGAGACGTGTCTATGACTATTTATTTATGGGATCAAGAAACATTCATTATCATTCTGCTGCTTATGGTGTCATGGACAAGACCAAGTCATTAAGCCTGCCTCTGTTTCTATAACAAAATTTATCTTGGAATATCATGATACTGTTTCACAACTGTCTTGGTTTGGACATACAAAATTTTACGAATTCATCACCGATGGCTGCTGAGCCTGCACCAACAAGATGGGAGTTGGCAAACACTAGTAAAGTATAATAAGTATGAAGAACTATCTATATATGTTATACAAGATGCAAATGAGAATGAAGAGCACATCTGAATATTAATATTTAAAGATACGATGTCCTTAATAAAGGACATCCTATAGATCCTCATGGTTTTTTGAGGTTGTTTAACCTAGAAAGAAGCTAAAAAATGGTTATACCCACATCTATCGTGGTATCTGTTAATTACTTTAAACAAATGGTTATATCCAGATCTATCCCGGTATCTGTTAAATTTTTATAAAATTGTTGGGGATTAATTGAAGATGACTTTAGATCTTGTGTTGGCTTTATACATGTGCTTCTGAAGGGATGATAGTAAACTTTTTAAGAAAGAGAGTAAAGTGTAGAATGGTAAATTGTTTAAGTTTGTTATCTGACATATTTGTATTCTGAGGCAAGAGGCAACAAGAATTGGGCTTCCGTGATTGTCAACTAGTTAGTAGGGGCTTTTGGTGATTTTTAACTTTTAACAGATAAGCTATTGAAACCTCTCATTCTTTACGGGGGGCCGTTTGTTGGATATTTTACTTGGAACCAGGAAAATTCTTGTTGAACGTCCTTCTGTAGCACAATTTTTATATATATTATTTTTTTTCTGGCCCACTCCTTGTCGCCGTTCATTAACTTGTATGTTATTGGATGAAAGAGCCCCTATGTGGAGGCTCCCCAGTTTGCAGGCACACATAATAACTTTAACTTCCCAATGCCAACTGCACCTCCTGGTGCGCATAGACATTCATGAACTAGAAGCATTTGGTACAGCTTAAAGAATTCAAGTGTATTGGCTATTGTAATTTATTATTTTATGGCCGAAGCTGGAAGGAATTTAAATGTGTGTTCCCCTTGCGGGAAGGTTCATACGGTTTGACCGGGGGCAGGTCCGCCGAGATGGTGTAATATATACTTGTGATAGAACACTTGCACAATACAAGGAGAATATAAGTGAAGATAGTAGGGTTAGAGCTGGCCGAGTTGGCTGCTTGTACTTGAATATATTCCATTCGCTGGGTCTATTTATTACAGAATTTTTCTTGCATCTTATGTTTGATGTTCTTTACCTATTTTGATTCCAATATTTTTCAATATCAACGTTAAGTTGAAATGGAAGTTTGATCTTACGTGCTGTACTAATTAATGCTAAGCTGGGGATATGAATCTTAGGTATGGTCTGTTGGAGACGTTTAATAATTATTAGGTATAAGAGTAATTTAGGGGCCATTTGGATTATGGGTATTAAACCCGGTTAAACAAAATCGGACTATTCTGATTTCTCCTTAATGGGTTGCTCATATGATTTTTTTTTTACCAGATCCAAATTCCATGATCTAAATGTGCCCTAAATCGTAAACTATACTCCGTTTACGTTGGGGGACGGGGTTTGACACGTATTTAAAAGCTCTTGTAAAGCATGGTTTACTAAATAATTTTAAATATTTTTTTTCTTTTAAATAAAAGTATAATGTTTAAATTTTACACAAGCTCTTGTAAAGCATGGTTTACTAAATAATTTTAAATATTTTTTTTCTTTTACATAAAAATATATTATTTAAATTTTTACACAGAAAGAAAATTTTTTAAAAAATTTATAAAACTATATATTATAATAGGCTTAAAATACGAGTTAAAGAATCCAGTGGAAACATATGAAGTATGCTCCAAGAGCAAGTACAAGGCAATGTTATAAATTTATAAATTGTGTCATTTTTATAATTTGAAACCAAAATTTAAAAATTTCAACTTTTATGCATATCTGTATCTTTGGTTTTAAATTTGAAACCAATGATACATTTATGCATCTAACCACATCATCAAAGATGAATATTGTTGTGTTTTATATGAAATTTAGGTGAAGGTGACAACATTTAGGTAAATTAGGAAATATGTGATTTTAAAATGCATGTAGCATTGGAATTACTTTAGGGGAAAGTGACAAATTTAGTTAAATTAAGAAATATTTGATTTTAAAATGTATGTAGCATTGGAGTTTACTTGGGGGAAATTGACAAAATTTAGGTAAATTAGAAAATATTTGGTTTCAAAATGCATGTATTATTGAAGTTTACTTAGTGGAAAGTGACAAAATTTAGATAAACTAGGAAATATTTGGTTTCAAAATGCATGCAGTATTGGAGTTTACTTAGAATATCTCCAATAGGGGTTGCCAAGGTTATGTGACATATCATCCTTGATTGTCTATCTATTGGAGTTGAGAGGTTGCCAAAAGGTTGCCTACCAAGGTTGCCTACCAAGGTTGCCAAAACTGGGCAACCCCTTGACAACTTCCTAAATTAGCATATTATTCAACCCACTTTTATATTGAACTAAATATGAAATTAATATAGAGAGACCACATGGGCAACCTTTAAAGTTGTTTAATTATTGGAGCAAAATTTTAATAAATGTTGCCAAGAGTGCATGGATGTGAGAGAAAATTAAAAAATAATATATTTAATGATTTGTCATGGTTTGACAATTTTGTTAGCAATATCTATCGAAGATGTTCTTAGAGGAAAGTTACAAAATTAAGGTAAATTAGGAAATATTTGGTTTCAAAATGTATCTAGCATCAAAAGGCACTTTTTGCTGCCAAATTATAGCAACGAATTTTCTGCTGTGTCCCCGTAGGCACGCAATAAGAACATATGTGTCAAAATTTGATTAGTTTTTTAATCATAAAAATTACTTCAAATTTATAAAATTTAGTATTTAATGTGTGTCTATGAACACACACTAGACAAACTCTTATAACAATTCCTATAATTATTTTATATATTATATTGGACTTGCTCTATAATAATAATAAAACCTTTTCAGTTTGGGTTCTAAATGACAATATTGTATCCCATTTTCTTTTAGCACATGAGCTGTATATAGTGGTACTTTAATAAGATTGTCGCCATTATCCTATATCAACTAATTCTTATTTTTAAAACACTCCTTTTGTAAAAAAAAAAAAAAAAAGGAAGAAAAATCTCTCAAGGTACACAGGCCACAGCCACACATCCATTCCAAACTTTCTGCCTATCTTGAATGTTCAACTCCTTATTATCACAGTGTAACTAATGCTATGCATTGACTGTTTAGAATTTAGATTGTGTTTTTTTTTTTGGGATGACATCTTCCATCCATAATTACTCTTCGGATGCAAATGTTAGAATTTACCTTAAAAAAAAATTAAAGAGAGGGCCCAACCGGGTTCGAACCGGTGACCTATTGATCTGCAGTCAATTGCTCTACCACTGAGCTATGGACCCCTTAATGTTTTTGTAATTATATATATATATTTTACTTTAACAATGCGACCTCCATTTTTTAGGCAGTGGTGAAAACCAGTTGAAGCAAGCAACCCACAATCTTCCCCATTCCCTGAAGAAGGGACCTTCCGTCAAAGTCAGCTTTATAGCTCTGTATATTTATTTTCAGTGTTACTCATTTTTATATTTAAGTCCAAAACGTTTGCTTCACCTATCTTACTTACTGGGTAATAAATAAAACAGGAGGTTGTTCTCTATTTATTATGCTACTTGGTTTGAGTAACCTTGTATTTCATCTAGTTAAAGAAACACAGAAGAATGACTGACAAGTCATAACGCTTGCTACATAAGAAGAGATAGAGAGGTGGCGGTGTGTATATCTTTTGGGCAAGATAGGTGGAACAGTAGATGACAACTAATTTGTCTTGTTGAAAACAACAAAATATTGGAACCGTGTTCATCAGACAATCCTGTTAGCTGAACTGTTATATGGTTGAGTATAGATCAACTTAGAAATCAAATACTATTTCGGTTGTGATAAACCCAACGATAGGGATGTGGTTATCTGATAAACTGAAATAAGATACTGGGTGAGCATGCTGTCAGGTCAGCAGAGTGAAAGTTTATTATACACTTGGGAATTGGGATAGATATATACTTTTTCACACAACACAGAATTTGATGATATAACCACTTTTGGTGTAGATTACAAAACTGAGTATGATTCCAGTTGTCTGCGTGATGGAATGGATTCTTCATAGTAAAAACTAGGGTAGAGCATGGGCCGGTTCGGTCCGGTTTTAGGGTAAAACCGGAACCGGAACCATAGATCCCCGGTTTCTAAAATCGAAAACCGCAACCACCGGTTCGGCTTCGGTTTCGGTTTCGGTTTCAAAACCCCGGTTCGGTTTGTAACGGTTCGGTTTCGGTTTTAAAACCGGATGAAAATAAAAAACAAACCTCATCACGGGAAGGGAAGCGGAAAGAACCTTCCAATAACATGAATAAAGCTGGTAAATATGATGTAGTGCTCTTAGTCACTGGAATATGCAGTTTTGTCTATTAATAATTCTCATTATCATTCTCGCTTTACTGGGACATTGCATTGATTTGATAAATAGTTTAACTTAAACGTCAATATAAATCATGGTCATATGTGGTTTATTTTAATTTTATCTCTTATGCGTGTATAGTCTTTCTGCCTCTTCTCTTGTAAATTATAATTTTCGTATATAGTATTATAATATTATGTTACAGTATAATCACTTTTTAAATACCTTTAGGTACCGACACTGCATCACTCACTAGCTTGCAACTTACAATAATAATAATAATAATAATAATAATAATAATAATAATAATAAAAACAACAAGTATTAATTTTAAGAATACATATAAATTATATAAATTATATATTTATTTATTTATTTTAATAATCGGTTCGGTTCGGTTTTAGTCGGTTCGGTTTTAACCTATAACCGGAACCGGAACCGAAAGTCTCGTTTTTAAAAATTAAAAACCGCAACCGCCGGTTTGGTTTCGGTTGCGGTTTTTTCGGTTCGGTTTTGGCCGGTTTCGGTTCGGTTTCGGTTTCAATTCGGTTTTTTGCTCACCCCTAGTAAAAACTACACAAGGGAAGTTAAAATGGCCGTTGTGGTGGTTGTAATAGGTGTGGGTGTATGCACGGTGACTGATGTCAAGGTCAACGCCAAAGGCTTTATTTGTGCTTGTGTAGCAGTTTTGTCAACATCATTACAGCAAATTGTGAGTACATGCTGTACTTCTAAAATAATGTTTGTACTTGGGGTTACTCTCCATTGATGCATGTTTTATTTCCTAGAGTTGCATCCAGATACCCACCCACCACACACTTCCACTTCCATTCCCAGATTGATGCCCACTTTTTTGATACATTAAAATGCAAAAAACTTATTTATTTGTTCTTTGGTAACATTTCGTGTATTTCCGTAATTAATAAATTTAGTTGGTACTGTGCTTTTTTAGTCAATCCCATTTGTTTCGACTTCAAGTAATTTTGTAGCACCGGCTTTGTCAAAAGCATCAAATTGCTAGATTTTGGTTAATATTTAATCATTGATTGCTTTTACATTCTTCCTGAAAGTTTGACATTTTTTTCTTTTTTGATGCAGTATATAGGCTCGTTGCCGAAGAAATACTCAATCGGATCTTTCGAATTGTTGAGCAACACAGCTCCAATTCAAGCAGTCTCTCTTTTAATTTTAGGCCCCTTTATTGATTACTCTCTTAGTGGCAACAATATACTCCAATACAGCCTCTCGTATGGTTTTTTTGTAAGCACTTTTCTCCCAAAAGATAAAAGAAGAATATACCTATAGCTGCTGCCTTAATGATTTTGGTGAACGAAATTTGCAGGTATTTCTATTCCTTTCGTGCTCGTTGGCAGTGTTTTGCAACATAAGTCAGTATCTGTGCATCGGCCGCTTCTCAGCAGTTTCATTTCAGGTTCTTGGTCACATGAAAACAGTGTGTGTTCTTGTATTGGGATGGGTGTTATTCGATTCGGTGCTGACATTTAAGAACATAATGGGCATGGTTATTGCTGTTGTGGGAATGGTAATATACAGTTGGGCAGTTGAGCTGGAAAAGCAGTCCAAGATTGCAACCCACCATGTAAAAAGTAATTTGACAGATGAAGATGTTAGATTATTGAAAGAGGGAGTGGAACACACTGGTCTAGAGGTTACTGAAATTGAGCAGTCTAAGGTGTAAGTTTATATATCCATATCTGATGTAGCCAAAAGATATGTTCATCTTTCATGTGTCATATATGTAGTCTTGCAATAGTTGTCTGGATGCACCTTGTTTTGTTTTAAAATAGGGTTGCCATCTTCAATGCCATTTTTTTCTAGTAACTTATCATCTCCCTCCCTCCTCTCTCCTATCTCCCTCAAAATTTGGGAAAAATATATCAGAGAGATGAGGATGCATTTTATGCTTAGCTATTCATACAAATAGATGTATACTTGAAAGAAGTAATGTTACTTTCAAAATATGATATAAACCTAGCTAATGTCTATGAGTACCTCTATCTTGTGCACCTGAAAATAGGACATGAGCTTCCGGAAGGCCAAGATCAAAGCATATGTCAATTTCTCGAGACTTGTGTACCGGGTCTCTGCGTCGGCTAGCCTCTTGCTTACGTAGTACACAGGGAGATGGGTACCATCTTCCTCTCGGACCAACACGGCACTAATTGCAAAATTAGAGACGGCCAAGTATAAGACTAGGGTCTTTCCCGCCTCTGGGTTGGATAACATCGGGGGCTTGCTGAGATGTTCCTTTATGCTTTGAAAGGCTTCCTCACACTTTTGTGTCCACTCGAAATTTCTCCCCACACCTTTAATTGCCTTGAAGAACTCTTGACATTTGTCGGAGGACTTGGAGATGAATCGGTTAAGGGCAACCACTCGTCCGGTCAAGCTCTGGACATCTTTTACCCGTCGGGGGGATCTCATCTCGAGTAACACTCGTATCTTAGCGGGGTTGGCCTCAATGCCCCTGTGGTTGACAATGAACCCCAAAAATTTTCCTGACTCGACCCCGAATTCACATTTTTGGGGGTTGAGCTTCATCTTATACTTCCTTAGGATTTGGAACATATCTGATAGGTGACGGACATGATCATTTGCTTCTTTTGATTTCACAAGCATGTCATCTACGTAGGCCTCCATGGTCTTCCCCAACTGATATTTGAACATCTTGTTCACCAGCCTTTGATAGGTTGCCCCAGCATTAAGGAGCCCGAAGGGCATCCCGATATAATAATAGAGGCCCCGATCAGTAATGAAGGAGGTGTGCTCCTGATCTGGCCCATACATCGGGATTTGGTTATATCCCGAATAAGCATCCATAAAGCTAAGTAGTGCGTGCCCCCTGTAGAATCAACTAGTTGGTCGATTCGAGGTAGAGGAAAGCTATCCTTCGGGAAAGCTTTGTTCAAGTCGGTGAAGTCCACACATGTTCTCCATTTGCCATTTGGCTTCTTGACAAGCACGAGATTTGCCAGCCACATGGGGTAAAAGGCCTCCCTCACGAGCCCCGCCTCCATTAATCTATCCACTTCTTCTTTGAGGGCTTCTGCCCTCTATTCACTAATCGGCCGCCTCTTCTGTCTGACCCCTTTCTTTGTTGGGTCCAAGTTGAGCCGGTGGCACATGACATTTGGGTCAATCCCTATCATATCAGAGTGTGACCATGCAAAGACATCCAAACTTCTCCTTAAGAATTGGGCAAGATCCTCCCTCAAGTCAGGGCTTAAATTAGAGCCTATTTTGAGTACCTTGGAAGGATCATTCGGGTCTACCAAGATCGGAATTGTATCTTTTGCAGATCCGGCCCTCTCCACCATTTGGGGCATTTTCGGGTCTAAGTCTGCTCGGGCCTCACTAGATTCTCCCACTTCTGTGACCGCCAAACCTTCTGTGTTCTCGAGCTCGGGCTGATGAGCTCGGGCCGGAATTACCAAGTGTTCCGAGGTCGTGGTAACTGAGCGGGTGATTCCGTTAGGCAAACTCATGGTTGTTGTTGTTTCTTCACGTGCCCACTTTCCTTTCCTTAGTCTTGCAGCAATTTATTCTGGGCTCTCCTCTTCATCACTTGCCTCTTCCACGATCCCCTCTTGTACCAACATGATGGGATAAGAGGCTTCCATCAACAAGGCCCCGGGGCGTGGTTCCACCTGAATCCCCATGTGTTCGAAATAATCCTCGGGCAATTCCTCGATTGAAATCATGTTGCAAGTCTCGTGTCCTTCAGGATGTGCTCTCTTTCTGCCCTCAGCTTCTTCCATCTGAACATCACCTTCACCCGGCTCGACCGTCTCTTCTGATGCATCTTCCAATTCGGTTGTCCTGGGTGCTTGGTTGTAGCATACCCTCGATTCGTATTGACAGCTCTTCAGGAAGCCTACCCCCGTGGGGGTTGGAAACTTCACTGTCATGTGATGAATTGAGGTCACCATCCTCATTGCCCTCATAAGGGGTCGGCCTACTATAACATTGTAGACACAAGGCTGGTCTACAACCGTGAACATAGCGATCTGAGTGGCCATGTGGGGCTCTTCTCCTAAGGTCACCGGGAGCCGAATAGTCCCTTTTACTCCGATTGAGTTTCCCGTGAACCCGTACAAGTGCCCTCCTATCGAGGTTAGTTCTCTATTCAGTAGTCCTAGTTTCTTGTAGGCATCATAAGTCAAGACGTCGGCCGAGCTCCCGGTATCTACCAGTGCTCGGTGAACATTCACCGTCCCAATCTTCATTTTTATGACTAGGGCATCAGTGTGAGGATAATGCACCCATTTGGAATCGTCCTCCCTAAACACGATGTCATCAGCCTCCTTTTCGAAGAGCTCCGGGGGCCTTTGGCTTAGATGGTTGACGTTGGTGAGAGGCTTGTCTTTTGCTTCCCGGGCGTATCTGTCCATCGCCTTCCGACTGTCTCCACCGATATGAGACCCGCCTAGAATAGTATGAATGTTTCGGCCTGAGGTATCCTTTCTTTGTCCTCTGGGGGTGAGGAGGGACCGTGTGATAATCAGCCCTGTGCTTCTGAACCTCCTTGACAACCCACTCAGTAAGCTTCCCTTATTTTATTAATGTCTCAATTTCATCTTTCAATTGCCTGCAATCAGCCGTATCATGTCCCATGGCCTCGTGGTATGCAAAATACTTTGAGGTGTCCCTTTTTTTGTAGTCTGTAAGAGGGGTCGCTTTTCTAAACACCCCATTCCCCACATAGATAGCATATATGTGGTCGATAGAGGCTACCAGAGGGGTATGTGCCTGCCACTTGCTTGTATAGGGTCTCCCCGAATCTTTGGTGGTCTCTTTGCCCCGGGAGGACTTTTTCAGGCTCGAACTACGTCGATATGTTTTCCTCCTCTCGTCAGGGCTCGAGGATCAGTCTCTCTTGTCTCGGCAGTTCTCGCTGATTTTCAGGTCCCTCATCGGCTTCTCCACCCTCTTAAAGGGTTCAGCTTGCTCATAGAATTCGGCCAGAGTTCTCGGCTCGCTCTCCTGGAGGCTTTTCCAAATTTTTGACCCTTCTTTCAACCCTGCAATCAAGAAGTTCTTGATAGTCTCCTCGCTGGCGCCTCTTACCTTTGGAACTTCGGCATTGAACCGACGAAAGTACTCCACCAGGGGCTCCCCCTCCCTCTGCTTGATGTTGGCTAGCGTTGCCACATGAGGTGAATAGTGGAGGGTGGACTGAAATTTCCTGAAGAACAGGTCCTCCAATTGCCACCATGTCCTTATGCTAGCAGGTCCCAACTTGGAGAAACATTGTTGGGCACTACCTCTAAGTGACGCCACGAAGAGTCTGCAGCGGGTTGGCTCCGACACCTGATAGACTTCCATCTCAGTATTAAATTGTATAAGGTATTCTACTGGGTCAGATTCGCCGTTGAATAGGAGATCGGGGTTGTGCCTGAACATTCGAGGCAGGGGAGACTATCGAATAGCAGCCGTGAATGGAGAGGGAGCGGCTGAGGTTGAGTGCCCCCTCTTTTCTCGCTCCATCTCGTCTAGGATCCTCCTCAGGTCTCTTACTCTAACAACTTCTCCTTCTCTTTCTCCTTCTCTGTTACTCGAATGGTGTGAGCCTTGAGGCCGCTCGTGGCGCTTCTCTCCTCCAGCTCGCACTTGCGACCCCTCTTCATGGTCGTCTCTACGTCTACATTATTCCTCCCTCCTGGGCGAGGTACGCTGACGTCTTTCTGGAGGGGTCACCGCACGCTTCCTTTTCGAGCCTCTCTGTTCTACGGGCTCCTTCTCGTCTCTTGCTTTCTTGCAATTCTCCAACTTGAGCCTGAGGTCATGCTCACTTAGCTTTTTTCCCACACGGTCTAGCACACTAGTCGACCTTGCCTCAGATGAAGCTGGCTCCTGCCCCGATCTCTTAGAGATCTGGTTGCCCCGCTCATCATGACCTTGGGGTATATCTTCCTCTTCATGTGATGCCTCTTTTTTCTGCTTGGTCTCAGTTTCCGCGTCATCAAAATCGTGGATCAGCCTCTTTTGAGGGCCTTTGCCCTTCCAGCTACGCTGATAGACCTTGAGCCGACGTGCCTTACGCTTGGTGTTCCGACCCGAGCTCTTCTCTACCCTTAACATCCGGGCGTTAATCTCATTCATCTTATCGGCCAACCCTTTGAGGTACGTCATGACTGCCTGCCCGTCCACGGTTGCGATTGGTGGAGGTGGCGCCTGATTTTCCGGGGGCGTGTGCTCGACCTCGTTCTGGTCCTTCTTCTTGCCCCTGCTTCCTGGTGTCACCACTTGTTTGCCTTCTTTGGTCATCTCTTCTCCCTAAGATGGATTTAAGTCCCCTCCTTCTAGCGCCAATTGTTATAGGGAGAATTTCGTATAACAGTGTTGTGGAGGTTGATGGGTGGAATAAGGATCAAGGACGGTGTTTGAAGGCGGAGGAAAGTTGTTTATGGTGGTGGTTGAGTTGTATGTTGACTCCTTATGAAATAATAGGGTTTTATTATTCTCTATCAAGTGTCGAATCATGTCTCATACAAGTGCCTACGTACCCTATAACGATTCGTATAATTTTTATTATTTAAATGTGCAATTATTTAATAAGTAAATATTTAAAATGTGTGTATGGGTGTTGTCAGTTGGATATTATTTTGTTGTTAATTATGTGTGATCGTTGGTGTTCGAGTATCAATTGTGTAACTCGTTGTGAAGCTGTGTTGTTTCACTTTTATATTTAAAGGTGATTTTATTCAGGATTTATTTCCATAAATACTTGGGTTATCTCTAAAATCATTTTTATGGCTTCATAATTTTATTAATTATTTTTAGGTGTTTTTAAAATCGAGAAATCAATATTTCATCAATTATTTAGCCATATATGATTTTCTGATTGCAATTATTTGTTAAATCCGTATTCAATTCCAAAATTCTTCAAAAATTATGAAACTTGTATTTATTTAAGTTTGGAATATTCCGAGAATTTTAAAACTATTTTGGTAATTTTTGGGATAAATTTTACCTGCGTGTTGTTTCGTTTATTCGTTAAAAGCATGAATAAATTCCATTTCAGTAATTATTTTAAAACTTGCAAAAATTTTATTTGACTAGTTTTATTTAATTCGGGAATTTTGAGATCTAGTTGGGATTTATTTCAATTTACATTACTCGTGTAGTGTATCGTTAAATAAAATACGGGTCGGATAATATTGTCGTCGCGTGGTTATTCAGTCTAACATTAATAGAAAAAAGTGGCTGTTTTAATCGGGTATGACCCGTCTCCTTCCTCTCCAATCTCTCTTTCGACTCTCTCTCTCTCGCGCGTAATCTCTCTCTGTACTTTTCTCTCTCAATCTCTCTCTCACTCTCGTCTCTCTTTCTCCTCTCCCCTCTTTCTCTATTATTCTCTTGGCTTAGGTGAGTTTCCGGGGGGCCGTCGTTTCTTTCTTTTTCGGCCACTGTTTCTATTTTCCTATTCAATGCTCCGGTCACCTCTGTTTTGATTACGATTATTCAGTTACTTGTGGATTATATATATATATATATACGTATATGTGTATATGTGATTCAGGGTAGTTGTTTGTGATGGTGTTGCTGCCGCCTCTCGGATTTTTCCGATAGGAGTGGTGGCGCGTGTATACTCGCATACGTTACTGTGTTGCCTTCATTTTCTTGGTTGCCCTGTTTCCCGGCCGCGCGTATGCGCGTGGGCCGGGGTTGTGATGAAACAGCTGCCTGTAATTGTCTTTTAATAAAATAATATATATATATTTGACTGAAATTATTTGATGATTTAATCGAATAATATTTAAAGTGTTCAGGAATTAAATCGGTGAATATTCGTGTTGGAAACCCAATTTATTCGGGTACCCGCGAATTTTACCACCGTCGGCGATGAAATTCGGCGAGCCGACGGTGGACTATGATGATATAATCTGAGTCCTACGATTTGAAAATACAAAATATGATTTAAATTAAAAATACGGTTAAAACATAAAAATATGGATGATAACGATTAATAAGTATATTTGATTGGTGTATGTGAATTGCAAATTGATGTTGTTGACTAAAATCGGTGGTTGAGATTTGGATTGCGATTGATTGTGGATGTGATTGATTGGACGTCGGGATATTCGACGGATTAGCCGATAATAAAAGGAGATGATGCCCGATTTCCGAAAAAGTAAATTACGGAAACGCGAGGCTGTACCCAATGACTAGTGGAATGTCGATCGATTATATATGAGTACTCTATACGGAACCTGATTATGTGTTGTGATGAAATACTTTTCTAAAACCGATAACCCTAATTTTCTGGAACGAACACCCAACCGATTTTCGAGAACGTGAACCCTAATTGATACGTGTATTATTATATGAAGTATGTTACGAGTCGGGTTTTGTTAATGTTCGGGTAGATTGTTAGCAAGGATATGTCAAACATAATCGAAGGTCTAAATTAGGGTATTTCGACTTTGTAGGTTCTAGTCGGAAGGCCCAAGAGTTGGCGTTGGTATAAAGATAGCCTAGTGGACAGTCGACGAGCTCAGTAAGGTTCCAATCGAAGGACCTGAGTGTTGAAGTCGAAGCCAGGGTAATCTAGTGGTTAGACATTAAAGCCTGAGCATCCGTGTCGGCTCAAGGTCAATCGTTAATATTTGTAAAGCTCTGCAAGGCAAGTACCCCTGAACAAATCTTTTACGGTTCAATATATATATGAATAATTGTTGATTTTAAATTTACATACTGGAACATAACAATTTAAGTTACGTATCCCCCGAATTTCAAATTGTTTTGTTAACTTGTGTTTTAGGGGAAAAGTAACTTCTGAAAATACCTATCTCTAAACTTTGAATAAAATGATAATGTTTTGGAAAGTGTGCTGTGATACAATGGTTTTGAAAAGAGATAGGTAAGTGATTTGGAAAACTGGATAAAAAATGATCAGATAATTGGATGAGTGTGTGCAGGAGGCCCGTAACGGCCTGGAAGATAGCGTAAGAGGCGAAGTGGTTGCGCACCCTATTATAACCACCAGCCCAGCGTGACAGGGACCTAGCTAGTCTCTGAGTTCCGGAACAAGTTTTCATAGGATATCCAAGATAGAGTTATCCTATGGAGATAGCCTGATCAGCTGTGTCACCAGGGATCATCCAATACTTTTATATCTGAGCAAGTGATTTTGAGGTTCCCGGAGAGGAACAAATTTTATAGGTCCTGTGATGGGACAAGTTTTATGGGTCGTGCGATGGGACAGAAGATTTAAAAATGAAAGTAGCATGTTAAAATTGAACTCTGGTATTTATGCACAACACACAACTGTTGATTTGGTTTTACAGAGCATGCTAGTTTTGATATCCAGTTCATACACATTTTACTTATTTTCTAGCAAGTTATAAATTCTGTTCCTATAATTGTTTATCATAAACTGTTTTTGATTATTATTCATATAGTGGTACTGCTGAGCAATTGATTGCTCACCCTTGCAAAATGTTTTATATATGTATTGCAGATACCTAGGAGATTCTTCAGTGGTAGTCGGGGCAGAGTTCCAGTTCCTTCCATGTCAGGCTCCTCTGAGGTAGTTGTGTCAGACCAGAAATGGTCTGTTGAGTTGCTGTATTAAGGTAGTATTGTCAAGGTGGTTGTAATAAATTAGTTTTGTGGTAAGTTATAACCTAAGTCATACTTAAACCTGGAAAAGATCTTGGTAAGAGGGGTCGTGATTATGTTTTATCAGTGAAATGAATCATATTATGTTGGTTGTTGTGTTGTGGATGACGTCAACTCCTGACCCCGGGGTTGAGGCCGTTACAGTTGGTATCAGAGCTACAGGTTTGAGTCCCTAATTTAGGTAAGGAATAGAGTTAAAAGAGTGCAAGAAGGTTAATATATAGATGTGAGTCAGCAACTCAATCAGATGAGCGAGTCTATGAGTTTAGTCAAGGGTTTTGGAGGTGTAACCCTGATGTCTATTGAGGATTGGATGGAAGTTCCCTAGCTTGTAATAAGTTTCCCTTGTATATAGGTATCACAGGCGATACCTGGTAGAGGTTTCTAGTTTCCCTTCTTGAGGAAGCGAGTTTGACCGTGAAAGTTTAAGTGGAATGGTAATAGTCACCGGCTGCAATGACAGCCGAGTCCCATAGTGAATGTGGATCAGTACTGTGGTTTATACCTTGAATCTTATTTTTCTTCCCGCAAAGGTTCTATCGGTTGATTGGGATAAACAATACATATGATTTGACTATTTGTCTGTGTGGCAAAGGGTCTGGTAGGATGCCACCGAAATATGTATTATAAACTGTATGGTACCAAGACTGGCCATCTTACGTACTTGTATGGTTGCTCCCAGTCATATCCGCATCTTCTTGACTTTTCTTTTAGAATGGATTATCTTGATTTTGAAATTTTATTTGGCATTCTACGACAATGAATTTCTTCGGTAACCTTTGTAGTTAGACCGTCCTAGTTATGGAAAGTAAAACGAAGAGTTGATCGTCAGGAGAAGTAAAATTTCTGTATAGGGTTGCTATTTTGGAATAATGACAGCAGAAAGGATTGGAAATCCATTGGAGAATGTTTTTGTTATAGAAAAGTTAATTCAGTGATACTCGAGTCTATGGAAAATGATTAGGGAACCGCCTTTAGAAGAATGGTTTGGTTGATGGTGATGGATTGATATGGTTGTTGGTTGATTATTGGTGTCGGCTTGAGTCCGACTAGTAGTCACTAATACAGAGGAAATACTGCCCAAATTTTTGGAAAATACCCTACTTTAAAAGATACAACGTATACTATGGTGTGTTATTGGCGTTTCTGTTGATATTCCAATTGGTCAAATAAAAGCAAGAATTGGTTAATTTTACCAGCTAATGATTAGTTAGATAGAAGTTGGTTCCAATTAGGTTAAGTTAAATTCCGATGTGATTTTCAGATCTGAAACCAAAGAATGTTCAATGTTTCAAATATGGTCATAAGGGTCATTGTGCGTTGGAATGTAACCCAGAAAATCCAGGAGTCATTCGTTATCATTGTAGGAAGGTTGGGCATATTGCAAGGAGTTGTGGAACGGTTACTCAAGATACTACATCCTAAGGGCCGACATCCAGCACAGCTAGAGGTAGAACTTCCAGAGTGACCAAAAGATTGAACGGTTAAAATTCAGACGTAGTGCAGCTGATCTGACACCCTTAAAGCTAGAGGAGTTTGATATGATTTTAGTAACGAATTGGTTGTCCTGTCATAAGGAAAAGATTAATTCAGGAGAATCGAATAGTAAAGTGTATGGAAGTCAGTAGTAGGGTGAGTTGCTAAAGGAAGGAGCAAGATAAGAAGCTCTTCCAATCGTGTGAAGAAGGGAGTTAATAAGCTAAAGAGATAAAGTAGATCCACCTTGTGTAAAGATATGAAGAAGAAACTACTTAAGCTGAAGGAAGTTGAGTAATATATAAATGCCCTGGAGTTTCTTGGAAGGCCATTGGGACGAAATAATTAGTTCGATAATTGTAAAAGATATTAGTAAGGAAAGTGAGCATACCAGATATAGTCCCTTGGTTTACACTAGAGATGTTGCTGAAAAGAAGGATGAAATTATGAGTGTATGTAATGATTATCAGGGGTTTAACAAAACAACAAATAGGAATAAGTAACCTTATTAAGGATTGATTATTTAGGTAACCTAATTCAAGGAGTGTGTTGTTTCTCGGGGATTGACTTAAGACCCAGCCTGAGGATGTATCGAAGACTGCGGTTAAAACAAAATATGGGCATCACAAGTTTTGGTAATGTTATTTGGATTAACAAGTGTATCAGTTAGTGAGCATGGTGTATAAGGAGTGTGTGAATAAGCATGATTGTATTTATTGATAACATCCTCAACTAGTCAAGAACCAAGGACGTTTATGTGGAACGACCAAGGATTTCTCTACGAAGATTAGAAGGAAAACTACTATATGTTAAGTTTTCAAGTATGAATTTTGGCCGGGATTAGCAAACGATTCTGATTATTCCATTAACGAACATTTAAGAAAAGCCGGTGTAGTAACAGATGCCCTGTATAAAAGGAAAGGGTTGAATGTGATTAAAATCGCTAAGGAGTTAATAAAGGAATAGGGAAAAAGTGGAATGTGAAGTTCAAATATCTGAAGGTGAGAAGAAGTGAAGATATGAGATTACTTTCCAGTCTTAACTGATGGAGAGAAGCAAGAGGTGTTCGAATGTTTGGAAACTAAATTGAAAATGAGCACCGCCTATCATCCGTAGACGAAGGGTCAAAATGAAAAGACGATTCAGACAATATAATATATGTTGATAGTATATAGTTTGGATCTAAAAGGAAACTGTGATAATCACCTACCATTGATTGAGTTTTTCTATGTTAATAATTATCATGTTAGTAGGGAATGCTACCTTACGAAGCCTTGTGTGAGCATAAGTGTGAGTTCCCCTCTATTGAGAGAAAGTGGGAGTAGAAATGTTGTTAGGTCCTGAGTCAACTCAGCGCCCCAAGGACGTAGTGGTGTTGATACGGAAAAAAGTTGAAGCAGTCCGGGATAGATAAAGAAAGAAGATGGATTGCATCGAAAGAGTATGGATATAAAAATAGGATTGTTGGTATTGATAAAATCTTTACCTTGGAAGAGATTGGTTAAGTTTGATTAGAAGGGGCGAGTCGAGTCCTAAATATAGTAAACTGTTTAAGGTATCAGGGAAAATAGATAAAGTTGCTCATGAGTTAGTGTTGCTGCAACAGTTGCAGCAAATTTATGGTTTATTCTACGTGACAATGTTAAAGCGATATGTCCCTGAATCAAACCAAGTCGTTGATTAGGAGCCAATGGGCTCCCATCCAAATTGTTCTGTGAGGAATGATCAATTCAAATCCTAGATCGTTAAGAGCGAGTCCTTAGGATTGAGTTCATGTCTATAGTGGGCATGCTTTGAATAAATCCTCGAGTAGAAGAGTCTACTTGGGAGTTAGAGTCAGATATGCTTGACAAATATCCTCACTTATTTAGTTAAATCAGATTCTGAGGACATAATCTTTTTAAGGGGGAAGGATATAACGACTCGTATATTTTTTATTATTTAAATATGCAATTATTGAATAAGTAAATATTTAAAATGTGTGTATGGGTGCTGTCAGTTGGATATTATTTTGTTATTAATTATGTGTGATCGTTGGTGTTCGAATATCAATTGTGTAATTCGTTGTGAAGCTGTGTTGTTTCACTTTTATATTTAAAGGTGATTTTATTCAGGATTTATTTCCATAAATACTTGGGTTATCTCTAAAATCATTTTTATGGTAATTTTATTAATTATTTTTAGGAGTTTTTAAAATTGAGAAATCAATATTTTATCAATTATTTATCCATAAATGATTTTCTGATTGCAATTATTTGTTAAATCTGTATTTAATTCTAAAATTCTTCAAAATTATGAAACTCGTATTTATTTAAGTTTGGAATATTCCAAGAATTTTAAAACTATTTTGGTAATTTTGGGATAAATTTTACCTGCATGTTGTTTCGTTTATTCGTTAAAATGCGGGAATAAATTCCATTTTAGTAATTATTTTAAAACTTACGAGAATTTTATTTGACTAGTTTTATTTAATTCGAGAATTTTGAGATCTAGTTGGGATTTATTTCAATTTACATTACTCGTGTAGTGTATCGTTAAATAAAATACGGGTCGGATAATATTGTCGTCGCGTGGTTATTCAGTCTAATATTAATAGAAAAAAAGGGGGGCTGTTTTAATCGGGTATGACCCGTCTCCTTCCTCTCCAATCTCTTTTTTGACTCTCTTTCTCTCGCGTAATCTCTCTCTGTACTTTTCTCTCTCAATCTCTCTCTCACTCTTTTCTCTCTTTCTCCTCTCCCCTCTTTCTCTATTATTCTCTTGGCTCAGGTGAGTTTCTGGGGGGCCGTCGTTTCTTTCTTTTCCGATCACTGTTTCTATTTTCCTATTCAATGCTCTGGTCACCTCTGTTTTGATTACGATTATTCAGTTACTTGTCGATTATATATATATATATATATATATATATATATATATATGTGTATGTGTATATGTGATTCAGGGTAGTTGTTTATGATGGTGTTGTTGTCCGAGAGGAGTGGTGGCGCGTGTATACTCGCATACGTTACTGTGTTACCTTCGTTTTCTTGGTTGCCCTATTTCCCGGCCGCGCGTATGCGCGTGGGTCGGGGTTGTGATGAAACCGCTGCCTGTAATTGTCTTTTAATAAAATAATATATATATATATATATTCGACTGAAATTATTTGATGATTTAATCGAATAATATTTTAAGTGTTCAGGAATTAAATCGGTGAATATTCGCGTTGGAAACCCAATTTATTCGGGTACCGCGAATTTTATCGCCGTCGGCGAGGAAATTCGGCGAGCCGACGGTGGACTATGATGATATAATCTGAGTCCTACGATTTAAAAATACAAAACACGATTTAAATTATAAAATATGGTTAAAACATAAAAATACGGATGATAACGATTAATAAGTATATTTGATTGGTGTATGTGAATTGCAAATTGACGTTGTTGACTAAAATCGGTGGTTGGGATTTGGATTGCGATTGATTGTGGATGTGATTGATTGGAAGTCGGGATGTTCGACGGGTTAGCCGATAATCAAAGGAAGTGCTGCTCGATTTCCGAAAAAGTAAATAACGGAAACGCGAGGTTGTACCCAATGACTAGCGGAACGTCGATCGATTATATATGAGTACTCTATACGGAACTTGATTATGTGTTGTGATGAAATACTTTGCTAAAACCGATAACCCTAATTTCGTAAAAGGACAGATATACATATTTTCTGAAATGAACACCCAACCGATTTTCAAGAACGTGAACCCTAATTGATACGTGTATTATTATATGAAGTATGTTACGAGTCGGGTTTTGTTAACGTTCGGGTAGATTGTTAGCAAGGATATGTCAAGCATAATCGAAGGTCTAAATTAGGGTATTTCGACTTTGTAGGTTCTAGTCGGAAGGCCGAAGAGTTGGTGTTGGTCTAAAGATAGCCTAGTGGATAGTCGACGAGCTCAGTAAGGTTCCAATCGAAGGACCTAAGTGTTGAAGTCGAAGCCAGGGTAATCTAGTGGTTAGACATTAAAGCCTGAGCATCCGTGTCGGCTCAAGGTCAATCGTTAATATTTGTAAAGCTCTGCAAGGCAAGTACCCCTGAACAAATATTTTACGGTTCAGTATATATGAATAATTGTTGATTTAAATTTACGTACTGGAACAGAATGATTTAAGTTACGTATCCCCTGGGTTTCAAATTATTTTGTTAACTTGTGTTTTAGGGTAAAAGTAACTTCTGAAAATACCTATCTCTAAACTTTGAATAAAATGATAATGTTTTGGAAAGTGTGTTGTGATACAATGGTTTTGAAAAGAGATAGGTAAGTGATTTGGAAAACTGGATAAAAAAATGATCAGATAATTGGATGAGTGTGCCCAGGAGGCCCGTAATGGCCTGGAAGATAGCGTAAGAGGTGAAGTAGTTGCGCACCCTATTATAACCACCAGCCCAGCATGACAGGGATATAGCTAGTCTCTGAAATCTGGAACAAGTTTTCATAAGATAGCCAAGATAAAGTTATCCTATGGAGATAGCCTGATCAGCTGTCTCACCAGGGATTATTTAATACTTTTATATCTGAGCAAGTGATTTGGAGGTTCCCGGAGAGGAACAAGTTTTATAGGTCCTGTGATGGGACAAGTTTTATGGGTCCTGCAATGGGATGAAAGATTTGAAAATGAAAGTAGCATGCTAAAATTGAACTCTGGTATTTATGCACAGCACACAACTGTTGATTTGGTTTTACAGAGCATGCTAGTTTTGATATCCAGTTCATATATATTTTACTTGTTTTCAAGCAAGTTATGAATTCTGTTCCTATAATTGTTTATCATAAACTGTTTTTGATTATTATTCATATAGTGGTACTGCTGAGCAATTGATTGCTCACCCTTGCAAAATGTTTTATATATGTATTGCAGATACCTAGGAGATTCTTCAGTGGTAGTCCGAGCAGAGTTCCAGTTCCTTCCATGTCAGGCTCCTGTGAGGTAGTTGTGTCAGACCAGAAATGGTCTGTTGAGTTGCTGTATTAAGGTAGTATTGTCAAGGTGGTTGTAATGAATTAGTTTTGTGGTAAGTTATAACCTAAGTCATACTTAAACCTGGAAAAGATCTTGGTAAGAGGGGTCGTGATTATGTTTTATCAGTGAAATGAATTATATTATGTTGGTTGTTGTGTTGTGCATGACGTCAACTCCTGACCCCGGGGTTAAGGCCGTCAAATACGTAGTTCTTGGGGAGCAAGTCACATAGGCTAGGGTTAGGACTACTCAGCCCGTGTAGCCCAAGCCCATGACAGAGTCAGGCCTTCAGCCAATCAGTCACGTAAATCTTGACCGGCTCCACACGCTTCCTATAATCTCACGACATTTCCGTATTTCTTCCCATAATTATAGAAATAACCCGTGCCGGTCTCGAAATTTATGAGCAACTCAGTCATCTATGAGTCACTTTCCATCTTGCACATAAAGTCCTTTAATGCGGGCTGGCCTGGTAACCTCGACCCGCACCGCCTTCCTTTTTAATTAATAAATACAATATTACCTTTGTTCTCATAAGATGTGGGCTCATGGGCCCATCCCGCGTGTAGGCACCTGAGCCCAGCCCGCGTGTAGGCACCTGGGCCCAGCCCAATTTGTAGGCACTTGAGCCCAGCTCGCATATGGGCATCCAAATGACTAGTGTGAGCCCATATTACACTTGTGAGCCCAGTTCACACATCATGAGCCCAACTCGCATGCGCTGGCCCAAGTCACATCAATCCATGATTCTAGCTCATATGTGAGAGCCCAGATTGCAGGTGTGAGCCCAACTCGCACCTCACGAGCCCAGCCCGCACAACACGAGCCCAACCCGCACAGTACGAGCCCAGCTCGCGTGCGCTAGCTCAAATCACATGAATCCTCAGCTCTTCAATATACTTATAGGGACCTGTTTAGGGCCCATGACCGAAAGCGGGCATAATATTAATATATATTGCTTCAACTCCAAGCAGCAGTATGATGTTCTGAATGTGATGCAATCATCAGAATCAGTGCATAACAAAGCGTCATTCAGGTTCATGGTGCTAGCTATCAGCTTCTACATACAACAGTTACAAGTAGCGGCACTGATGAAAATTTAACTTAGAAATAAGATGAGGAAGCTCCATATAATGAGCATTAGGATTCCCAGTGCTGAGAAGTTGAATAAGATATCAAAATAAATGAATGTCACGTGCTATTCTGAGTGCTCCTTCATATGAATAATCCTTACTCTTCTCCTGTCAAACTAACAATTTCTCCAGCAATGGATAATTCAAATCCGAGTAAATTGTATATTGCGTCCTTTTGATTTCAGTCATTGGCATTTTGTTATTACTTATTTTAACAATTGCATTTTGCATCCTATACAAATTTAGGGCGTTCACTTTTTTTTTTTCTTTTTTTTATCGTAGATAACCCGTAGTCGCTATCCTTCGGGTGCGTACTGGGTAAACCCTAAAGGCTCACGCAATAGCCTGCAAATCACATGAATCAAGGTAAACCGCATTTAAGCGACAGACTGTGTCTCACGAGACATAATCATATATTCTTCTCATGTGGGATTCGAACATATGACCAATAGGATAATTATCCCCTTTTTAACCAACTGAGTCAACCCTTGCGGTTAGGGCGCTGTACTTTGCACCCCTTCCGTTAGTTTTTGCGGTTACCGTTAAATATGTCATGGGTAAAGAAGTAATCTAACCGTATCTAATTGTACTTTGATCATTAAAGTTCAACAAGTTTTTCATTTATATCCGGAACAATAATTTTTTACAATTATGATCTTCAACTATAAAAATTGAACATTTTAACCAATTTATTAAAAAATTTAACATTCGATTTTTTATAATTTTTAAAAAATTATATTCAAATTTTTATAATATTCGTATCATAAAAATTATTTTCGAATTTTGAAGTTTTTAATAAGATTTTCCAAAAAATATGGGTTGGAGGGTCAAAAAATTAAATTTAAAGGTTTATTTTTTAAAAATTAAATAAAAAACTTTTCACTTTTCTTAATTTTGAAAACAATTTATTACAAAATTTCGTCCGGTTTGTACCTTTACCCAACCTGGACTGGGGCAAAAAAATTACAAAATTTTCTACAAGTTAACAATGATTCACTACTCCCCCGTTCAGAAAATCTGCATAATGGATTACGGGACATATGATATGATATAAAATCCCTCTTGGACCCGGGCCTGGTCTCCTAGTCCAGAATCGGCCCAGCCTAGGTCAAAGTAACCTTGCGACCCATATCTCGGAAGACCCAAATATAATACGTGAAGCACAAGCCACACCCGAGGATCTCACGTGACAACGACAGTTGTGGATGGATAAGGATCAACATGTTCATGTATCATCCTGATTGTAATGCATCCACCGGCCTAAAAATGAGTGGCCATTATTGGAAGGTATCAACCCCTAAACCCTACCTTTGGGCTATAAATAAATCCAAGAAAAAGAAGTTTAGGGGTTACACTCTCTCTTTCACACTGATACACACAGCCTCCTTATATTTCTATCTTCATCATCCAAAATTGAGTTCTTACTCTCACATCAGAGGTGCCGTAGGGCTCAAACCTCCCCATCCGTTATTGTTTTGTAAACACCCCATGATAGCTAAATCACAAAAAGGTCCAAGTACGACGTCGAAAGGACCAAAACGTGGATTAGAGTTATCACCCAATAAAAATTCCCGTTTCCCGCCTCATCCCTGAAAATTTCCCCGAATTTCGACCCGTTCAGGTTGGAGATCGGATAGGGGTCGGGAAGGGCACATTAAATTATATATATTCCCTCCTTCCCATTGAATTATACACATATGTGGCCACGGAGGTTAAGAAAAATAAAATTTAGTGAGAAAAATTAAGAAAATTGGGTAAAGTGGTAGGACCGATCAATTTTTAATGTATATAATGAGAATAGTGGAATAAAGTAATTGATGTGAGTGATTGTAGTTGGTTTGTATATTAATCCCTCTGTCCCTCGAGGTTAAGAAAAATGATAAAGTAGTGAAAGAAAGTTAAAAAATTGAGTAAAGTAGTGAGACCGATTAATATTATATGTATAAAGTGGGTATAGTGGAGAGAAGTAATGCATGTAGTTACTTTTTATATTATAAAAACTTTACGATTTTTTGAAATTTTTGAAATATAAACAATTGGAATGTACATCTTAAAAAAAAGTGTAAACAAACGGGAAGGACGGACTATAAAGTTTACTATTAACACATAGAATCGAGAGAGGAGGGAGCCCCAAAAATAAAAGTGGCCAAAAATGAATGAGACATAGGAGAGAGATGTCCCAAAAAAAGTATATAAAAATAAATAAGATAGAGGGAACGATATTATAAATAATAGAGATAATAATAATAATAATAGTATAGATTAGGCGGGTAAGAGTCTTAATTTTTAATTTATTAATAGCTAAAGGAAAACTTAACTTGCACCAGTAGCGCATGTTTTTTTATATAATGAAGCTGATTTTACAACTGAAAAAATACGGGAAGCATGTGTTAAAAAAACAATCCTTTATCTATATAATAGCCCAACAGGTACATGTCAAGCCTGCCTCCTGAGCAAATAAATTACCTACCTCCGAACCTGAGCCTAACTCCGAACCTAACTCCTCCTTATATATAAAAAATTTTGTCATTCACAAGAATTGAACACAGGACCTCTTGAATTGAAAAACACCACATAAACCTTTTGAGCTACACAAGCATTCACTTTGTTATTAAAAAACATTAACCACATACATTAAGACTGTTGTATTTATATTCTCTTTAATATCTTTTTTAATCGAGATCAAGTCATTATTTCAGGTAAGTCTCATATATTGTTTAAATGTAGATTACTACCTATAAATTAATAATTCACGTAAATGAATTTTAAAATGAAAAAGAATCTGAATAATCGGGCTCGAACCATGATTCAGATATAACTCATTTCGAATAAAAATGAACGAATTCAAATCTAACTTAATAGTTTAAACGAGTACCAATACAATATTATAGAAACTTTAAGTCATGAATGTGACAAATTAATTAACCACAAAAATTAAAATTTCGCTACACAAGCATTCACTTTGTTATTCAAAAACATTAACCACATACATTAAGACTGTTGTATTTGTATTCTCTTTAATATCTTATTTATTCGAGATCAAGTTATTATTTCAGGTAAGTCTCATATATTGTTTAAATGTAGATTGCTACCTATAAATTAATAATTCACGTAAATGAATTTTAAAATGAAAAAAGAATCTGAATAATCGGGCTCGAACCATGATTCAGATATAACTCATTTCGAATAAAAATGAACGAATTCAAATCTAACTTAATAGTTTAAACGAGTACCAATACAATATTATAGAAACTTTAAGTCATGAATGTGACGAATTAATTAAGCACAAAAATTAAAATTTCAGTAAGCATCTTTGAAAGGAAAAATTGATGGACTTTCAACATGGACTATATCATATTAAATTTTTATTATTATTATAAAAGGTGATTTATAAAGATATTACAATTTTTTGGAGAACACTAAATAAGATAACTGAAAGAATGTTCTTATTTAGATTATTTTTTATTTTAAATTTATGAATTCAGAATTCGACGTGTAACTAAATCTTTTAAAAAAAATTATAGATATAAGAATAGTGACAAAGACATCAAATTTGGTGTCAGAAAATATATCTAAATTATGTAATATTGATAATATATGAATTTGAAATATTATAACATGTGATTTAAAGGTGAATTTAGGGGAATTCTATATTCTTAATCAAAAGTCAACCAAATAATAATAAAAAGTGTTTACTAGACCTACTAAAAGAATTGAGTTATAAATTTTACTTGGTTAAAATAAAATAAAATAAATAAATAAGTTACTTATATTAAAGTTTTAAAACTATCATTTATAATATGCCGTCAATCAATATATAACATACAAATTAAAAAATGAATCAAACTACAATTAAATTGATTAATCATTTACAAATTAAACTAAAAATAAAGAATTAATCCCGAACCGGATAATCTCAGGCGATATGGTTAAAACTAATATTTGGTTAAAGGGAACTAGAATAAGAATAGTTTTTTCATAATTCAGAATATCGAATATCTGATTTGATCTTTAACAATTGAACATGATATGTTACATTACTCACCCCTAAGGAATACGAGTATCAAAAATTATTTAAAAATGTGAGTTTGCTTAAAGCTAAAATAGTAACTACACAACTAATTGAGCTAAATATTTCATATTTTAATGAACTTTATAGGGCCTAACTCATATCTACTCTCTTTTTGCCAGTGTTCTAAAAATCGGTACTCGGTTCGACTCGGCGAAGGTATGGAGTAACGATTACTCGGAGTACTCGGGGAGTACTCGGAAAGAGTACTCGGTTAAAAACTCGGATGATAAAATATTAATTTTTAATTTTAATATTTATTTAACTTAAAGTATTATATTAATAGATGATATATAAGATAATTAATTATGTTTTCGAGTATCTCGAAATAGTACTCGATATAAAACTCGAAATTTTAAATGACTGGTAACTTTTATTTAGTATGAATTGTTTTAATGAGTTTTTGCTATTTGAAATTGTAGAAAATCATTTATTTGAGATTTGGTTTATAACAATTACATGAAAATCATTAAAAGTCTTAATCATCAAGCTCAGAAAACTAATGATAAAAAATTAAATTTTTATAACGAGTCAATTTTATAACATACTGTATCAAAGTAATAATCTTCTAATATTTTAACAATAAAAATGTAAGACATTGAAGTACTATATAGTTGATATGAAAATTAAAAGGGTAAACCACATTAAAGATATCAAAAAAAATTTGGGTACAATTATAAGGTTAGTAGTTCAATTATACTTTTATAATAAAATTAGGTATGAGTTTTTGTATATACAACATATGTTCCAACTTCTATTTATACAAAGTGTGTGCAACATATGCTAAAAAAGACTATGTTTATGATATGCCCCATCATGTATTGCTTAACTATGACGCCAAATATACGCTAAAAAAAAGAAATAAATATAAAATAACACATGTCATACATCTTCATCTAATCACGATTTAGGATATCGTAATTCACATATCAAGAACATGTTTTCATCAAAATCATGTTATATTATATGAAATAATTTAATAATTTTCAACAATAAATTATAGATACTTTTAATGTGGTATAATATATTTAAAATCTAAAAGTTTCAGTATCTCTTTCGAATGTAATTTTGAACATATAGATAATATGATAATGACCTTATATTCTAACGAATTTGAAAATAGAAAAACCAATTCAAATGTATTTTTTATCCATAATTTTTTTAAAATCATAGTACTTATTATTATTATTATTATTATTATTATTATTATTATTATTATTATTAATGCTATTAGGTTGCAAATATTACATTTTCATATTTACATATTTTGTCAAAGAATAAAATATTATATTTATGCTCGAAATAATATAATAACATATAAATATTATTTAAAAATACTGCATAAACGAACAACGCTTTTATGCTAGTAGTAATATAAAATAGCAAGGGGGAGGCACATGATGGGAAAATGAAAAAAGAAAAGGACGGAAAGGAAAGGAAAGGGGATAGGGAAAATTGTTGTTGTAATATTTTATTATTATTATTAGTCAAAAAGAGAAAAAGAAAGGGGTGGGAATAGTACAATCACGCGCGGGCAGCGTTTGAGTCGCCGAGTATACACACTTACTTTAGTAGAACTTCTATTCACTCGATTTCATTTTAATTATTTTTAACTTTTTTCTCACCTAAATTAAGGTTTTAAAAAAATCATAACTACATATATGTGTTATTTTTAATATTTATATCAAATTAAAGTTACAATTTAAATTTAAATTTAAATTTAATATAAAGTTTATATTTGTTTATAAAGAATAAGCATTATCTTTTATCGTCTTAAAAAATCAATTATCAGTAAAATGTGATATAAGGAGTATTAGACCTAGAAATTAACAAAAGAACCGATCAAACCGTAAAATCGACCCAACCCGCCCCTTATTTCGGCCGATGGAGCGCAACTATCCAAAACTCGAAATTTAATTGGTTTAATTTTTTGTCAACCCAAATATAATGGGTTGGTTCAAGGTTCAAAATTTTTTAACCCGTCGGAATTTATAATAATATTATTATTATTTAATATTTTAATTTATGTATTTATTATTATAAATAATATATTTGAAATAAAATTATTATTTTACGGATAACGCACGATAAGTTATTGAATTTAAACTAGGCAAGTACACGGTACGTGTAGTGTTCAATATTATATATCTTCTGTTAAATTATGTGGTACACTTCAATTTTTGAATAAATTTATTTCTAATTTTGATTCCTAAAAATATTTAAATAATTTTATTCGAGATTTAACCCAAACTAACCCGATCTAACCCGACCCAGTGTACAAAAGATAGAGTTAGGTTAAAAATAATTTTTTCAAATAACAAATTTATTTTTTAAAAATTAAATTAATTGAATTGGTTTGATTTATTAATGCTAATCCGATTAACCCTATTCACATTCACCCCTAACTAGACCAGCACATTTATAGCTATAGCAGTAGTAGAAGAAGCAAAGCAAGCAAGCTAGGTGCAGCCGTGCATACATACACATACGGGGAATGAGCATTTTATAATTAACACCTTGTAGTTATTATGACTCCTACCATTTATTATTTATGATGACTATTCCAACTTACAGGTGAACTTGCATTCTTTAAATATAAATACTCCCTCCTCCGTTCCTGAGTTCATTTTCAATAGTTGTGATCCAAAAATTTAAATTTGGATCACTAATTGATCCAAATTTATGATCAACTCCAATAATGTGATCCAAATATTTGATCCAAATTACTTTTTACATATAATAATATATAAATGTCATATTAAGCAATTTTATCTTAAATTTATCGTTATTAACAATTTATATAAAATTTCATAAATTAATTAAATCGGAAAATGTTAATACACATAAAAATATTAAAATTGTGCACTTAATTCACGAAAAACACATTCATTGCAATAATTAACATACAAAATATTATTGATACACACTAATTTTCCGAATTAGTATATTCTTCCCTCAAATGCTCAATTAATGCATCTTTAAGTGCAATATGTACCTCTTAATTTTTTATTTCCAAAAACGGTCCAAGAATTCTTGAAATCGAGTATTTTTATCGATCGAAATAGTCTCAACTTCTGGATCTGACACTTCTGACTCTTCAATGTACTTCTATTTAAATTTTAATAAAATTTTATTTTCTCATTATTTTAAGTTTTAGTTTAAAAATAAATTTTATTAACTATTAATTATATTCTGTTATTAATTATATAATTAAAAAATCAAAAATTAATTTATAATCTCATAAACTATAAATAATAAAATCATTTTTTTATATTAAACCAAATGATCCAAATTTGGATCAATGAACAGTAGTGATCCAAATTTGGATCAGTACTGTTCACTGATCCAAATTTGGATCACCATTTGGATCATTGTTGGAGGAGAATTTGGGGTAATCTGCAAATTGGATCTTTGGATCACACTTGGACTTGACCTAAATACTTTTCCTCTTTGTGTTGGACACGTTTGCCAATACACACTTTTGATTGTTAATATCTTTCATTTCGTATTAGTATTACATATAGAAACTTCATTGTAATTACGAATCCAATAAGATCACTGTTAGGCCCTTAATCAACTGTAGAGGGGGGTGAATACAGGGCAAAGTTTCAACAGAATCAACAGTTTTATATTATCAGATAGGAACTTATTACAAACGTACTCCCTCGAAAGGATGAACAAATATCCTTGAGAGCTACTAGGTTATGCGAAAGATATAACAATGTCGCAATGCATATAGCATGAACCTAATCTGTGCTTTATATAGAGCACAACTACACAATGTATAAGGAATCATATTCTATTAACAACAAGAAAACCTAATACAATGCTTCTGAGATAAAGTCTTTCACCGCCTTGAGTTCATGTTTCCTTTTCCTTATCGAAGATCAACTGATTTGACAAATACTGATTACATCATCCCTTGACATCATCATCCGTTGATATCATTATCCGTCAATATCATCATCCGTTGATATCATCATCATCATCCGTTGATATATAAGTTCTGATGTGAACTTCTGATACTTTCTGTTTGATATCATCAATTGCTCCTAACAATCTCCCCCAACTTGTTCATTATGAATATATGGACAAGTTCCAATTGATGATGTCAGAATTATCTAAATGCAGGAATCAAGTATGCATATTCAATCTTGCTTCAGTGAATATCATACTTTACTCTTCTTTCTGAACTGTTTCTTTAACTTGAGCAACATCAGAGGTTAATTCCAGTTCTTCAGCTCAGAAAGCTCCATAAATATTCCTTCTTTGGTGAGCTTGGTTGATTTATTCTTCTTCACATTTTTCTTCAGTATCATAAGCTTGAGCTACTATATAGATTGGATCTATCAGTGTTTGAGATTTAGATTCCTTAGATACCGAGTTCTTCTTTGCAACAGCTTTGGCTTTAGGCTTTGAAATCTTAGACTCCTCTCATATCTTCTCTTTTCTTTTAAGCTTCTTGTCAACAGTTTCAATAACTTGTGATCTGAGAGATCTTTCATCTTCTGCCTGACTGATTTCCCTTATAATTACACCTCTGGTTGGTCTGTTAGAAGGATCATCTTCATAAAGTACTTGAGAAATAACAGCAATATCAACATTTGTTGTCTTCATGGAATTCTTGAAGTCTGTTGTGCAAGACATGCCTGTACTATAACAAGACTAAGTCAAATTGACAGCCCTAAGTAAGTTATATGGTAATCTATGTTTGCATTATGTATTGTATCACTTAAGTCTGTAAAAATGTAAATAGACTAGACTGGAGTATTTTTCTGTAAACAGTCTCAAGCCTAAGAATAAGCTCTGGAAGAAGATCATGAAGATCATGCCTTAGAGAAAGTATGAAGAAGCTTGGAGTTGAATAAATCTGTTTCGTGAAAAATATTTCAAGTCAAGAAGTCTACAAGTTACAGATTTTATGTTATAGAGAAGTCATTCGAGAACTCCAGAATGACTTATCGAGAAGTCAAAAAAAGCTATTAGAGAACTAAGAGATATCGACAAGTAAAATTGAAGACATAAAGAATGGAGATATCGACAAGTCATTTCTTTACTAGAGAACTCAGAGTTATCGATAAGTCAATTTATCACTAGAGAACTCAGAGTTATCGATAAGCCAAAGTGAAGACATGAAGATGAGAGATCTCGACAAGCCAAATTCTCTTATAGAGAATTCAGGGACTTTGATAAGTCAAAACAACAATATAGTGATGAGAGATCTCGATAAGCCATTATACTTATCGAGATGTCAAGTTCTCTATATATCAAACTGGAGATCTCGAGGTAAAACTCAAAGTACAAAGTGCAGAACAGTTAAATATCCAAGATTATCAATCAACAAACAATCCAATCAGTTGGATTGACAAGTCTAAAAAAAGCAGCTTGAAGAGTACAAGATCAAAGACCCAGATTAACTGGCAAAGTAAAGTCACAGGCGTGTAGAATAGCAAAGATACACTCAGCCAGAAATAGAAAGATTTGGTTATCCAAAAATAGGGTTTAGTACATGCTATTGCATACTGTGCAATAACCGATGTTTAATGTTCTATAAAGTAAACACTGGATGCTTTATTTCAAGTAACAATTTAGATAAGAAAATCTTGTATTCTCTCAATGAAGAAGCTAATCTCTTTATTAACAAAGAGCCTAGAAATTTTTTAGCAATACATTCTTAAATTTAATATAAAATTAAGTGAGTTTTGAAAGATCTGTGTTCACTATTGTTATATGTTTAATTTCAGTATTAACACATTTCACTACAAGATTTTATTTACTTTTTTCACCACCATAAACAAATCAAGAAAAGCATAAAAACACAAAAACTCATTCACCCCCCCTATGTGTGTATTTAATTACCTAACAAGAGTGGTATCAGAGCAAAATCTGAAAGTAAACAGATTCAAGATCTTGGAAGAATGAATACACAGAAAATCAGTAGCATCAAAATCCCTACTTTTGATAAAACTAACTACACTCTATGGAAGAAGAAAATGTTGTTGTTTGTCAGGATGGCCAATCCTCTATACATTCATATTCTCAAGAATGGGCCCTTCACTCCTATGGTGAGAGTTGAGGAATCTACAGATGGAGACATGGTCATTCTAGCTCATTATGCTCATAAAGATCCTTCAGAATACACTGAGCCTGAGAAAGAAAAAGTCTCCCTAAATAGTGGCTTGCAGCTGATCTTAATAGAGTCACTTGATAATTTAATGTACGATAACATTGTTAGTTGTGACACTACTAAGGAGATCTGAGAAAAGATAGAGATATTGTGTGAAGGAACAGAGAAAGTTAGGTCAAATCAAAGAAGGATACTGATTTCACAATATAAAGGTTTCATGGCTAAGCCAAAGGAAATCATTGCTGATGTGTTTGAAAGGTTTAATAAGCTGATTGATAACTTGCAGCTACATGATAAATATTATGAAGCTGAAGAAGTGAACTTGAAGTTTTTGCTCACACTCCCTGACCATTTGGAACAGAAAATTTCAGCAATCAGAGAAGGGAGAGACTTGAGCAGATTGACTCTGGAAGTTCTATATGGAATCTTAAAAACATATGAGCTGGAAATGATTCAAAGGAAATCATTAAGAGCCGGTCAATGGCATGTTGTAGATGGTTGAAGTGCTCTTATTGTTAATAAAATCCAGACCTCTAATGATGTGCCAAGATTCCATACTCCAAGTGTCTCAACTAGTGAGCAAAGAAACAATGATTCACAGGAACAAGTCATACTGGAATTGGAAGAAGATGAGTTCTACACCCTGGATGAACTTAATGAGCTAGATCAATCAATGGCCTTTCTAGCAAGAAAGTTCTCTAACATTAGAGTAAAGAAGCCAAGATTCTTCAAGGGAAAAGAACAATCATTCAACAAAGACAGCAGCTGGAAAGGAAAAGGGAAGTACACACCTGATAGCAAAAATGGCTACAAAACTGGATCTATTGACAGATCAAAGATAAGGTGCTATAATTGTGATGAGCTAGGACATTTTGATACATAATGCAGGAAACCCAAGAAAGAAAAGAAAGACAAAGCTTATCTTGAAGTGGAAGCAAAGTATGAAGCTCTTTTGAAAAAACAGCAAAGCAAAGTCTATATTGCAGAGGGAAAAAGTTGGATGATTTTGATAATGATGAAGATGAGGAAGTTGGAAATTATGCATGTATGGCCTTGGAGCAAGGAGAGTCATCTTCATCAAAAACACAGGTGCCAACTCTTACCACCATTGATTTAAATATGAATCAATATAAGAAAATTGTAGAAAATATAAGCACAAAAATGTTTCACATTCATACACGTATGGTTGCTGCTAATGAAGAGGTTAGCAGACTGACAAAGATAAATGAGAAGCTTGAAAATGAGAAACAAGAAACTGAGTTGCTAATGGTAGAGCTTGAAGTTGTGAAACAAGAGAATGCATATTTGAAGAACAAGCTCAAGTGTGCTAATGAGATTGAAGCAGTGTTAGGGGATAAGCTAGAGAAGAATGAAGTTAAGTTGTAGTACTTCAAGAATGCATCTGAGTTGGTTGGACTATGTTATGAGAAAAATAAACCATGTGCTAACATAGCTATTGGATTTGATTATGAGGCCTTGAACATCAAAAAGAAAGTTATATATGACAAAGACAAGAGCATTGCTAGTGAAGATGTCCCAGTAATACTGAGAAAATTTAAGTCACCTATGTTCAAGGCTGGAGAAATTAACTTTAGTGAAAATGAGTTGATAATTAAACGGGAGCTAGCAGAGGAAGATGCTATAAAGACAAGTGAAGAAAGCTCTCCTGTTACTGAAGTTAAAATGAAGTTCCTGAATAGCCAAGATTCCAAGACACCTATCAAGGAAACAAAAACTGAGGATGCAAGAAAGAAGAAAAAGAATAGAAATGGGAAGATTGGAATAAACAAAAACAACAATTTTGCTTATGTTGCAGATGCTCCAAGGAAGAAATGTGAAAAGTGTGGCTCTGTGAATCACCTAACTTATCTTTATAAAAAGATGGTTAGCAAGCCAGCTGAGGGAGCCCGCAAGTATAATGAAGCCAAGGAAAATGATCCATATTCATTTTGTGATAACTTTGAATGCATTCCCTGTAATCTAAAAGTAATGAAAAGTTGCGACAAGCTGAGAGTAGATCTCAAAAAAGTCAGTTTTGGATCTATAGCTGCAAGGGAGAATGCACAAACATCTATAAATACTATTCTTTCTGAGACTTCTTACTCTACTTCTGCTAAATCAGTTAATAAGAAGAAAGTACCCAACACAGTTTGGGTTGCTAAACACACTTAAACTCATTGTGTGCAGGGCAAAATGAAGAAGGTCATATGGATCATAGAAAGTGGATGATCCAGACATATGACAGGTGATAAAGCCCTGTTATCACAAATTGAGGAGAAGACTGGCCCTTTGGTGACCTTTGGAGACAATAGCAAAGGATTCACAATGGGATATGGAAAGATTGTTTTGGGAAATATTGTTATTGATGATGTAGCATTGGTAGCTGGTCTTAAAGTAAATCTTCTCAGTGTCAGCTAGTTTGCAGACAAAGGTTATAAAGTTCTATTTGACAAAGAAGAATGTATCTTCGTCAGCAAGAAAACCAATGAAGTTGCTCTAAAAGGAGCAAGGAAAGGAAGCTTGTTTGTTGCAGACTTGGATTCAACAAATGAGGATGGAATTTGTTGCTTCTACACCAAGGCATCCATAGAGCAAAGCAAGTTATGGCATAAGAAACTCTCACATCTAAACTACAAGGCAATCAACACTTTGGTCAAGAAAGAGTTGGTGAGAGACATGCCAAAATTAGAGTTTGCTCAAATTGAAGTCTGTGAAGCCTGTCAGAAAGGAAAAATGAAAAGATCAAGTTATAAGTCAAAAACTGTGAATTTCATAAGTGCACCATTGCAACTTATTCACATGGACTTGTTTGGCCAGTAAATGTCTTATTAATTTCAAGGAACAAATATGCACTTATGATGATGGATGATTTCTCAAGATATACTTGGGTAGAATTTATGCACTCTAAAGATGAAACTTCACACATCATAATTGAGCACATAAAGAAGATAGAAAAATAGGCTGAAGATCAAAACTGTATAAAGAGATTGAGAAGTGATAATGGAAAAAAATTCGGAAATGCAACATTGAGTGAATTCTGCAAAAACAAAGACATTGTTCAAGAATTCTCTGCAGCTAGAACACCTCAACAAAATGGGGTAGTTGAGAGAAAGAATGGAACATTAGTAGAAGCTGCAAGGACAATGCTACAAAATGCCAATCTGCCGCCTAGTTTTTGGGAAGAAGATGTTAATACTGCATGCTACACTCAAAACAGATATCTCATTAACAAGATTCATGGCAAATCACCTTTCTCAATCATGTCTAAAAGAAAGCCTACTGTAAAGCATCTTCATGTGTTTGGAAGCAAGTGTTACATTTCAAAAAACAACTCTGAATATGTGGGAAAATTTGACTCAAAGGTTTTTGAAGAAATTTTTCTTGGATATTCATTGGAGGGAACTACCTATAAGGTTTAAGTAACTGATCAAAAGAAAATCATGGAAAGCACAGATGTGACTTTTGATGATGACAAATGTCCAGGCTTGGAATGCCTTGATTATAATGAAGGTGAAGCCCTTACATTTGAAAATCTCAACATTAACAGTGATTCTGATGAAGAAGCTGAAGTCAATGCACAACAGATGATGAATGGAGAGTCTACTGAATAGGAAAATCATGGAAATAGAAGCTCATCTCAAACACCTGAATTTGATAGCACACACTCAGGGGGAGATAGAGAAGAAAGATCTACTAGTCATACAAATAATGAAGAAAATGATGAAGGCACCAATCAACAAACTCACACCAGAAAATGGGATAGGAGTCACAATCCAAATGCAATAATTAGTGATCCAAATGTTGGTGTAAGGACTAGGAGTGCAACTGCTAATGAGTGCCTACATGTATGCTTTCTGTCTCAAGTAGAGCCTAAGAAAACAGATTAAGCTCTAATGGATCCTGATTGGATATCTGTCATGCAAGAAGAACTTAATCAGTTTGAAAGAAACAAAATTTGGGAGTTAGTTCCTGCACCAAAGAATAGAAGTGTAATTGGAACAAAATGGGTGTTTAGGAATAAGATGGATGAAAATGGTATAGTTACCAGAAAGAAGGCAAGGTTGGTTGCAAAAGGTTACTCATGGGAAGAAGGAATTGATTATGATGAAACTTTTGCTCCAGTTGCAAGACTTGAAGCAATAAGAATTTTTTTAGCATTTGCTGCACATTCAAATTTCAAAGTGTATCAAATGGATGTCAAGAGTGCCTTCCTAAATGGTGAGTTAGAAGAAGAAGTTTATGTGCAACAACCACCTGGTTTTGAAGATCCAAAATTTCTAGATTTTTTGTACAAGTTACTCAAGGCTCTATATGGACTAAAGCAGGTACCTAGAGATTGGTCTGATACATTGTCAGAATTCCTACTTAAACATGGTTTTATTAGAGGTACCATAGACAAGAGTCTCTTCTACAAGAAGTATGGTGATGATATGATCCTAGTTCAGATCTATAAGGATGATATTATCTTTGGTTTTACAAATGAAAAGATTTGCCAAAGATTCACTAAGCTTATGCAGAATGAATATAAAATGAGCATGATGGGGGAATTAAGTTACTTTCTTGGACTTCAAGTCAGTCAAAGAAATGATGGGATCTTCATCAGTCAAACTAAGTATGTTAAAGATTTATTGAAGAAGTTTGGCATGGTTGATTGTTCACCTGCTTCTACACCTATGTCTATAACAACAAAGTTGGATGAAGATAGAAAGAGCAAAAGTGTGGATATTTCAAGCTGTAGAGGAATGATTGGATCATTGCTTTACTTAACTGCAAGTAAGACCAGACATCATGTTTGCAACATGTATATGTGCAAGATTTCAAGCCAATCCAAAAGAATCACATTTGATGGATGTTAAGAGAATTTTCAGGTATTTGAAGGGGAATCCAAACTTGGGATTATGGTATCCTAAGGGAACTGGTTTTGAAGCTGTTGGATACACATATGCAGATTTTTCTGGATGCAAGGTTGACAGAAAAAGTACTAATGGAAGTTGTCAGTTTTTTGGACAAAGACTTGTATCCTGGCATAGCAAGAAACAATAATCTGTGTCAACTTCCACAGCTGAAGCAAAATACATAGCCGCTGGAAGTTGTTGTTCTCAAGTGCTTTGGATTAGAAATCAGCTAATGGACTATGGCCTAGTGTTACGCAAAATTCTAATTATGTAGGGCAATACTAGTTCTATATCTATTGTGGCTAATCCAGTTTATCATTCTAGGAAAAAGCACATTGATGTAATGTACAATTTTATTAGAAAATATGCTGCAAATGGTACCATTGAGCTGATTTTTGTTCCAACAGAAAAATAATTAGCTAACATTTGTACTAAACCTTTGGATGAAGCAACTTTCACTAGACTTGTAGGTGAAATTGGAATGTTAAATTCTTCATCCTAAGGCAAGAACTCAGCTAATGTGTTGCAGCAGATTTATTTCTAGTAAATCAAAATTAATTTGATTTTATTAGAAATTAACTGAAATATGAATTATAAATATTTCAGAAATCTCTGCATTTTTATTTTTCAAAAATAAAAACTCAGCTTGGAATTTTTTCATTTTAATAAAACTATCAAAATGTTAATTTACATCTTTAATATGTAAAATAAACACAAGACATAATCAAAATAATCAAGAGCATATAGAGAACAGAGTTCTCGATAAGTCTAATTGACTTATCGACAAGTCATTTTAAGACTTCTCGAGTAAGTTCTCGATAAGTCAATTTTCTGACTTCTCGAGGGACTTCTCGATAAGCTTTATTATGACTTATCGATAAGTCATTGTAGAGTTCTCTATAAGTGTTAATTCACAGAGTTCTCTACAAGTACATTTAGACTTTTAAATAACTCAGAACTGAAATAATTTAAAATTCAATAAATTATTTTGGTAAATTGCTCTTGATAAATCCATTCTAAATTTATTTGGATTTATTCAAATAAAAAATTGAATTAATTCAGTCCATTTTAGGACAAAATGAGTATTTATTTGACATATCGATAAGTTAATTTTAGTTCCCCAAAAGAGTTAATTAAAATGACTTCTCGATATGTAATTCCTTTTCAAAATGACTTCTCGATAAGTATACTCCAAACGTCTATTTTGAGTCTTCGATAAGTCATTTGCTTTTACTATAAATAATCATACATCTCGATACATATACTTACGCCTTCGAAAACTCTAAGTGACCTAGCTTTTTCAATTCAAAACCGATTTCTCTCTCATTTTAAACTCTTTCTCATAAATTTCTCTTACCCATTCACTCTTACTCAACAACAATGGCACTCAATATTGTTAGAGCTACAATCCCAGAAAAAGGAACCAATTATCTTGTCTTTGCTGATGCTAACCAAGCCCCTGATAGTTTCAAGGGGTTTGTGAAATTCTTGTCTGAATCATATCTTGCAGGTGCTTTAACTGCTAACCCACCTGTACTTGGATGTTCTGCATAAGTTTTGGACAACAGCTGTGATGAGAACTGTTATGAATGACAACTCTGTATCTTTGGTGATAACTTGCACAATTGGAGGCCAATAGATAGAGTTCAATGAGCAAGATGTGAATGCAGCTTTGGGTCTTCCAGCTGCAAATCTAGTGGAGATGCCAACAAAAGACGATCTAGATGAGTTCATTGATTTCATCAATTATGGTGGAAGAATCAACCTAGCAAGCTTGAACAGAACAAACTTAAGGAAGGAATGGTCCTTTGTGTTTGATATTATAGTTAGGCCATTCACATGTAGGAAGACAGGGTTTGACAACATCTCAAGTGTGGTACAGAAGTTGGTGTTTTCAATAGCCCACAACAGACATTTGAATGTTGGTCTATTGATCCTGGAAGAACTTGCCACCGGCTAACAATGCCCCAGTCTGCTAGAGGTAAGGAAATTTTCTTTCCTAGATTTATTATGTCTACTTTAAATCATAAAGTAACAGACATATATTTGTTGAATGGTATAGATAGCACTAAAATAGGCAGTTGTAAGCAAGTGTCCAAAATAATATTGGGTTCACTTACTACAAGGAACAAGGTAAATTGTAAGTATGAAAATCACTCCATTCATGATGGAGAGGTTTAAGACTTACCCTTACCCAATTCCTGACATGAGATCAAATGTACAATCTAGTACATCAATGGTCCCTGAACCTGTAAAAGTTCAAATATAGGAAAATCAACAGGGGCCTTTCCAAGCTGAGACCACTTCTTCAAAATAAATAGCAGCTAGGAAACCAACCACTTCATCCTTTCAAAAGGATGAAGTGAGTAAAAAGAAGAGAAAGGAGATAATCCTTACTATAATGAATGAGAGTGGTGAGGAACAAACACCAACTGAGTCACCTTTGGTCAGAAAAACAAAGAAGGCTAAGAAAACTGAGTTGACCACTCAAGCCACATCTGTATCCTCCCAAAAGGATGCAGTTGTACAAATGGGGCCAAAACAGATAGAGACATCCTCTCAACAGGGTGTTTCTATTGAAAAGAGCATTCCCCCAAATGCACCATATAAAGAGTCTACACAACCATCACTTGATCAAATACAAGTGTATGGAAGGAGAAACAAGGATGGCACACACAAGGAGAGCACATATCTTGAAGCTTCCTCATCCATTCAGGGGGAGCTGCCAACACTCAGTCCTAAACTTCAAACTCATATATCTAAATATTGCTTCTTCCTATACTGAAATACTTGAATCAAATCCTCAAGTGTTGCCCCTTTCAAGTGACTTGGTTCAAGAAACCTTGCTCACCACCCAGACACCAAATTCAGATGGTGAGAGGCTACTAGCTGGGGTAGACCTTGATGACACAATCATAAATATCATGGATTCATCAGTTTTTGCTGAAGACCCCATGGTGGTTGAAATGCACCTTCATGTACAAATCAGTCTTCACAGACTGTAAGGTTTGAGGGTAGTAATCCTGAGGGGGAGCTATCTAAATTCTCTCCAATTCAATTGGAGGTTCATGTTCCCGGAAAAACTCCCCTCAAAACCCTAGCATAATTTGTATTAGCAATTGATGCTAGGAGTACAATTGCCAATAATCCTGTCATAGAGGAGGCAAGTATAGCACATTTAAATGACAGTGTGGTGCAAGACACATGAGGGTTTGAGGTTGTTGCAAATGACAGTTGCACAGTCAAATCCCCTCCAATTCTAATGGAGGTTCCCACAACTGCCGAGGAACAACACCATGTCATAACCACAGTGCCGACTGTGAGTCAAACTGTGACTCCTGTCATAGGTGGTTCTGAAACCTTGTCACCTTCTCACCCAACAAACCAACTATCAACCTATCAGCCTCAACAACCACACCTAATATTCCAATGGCTCCAAGAAACTGAAGATCAACCTTCAACAATTAAAGATCTTTTAGTTGACCAGATTGGAGGCCTTGCACAAATCTCATAACAGCTGCTCACATCCAATATGACAAATCAGGACTACCAAGCTATCATGCTCACCTATTAGACCATTGTTGAAGAAAATCAAGCTAAAATTGTTGATGATTGCTGAGAAGGGATGGATTATATTCTGTGAGTCACCTAAGGAGGTTCCGATGAGTATCGTTCGTGAGTTCTATTCGAATGCCAAGGCCGACAAGAATGGGTTTTCTGTTATTCGTGGGCTTACTATTGATTATCAGCCTGAGGCGGTTCACCGGGTAATTGGACAGCGACAAAGGAAACCACAGGAGGAGAATTGGAATGAAAAGGCCCCTGAGAATTTTGATATGGACTTGATTATTGCTACTCTCTGTCGGCCGGGCACAATGTGGAAGTTCAAAAGGGGAACCAACGAGTATCGTAATTTCCCTGCCGTCGCAATGAACAGGTATGCTCGTGCTTGGAATGTATTTATGTGTGCTAATATTCTTCCTTCTGTACATGCACATGAGGTTACAGTGGAGAGGCGAGGTTGTTATGGGGAATTCTGAATGAGAAATATTATGTGGACCTTGGTGAGTACATCTACCAAGGGATTTTGAAGTTTTTGAGGGGGAAATCACAGTACTCTATCCCGTATGCCTCTATTGTCACGAAGCTTTGCAAGGCATGTGAAGTCCAGTGGTTGTCTTATAAGCAGCTGCAGATGTCGGCCGCTCCTATTGATTCATCGAAGTTGAATATGATGTAAGAGTGGACGGGTGGAGAGACCAAGTCGCATGGTTTGGGATATCACCTTCCAGGAGGAGTTCCAGCAGCTGGTGCTACCATGGCTAGTCCCAGTCAAGCTCGGGGAGAGGTAGGCCCTTCGAGAGCCCAGGGAGGAGATGGTTCGGGATTGGATGATGTCCAGTATAGGAGGCTTTCCAGGAGGATTGATGCGATGTATGAGTCATAGAGTTGGTTTGTGCAGGAGCTCACCCAAGCACTTGGGACTGCATTTAGAGGCCTGGGAGCTGACATCCAGTGGCCCGTTTATGGTGATAATTCTGCTTATCCACCTCCTGACACTCCACCCTCTGAGGGTGATGATGATGATGATTCTTCTGAGTAGGTATACCCTGTGTTCCTTTCTATTACCTTCACTGGGGACAGTGACGATTTTAAGATTTTTTGGTAGTTAAGAAACATATTTGTGTGTGTATCATGTAGTTGCATTTTCATATTAGTTTAGTTCATATAGTTGCATATTTTTGTCATATAGTTTTTATTTATTTATTTTATAGCTTTATTTATCATGTCATATAGCTCATGCATATACCATGATCCCTTTGTGTTGCTTTACTGATTAATCTGTGATATTGATGCGAGTGTAGTGATAGCGTTAGAGTGATGTTGAATCTTGTTAGGTTGACATGTATGCTAGAAACACTTGTAATTTCACTAAGTCTTAGAGTATACTTAAGGACTAGATTGTTGTCATGGTTTGATGGTTTTTGAGGTTAATCTATTGCTTATGCTTAGAATGCATGATAGGCTCTTAATGATAAAATACATGAAAAGATAAAAATTGGAATTCATTGCTAGTTGTGGCTAGGCGTCAAATGGCTAGTAGTCGGCTCGTATTATATACGAGTAGTCTAGGGTTGAGAAAGATGGAGCGAAACGCACTTGCTCAGAAATTGAAAAAAAATAGAAAAAAAGAGAGAAAAAGAAGAAAAAAAATATGGTTTAATGCATAATTGATCACGAGTGAGCTCTTTGGTATTCAAGTTATTAAGTTCTTAGGGGACTTTGTACCTGGTGACCTAAGGCTTTTATAGTCTGGGATCCGCTAACCTAACGCTCGCTAAATGGATACCATTGCATAAGTCTTTTGTGGACCTCACTCATTGCATGATCAAATAAGCATTTGTTTATGTGTTGAACAAAAGCATGATTCCGTAATAAACTCCAATAATCTTGAAGTGGTATAAGTCATTTTGTGTCTAGAATATATTCTTCGTATAAGCTTGTGATTACCTTGAGGATAATTAAGTTATGGTGATTAATCTAGTTTTAAATCATATCTATTAAGCATTCGCACACACCACGTTTCTAGTTGTATGTTAGCTTGCAAGATTTAATTGATCTTTAGTCGCCTAATTGCATTTGTTGATATGTCATGTGTTGGTTGGTTTAGTCATCGCGATGGAGATCGCTGCATTTATATATTTGCATTCATGCATGTTTTATTCTGAGTTTGAGTCTGTGACGCTTGAGGACAAGCATCGATTCAAGTTTGGGGGTGTGATAAGTGGCATTTTATACCACTTAAAGCGTCTCATAACGGCTTGAATTGGTGTCTTGAACTTGAGTATTTTGTGTATTTGACGCATTTTCGAGTGTTTTTGCATTTCAGGGTATAACTTGCTTAGATAGGGTGTTTTCATCAAGATAAGCTTAAGGAAGTGCTTGGAGTCAGTCCCGGGTTGATGTGCGAAAAATTCAGCAAAAATAGAAGCAAAATAATATTTTTTTCAGAATTGTTACAGGCACCCTCCTGATGAGAGCAGGCGACCGCCTGGTAGCAAGCGCCCGCCTGGAAGGAGGAGGCGGCCGCCTGGCTGCGTAATTTCAGAATCTAATTTTTAGAATTCGAGTTCTATTGGGCTTCTGTTAGCGCTGGTTCTTTTGGGTTATTATATAAACCTTTTGGGAAGACGTTTTATGAAGAGAAGATAATCGAGAGCGAAGGCAAGAAGATTGAGAAAACCATTTTAGCACGCAACAATGAAGAAAAGGAAGCATACGTTTATCTTGTGATTCTTTTAATTCGTTGTAATATTGGATGCTAGTTTTCTTTATACTTTGAACCTTAATACTCTTGTGACGTACTTCATTATTTATTAAGTATTTTTATTAGTTATATTGTTGTGTTATTATCATGTTTTCTATTGAACCCATGGTGACGATGAGTTCTATTATGAGCTAATTGTGATCATGAGATCATAGCAGATTTACTATGAATTTCTTTAGTTAACTGTTTAATACCTTGGTATATGGTGATTGTATGATATCTAGCATATGTTGTGCTTATTCATCTTATGTGCATCGCGAATATGTAAGATAGCCTATTAATCTCTTGTGAAGCGACAGTTAATCTTGAGATTTAGAACTTGCCATGCTAGCATAGGTTCATGTATTGTATGCATGATTAGTGGGTAACTCTAACCGTTTTACTTGCCCTGTATAATCATAATGAATAACTTGCGCTTAAATCGTTATATTGTCAAATTCTGTAGATATATAGGGTCTCAACATAATTGATGCCTATTCAACTTCTATCTTAATTGTGGATGCTTGGTAGAATGGTATTCGTGCAACGAAAGTTGGCGTTTATCAGTTTCGTGTTGTTCGATTAATATCATCACCATCATATGCTAAGGGTAATAACAATGACTATTGAATGAAGTAGTAATGAAGTTATGATCTCATGTGTGTTTAATATTGTTAATTTAAGTATTTAATTCTCGTAGTTATTATTAGTTAAACCTTAATTGTTATTGTCTTGACATTGAAGAAAAATCATACATTGGTGAGTAAGTGTTAATTATATATAATTAATCAGAGTCTCTGTGGGAACGAACTAGAAATCATTATATATTACTTGCGAACGCGTATACTTGCGTGATTTAATTAGCGCATGCTTTGTGCCTAACAGTTGGCACCTCTGTCACAGTTCCTGATGCTGAGAATCAAGAAACTACCCGTTTTGTTTCTTTCTAACCCAATCATTTCTTCTTCCAAACATCAAACACACTCAGCTTCTAAATTAGCCTCCTCTGCTGTCTCTCAAAAGACATCAGTTGTAACAAAGAAAAGGCTAGTTAAGAAGAAATCTGTCACTTCTGGACAGAAAGCTCAACAAGCCTCACTGAGTGAGAGTGAGAAGAAAGAAGAATGCTTTCTAGTCAGGAAAAGAAGACTGATCATGCAAGATGATTCTGACTCCGATGATCAGATTCGAATAAGGTCGTTGTCGAAAACCAAGAAATCCAGTGTTACACATCCCGATGACTCTGTTGACAATACTGGAACTAAAGAGCCAACTACTGATGCTAGTGCTCTACTCGACAAGCTTCCAGTGATCACATCACCTACTGTGCTCAAGCCAACTGAAAAGAGCAAGTTGAAAAGAAAAAGTGAAAAAGTAGTTGGTTACATCAGAAAGAAGAAAAAGACTCAGTCTTCTGCCAAGGATGTCAGTACATAAGAACCTAAATCTCAAAGGGATTTAGCAACTGCAACATATTCAGTCACACAAGAACCATCTTCTCAAAGGGAAGATACAAACAAATAGGCAGAACAAATCATTATTGATATTGCTCAGAGTGATCTTCTTGCTGACTATGTTCAACTACTACAGGAAAAGAAAGCTCATCAGGAGGTACTGTCAAAGGTGGATGAAATCATTAATGATCCTATTTTTCAGAAGAGCACACAAGAACCTTCACCAAGCTTTGCTGAAGCAGCTCACATTTCTCAGACTCCACAAGAACCATCAGTTCAAAGTACTGATGCTGGTCTCCCACCTACTCTTGATAGGTCAAATCCTGATGTTACATCAACTCCTATTGGGTTTCATCTTTCAACTGAGCTAGTTGCTATTGATGATCCTCTACTGATTGATAGTTTACAAAAGTATCCTGATGTGCTGTTTGTTCCTCCACTATCATCACTTCCTCTTGAGGACTCACCTTCAGGTATTGCTAACTTTCTCATATGTTCTCATATTTGTATGATTATAAATAGTCTCTTCTTTGAGGTTACCTCTATTTATATGACAAGCATACTACTCTTCTCAACCATCTCTTATTTCTTTGCTAAATGTGTGATTGAGCCTTTCTGTGAGACTGTGTGAAAATATCATGTGAGAATATTAAATTTTTGAGTGGCAGTCTCCTGTACTGGAAAAAGGAGAGGTAGCTTTGAGACAAGAATTTTATAAGTTCTTTTTACTTATCAAGTTTCTTCTGTGAGAACAATATTACTCTTAAAAGTAATATATTGTATGAGAAGTGATGAGATCAATTGAAAAGAAAAGAGAGATTTAGGTGTTACCATGTTTCTATTTCAGGATCTCATCAGCCACATGAACTTAGTGCTAAGGATTTCTGTAAAGGCAAGGCAATTCTGCCTCATTCTGCAAATTCTTCTGAGGGTCTGTCTGATTCTGATGATGACAGTGATAAGGATGATTCTGACACAGCTCAGCTGAAGACTGCAATTGATGCATCTAAGAAGTCCAATGTTGGTTCTTCTTCACACTTTAATGAAAATCCTTCTTATTACAATGTTGATACTGAGCATTTTTGACAGACAGAATGGGACTATAAATGGACACTTGCAAATACTTCTATCTCATCTGCTTTTGGCCTGCAATATATTCATCGCGCCTATGATGAAATTCAAGCTCCTGATCCGAAGTTACATCTTAAGGCCTCTACTATTTTTCTTAAAGGAATTCACTCTGACTTTGATGATATGAAGAAGTCCCATGCTGCTGTCAAAGAAAAAAATTCATGGATTTATGTTTCACACACCTACCTCAGCTGAAATCACGAGTGTGAAAACTACTATTAAAGGTGTTGTTCAATCTCAACACAACATGGATTCTAGACTTTCCTCCTTGAAAGATAAGGTCTCTTCTATAGCTGACAAACTGGATGCTCTGTTTTCTCTTCTTTCAAATACTGATCCCAAAAAGGGGGAGAAGATAGTTGCTACAAAATGTACACCATATCCTATTCAGATAAAGGATAAAGATATTGATAATGATGGTGATAAGAATCCAGTTACAAATGTCCAAATTGCTTCTACTACTCAACATTCCAAGAATACTGGTTCTTCAGGACAAGGGAAGTCTACCGGTGCTCATAAAGCTAAGCACAAGACTACTACTGATGCTCTTGAGGATGATGAGGTTACAATCTCTAATTTAGCATATGCTAAAGGTTTGTTCTTTCCTTACAGACATAAGGAAATGGGTGAAGAGATTATCTTGTACTACAAAGACAAGAGCTTTGAGCAAGGAGAGCTCTTGGGTCTATAACTGAAGAATTTCCCGATCTAACAGCTGAAGAAGCAGTTATGCAGCAAAAAGAGTTAATGCCTCAAATTGAAGCTGAAGCTAACACTTCTTAAGGAAAAAGAGGTGGAAGATCTATAAGAGTTAGAGGAAGAGGAGGAAGAGGAAGGACTTCTAAACCAAGTCAAGTGACTACATTTAATTCTGCATTTCTGAATGTTCTATCCAGAGAAGGTTATGTTCCTGTACAAGGACATGAAGGAGCTGAAGAAGTTCAGAAGCCGGAAGAATTGATTGTTTAAAGGAAGAAAAGATAAGCCACTGACATTGATCAAGCTGATACATCAAGTCAGAATGTAACTTCTGAAGCAGACACAAATCCTGAGGTAAAAGCAGGTCTTGATGCTGTGAACCTGATAACTGATTTTGACTCTGATGAAAAAGTGATCAAAGCATTAAATGAGTCAGCTCTTGCTACAGTAGTCACTCCTCATATTTCAGAGGTTGATGAAAAAGAAAGAGTTGACAGAAGGAAAGCTGATCAAGCATGCAAAGATTATGTGCAGGGAGTTTTAAAATCAAAGAAAGAGCTATGGCATAAAGCAAGAGGAAAGATTCATGATTTGTCTACAAGTTATGCTCCTCTCAGCAAGAAGGATAAAAGATGAAAAGACATTCATACATTTGATTATCCTAAAGGGTTCAAGCATGTTGAATTTGTGTCAGTAGGGTTAACAGCTTCTATTTTAGAACATGAAGATGTTGATAAGTCCATCAAGAAACCTTCTTGGGTGGAATACAATAAAAAATTGAAGCTTGTCAAATCTCGAACCAGAGGAGGCATTGGTCATTCTGAAATGGAGACTCTAAGATATGATCTGCTGGATACAAATACTCTGACTGAAAATCTTGGTGAAAGAGTTTCTCCTTCACATCTTGAGAAAGTTCAAGCTGTGAAGATTGTTTATAGGAAGATAAATGATAATGATTTTATAGAAGAGATTCTGTACTTCTTGAGGGATAGTAAATTAAAGAGATTTACATTGCAACAACTCTTAATGAAGACTATGACAGAATTGAAATATATTCACTATCTTCTTAGAATTGAGAACAGTATCACTGGAAACTGGTCTTCTATGATACTTGAAGTCATCAGAAGAAGAGTCATGACAAAAGATGATAAATATAATGGTAATTATGTTCCTATGTACATAATTTATACTGGTCAAGAAATGAAGATGGAAAGGGGAGCTGCAGTTCTAAAAGTTTTTCTCAACAGTCCTCAGTTATCTTTCAGTCCTGATCATGAAAATGTCAGTTTAAGCTTTATGTTGATTGGTGATCTGGAGATAAACAAAAGCTCAATTTCTAAATTAAGATCAGCCATTTATCAGCTTAGAGAAGACACTGAAGAGAAGAGAGAGTTGAAGAAAAAGCTTGTTAAAGTTCTACAAGACAAGGAGGAAGAAAGGTTTAAAAACTTTCTGGAAACAACTGTCAGTTATTTGAAGATACTGAAGTAAGCTTTACTCCTTGCACATTTTGCAGCTGGTTTTGGAATCATTGAGAATGGAATTTGTGCTTCATTATATTAAGTATAAATTGGGGGAGATTGTTACGTACTGATTATCAATGATCAGAAGAAGCTCAGGATCTGGCTGTTCAGGTGTCATCAGTATTTGATGTGTCGTCCGGATTTAACACATCATCAGCATGTGGATGTCATCAGTATCTGAAGAAAAGTCAGCTTAGAAGATTTGTTCTGTTCCTTATATTGTGGAATAAATATCTCTTGCATCTGAGTGATAGGATTTTATCTATTCAGTTAAAGATATGTATCAGTTTCAGTTAATTTTTGATAATGCATATCCTAGACTGTTTAGTTGTAGCTGTGTATTATATAAACACAGTTTAGGTCATCACATAGTGAATTAACTTGAGCATCATATGACCTAGAAGCTCTCAAGAACATCAGTATTTCTTGAGAGAGTTTTGTAAAAGTTTTTGAATTCATTTCATTGATCCGGGCATCATATAACCATGATTGACTGTTATATTTCATCGATTATTTTGAATTTATTCAAAATAAATGGTTGCGCAGTATTATTAATTAATCAGTGAGTTAGTGGAATAACTTTTAATTGCTTAAATGGGTTAGATACTGATGTAAGTATCTAGTAATACTTGAGTACTTACATTGGGAATAGGAATCTGAAGAGAGAGATTACTTTTTGTTTGCCTAGATACACGTAATCGTGTATTCATATTATGGTTAATTATTACATGGTTAATCAAAGTATCCCTTTAGTTTCTAACTTCTCTGCTATAAATTCATACCCTCCACTCTCAAAGCTTCTCACTGACTTTTCACTTCAATCACTCAAGATTCAAATCTTCTTGATCACAACTCCTCATCTTCTCAGATGTTCATGGCTCAACGTCTATTTTGCACTCGTACTATTGCTGGAACTTATTATCTAGCTTTCAAGCTCGATAAGGGTCGTGTCTATCATGACCCCTGGGGACGTAGAGTTAATATTGACAATCAATTCTTTAGTCCTTATGACATTCCATTATCAGTTTATGAAGAGTTGTCAAGTGATCAACGGTTGGATCTCGAGTTATTTCAGTTATAAATTACTCTTGAGGACGAACGTTTAGCCAAAGAGGCTGAGCAACAGAGACTTGAAGCTCTTAAGTTGCAAGAGAACATCATTTCTCTTGCAAAGACTATCTCGGGGATTTATCATCGCTGAAACATGAAGAAGCAAGAAGCTCTGAAGAAGTTGAAGATGGGATAGTTTCTAGGAATAGTTTCTAGCTTGTGTTAGGACTATTTCATGATTCTGCTTTGTATTCATCTTCTTCATAATCAATGAAAATCTTTAAGCTTCTTTGCTATCATATTTGTCTAATTGTTTACTTTCTTGTTCGTGTGCTTGAATGTTTTTAACTGTTCATATCCAAATCAGTACTGCATGCTTAATTTCAGATGTTTTAATGGTGCACGTGAAGAAACTAATCTCTGTTTAAGTTCATGTGATCACTTCAGTACAGATTAAGCACACCACAGGAAGTAACTACTATTGAAGAAGAAATTTTTGAAAGATTTAATTCTTAGTCAATGAGGATTATTATCTTTGAGTGTACTTGACTATCTAAAATGTCTATTCCATACATACTTTTGAGACTTTCTTTTTCTATTCAAGAAAGTACTTCACACTTGTTTAAAAATAACACATCTTACATCTTAAATTTCTTCTCACAAGTGAAACACTTGAATCTTTTTCTCAAATGTTGCAAAATCAAGTGACATAACTCTTGAATTGTGATCACCACTCAGAAATAACATTTAGTTGGTTAGAGACTACATGCTGAGGTAGATCTTAATGATACTAACAGAGACATAGAGGTTTCATCAGTTTTTACTGAAGACTCTGTGATAGCTTTCAATAAACACATTCAAGTGGTAGTTCTTTGCAAGAAGAACAAAGGTTTGAGATCATGGTACATGACAGTAACCTGATCAAATGCTCTCCAATTCAAATGGAGGTTCTCATTATTGATGAACAACTGTCATAACCACAGTATTAACTGTGAGCTTAATTGTGGATTCACAAGGTATAAATACTTTATCACTTTATCAACATTTATTCTAAATATCGATTCAGTATTTTCAGCATTTATTGTTTCATAATATAAATCATGTTGGTATAATTACTTCTAGACCTTATTTAAGGAATACCTCTAGTTGTATGACCATATATCACCCTTCTTTAGCCACCTCTTATTTCTGTAGGACAATCTTTCTGAGCTTTTTCTGTGAGATGTGTGAAAAGATTGAGAGAAAAACAGAATTTAAGAGATGGAAGGATCCTTCCTGGAAAAAGAAGAGGTAGATGAGAGATATGATTTAGTAATTCTTGTGAGGAAGCTCTGATTATTAAAAGTCATGAGATATGTGGTGTGAGAAGTAGTGAGACTACTTTAAAAGAATAGAGAGATTAAGTTTTCTTTGCTATATGTTTGCAGGTGCTCAGAGTACTAACAAAACAGATGTTGAACAACAGTCTATTAAACCTCAAGAAAACTCTGATGTACGAAGGGCTATTAATCTCCCTGCAAGTCTAAGTACTGATACTTTCTTGCAGTCCATATATTTTACTATTCCACCACATGAGACAATCCTTATTTTTGTTGAAAAATAGTCCATTTAGTCTACTTTACCATCACTTGAGAAAATCCATGTTGTTGCTGAAGATGTAGTAGAACAACAGTCCATTCATACAGTTTCATTCATTTCACAACATTCTACAGGAACTGAAGTTGAAGTTAATCTCGAAGCTCCAATTCCTTTATCTACAATACTTGAAGATGTGGAGTTAACTGCTGAAGGTGTGGAAGCTTCTAAAGCTACTGGATCATCTACTGCACAAATTTCTGAATCTATTCTACATGCTGAAGCTGGTGATGAAGTTCAACAATTAGTGCAAAATCCAGTTGCTATTGAAGAATCTAATGATGGCGAAGAATCTAAAATCTCTAATACTATTATAGATCATAAGGATGATCTTTTCTTCCCTGAAGATATGCCTATGCATGTGAGACAATAGAAAATGAAAGAGTTAGATGCTAAGAAGAAGCAAGATTATTTTGATAATCTCTGGAATGCTCGTTGGAAAGATGATACATATCCTATTTCCAGCACACAAGCTGTTGCACATATGGAAACAGCAGAACAAAAGTTCAAGAATCCTGATGTGCTGAATCATCTGAAAGCATCAACTTTAGTTGTCAGTGTTAGTCCCTAATAATACAATAAGAATTACAGAAGGGGGTTGAATGTAATTCTGGAAACTTTTTATGAATTAAAACTGTTCTACTTGATAAAATAAGAAAGCAATAAAAACAAAAGCTTTTAAAACTTTCTGGTGGATTTGAAAGTATCTACCATATATATATATATATATATATATATATATCAAATAGAACTCTGTGAAGCTAAAATAGCTCACAGCTGCTTTACAAGTTGAACAATCAAAGTACAGAGAGATTCTTAACAAATACAGCTTTATCTATATCTCTTTGAAAATATGTTTGCTTAGTTAATTATTCTACCAACTACACTTGGTTTATATATCACCAAGTTTAATGTGAATAAGACAAGATAATAAAACAAAAACATATCTAGTCTAACTTCATGCTGCTTCACTACTCTATTCCAGCATATTTGAATATCTTCACAATTACATGGAAATGGTAATGCTTCTTGTTCTTGAATTCCTGCTAAACAGGCTACCACATTCCTTTTGCAAACACCTGACGCATGTGACTGCGTTGTCACTGTCAACTGATGTTTGAATATGATCATCCATCGGGTAGCTTTGTAAATCATCCATCGGATAGCTTTATTGATCATCTATCGGGTAGCTATGTTGATCATCCGTCGGGTAGCTATTTGTCACTTGACTCCATTTCATTTATACATAATTACAAGACATTACTTATGTATAATTAATCCATCTATTCTGCATATCCACTAGTAGTCAACATGACTTATAAACTCCTACACAATCTACACAATATGTTTGCAGAAATGTGCTACAATCTTATTTGACACATAAGCTACTCACTCGATGGATGTCAAATAGTCATCCGTCGGGACTATAGAGTTCATCCGTAGAGATTATACTTGAATATCTGTCGAGTGTTACAAATTTCATCAACTTGAATCTACTACGGTGTTTTGTTAATCTAATCATCAAGTTCATAACATATTCCCAACAATCTCCCCCAATTTATGCCTACTAGAATTGTAGCCATAAATTAAGAGAAACTTGATGATAACAAAACACCCTAAAAATACAGATTGAAAAGTAGTAGATAAAACTCATAAGTGCTACAATATTTACTGAAAATTGAACAAGACAAAGTGTACAAAGATTTGCTCACAATTATTATTAAGGTGCTCCTCTAGTCTGAGCAGATAAATCTATTTCCTTGATTGTCTGGATTTCTTCCCAAGCTTCCTGATGTTCTCTTCTATCTGATTTTGGAGTTGTCTGTGGAATTCAAGTTCATCAGCTTCTGAGAGATCTAGTATTCCTAACATTTCCAATAGAGTTTCATTGCTAGAAATACTCAGCCGGTCCTCTAATATGAAGAATCTTCTAACTCCTTTATCATCCAGGAATTCCATCAGCCAATAGGGCCTTAGATGCACTCTACTCCCTGTGTAAGGAATAGTTAAAGTTTTTGGGAGTGCATCTTTAGCTCTAATACTCCTTAATTCTTCAATCTTCTTTAGAACTAGTCTTCCAGCAGTTACATTGAATCCAAAGTTTTTCTTGAAGGATGAATAGACTTTTATCAGTACATATTGCCTTTCTTGAAAAATCCTGTGAAGTGGCCATGTGATCTTTTTTTCTCCCTTATATTTGAATACCAGCCTTTCAGGTAGATTTCTGTAAGCATCAATACTTCTTTCTTCTTCCAGTTCATCCACATAGAGGTTTAGGTCAGAGAATTCCTTGATATCACAGATATACAAGAGATCTCCCTTGTTGACTTTTGGTTGAACTTCGGCTAGTGTCTTGGATCTGAGAGTTGAAGGCTTCACTTTCTTGATTGCTCTAAGCTTTGTTTTCTTTGGCTTATTGAATATAGGAATATTTAACTCCGGAATTGGTAGACTATCCTAGTCTATTGGCTCATCCTTTGGAATGATAGGTTAACCATGAAAGTTCTTGAATGGATCTACCTTGAATTCCTCATATACCACAGAGGGCATGGATGTTTGAGATGTAGTAGTAGATTGTCTGGGAATGTAGTCATCTAATTTCTCATCACTGAAGTCCAATTTTCTTTTAGCTTGAAGCTTGTATTTGAATTTTCTTTTCTGTTGAGGTGCATCTTACATTTTCTGATCTTTAGATTAAGCACTTTCAGATGGTTGTTCAGAAATTTCTTTTGTGGTCTTCACAGCTTGCAGCTTGGCCAAGATAGTAGCTTGCTCCTTCTTTTGTTTGAGCTTTTTAGCATCTAGAGAAGCTTGCTTCTTTTCTTGCTTTAATCTTCCTTTATCTTCCCTTTTTGCTTCTACAAACTGAGGGTGTCTAGCCACCACACAGATTTCTTTACCATTTCTGAAAACTTTGGCAATTCTTTTTTTCAATGCTGAATCAACTAGATCTTTGTAAAATGCTATTGACCTGGCCAACAGCTTCTTCTCATCTGGCCTAGGTGTCTCATACACTGTATCCAAAGGATTCTTGTCTGAAAACTTTGAGTAGTTCACTTTTGGCTTCATTATCAGATTTGCCTTTGGAAATTTGATGCCGAATGTTTGGCCTTTTTCTAGATAATTCATGCTTATTTCATTCACAGAAATTTTCTTGACTTGGGAGTGATGAATGACTGTTTTATCTGGCTTCTGTGTCGGACCAATTTTTTTTTTGAATATTTTCATCAATTTTCTTCCAGTTTATTGGACTCAATTGCTTCTTCTCAGCTGCTTTCAAATTGGCTTCTGCTTCATTGATTAGATCAATGCTATCATTAGCAGGTGGCTTTGTGAAAGCAATTGTTGTCATAATTGCTTTACTTACTTGAATATTGAGCACTTTCTGCCCCCCCCTCACTTCTTGTACTCTCTTGACTGATTGGAACATTTGAGCTTTCTTTCTCCCCCTTTTTGTTATCAGCAAGTTGAGTAGAGGAAGAAGTCCGTGCAGCCACTAGCTTTCGAAGCAAGTCTGTTTGTTGTACTTGGTGTAGGTGAATTGCTGTAAGAGAAGCTTCCATAGCAATCATCCTTTTATGCAGGGAATCCACCTTGGTGGCAAGATCAGAGTTCTTCCTTAGTTGTCTTTTAATGTCCATCATTGTTTTTTCTGGAACTCTAGCTTCCAATCTCTCAGAAATGTCCTTCTTGAGTTGATCAACCTCATTTTTTATGGTAGTGACACCTTGACTGTGTTGATAGCCTTGAATTTGCTGTAGTTGGAGAGAAGCAACATGTGCTTGTAGAAGCTTCTTGGTGCTAGCATTTGTTGATGATTGAAGAGCAGACTGTGGCTGACTGATGAGTTGGATGAGGGTGGTCTTGAAATAATGTTCATCACATTTCTTGGAGAATGCCCATAATGGCATGCCTGATCTGGAACTAGGGCCTAATTCTCCCTATCTGTCTAATGGTTCTCCTTCACTATCTTCACCCTCATCTCCAAAGAATTCTTCTGAACCACCAGTCTCGTAGTCAATGTCACCAGCTGTAGAGGGCATGGCTGTAATTTCATCTTTTTCTCTTTGCATAGACTGTGTGGTGTGCACCAAATTCAGCATCCTTTCTGCATTGACATTGCCCTGTCCAGCTAGAAGTTGATATGCTGGAACAGGGTGAGTAAATGTCTCAGCATCCAAGGAGGTGGAATCTATAACAGCTTGACTTTGCTGAGATAGTCCATCCCTGTCTGCATCCTGGACATTCACTAACTCACTTGCAATGACCTCCACCCTTATTTCTCCTGTACCTGCATTTCTCTCTTTATCTCTCTTTTCTTGCATCAAGGGCTCCCCTTGGCTTCCCACCCTAACACCCTCACCTTCACCATCTAAGGTGGGACTCCTCTCACTCACTTTTACCATTCCTGAAGAAATGGACTGTATTAATTCACTCTTTTCCTCTCCTTTTTCCTAGGAGCAACCCAGACTCTCACTCAGTTCACTTCCTTCCCTCAAACCTAAAAGGGATTATACAATTACTAAGTTATCTGCACTTGTGACTATTGTTAAGCTTTGAAGTTGTGCAGAGACTCCCGAAGGATGAGAAATATCCATCAGGGTAGTAATTTGACTATCCGACGGATGACTACTGTTAGGCACATCCGTCGGGATACAATCACCACTCGACGGATGAACAATATCCATCGAGAGAGTAGAAATGAATGAGTTTGGAGTGGAGACTATTGTAGACTCTGTGCAGATTGATGAAAATTTTGGCACAGATGTCTCAATAGTCTCAGAAAGAAATGGCAAGTAAGCCAACAAGTCATCTAGAAGATGATGGTCACTTGCATGGATTTTTGGCTTCTCCAACAGACTTAAAGATGGAGAATTTGGTTGAGATGTATGAATCATATCTACATCCAATGAGTGTGTGGGAGAATTTGGTGTTTGAGGTCTTTCATTTTGTACAGATTTTGGCTGTGACTCCACATTTGTTGGAGGCACATCAATATGAATTTGAGATGGTGTAGTGACTGGGTCTTAGCTCCAGTTTGCACTGTGTGTGTGCCCTGTGCATCCCCAAGGGTTTTAGATTTCTTCTTTCTAGTGTAAGTTTGTGGTAAAATTGTGTCCCTACCCCTTTTGTTCTGTGCTCCTGGCTGGGAGCTTGTTTCAATAGTTACATCCTTTTGGGAGGATGAAACTAAAATTGAGCTTATATCCTTATTAACAACCACAGTTTATTGGGAAACTGTGGTGTGGCTAGGTTTGGGTACACTCTTCTCACCATCCTTATTCTTAGGGCTTCTTTGATTTTCACTCTGTCCCTCACCTTTCTTATCCACCTTCACACTCCCCTATTTTTGTTTAGTAGGTTTTACAACTGGCATCTTTTGAGAGACACCAGATGGGGCTTTCTTTGTTTTTTTTTGAAATTTTTATTTTGGTAGCTTGTGTAGGCATCTGTTTGGTCATTGATACAGATGTCATTGCTACACTAGAAGGCAAAGAAATGTGTGAGGTTGGAAGAGTGGAGATAGTAGAAATTTCCTCACTTACCTGAGGTCCCTCCATTACTGGAAAAATAGAAGAGGGGCACCTCTTTGTGGCGGTCTGCTATATTAAGATCTGCAATAATTCTTCTTTCTTGAACCCAACAATTCAACTTGTTGGTTGGGTTCTCAATCACAATATCCTCAATGAGGTGGTTAGCAAGCATCATGAAAAATCTAGCATAATACACACTCTTACACCTCTTATTGAGATCCCCTAACTTATACCCTAACTCAAACAAGACTAGATCACTGAAATTGAAATACTTATCAGTAACTAGCATGTTAAGCATAGAGATGTTAACAAAGTCAAAGTTACTAATCTTACCAGAAAATACCATTGTTACAACATCACACAGATAACTCCATTCTTTCTAAAGACCCAACCTTCTAATTCCACTTAATTTAGAGGTAGTGAGTGCATAGCCCATGTAATTTAGCATGTTAACTATATCAATGTCTGTGTGTGGAGTAGTAACAGTATTATCAGGTATTCTGAAGCATGCTTTAACAGTATCACTATTAACACAATACTGCTTACCTTTAATCTTGTCAGTTGAGTTGTACACTGCAGTTGTCCATATCTCCTCTACAACCTCACAGTAGATAGTGGGAGATTCCAGCATAACATAGTTGAGTTTACAGCTTTTCACAAAATCCATCATTTTGTGGTAATTACCAGACTGTTGAATCTCCTTGTTCACTAGAGCTGTGTAGTTGTTCTTTTCATAGATGTATCCAGTTTGAGATATGATTTTGACGACTCGTGCCATTGTTAGAGATTGAAAATTGCAGAGAGAGAGTGATTGCTTTTGAGGAAGAAAGAGGTTAGAGCAGATGAATTGAGAATGATAAAAGAAAACAAATGAAAATGAATTTTGCTTTTATACTCTCTTAAAAATAAACTGACAAATGTAATAAAGAACCAATCAAAATAGCCCAAAATAACCGTTTAAATTAAAATAAACTGTCAAAATTCTATCAATCATCCGTCGAAATATACTTACAGACTGTAAGTAAACTCGATGGATGATGTTCAGAGAATTAACGGCTATGATTTGGACAACTCGACGGATGAGGATAAATCATTTTATCCGTCGGGTTATTAAAATAATCCAGAAAAATAATTGATTTTAGATATTCTATTCCGACGGATGATCAGACTCGATGGATAATGATCATCCGTCGGGATGTGAATTTTGACTTAGCTAAAATTTCATCCAAAGTAGAAAAATCAATTAAATTTCTGGCTGCATTGCAACTTGCAAAAATATATGAAATAATTCAAAAATAATTAAGCATACCTAACTCACTTACCAACCCTGAAAAGGTGGATTCATCCAGTGACTTGGTAAATATATCTGCAAGCTGCTTTTCACTTGGAACAAAATGAAGTTCCACAATACCATTTATTACATGTTCCTTAATGAAATGATACTTGATGTCTATGTGCTTTGTCCTTGAATGCTGTACTGGATTCTCAGTAATGACAATTACACTTGTGTTATCATGGAAAATAGGAATTCTTTCCACTTGCAAACCAAAGTCTAGCAATTGGTTTTTCATCCACAAAATCTGTGCACAGCAACTGCCAGCAACAATATATTTAGCTTATATTGTAGAAGTAGAAACTGAATTTTGCTTTTTACTGAACTAGGACACTAGCTTGTTTCCTAGAAATTGACAGGTTCCTGTTGTACTTTTTCTATCAATTCTACAACCTGCATAATCTGCATCTGAATAACTAGTTAGATCAAAACCAGAATCTCTAGGGTACCAAATGCCAAGTTTTGGTGTACCTTTGAGATATCTAAAAATTCTCTTAATAGCAATTAAGTGAGATTCTCTAGGATCAGCTTGAAATCTAGCATAGAGACATGTAGCAAACATTATATCTGGCCTACTAGTTGTTAAGTATAGAAGTGAGCCAACCATGCCTCTATAACTTGAAATATCCACGAAATTTTCAGTAGTGTTTGTAACACCCCCAAATCCGGGGTCGGGGATCCGGGTTGTCACGAGTTCCACTTCCCTTAACAACACCCAATCTTATTAAACAATCAACTACTCTTTACTGTGACCCCACAATGTACACACACACACACCACAAGTTATAGTCTCAGAGATGAATACTCAAAAAAATAACACAAGTCGTTTTATTCCACAATTATATGTCAATACACCCTAAAAAGGTTTCTGAATAAATTTACATTTCTTTGCCATTATTACAATTCATAATTATACATAAGTCTGGTACATCATAAGTTGAAAACCTAGCCTATTGGTAGTTCCTACCTCAGCTACAGCGACATCCACGCCTACAGGAAACTGCGGAATGTTTCCTATCTGTAACACCCCCAGATCCGGGGTCGGGGATCCGGGTTGTCACGGTCTTTCTTTCCACAATATCATTTCACTTAATTAATAATAAATAACCTTATGCTGTGACCCCACACTAACACACACCACAACCCGTTATAGTCTCAGAGATGAAATTGAAATAAGTACAAGTCTTTGAATCCACAATTTAAAATTATTACAACCCAAAATGATTACTTGATAAATTTACAGTTAATTGCCATTATCTGCCACAAGTTATAATTATACATAATTGATTCTCAAAAATAGAATGCCTGATCTACCAATAGATCTACCTCTGCAGCTATAGCAGCCACAACATCATCGGGAAGACGTGGGACGCTTCCCACGCGCTTGCGCTGGGTCTGCTGGAGTCTGGCCATCTTTCCTAACTGTTGTTGTGTGATGAAGAAATAAAGCAAGAGTGAGCCTTACAGCTCGCAAGATAATATATAGTGATAACAATAATATAAGTATCTAAATGGATACTTACTAGAATCTTTATCGTGCGTAAGATAATTACTAGTATATACTTACTAGTATATGAGCCTTCTCATAGTACTCATGAAAGTCTTGGTCAAAAGAAATGAACCAAGTTGATAAATTAATGCGATGAAATCGCAAAATATTCAGTATATATACATATATACTTTTCAAAATATTGGAAGTCCTCTTCCATGCATAATATACACAAAGTCCCAGTGTATAACTGTATAAAAAAATATCGTTGCAAGGTGATCTCATATATCTAACCTTGTTTCAACGTTTTTCTGAAAATCTGTCATTCATAAGACAATTATTAATTAGATATAAGTTTAAAAGATGAGGTTACCAAATACCCCAATATACTTATATCTTTCCCAATACTACTTGAACTACCACCGTTCAAGTTATAATCAGTTTCAAAAGTTCATCACATAGATGAGACTACAAGACAAGATTTGAATAGATTCAATCTTTGAAATATTATTGAATGAAATAAAGTTGCGAGATACTTTATTTAGTCCCGATATATATATATCCACATATATATAAACATTTCCTGGAACCTCTGTTATGTAAAGTATGAACAGAGTTTGAAACATCCAATGAATTTTGGAAAGGAAAAGAATTTTGGCATAAACCAGATATCTTGCTGATCAGGCAAGGATACCAATAAGTAACCTTTTCTACTAGTAGATGGATGAATCCCCCACCGGTCATCACCCTGGCCTCATAAGGACCTTGTGCTGGACCGCCACCCGGCCTCTTACACGTTGATGGACTGCCACCCAGCCACTTACACAATAATAGACCGTACCCCGGCCTGTCGCTTATGTCGACTCAATTAGATGGGCTTACTTCCCGAACATTGGGAAAGTAATCAATTCATTTACTAAAACTGCAACCTCGTTGCGAATATAAAATACACCACAGAGCCGGATTCCCCAGGTTTTGAGCGAGTATTTAAATCCCCTTAAAAAAAGAAGATCTTAAATATAAAAATGAGTTTTGGGATCCGCTCTAACTTTAAAAATCATTTTGAAGACTCGAAAACACTTTATAGAGTGTTTGGAGTAAAGCTGATTTAATGAAGTAAATCAGTCCCCAGAATATTTAGAAAATGACTGAATATTATTATTTAAATAATATTCCCATAAAGAATAATCTTTATAAAAATAATTGAAGTAGAAGTATTAAAACTTATACTTGAAACGAGTATTAAATAACCAAAGATATACTTATACGAAAGTATTATCTTTATTTGAATAATCGAAAATAAGTTTGATTATTGACACCTTATTCTTTAATAAAATAAAGAATATACCTCAGCAAATAATCGGAGTCATAGATCCTCAAATGAATATTCAAATAATATTCATTAAATAATATAAACTGAGTCATAAGCCCTCGAATGAATATTCAAATAATATTCAGATAAATAAATAAAAGGAGTCATAAGTCCCCGAATGAATATTCAAAATAATATTCATTAATAAAATAAAAGGAGTCATAAGTCCTCGAATGAATATTCAAAATAATATTCATTTAATATAAAGGAGTCATACGCCTTCGAATAATATTCAAAATAATATTGAATAATAAAATAAAGTTAAAGTTATCGAATAAACCTTATTCGATTAATAGTTTTGAAAACTATGACCATATATATATATAAGTATATATATATATATTTATATCCATATATACAAAATCTACTCGGGATCCTCGACTCCCGGTTTTAGAAAATATTTTCACCTTTGGGTCCCTATACTAAGGGTATATGCAAATTACTGCTATCCTCTAGCATAGGTATTATCAACTGAATCAACAGATATATATGGAAAGAATACGAAACAGGCATGCATATATATATACCATAGCAGCATGCTTCAATATATTGCAACATTTGCTAATTAACCAACATGCATCTATCGCAAGATAATGCAAATACATATATACATCACAACAACAGTTATAACTGGTAGAAAACTTGCCTGAGCGACTTGGGGTGATAAAAGGCTCGGGACGAGTCTGGTAACCTATAAACAACAAGTAAGTTGGAATTAAACCAAAATCACTTGTAAATCTATACTTTAACTAACTTAGACTCTAACGCTTGTTTTGCGCTCACTGATTCGCTTAAGTCACTCGGGTACCCTCGGCTCCACCATTTTTAATGATTTAACCTTTACGAGTTTTAAAGCGATTCCTTCGCGAGTGTCTTACCAACTGCCTAACACACTTACCATAAATGTTTCATACATTAATTAACCCTTTTTGGTCTTTAACCTATGTTTCAAAGTAAGGCGAGGGGAAAAGTTTCGTTCGCGAAACACCGTTACTTAAAACGGTCGTTTCTCCTAAACCGTGCATCGGAATCGAACGAACTACATATCAAAACGAAGCTCGTAACATGAGCTATCTAAACATGACAGTGGTCATAATCTAGCAGGGGGTCCTCGGGTCCTAATGTTATGCACAAAACAGTCTAAAGAAAATCGGACGTTACGACGGCTATGTTTACGCGATTACCAATATTTATACCACTCCAATTCTTTACCAATTCACTACAAACCACCCAACCATCATCAATACATCAAACACAACTTATATCAAGGCAAAGTCAGTCCATAATCTCAAGGTTTTCCAACTTACTCAACCGCAAACATGATCTACTAACCATAACTTAAGATTCATTAACCATTAACCAAGATTCATATCCAAAATCACCACAAATCCAACCAAACTATCTAACATACATGGATCTTGCTATACATACATGGATATTTCTATATATACATTAATCCATCCATAAACTCATCAAAACTCAAAGTTCAAACTATAAGTTAAAGGTGAAAGTTGTTTATACCTCCTTGAAGCTTCCTAACACAACCCAAGAGCTTTGAATGCCTAAAAGAACCTTGATCCTTGCTTGTATAACCTTAATCTTTCATAAAAAAATTCAAGAAAACTAAAGTTATTTCTTGAAGGTTACTATTCACCATCTTCTTCCTTGATTTATTGGAAGAGATTGTGAAGGAATTAGGAGCTTAAACTTATAGCATATCCATATCTATGTACAAGGAAGCTTAGATAATTACCTTGTGATTTAACAATGCTTGGAACTTGATTTTTGAAATTCTTGCCCTTGAAAAAGATGAAAAGCCGAGAGCAAGATGATGAGAATGAAATGATTTTGTGTTTTTTGATTTGTTTGGCTTAGCTTGGTTGTTTTTTGTTTTATTTTTGGTTAATTACCTTAATAACCTTATATTTGTGTGGTTATAAACCAACCACACCTCCTCCTTCCCTATGTCATGCTTACATCACATTGCTATGTCATCCTCCCTTCCTTGTCCTCTTCTCATTGGTTGGGTGACATCACTTCCTCTAATCCCTTTGCTTAACTTCCTAATTGTTTGCCTAATGACCGCTGATCTGTTATACGGTTCGCTTAACTTTCGTTTTCGTTTATCGTTTGAGGGATCATACCCGGGATCTTATTACTTAGGTTCCCTTAACCTTTCTCAATATATTATATTCCTTTTATGATCCTCTCCTATAATCCTTTAATTTAAATCCTTTTTATCCTGTTACCTTATACTCAATTCTCTCCGTATCTAGTGGATTTCCGGGAAAAATCAAAGTGTTCGGATTTGGATTCTGACGATCTTTACATACACTTATATCCCATATAAAGTACTAATAAAATCTTAGAATATCAATAACAGAACCCCTACATAGTGTGGCATGAAAAGTTTTCTCATTCAGCAAAAACACTATTCATAAGGGTTTCAAAAATTTCTCAAAAATTGGGGTTATTACAGTCTCCCCTCCTTAAAAGGATTCCGTCCCGGAATCAGATAGAAATAAATAGGGATACTTTCTTAGTATTGCACTTTCTAACTCTCAAGTCAATTTTCCCACATTGTGGTTCTACCATCAAACTCTGACTAGTTTGATAACCCTTCCCCTAAGCACTTGTCCCTTTTCGATCTATAACCCTTTCTGGTTGCTCCCTATAGGGTATGCCTGGTCGCATGCCTATGCGCTCATATGCCCCTATTTATCTGGCATCCGAATTACATTTTCTTAACATTGATACGTGAAACACGTTACGACCTGCTACATGTTCGGGGTTAGGGCTAGCTCATATGCTAACTTCCCAAACGTCTTAATATATCCAAGGGTCCAACAAATTGTAGTCTTAGCTTTCCTTTCTTTCCGAACCTCATCAATCCTTTCCAAGGGGTACCTATAACATTACTAGGTCCCCTATTTCATACTCTTTATCCTTTCGTGTCAAATCAACATACTTATCATGTCCATCTTGGGCTACTACCAGCCGTCCTCTGATTAGATCTATCATATCCTTGGTCCTTTGGACTACTGCGGGTCCGAGCATCTTGCGCTCTACAACTTCATCCTAACATAAGGGAGATCGACATTGTCTTCCCTCAAGGATCTCATAAGGCGATATCTCAATACTGACATATGATCTATTGTCATAAGAAAACTCAATCCGCGTTATGTGATCATTCAAATTTCTTTCAAGTCTATTGCACAGACTCTCATTATAGCTTCTAGATTTATAGCTTTTGCTTCTTAATACCCATTCTTTTCCAGTTCGTAATCGCTACTACCTTCCGTTCCTAATATTATACTGGTTATACTTTTGCTCGCTAGCGTTCTATAACCCTTTATTAACCACGTCAACCTTAGTATCACGAATGTGTTTCCATTCCGAATACTACCACAACTTTACTACTCCTTTTTCAGCTGCTTCTATCTTTGGAAGCTTGATCAATCATATAGAAGTAAAGGAATTTGTTGAGAGATCACTATGATCATGAACACTTGTTATATCGCATAGTTAGTACAGAAGGTGGCCAGCCTTTAGTACTTGACAAGCAATTAAACAATAGATGGTATCCTACTAGGCTTCTATCACACAGATAGATAGTCATTCGGCAATACCTCCCCTTTCTGGAAGGGTTGTTCTTCTCAGCTTACATGTAATGAAAAGAAGAGAAAAGAACGAACTGAAGAGAATTATATATTCATAAAAAAATTTATTGCCATAAAATATCTGGCTTGGAATCTACCTCTGAACTGTAGAGGTTTGTCATAGGAGAACAAAATATATACGTATTTATATCAATATCAAGTATTATAGCATCGTATTTCACATGCCTAAATATTTTTGCCATTCGGTCCATCATTCTATGGACCCATGCTCTTCCTCGAGCTTATACACAATCACCTTTGAAACTCCCTCGACATCGAAAATCGAATCTGGGATCTCATTCTATATATCACCGTTACTAGGATTCTATGCTTGTACCGCAACCTTCCTCGTATAATAATACGACTCTCTATTGATAAGAAAGAATAATAATTCACCAGGTAGATACTCTACTTAATTAGTCTATCAATGATAACTTATACACTACCACGACCCGATTAGTGGTACTCAATCTCAACACCCATTCCAATACAACTCTCATGGTTGTAATCAGCTCACTACTCGCAGAATCATTGCTGCCTTACTATGATCCACCACTGACCTACTGTCGTTATTCACTTTTCCATAAAATCTTAATATCTAACCATACGGAGTCCATACATGTCGTATCAAATCATTCTAAGGAGGTAACATAATCACCATTCCTGATTCATGAAGAACACTCCTGATCCTGACATACATACATGACATGAAGCAGATAAAATTGCAAAAGAGTTTCGCTCAAAGCAACGATAGCAGGTTAATACCATTCTTAATCATATGCCTTCAATTGAAGACTTAACTCAAAGGTTCGTCTAGTCCTTTTGGAAACATGGTCCTGGCTTATCCCAAGATAGGACCTCCTAAGATAGATAGCCCGCTCATGGCGATTACACGAATTAAACCTTTACTAACTACTATTACAGTTGGGTATTGCACAGTCATCAGAAGGAATGTCAATCTTCCAAACCATAATTCAACCTTCACATTTTTAACCATCATCACTGTATTCTTTTGGCACACGCGCCTATAATTATCCACTTACCTTTAAAGTGTCGGCCACCTCTTTGGCCTTTCCTGATAGTAAAATTTCCTTACAGTCAATGTCATTTTAACCACCTCCAAATAAATTTTCTACCTTATTTCCGATCATTGCTTGAGTGAAGATGTTTTCCTTAAAATCAGATGGGAAAAAAAATATCACCATTTTTCCATAAGTTATTGCCTCATTCTTTAGAGGCTAATCACTGTCAAGACTGACTCTCAATCATACTTAGAACATTTTTTTTTTTAAGTTCTAATTGCCCTGAACAATTTCGACCATTACTGGTTCGATCCATACTTTCTCGTGGTTTAACACGTGCCCTACTTGGCATCATTATAATTACGTCATATTTCCTTTATCCATATTTCTATTCTTGAGAATTTTGAATATTACCTTTTTCCTTATAAAACCTCTAAGGTTATCCTTCAATCGTTCCTCCTGTATTCCCTAGATACAGGGCATATCAAAATACCATTTACTAATACTAGAACCATTGTCTATATACTTCTGAAAAATTTCTCCACTGATCCTTAAAGGTTGTTATTACCTTAATCCTTTCCAATTCATCCTGTCAAAACTCATACTATTCCTATTAAGGGTGAAATGCCAACCTTTATGCATTCCCCTAGGATTCATTTTAAGTTACCGATGTTCTATCCTTAATTCCACCTTTAAAAGGTACCTGCATCCTTCCACGAATAAATCAAGTCATATATCCTTGATAGATTATCTTATTCATCAATCCCACCTCGATAGTCTATACCTAACTTCATAATAGCATCCTTATTCAAATTGAGGTCAATCCCTATGGCCTCCAAAAGATAACAATGGTCATTCGCTTTTCTTTCCTGATTTGGTAATGATAACATGGATGTTCTGGAAGATATTGGTCATGTTCAACGTGAACTTCTTCTTAATAATTCCTTATTTACTTTTGTTGTTTATCTCAACAGTCATCTCAATGTTGGGATATCTCTCATACCTGGCGTCTCCCTTTTTGCGTATCGAGCCACCGTTCTTACATTTCGCATTCTTGAAGGTCACTTCCTTCATCCAATTTTCCTACCTTCTTACTTTCTTGTCTCCTTAGTCTATCCGCGTCTTATTATTTATCCTTCGAACTATCTCAAGGTTTCCTTGAATCCTCCCAACTTACTAGGGATAAAATATATGTATCTCTTATGCCTTCACCCAGCAATTTTAACTCATGGTGAATCACCCTCATCCTGACGATTACATACTTTTCTATTTCTATTGCTACGAGTCTTTAGGGTTTCCTCATACCCAACTCCCTTATCATTCCTCAAACTCTATTGCCGTGATATTCCTTTCCACTTCAATTTCTTTTTATTTTCCTTTCTCTTATCATTATTTCATGAACCAACACAACATAAGCATTGATTTCAAACATCCCGTCATTCTGGATTCGTGTCCTCAGAACGAATCTTGACAACTTTTACAACTTAGATTCATAATTTATCATACTCGTCTGCCTTTGTTATGGCTCTAAAGCTTTTACATTATCTCCATAACCTTGGGAAGTACTTTCCTGAAAACAATTGACTGAACTTAAATCAGTTTATTATAATCTCTTGCTCCGTGCCTTCCTTGGCCTTTCACCAGCGGGTGGTCTCTCTCTTAGGAGGGTGAGTGATAAAAACAGTCTTTTGTGGTTCATCAATCATTTTGAATCTCAAATGATTCCTATATTTCCTTTAGCCAGGCTCTTGCCTCGGCTGGGTCAGCCTGTTCCTTGGAACTCTGAGAGCTTAGCGATTTAAAGGTCCTGAAAGAATTTCTCACCGTACTGTCTCCTCAGGGTGGTGGTTGGGGATAATAGTCTAAGTTCTTTTTAGACAGGTCCATGAATTGCCGTATAGGAGTACCGTCTCGGGTCTCCTTTCCTTACTCAACTTTCTGTTTCCTTAGTATGAAATGTTTCATCCTACTCCCCATATTGGGGTCATCTTTTAATTTAAAATCCTCATTTTCCACTCCATTATGTCATGGGTTCCTTCTATCTTGATGGCGACCTCCCTGACTATCACGTTCAGGGTTTGCTCTAAATCTTATTCCTCAAACTATGGCTCTCATCTAAGTTCTCATCCTTACGCTCTTGAACTTTCGGAACCCAAATTCTATAGGAATAACTCATTATTCCCTTATCATCTTTCTCGATATTAATCTTTTATCTAATTGTTGGCTCTCTGCCTTCATTCATAACTTTTTCTGGCACAATATGATCTTTTCCAATAATTCGGGCTGTATTACAATCTCAAACAGCTTTTCGGTACCGGCTCCGGTGACCTTCACTTCTATTTCCATTTTCTCAAAATCTCTTATAAACTCTCCAAAAGACATTATCATCTTGAGTCTCTCCTTTTTACTAAGGGCATCAGCCACCATATTGGCTTTCCCCGAAGGATAAAGAATCTCCCAATCATTATTCTTGATTAGCTCTAACTGCCTCCTCTGGCATATGTTGAGCTCTTTCTACGTGAAAATGTACTAGAGCACTTATGGCTTAGGTAATTCTCGCACTTCTCTCCATACAAGTAGTGCCTCCAATCTTTAGGGTAAAACTATTGCCACGAGTCTAAGCTCATGGGCGGGGATATCGAATTTCATATTACCTTGATTGTCTTGACATGTACGCGATTACCTTACCGTGCTGCATAAGCACGCACCCTAAGCCCTAGTGCGAAACGTCACTACACTTCACAAAATCTCCTTTTCCATCCGGCAACGCCAGCATAGGGGCCATCACCAATCTTTGCTTCAGTTCTTGAAAGCTGTTCTCGCATTTCTCTGTCCATTCAAACTTCTCAGTCTTACGAGTAAGCCGCGTTAAAGGGGCTACTATCTTTACAACTTGAACGAACCTCCGGTAGTGACCGGCCAATCCTACCTCTGGTAGTCGACCAAACCATGGTCATCAATTCATCAGTGGTCCTTTATTCATTCTTGTCAGGATCCTCCATGGGATCCTCCTCAGCAACTATCCCTTCTAGGACAACATCCTCAACCGCTACATCCTCAATATCAACATCATCCGGTCCTGCATTAGGACACTCTATCGGATCCACAATCCGATCTCCAATTAGTAATAAAACATCATCGCGCTGTTGCTCCTCAACCTCAGGGTTCGGAGTCCCGCTACTCTATACGATAACGAACTACGCTTCTATCGCTACATTTATAAGGGTTCCCATAAGGGTTTTAACTGTCAGTACTACGTTAGGTAGTCCGACTATGAACTTGGCAAGAGTTCTTATTATCTTAGTGAACTTATTATCTTAACGTCCCATCATCTCTGAGGTTTATAACGCTTGGCTCTGATACCATTTCTGTAACACCCCCAGATCCGGGGTCGGGGATCCGGGTTGTCACGGTCTTTCTTTCCACAATATCACTTCACTTAATTAATAATAAATAACCTTATGCTGTGACCCCACACTAACACACACCACAACCCGTTATAGTCTCAGAGATGAAATTGAAATAAGTACAAGTCTTTGAATCCACAATTTAAAATTATTACAACCCAAAATGATTACTTGATAAATTTACAGTTAATTGCCATTATCTGCCATAAGTTATAATTATACATAATTGATTCTCAAAAATAGAATGCCTGATCTACCAATAGATCTACCTCTGCAGCTATAGCAGCCACAACATCATCGGGAAGACGTGGGACGCTTCCCACGCGCTTGCGCTGGGTCTGCTGGAGTCTGGCCATCTTTCCTAACTGTTGTTGTGTGATGAAGAAATAAAGCAAGAGTGAGCCTTACAGCTCGCAAGATAATATATAGTGATAACAATAATATAAGTATCTAAATGGATACTTACTAGAATCTTTATCGTGCGTAAGATAATTACTAGTATATACTTACTAGTATATGAGCCTTCTCATAGTACTCATGAAAGTCTTGGTCAAAAGAAATGAACCAAGTTGATAAATTAATGCGATGAAGTCGCAAAATATTCAGTATATATACATATATACTTTTCAAAATATTGGAAGTCCTCTTCCATGCATAATATACACAAAGTCCCAGTGTATAACTGTATAAAAAAATATCGTTGCAAGGTGATCTCATATATCTAACCTTGTTTCAACGTTTTTCTGAAAATCTTTGTCATTCATAAGACAATTATTAATTAGATATAAGTTTAAAAGATGAGGTTACCAAATACCCCAATATACTTATATCTTTCCCAATACTACTTGAACTACCACCGTTCAAGTTATAATCAGTTTCAAAAGTTCATCACATAGATGAGACTACAAGACAAGATTTGAATAGATTCAATCTTTGAAATATTATTGAATGAAATAAAGTTGCGAGATATTTATTTAGTCCCGATATATATATATATCCACATATATATCTCTTAAACATTTCCTGGAACCTCTGTTATGTAAAGTATGAACAGAGTTTAAAACATCCAATGAATTTTGGAAAGGAAAAGAATTTTGGCATAAACCAGATATCTTGCTGATCAGGCAAAGATACCAATAAGTAACCTTTTCTACTAGTAGATGGATGAATCCCCCACCGGTCATCACCCTGGCCTCATAAGGACCTTGTGCTGGACCGCCACCCGGCCTCTTACACGTTGATGGACTGCCACCCAGCCACTTACACAATAATAGACCGTACCCCGGCCTGTCGCTTATGCCGACTCAATTAGATGGGCTTACTTCCCGAACATTGGGCAAGTAATCAATTCATTTACTAAAACTGCAACCTCGTTGCGAATATAAAATACACCACAGAGCCGGATTCCCCAGGTTTTGAGCGAGTATTTAAATCCCCTTAAAAAAAGAAGATCTTAAATATAAAAATGAGTTTTGGGATCCGCTCTAACTTTAAAAATCATTTTGAAGACTCGAAAACACTTTATAGAGTGTTTGGAGAAAAGCTGATTTAATGAAGTAAATCAGTCCCCAGAATATTTAGAAAATGACTGAATATTATTATTTAAATAATATTCCCATAAAGAATAATCTTTATAAAAATAATTGAAGTAGAAGTATTAAAACTTATACTTGAAACGAGTATTAAATAACAAAAGATATACTTATATGAAAGTATTATCTTTATTTGAATAATCAAAAATAAGTTTGATTATTGACACCTTATTCTTTAATAAAATAAAGAATATACCTCAGCAAATAATCGGAGTCATAGATCCTCAAATGAATATTCAAATAATATTCATTAAATAATATAAACTGAGTCATAAGCCCTCGAATGAATATTCAAATAATATTCAGATAAATAAATAAAAGGAGTCATAAGTCCCCGAATAAATATTCAAAATAATATTCATTAATAAAATAAAAGGAGTCATAAGTCCTCGAATGAATATTCAAAATAATATTCATTTAATATAAAGGAGTCATACGCCTTCGAATAATATTCAAAATAATATTGAATAATAAAATAAAGTTAAAGTTATCGAATAAACCTTATTCGATTAATAGTTTTGAAAACTATGACCATATATATATATAAGTATATATATATATATATATATTTATATCCATATATACAAAATCTACTCGGGATCCTCGACTCCCGGTTTTAGAAAATATTTTCACCTTTGGGTCCCTATACTAAGGGTATATGCAAATTACTGCTATCCTCTAGCATAGGTATTATCAACTGAATCAACAGATATATATGGAAAGAATACGAAACAGGCATGCATATATATATACAATAGCAGCATGCTTCAATATATTGCAACATTTGCTAATTAACCAACATGCATCTATCGCAAGATAATGCAAATACATATATACATCACAACAACAGTTATAACTGGTAGAAAACTTGCCTGAGCGACTTGGGGTGATAAAAGGCTCGGGACGAGTCTGGTAACCTATAAACAACAAGTAAGTTGGAATTAAACCAAAATCACTTGTAAATCTATACTTTAACTAACTTAGACTCTAACGCTTGTTTTGCGCTCACTGATTCGCTTAAGTCACTCGGGTACCCTCGGCTCCACCATTTTTAATGATTTAACCTTTACGAGTTTTAAAGCGATTCCTTCGCGAGTGTCTTACCAACTGCCTAACACACTTACCATAAATGTTTCATACATTAATTAACCCTTTTTGGTCTTTAACCTATGTTTCAAAGTAAGGCGAGGGGAAAAGTTTCGTTCGCGAAACGCCGTTACTTAAAACGGTCGTTTCTCCTAAACCGTGCATCGGAATCGAACGAACTACATATCAAAACGAAGCTCGTAACATGAGCTATCTAAACATGGCAGTGGTCATAATCTAGCAGGGGGTCCTCGGGTCCTAATGTTATGCACAAAACAGTCTATAGAAAATCGGACGTTACGACGGCTATGTTTACGCGATTACCAATATTTATACCACTCCAATTCTTTACCAATTCACTACAAACCACCCAACCATCATCAATACATCAAACACAACTTATATCAAGGCAAAGTCAGTCCATAATCTCAAGGTTTTCCAACTTACTCAACCGCAAACATGATCTACTAACCATAACTTAAGATTCATTAACCATTAACCAAGATTCATATCCAAAATCACCACAAATCCAACCAAACTATCTAACATACATGGATCTTGCTATACATACATGGATATTTCTATATATACATTAATCCATCCATAAACTCATCAAAACTCAAAGTTCAAACTATAAGTTAAAGGTGAAAGTTGTTTATACCTCCTTGAAGCTTCCTAACACAACCCAAGAGCTTTGAATGCCTAAAAGAACCTTGATCCTTGCTTGTATAACCTTAATCTTTCATAAAAAAATTCAAGAAAACTAAAGTTATTTCTTGAAGGTTACTATTCACCATCTTCTTCCTTGATTTATTGGAAGAGATTGTGAAGGAATTAGGAGCTTAAACTTATAGCATATCCATATCTATGTACAAGGAAGCTTAGATAATTACCTTGTGATTTAACAATGCTTGGAACTTGATTTTTGAAATTCTTGCCCTTGAAAAAGATGAAAAGCCGAGAGCAAGATGATGAGAATGAAATGATTTTGTGTTTTTTGATTTGTTTGGCTTAGCTTGGTTGTTTTTTGTTTTATTTTTGGTTAATTACCTTAATAACCTTATATTTGTGTGGTTATAAACCAACCACACCTCCTCCTTCCCTATGTCATGCTTACATCACATTGCTATGTCATCCTCCCTTCCTTGTCCTCTTCTCATTGGTTGGGTGACATCACTTCCTCTAATCCCTTTGCTTAACTTCCTAATTGTTTGCCTAATGACTGCTGATCTGTTATACGGTTCGCTTAACTTTCGTTTTCGTTTATCGTTTGAGGGATCATACCCGGGATCTTATTACTTAGGTTCCCTTAACCTTTCTCAATATATTATATTCCTTTTATGATCCTCTCCTATAATCCTTTAATTTAAATCCTTTTTATCCTGTTACCTTATACTCAATTCTCTCCGTATCTAGTGGATTTCCGGGAAAAATCAAAGTGTTCGGATTTGGATTCTGACGATATTTACATACACTTATATCCCATATAAAGTACTAATAAAATCTCAGAATATCAATAACAGAACCCCTACATAGTGTGGCATGAAAAGTTTTCTCATTCAGCAAAAACACTATTCATAAGGGTTTCAAAAATTTCTCAAAAATTGGGGTTATTACACTATCCGCCTGCGAATTGGGAGCTTAGTCATGTTCATCTTTTGTATCTGTTGTTGTGTGATGAAAGAAGAAAGCAAGGGTGAGCAGCAAGCCCACCAAAATAATATGTATAATGATTTACAGTATATGAGCCTTCTCATAGTACTCATGAAAGTCTTGGTCAAAAGAAATGAACCAAGTTTAATATCTTAATGCGATGAAGTCGCTAAATATTCAGTATATATACATATATACTTTTCAAAATATGGGAAGTCCTCTTCCATGCATAACACACAGAGTTCCAGTGTACAACTGTATAAAAATATCGTTGCAAGGTGATCTCATATATCTAACCTTGTCTCAACGCTTTTCTGAAAATCTTTGTCATTCATAAGACAATTATTAACTAGATATAAGTTTAAAAGATGAAGTTACCAAATACTTCACTACACTTATATCATTTATAAGGCTACTTGAACTACCATTGTTCAAAGTATAATGAGCTTTCAACAGTTCATCACATAGATGAGACTACAAGACAAGATTTGAATAGATTAAATCTTTAAAATATTATTAAAGGAAATGAAGTTATGATATACTTCATTAAGTTCTGATATATATATATATCCACATATACATCTTCCTTTATACATTTCCTGAAAACCTCTGTCATGTGAAGTATGAACAGAGTTTGAAACATCCAATGAATTTTGGAAGGGAAAAGAATTTTGGCATAAACCAGATATCTTGCTGATCAGGCAAAGATACCCATAAGTAACCTTTTCTACTAGTAGATGGACGAATTCCCCACTGGTCATCACCCTGGTCGAAATAGGACCTTATGCTGGACTGCCACTCAGCCACTTATGCATTTGATGGACTCCCACTGAGCCACTTACACTATCATGGACGCCCACTGAGCCCATGTTGCTTATGCCGACTCGATAGATGGACTTACTTCCCGAACGTTGGGTAAGTAATCAATTCATTTACCAAAACTGCAACCTTGTTGCGAATATAAAGTACACCACAGAGCCGGATCCCTCAGGTTTTGAGCGAGTATTTAAATCCCCTTAAAAAGGAAGATCTTAAATATAAAAATGAGTTTTGGGATCCGCTCTAACTTTTAAAAATCATTTTGAAGACTCGAAAACACTTTAAAGAGTGTTTGGAGTAAGGCTGATTTAATGAAGTAAATCAGTCCCCAGTATATTTAGAAAATGTCTGAATATTATTATTTAAATAATATTCCCATAAAGAATAATCTTTATAAAAATAATTGAAGTAGAAGTATTAAAACTTATACTTGAAATGGATATTAAATAACCAAAGATATACTTATATGAAAGTACTATTGATAGGGATAAATAAATTATGATTGTATAATTAAATATTACATTAATTGTACAATCTGTGGGCTGCTAGGCCCAATAAAAAGATATATGATACTCAGACCAGAAAGGTTAAGCCTGATGGACCAGATCCGGCCTGATGGAATAAAAAAGGCCCAAAAGCCCTGATTATTAATTAAATTCGTAATTAATTAATAAGGGACAAATCAGATGTTGAAAAGAGTCCCGATAAGGATATAAATCCTTGGAGATTAGCCTCAAGGGGACCTAAAAGGATAAGGAATCAGTTTCCTACTACCTAGGACTCCAAAGTCCATTCTAATTATGAGACTTGCCCACCAAGTCTCCTATACCAAGTCCAATTCAAGGACTCCCAACATCTATATAAGGGGTCTCACCCCCACCAATCAGAACTACGTTTTTTGGCTTGATTCTCTAATTCACAGAGATACGTAGGCATCTCGTAAAGGCAGATTGAGTCACGAAACACGAGAGCAGCCATTAAAGGCCTTGAGCTCCCGAATCTTAGTATTAAATACAGCAAGTAATAACCTTGGTTTTTTATCCATAACATTTGGCGCCGTCTGTGGGAAAAACAACAACAACCATGGCAAGAACACGGAGAACAATTGGAGCTCTAGAGGAAGGAACACCATTAGAGACAACCCAGGTGATTTCATCAACTGTGGAGGTTCCTCCCCATTCAACTTATGCATCTACTCAGGGGGAAGCCCAGACAGGGGCAACTCATCCTCAGCCACAAGGGATAACTCCCCCGACTATTCAAGGTACGAATCCTCAAGTTCAACAAATACATATACCTGTGAATTCTCGACCCGTCGGGTATGAATATTCAACTATTGTTACTACTAACCCCCCTTATGGGATGCCCCTTCACCCTGAGGTTGGAGGAAGCGGATATGCTGGGCGAAGCGAAGCACGAGGGCGGTCGCCCCCCTATATACGAGGTTTGGATCCTATCCCTGAGGATCGGGAATTTTCTGGTCCATACACTGAGAGAGACTCCGAATCTTCGGATGACGAAGTGGCCCCGAGAAGGAGGCGTCCTGGAAAAGAGCCAATGGCCGATGGAAGGCAACGCCCCCAAAGCACCCCAGGGGCGAATCCCCAAGAAGTGCAGGAAAAGATCAGGGCTCATGAGGCTGAAATCCAAAGGCTGAGGCGTGATTTGGAGGCTCACCAAGCCACCAGACCCCACATACCTCCTAGGGGGAGAAATCCTCCTCCTATCATAGACCTGGATGGTCCGGTAAGAAGAAGGGCTGATGTCCCAAGAACTGATCCAAGCAATCTCCTTCCCCTTGGAGATCCTGATGATCCAACTCCACCCTTCACAGAAGAGATAATGAATGCCCATATCTCAAGGAAATTCAAGATGCCCACTATCAAAGCCTATGATGGCACGGGAGACCCCGCTAATCATGTTAGGACATTCTCTAATGCACTGCTGCTGCAACCCGTGAATGATGCTATAAAATGTCGGGCCTTCCCTCAAACCCTGTCGGGTATGGCTCAAAGATGGTACAGTCGCCTACCCCCAAATTCTATTGGATCATTCAGAAAATTAAGTCAGGCTTTTATTAAGCAATTCATCAGTGGAAGAGTCCATGAGAAAAGTTCAGCATCTCTTATGAGTCTTGTGCAGGGAGCTAAGGAATCCTTAAGAGATTACCTGAATCGTTTTACAAAGGAGGCTTTAAAAGTCCCAGACCTTGATGATAAGGTAGCCATGATAGCACTGCAACAAGGAACTAGGGATGAGTTTTTCAAGATGTCTTTGGCCAAACGACCCCCTGAGAGCATGTTGCAGCTCCAAGAGAGGGCAGGGAAGTATATCAAGGTTGAAGAAAGTATGAGGAAGACCGTAGTAAGTAATGAGCCCACTGGAGGCAAGAAACGAAAAACTGATTTGGAGTATATCGCTAAGGACAAATATCCTAGAACCGAACAAAACCCTGATTCAACCCCCAAGAAGGGAGGACCTGGGCAAAAGTTCACTGAATACGCTAAGCTGAATGCTCCCAGAAGTCAGATTTTGATGGAGATTGAGAAAGACAGAGATATTCGCCGGCCTAAGCCCTTGAAGGCTGATCCCGCCAAGCTAGATAAGGGCAAGTATTGCAGGTTTCACAAAGATGTTGGCCATGACACCGATGAGTGTAGGCAATTGAAAGATGAAATTGAGTTTTTGATTTGAAAAGGAAGATTGAACAAGTATACTGGAGATGGAGGGGACAGAAATAATAATGGAAGGAAGAACTTTGAAGATCGTAGGAGGGACCAAGACGATCAGGGGCGAAACCCCCAGCCTAGAGGACCAGTTATAAACACCATTTATGGAGGGCCGAGACCTCGAGGGCCTGTGATAAACACGATCTTTGGAGGTCCAACTGCTGCTGGATTGTCCAAAAATTCCAGAAAGGCATATACTAGAGAGGTTATGCATATTGTTGGAGAAGCCCCGAAGAGGGCCAGGACAGAAGTAACATTGGCTTTTGATGATTCCGACCTAGAGGGTGTGAAGTTTCCCCATGACGACCCGCTGGTCATAACACCAATAATAGGAAATAGCCCGGTTAAGAGGGTCCTTGTGGATAATGGTGCTTCTGTGGATATCTTGCTCCACGACACCTTTCTAAGGATGGGGTATAACGACTCCCAGTTAACACCAACCGACATGCCGATATATGGATTTGCTGGAGTAGAATGTCCTGTGGAAGGGATAATCAAGTTGCCAACCACCATAGGTACGGAGCCAAGACAAGCAACGCAGATGCTGGATTTCGTAGTGGTAAAGGCTAGTTCAACTTATAATGCTATCATGGGGAGAACAGGGATACATGCCTTCAAGGCAGTCCCCTCTTCCTACCATTCAGTCATGAAGTTTCCCACCCGAAACGGGATTGGAGAAGAGAGAGGAGATCAAAAAATGGCTAGAAGCTGTTATGTGGCCTCTTTGAGGGCAGATGGAGTCGGGGGGCAGGTTCTTCCTATTGAAGATATGGATGTTCGAGAAAATGATGAGAATAGAGGAAGGCCAGCAGAAGAATTGGTTTCGTTTCCTTTAGATCCTGAGAATCCTGAGAGGACGACTTTCATTGGAGCCACATTAAAGGAGCCCCTTAGAGGAAAGTTAGTGAAATTTTTGCAAGAAAATAGTGATGTGTTTGCATGGTTAGCAGCTGATATGCCAGGCATAGACCCGGAGTTAATTACTCACAAGCTAAACGTGGATCCAAGCCGGAAGACAGTGAAACAAAAGAAAAGAAATTTTGCCCCGGAAAGACAAGAGGCTATAAAGCAGGAAGTGGAAAAGCTCTTAGAGGCTGGTTTCATTGAGGAGATTCAATTTCCGGAGTGGTTAGCAAACCCTGTAATGGTGAAGAAGGCTAATGGAAAGTGGAGGATGTGTATAGACTTCACCGATCTGAATGATGCATGCCCCAAAGACTGTTTTCCGCTGCCTAGAATTGATACTTTGATTGATGCCACCGCTGGACATGAGATGCTGAGTTTCATGGATGGGTTTAGCGGATACAACCAGATCAAAATGCATAAGGATGACATTCCAAAGGTATCATTTATCACTGACTTTGGTGTTTATTGTTATCTTGTTATGGCGTTTGGTCTCAAGAATGCAGGAGCCACCTATCAAAGGTTGGTGAATAGAATTTTTAAGGATCTTATTGGTAAGACTATGGAAGTCTATGTTGATGACATGTTAGTCAAGAGTCTAGTAAAGACTGATCATATAGCCCATTTAAGGGAAGCTTTTGAGGTCCTGAGGTACCACAAGATGATGTTGAATCCGACGAAGTGTGCTTTCGGAGTAGGATCTGGAAAATTCTTGGGATTGATGGTTTCGAAGAGGGGAATTGAGGCAAACCCCGATAAAATAAAGGCAATCCTGGACATGGAACCCCCCAAAACTGTCAAGGATGTTCAGAAGCTCACAGGAAGGGTTGCTGCGTTAGGACGATTCATCTCCAAGTTAGGAGACAAGTGCTTGTCATTTTTCAAGTCACTAAAGAACATCAAAGACTTTGTATGGAGTGAGGAAAATCAGAAGGCATTTGAAGAATTAAAGAAGTATATGGGCCAGGCCCCGTTGTTGGCTAAGCCAGTTCTGAATGAAGTTTTATTCCTGTACTTGGCTGTTTCAGAGAGCGCCTTGAGCGCGGTGTTGGTTAAGGAGGAACTGAAAGTCCAGAAACCCGTATACTATGTCAGCAAAATTTTGCATGGTGCTGAGTTGAATTATTCAGCCATTGAGAAATTCGCCTTAGCCTTGGTAATGGCTTCAAGAAAGCTGCGTTCTTATTTTCAAGCTCACCAAATTGAAGTGCTAACAAATCAGCCACTGAGAAATATCATTCACAGTCCCAAGGCAAGTGGGGGACTAATTAAGTGGGCAATAGAGTTGGGAGAGTTCGATCTCAAGTATAAGCCACGTACGGCCATAAAAGCCCAGGCACTAGCTGACTTCGTGGTGGAATGTACAATACCCAACCAAGAAGTCGGGGGGCAGGAAGATACCATACCTCAAGACAAGGGAGTCGACAATGGGGACAGGGAGAAGAACGACAAGGAGAAAGAATATTGGGTTCTCTATTTTGATGGAGCATCAAAAACAAATTCCAGTGGAGCAGGGTTGGTTTTGCAAAGCCCTGATGGGTTCTTAATTGAGTATGCTATGAAGCTAGATTTTCCAACCACAAACAATGAGGCAGAGTATGAAGCCCTGATAGCTGGCCTTGGTCTAGCTGGGACACTTAGAGTCAAAAACTTAAAGGTCTGTGGAGACTCGAAGCTGATCATATCCCAGGTAAAGGGAGAATTTGAGGCAAGGGATGATACGATGGCTAAGTATGTCCGCCTAGTAAGGGCTGTGATGATCCAATTTAATGAGTGCCATGTTGAACACATTCCAAGGGAAGAAAATGTTAAGGCAGATGCGCTATCAAAGTTTGCTTCGTCTGAGGTTGAAGAAAGTTCAGGAAGTGTGTATTTCCGTGTTTTGAAGACACGAAGCATAGATGTTAAGCTGCTGGCTCCCATAGGCTTGGGGACGTCATGGATTGATCCCATCAAGGCTCACATTCAGACCGGTTGGTTGCCAAGTGATGCAACTGGAGCACGGAAGTTAACTGTTCGGGCACTAAGGTACTCTTTGATAGATGGGATTCTTTACAAAAGATCTTTCGTGGTTCCCTACTTGAGGTGTCTCAGGCCCGATGAGGCACGCTTGGCTCTTGAAGAAGTGCATGAAGGTATTTGTGGAAAACACCTGGGGGGCAGGGCCTTGGCTCATAAAATAACCCGTTTAGGCTTCTATTGGCCAGAAATGATGACTGATGCCAAAGAATATGTGAAGAAGTGTGATCGCTGTCAGAAGCATGCACCAGTTGTTAGACAACCCCCCGAGATGCTGACCTCTATCAACTCCCCAATCCCCTTTGCCATGTGGGGGATGGATATTCTAGGGCCTTTTCCTATGGCCACGGCACAAAGGAAATTTCTGATTGTAGCCATTGATTATTTCACCAAGTGGATCGAAGCCAAACCCTTGGCCAAAATCACAACTAAGCAGGTTGCACAATTCCTGTGGGAAAACATTATGTGCCGATATAGAATTCCCCGTATCCTCGTCACTGACAATGGAACACAATTCAACAATGAGGAATTCAAGAAGTATTGCGAAGAAAATGAAATTGAGTTACGATTCACCTCTATGGCTCACCCGCAAGCCAATGGGCAAGCAGAGGTAGCAAATCGGATAATCCTGGATGGACTAAAAAAGAGGATCGAGAAGTCAAGAAATAATTGGGTGGATGAGATACTTCCAATATTATGGGCCTATAAGACTACCTGTAGGGTCACGACAGGAGCAACTCCTTTCATGTTGGCATATGGGGCAGAAGCAGTAGTTCCCGTGGAGATATCGCGTTCCTCTCCAAGGATTCAGACTTTCAATGCTGTAGAAAATGAGGAAGGGCAGAGGTTAGCCCTGGATCTAATTGATGAAGTGCGAGATGAGGCACATGCAAAGATAGTAGAATATCAGAAAAATGCTTCATTCTATTACAACCTAAGGGTTAAAGAGAGATTTTTTAAACAAGGAGATCTAGTCTTGAGAAAAATAGAGGCTTCTGGTGTTGGACAGAAAGGAAAGCTTGCCCCGAATTGGGAAGGGCCGTACAGAGTCAAGAGTGTTCAGGGTAGAGGAACCTACAAGCTGGAAACTATGGAAGGTTTTGAAGTCCCGAGGACCTGGCACGCACAAAACCTGAAGGTTTACTACGTGTAAGATAGGTGAAGTACGTTTCTCACTTGTCATTGACAAGTAGGTTTAAAAGCACCTTGAAGCTTTGCTTGCATAGGATTTTATATTCCAGTAGAATTTACATTGTCTAGTTATTGTTGATTAGGGTCGAACCCATGCTATGTAAGGTTTTGGAAAACCAGACTTCATATTAAAGAGTTTGAAATTATTTCTATCTAAGGATGTTTAAAGTTCAAATGCGTATTAAGATTGTAAAGTTAAAACAGAAAAAGGCAAGAAAAGCAACGTATAAAACATAACCCCGAAGGGTAACAAGTTCTGATAAAGTTCAAAAAGAAGATATACAAAAAGCTAGGCCTTGGAAGGCTGAGATTCCTCAGAACCGCTATCCGAAGTCTCTTCGGAAGTTTCAGTCGTTTCTTCGGACGTCTCGGTCGTCCCCTCCGAAGTCCCTGTAGAAGTTCCCTCAGCAGGAGATGATGGCTGTTGAGGCGCTTCTTTGGGAGATTCTTCCACCCTGGCCTTCTTAGCGACAGGCTCGAATTCCTCCTCGGAGGAATCTTCCTCATCTCCATCCTTGATCATGCCAGCAAGCTTTTCAGTAGCACCTCCAAGCTCTGGAACCCGCACTGGGCAAGGAAAGGGCGACTGCTCAAGGACCTCGGGAAACTCATCCTGGATGGCCTCCACAGCAGCGTCCCAGCCTTCCTTATAGCTAACAGGATGAAGAAGGGCGTCATGCTCCACCATCAAGTCTTTGAATTCTTGAGTGTCCATCCAGCCATCAAAGGCTTTTTCCTTCTGCGCCTTCAAGATGACATTTTCAGCCCGGGCCGTCTCCAGGTCAGAAGTGGAAGAGGCCAATTGAGCTTCAAGGGCCTCAATTTTTTGATTGGCCTCCTCCAACTTCTTGTTGGCATCTTCCAGGCCAACCTTCCAAGCCTTGGCTTGGTGAATTGCCCCTTGAAAATGGGCGTTAGCCTGCAGGAGAAAACAGCAAAGGTTTAGAAAAGAAAGAAAAGAGAATTGTAAAAAGCATAAGTAAAGTACGTACCGTCGCCAGAGCTTGGGCTCCAAACAGCTCATTCCCCTCCAAGTCCTGTTGAAGGACAAAATCTTGATAATCCACCGGGGAAATGGAATGCTTAGACCATTCCTTGGACAGGGCCGTGCTGCCCACAATTGAGTCCTCGCCCCGGATCCCCCAAGCAGGTTGAAAATAGGCACCTGGCCTCTGCTTGGTGCGCAGAACTTGGCTGGGGCCTTCCTCATCTGGCTCCGTCGCCTGAAGAAGGAACTCCGGGAAGCGGTCACCCAGTCGAGGGTCCTTAAAGATCTTCCCGGCCCTCTTCATCCTGGTTGTCTCCAGGTCCTTCGGCTTGGTAGCCTCCTCAATCTTCTCAGCCACTGCAACAAACAAAGTTAGTTGAAAATCAATGAAATAAAAGTGCAGGAAATAAAGGAGATAAGAAAGGGAACTTACTTTTCTTATTAACGGGCGAAAGGCCGCGTTCTACCAGGACGGTCTCCCGGATAAGGTCCCAACAATGGGAAGTGCCGTTGTCTTGCGTAAGGAGGTTGAAACCTCTAGCCTCCTCCTCAGACAAAGTTATGTCATTCGGGCTCCCGTCTACAGCCAGCCCAAAGGATGATCGAAACAGGGAGCCCCAATCTCCACCTTCCCAAATAACAAACAAAAAATCTTTCTTCCACCCCAAGTTGTTGTCAGGGATGGACTTCCCATTTACGATATGGGGGATAGTGGGGCGCTGGTTGATAGAAACCCAACCCGGACTTTTATCAGGGCTGTTTTTGAATTGAAAAATCTTCCTGAAGACAGCAACAGATGTGGGGACGTTGTGCTTGGCGCATTGCGACAGATAGCACAGAATCAACCTCCAGGAATTAGGGGGAAGTTGGCAAGGGCTGATGCCCACATCAGCCAGTAGCAAAGGAATGAATGGATGAAAAGGGAGTCTAATACCTGCCCTCAGAGTATCCCTATAGACGCATAGCGCGTCCTTCTTCCACTGACAGGCCCTGTCGGCCGGACCCGCAAGAACCAGCTTAAAAGGCTCCTTGATTTTGAAGCAGCTGCTCAACTTTTCCAGCTCCTTGGGATCCCGTAAAGCACTGATATGATCGTGCGCGTCCAGATGCGCATCAGACGGATGCTCGTCCCCTCGAGTGTTGATCATGTCGATTAAGGAAGTATACCTCGATCGAATAGGAAAATCATTGGACTTTCTAGCCACGTTCATCTTGGCCAAACGAGTCATTCTTTTGTCAGCCATCTGAAAAAAGTATGAGGCACGTAAATAGGCTATCTTAAAATGGCACACAATGGAAAAATAGAAATGAAAAGCAAAGGGAGGAATCTTACCTGAAGAAGCGCTCCTGAAAAAAGGCTTTGAGCTCCGACTTGCTGTTATTCCTCTGAGAATCTTAGCAGGAAGATGAAGAAGAAAACTAAGAAATGAGAAAGTGAAGAGTAATAGCCTTTTCTCATTCCTTTATATAAGAGGAAAAGGAAGTTGAAGGGACGAAAAGCCCATTGAGGACAAAAGCCCATAAGAAAAAGCCCAGAAAAAAGAATATTCCAGAATATTCCAAGGAATTCTAGAGCATTCTTAACAGGGTGTATTAAGCCCAGATCAATAAAAGAGGCCCAATAAGATTTGAAAAGGCCCAACAAAAGAGGCCCAATAAGATTTGAAAAGGCCCAATAAAAGAGGCCCAATAAGATTTGAAAAGGCCCAATAAAAGAGGCCCAATAAGATTTGGAAAAGCCCAATAATAGAGGCTCAGAAAAATTTAATAAGGCCCAACAAAAAAGGCCAGGCCCAAATCCAATTAGGATTTGGAAAATACAATACCCTAAATTAAAGCTAAATAAAGAAGGCTAGTGGAAGACCAGGAACCAGGTCGAAATCCAGGTCGTGAATCCTGCCCGAAATCTTTCGAGCAGACACCCGAAAATAGCGGGTAAAAAAGACCAGAATCCAGGTCGAATTCCAGGTCGTGAATCCTGCCCGAAATCTTTCGAGCAGACACCCGAAAATAGCTGGAATAACGGAACTGAATTGAGGTCGAAGCTTCGACCAGGAATGAGGTCAAATAAAACCAAGCATCTTTCAAAAAATAGGGATTAAAAACCCAGGTCGAAGTTTGACTAGGATCCTGGTCGAATTCCAGGTCGTGGATCCTAGTCGAAATCCTTCGACCAGGAAGCAAGAAAACCAAGAATTTTCGAACAGGATTCAGGTCGAAATATCGACTAGAATCCTAGTCGAAATCCTAGTCGATAGGCTCATAAAAAAAAGGGGGGGGGTTGAATTTTCGACCTAGATCCAGGTCGAATTTTCGACTAGGATCCTGGTCGAATTCCAGGTCCTAGATCCAGGTCGAATTTTCGACTAGGATCCTGGTCGAATTCCAGGTCGTGGATCCTAGTCGAATTCCTTCGACCAGGATGGCAAGGCTGACCCCTATTTTCGACTAGGATCCAGGTCGAAATTTCGACTAGGATCCTGGTCGAAAAAGGGCTGGAAATCTGAAAATTCCAGAAAATTAGGGAAAATTAGGGAAAAATCCCGGAAATTAGGGAAAAATCCCAGAAAATTAGGGAAAATCCCGGAAATTAGGGAAAAATCCCAGAAAATTAGGAAAAATCCCAGAAAATTAGGGGAAAATCCCGGAAATTAGGGAAAAATCCCAGAAAATTAGGGAAAATCCCGGAAATTAGGGAAAAATCCCAGAAAATTAGGAAAAATCCCAGAAAATTAGGGAAAAATCCCAGAAATTAGGGAAAATTCCAGGAAATTAGGGAAAAATCCCGGAAAATTAGGGAAAATCCCAGAAAATTAGGGAAAAATCCAGAAAATAAGGGAAAAATCCCGGAAATAAGGGAAAAATTCCAGGAAATTAAGATAATTCCTGAATAAAAGGAAAAATTCATTGTAAATGTGTAGCTCGCTCCACACTTTACGGAAAAATGAAACCCTGTAAGGGAACGAATGGACTTAACTTCTGCGAAACCTAATCAATATTTCCCAAAAGTTGGGGGGCAAATGATAGGGATAAATAAATTATGATTGTATAATTAAATATTACATTAATTATACAATCTGTGGGCTGCTAGGCCCAATAAAAAGATATATGATACTCAGACCAGAAAGGTTAAGCCTGATGGACCAGATCCGGCCTGATGGAATAAAAAAGGCCCAAAAGCCCTGATTATTAATTAAATTCGTAATTAATTAATAAGGGACAAATCAGATGTTGAAAAGAGTCCCGATAAGGATATAAATCCTTGGAGATTAGCCTCAAGGGGACCTAAAAGGATAAGGAATCAGTTTCCTACTACCTAGGACTCCAAAGTCCATTCTAATTATGAGACTTGCCCACCAAATCTCCTATACCAAGTCCAATTCAAGGACTCCCAACATCTATATAAGGGGTCTCACCCCCACCAATCAGAACTACGTTTTTTGGCTTGATTCTCTAATTCACAGAGATACGTAGGCATCTCGTAAAGGCAGATTGAGTCACGAAACACGAGAGCAGCCATTAAAGGCCTTGAGCTCCTGAATCTTAGTATTAAATACAGCAAGTAATAACCTTGGTTTTTTATCCATAACAACTATCTTTATTTGAATAATCGAAAATAAGTTTGATTATTGACACCTTATTCTTTAATAAAATAAAGAATATATTGCAGTAATAAGCGGAGTCATAATACCTCGAATGAATATTATAAATAATATTCATAAAATAAAAATAAAGGAGTCATACATCCTCAAATGAATATTCAAATAATATTCAATTAATACAATAAAAGGAGTCATAAGTCCTCCGATGAATATTCAAAATAGTATTCAATTAATAAAATAAAAGTTATCGAATAAACCTCATTCGATTGATTAATAGTTTGGAAAACTATAACCATATATATATAAATATATATATATATATATATATTTATACAAAATCTACTCGGGATCCTCGACTCCCGGTTTTAGAAAACGTTTTCACCTTTGGGTCCCTATACTAAGGGTATATGCAAATTACCGCTATTCTCTAGCATAGGTATTATCAACTGAATCAACAGATATATATGGAAAGAATACGAAACAGGCATGCATATATATATACCATAGCAGCATGCTTCAATATATTGTAACATTTGCTAATTAACCAACATGCATCTATCGCAAGATAATGCATATACATATATACATCACAACAACAGTTATAACGGGTAGAAAACTTGCCTGAGCGACTGGGGGTTATGAATGGCTCGGGACGAGTCTGGTAACCTATAAGCAACAAGTAAGTTGGAATTAAACCAAAGTCACTTGTAAATCTATACTCTAACCAACTCAGACTCTAACGCTCGTTTTGTGCTTACTGATTCTCTTAAGTCACTCGAGTACCCTCGGCTCCACCATTTTTAATAATTTAACCTTTACGAGTTTTAAGGCGATTCCTTCGCGAGTGTCTTACCAACTGCCTAACACACTTACCATAAATGTTTCATACATTAATTAACCCTTTTTGGTCTTTAACCTATGTTTCAAAGTAAGGCGAGGGGAAAAGTTTCATTCGCGAAACGCCGTTACTTGAAACGGTCGTTTCTCCTAAACCGTGCATCGGAATCGAACGAACTACATATCAAAACGAAGCTCATAACATGAGCTATCTAAACATGGCAATGATCATAATCTAGCAGGGGGTTCTCGGGTCCTAATGTTATGCACAAAAACAGTCTAAAGAAAATCGGACGTTACAACGGCTATGTTTACGCGATTTCCCAATTTAAAACCATTCAAAACCAACCCAATTCAACCTCAAATCAAACATACAACCAACATCCATCCTTATCACCTCATATCAGCCCCAACCAATTCAATTTTAACATTCATACTCATGCCTAAGCTTGAATTTAACTATACTACAATCTTTTAACCAAAACAACAACATTTACCATTCCATTTTAATACCATTTCAATCCCAAACTCTAAATCACAAACATTAAGCTACAATATCACCCTACTAATCAAAATCATCTTATAATACATAGGAATCTAGGGTTTGGAGATGATATACCTTCCTTGAAGTGGTGGGAGGAGCTAGGAAGCCTTAAGAAGCTTTGAGAAGTCTTAGGAATGCTTGGATCTTCAAGGAAATCAAGAAAAATTTCAAGTTAAAAACTTGAAAACACTATTCATTGTCTTCTTCATTGATTAAATGAAGAAGATTGAGAAGGAATTGATGGCTTAAACTCATGATATAGCCCTAACTATGCATACGGATGATTAGGGAATTAACTCACCAATTTAGGAAGCTTGGATCTTTGATTTTGAATTTTTCTCCCTTTGCAATAGTAAAAAGCCGAGAGCTAAGAAGAACAATGCCTTGGTTTCTTTTTGATTTTGATGAAAGTGATTTGCTTGGCTTGGTTGGTTTGATTTTGTGTTTGTTTTAGTTAATTACCTATTTGCCCTTGATTTTGTGTGGTTAAAAAGCCACCACATCTCCTTCCTTCCCATGTCATGCCTATGTCATGATGTGACGTCATCTTTCCCTCCTTGTCCTCTTCCCATTGGTTGGGTGACATCATCCTCTCTAATCCCTTTGATTAACTTCCTAATTGTTTGCCTAATGACCGCTGATCTGTTATACGGTTCGCTTAACTTTCGTTTTCGTTTATCGTTTGAAGGATCATATCCGGGATCTTATTACTTAGGTTCCCTTAACCTTTCTTAATACATTATATTCCTTTTTTTTATGATCCTCTATTACAATCCTTTAATTTAAATCCTTTACATCCTGTTACCTTATACTCAATTCTTTCCGTATTTATTGGATTTCCGGGAAAAATCAAAGTGTTCGGAATTGGATTCTGACGATCTTTGCATACACTCATATACCATATAGAGTACTCATAAAATCTCAGAATATCCATATCAGAACCCCTACATAGTGTGGCATGAAAAGTTTTCTCATTCAGCAAAAACACTATTCATAAAGGTTTCAAAAATTTCCCAAAAATTGGGGTTATTACAGTCTCCCCTCCTTAAAAGGATTCCGTCCCGGAATCAGATAGAAATGAATAGGGATACTTTCTTAGTATTGCACTTTCTAACTCTCAAGTCAATTTTCCCACATTGTGGTTCTACCATCAAACTCTTACTAGTTTGATAACCCTTCTCCTAAGCACTCGTTCCTTCTTAATCTATACCCTTCCTGGTTGCTCCATATAGGTTACGTCTGGTTGCATGTCTATGCGCTCCTATGCCCCTATTTGTCTGGCATCCGAATTACACTTCTTTAACATTGATACGTGGAACACGTTATGAAATTACTACAGGTTCGGGGGTAGGGCTAGCTCGTATGCTAACTTCCCAATATGTCTTAATATATCCAAGGGTCCAACAATTCGTGGACTTAGCTTTCATTTTTTTTTCCCGAACCTCATCCTTCCTTTCCAAGGGAATACCTATAACAACACTAGGTCCCCTACTTCCTATTCTTTGTCCTTTCATGTCAATTCAACATACTTCTTATGTCTATCTTGGGCTACTACCAGCCGTCCTCTGATTAGATCTATTATATCCTTGGTCCTTTGGACTACTGCGGGTCCGAGCATCTTGCGCTCTACAACTTCATCCTAACATAAGGGAGATCGACATTGTCTTCCCTCAAGGATCTCATAAGGAGATACCTCGATACTAACATACGATCGATTATCGTGAGATAGCTTAATCTGCGTTAAGTGATCATTCCAAATTCTTTCAAGTCTATTGCACCGGCTCTCGTCATAGCTTCTAGCATTATATCTTTTGCTTCTCACTACCCATCCTTTTCCAGTTCGTAGTCGTTACTCTCTTCCGTACATAATATTATACTGGTTACACTTTTGCTCGTTAGCATTCTATAACCTTTTAATAACCACGTCAACCTTAGTATCACGAACGTGTTTCCATTCTGAATACCACCATAACTTTACTACTCCTTTTTCAGCTGCTTCTATCTTTGGAAGCTTGATCAATCATATAGAAGTAAAGGAATTTGTTGAGAGATCACTATGATCATGAACACTTGTTATATTGCATAGTTAGTACAGAAGGTGGCCAGCCTTTAGTACTTGACAAGCAATTAAACAATAGATGGTATCCTACTAGGCTTCTATCACACAGATAGATAGTCATTCGGCAATACCTCCCCTTCTGGAAGGGTTCTTCTTCTCAGCTTACATGAAATGAAAAGAAGAGAAAAGAGCGAACTGAAGAGAATTGTATATATATGTAAAAAAATATTGCCATAAAATATCTGGCTTGGAATCTACCTCTGAACTATAGAGGTTTGTCATAGGAGAACAAAACATATATGTATTTATATCAACATCGAATATTATAGCATCGTATTTCACATGCCTAAATATTTTCGTTATCCCGTCCATCATTCTATGGGCCCATGCTCTTCCTTGAGCTTATACACAATTACCTTTGAAACTCCCTCGACATCAAAAATCGAATCTGGGATCTCATTCTATATATCATCGTTACTATGATTCTATGCTCGCACCGCAACCTTCCTCATATAGTAATACGACTCTCTATTGATAAGAAGGAGTAAATATTCAATAGGTAGATACTCTACTTAATTAGTCTATCAATGATAACTTATACACTACCACGACCCGATTAGTGGTACTTAATCTCAACATCCATTCCAATACAACTCTCATGGTTGTAATCAGCTCATTACTCGCAGAATCATTGCTGCCTTACTATGGTCCACCACTGACCTACTGTCATCATTCACTTTCCATGAAATCTTAATATCTAACCATACGGAGTCCATACATCTCGTATCTAATTCTCCTAAGGAGGTAACATGATCACCGTTCATGATTCATGAAGAACACTCCTGAACTTGACGTACTTTCATGACATGAAGTAGATAAAATTGCAGAAGAGTTTCAGTTAAAGCAACGATAGCAGGTTAATACCATTCTTAATCATATGCCTTAAATAGAAGACTTAACTCAAAGGTTCGTTTCGTCCTTTTTGAAACATGGTCTTGGATTATTCTCAAGATAGTACCTTATGAGATCGATAGCCCGCTCCTGGCGATTACACGAATTAAACCTTTACCGAACTACTATTACGGTTGGGTATTGCACAGTCATCAGAAGGAATGTCAATCTTCCAAACCATAATACAACCTTCATAGCTTTAACCATCATCACTGTATTCCTTTGGCACAAGCGCCTATAATTATCCTCTTACCTTTAAAGTGTCGGCCACCTCTTTGGCCTTTCCTGATAGTAAAATTTCCTTACAGTCAATGTCATTTTAACCACCTCCAAATAAATTTTCTACCTTATTTCAATCACAGCTTATGTGAAAATGCTTTCCTTAAAATCTGATGAGTAAAAAAAAATTACCATTTTTCCATAAGTTATCCCCTCAGTCTTTAGAGGTTAATCACTGTCATGACTGACTCTCAATCATAATTAGAACATCTTTTATCTTAAGTCCTAATTGCCCTGAACAATTTCGACCATTACTGGTTCGATCCATACTTTCTCGTGGTTTAACACGTGCCCCACTTGGCAACATTATAATTACGTCATATTTCCTTTATCAACATTTCTATCTTGAGAATTTTGAATATTACCTTTCTCCTTGTAAAACCTCTAAGGTTATCCTTCAATCGTTCCTCCCGTATTCCCTAGATACAGGGCATATCAAAATACCATTTACTATTACTAGAACCATTGTCTATATACTTCTGAAAAATTTCTCCACTGATTCTTAAAGGTTGTTGTTACCTTAACCCTTTCCAAATCATACTGTCAAAACTCATACTGTCCCTATTAAGGGTGAAATGCCAACCATTATGCATTCCCCTAGGATTCATTTTAAGTTACCGATGTTCTATCCTTAATTCCACCTTTAAAAGGTACCTGCATCCATCCATGGATAAATCAAGTCATATATCCTTGATAGATTATCTTATTCATCATTCCCACCTCGATAGTCTATACCTAACTTCATAATAGCATCCTTACTCAAATTGAGGTCAATCCATATGGCCTCCAAAAGATAACAATGGTCATCCGCTTTTCTTTCCTGATTTGGTAATGATAACATGGATGTTCTGGAAGATATTGGTCATGTTCAACGTGAACTTCTTCTTAATAATTCCTTATTTACTTTTGTTGTTTATCTCAACAGTCATCTCAATGTTGGGATACCTCTCATACCTGGCGTCTCCCTTTCTGGGTATCGAGCCACCGGTCTTACATTTCACATTATTGAAGGTCACTTCCTTCATCCAAATTTCCTACTTTCTTACTTTTTTGTCTCCTTAGTCTATCCGCGTCTTATTATTTATCCTTCTAACTATTTAAAGGTTTCCTTGAATCCCCCCAACTTACAGGGGATAAAATATGTGTATCTCTTATTCCTTCAATCATCAACTTTAACTCATGGTGAATCACCCTCATCCTGACGATTACATACTTTTCTATTTCTATTGCTACGAGTCTTTAGGGTTTCCTCATACCCGACTGCCTTATCATTCCTCAAACTCTATTGCCTTTATATTCCTTTCCACTTCAGTTTCTTTTTATTTTCCTTTCTCTTATCATTATTTCATGAAATAACACAACATAAGTATTGATTTCAAACATCCCGTCATTCTGGATTCGTGTTCTCAGAACGAATCTTGATAACTTTTACAACTTAGATTCATAATTCATCATACTCATCCACTTTTGTTCTAGCTCCAAAGCTTTTACACTATCTCCTTATCTTTGGGAATTACTTTCCCGAAAACAATTGACTGAACTTAAATCAGTTTATTCTAACCTCTGGCTCCGTGCCTTTCTTGGTCTTTCACCAGCGGGTGGTCTCTCTCTTAGGAGGGTAAGTGACAAAAACAGTCTTTTGTGGTTCGTCAATCATTTAGAATCTCAAATGATTCCTATATTTCCTTTAGCCAGGCTCTTGCCTCGACTGGGTCAGCTTGTTCTTTGGAACTCTGAGAGCTTAGCGACTTAAAGGTCCTGAAAGAATTTCACACCACATTGTTTCCTCAAGGTGGTGGTTGGGAATAAAATATAAGTTCTGTTTAGACAGGTCCATGAATTTTTGTATCGGAGTACCGTCTCGGGTCTCCTTATCTCGCTCGACTTTTGCTTTCTTAGTCTAAATATTTCTTCCTACTCCCCATAATTGGGGTCATCTTTTAATTTAAATCTTCATTTTCCACTTTATTATATTCCGGGTTCTTTATATCTTAATTGCGACCTCCCTGATTATCACCTTCAAGGTTTGCCCCTAATCTTATTCCTTGTGGGGGCATATTACTTGGAAATTTTTTTTGAGAATCTCTGGGTATTAGTCTTACTTACTTTGCTTAAGTCTTTCCCTCGTTCAGTCCTTGCACGATTGCGAATTATGAATTCTCAAGTTCTATAAACTTCATGACACTCTCTTAAGTGTTAATAGAGCAATTAACAATGTGATCTTATCACAACAAACTGATTTGAACTGAAATTAATGAATATATACATAACCATTTGTTCGAGGGTACAACACCTGAACACATTAAAGAGAATTACATCATTTGATCTGATCGCTTCTATCCCGAAGGTATTATCATAGATAATCATCTAGTCATTAAAACTAATCATCCGTAACTTAGGCTAATCCTCCAAAAGCGGTGCTACATGAAACCCTTGTTTGATTGCTCTGGCTCTGCACACTACCATGGATTAAGAGATGCGAGCACGCACGACATCCCTAACCTGCTCCATCACAGAGGTGATGAGGTCTAAGATAGTCGCAAGTAGAGCTGGATCAACCTGACCCTCAAGATGGCCTCTAACTGTAACACAGGTGGTAGCCTCAATCCTTTCCATGCTATACGCTAATCCTGCCGGAAGTATCCCACCCTCAATCCTTGGTGCAGTAAGTCGATCCAACAGATCACTCCTAACATTCCGAGCCTCTGACAGGCCACCCAAAGTCATATGATAATCAGCGATAAGAGAAGCCTGAGTGGTAGCATCTAGCAGTCCATGGGGTGCAGGTGGTGCAGTCCCAGGAGATCCAAACGGATAACCAAGCACGGTATCAGGTGACAATGGTGCAGGAGATAAAGGTGGCATTTCCTCAGTATGTGCTGGGCTCTGTACAGGGGAGGGAACAGGAATTGGTGGAACCTCATGGATGTCTACAGAAACCTCTGGAAGAGGGTCTGATACTGGTATAATTGGTGTCGTGGAAGGCCCCACTCCTTCTGCCCTCATTAACCTTTGTGCCCTTGGTAACTCTTCATCCTCTAGTGCCACCCTCGCGGCCATTCTTGCTCTGGTAGTCGCCCTGACTACGGTCATCAATTCCTCAGCGGTCCTCTCTTCATTCTCATCAGGATCCTCCATGAGATCCTCCTCAGCCACAATCCTTTCTGGAATAACATCCTCAACCACAACATTCTCAATCTGAACCTCATGCGGTCCCTCATTGGGGTACTCTATCGGATTCACAATTTGATCTCCAACTTGTAATAAAACATCCTCATGCTGATGCTCCTGAACCTCAGGGTTCGGTGCCCCGCTGCCCTATACGAGAACGAACTATGTTACTATCACGATACTTATAAGGGTTCCCGTAAGGGTTTTAACTGTCAGTACTACGTTAGGTAGCCCGACTATGAACTTGGCAAGAGTTCTTATTATCTTAGTGAACTTATTATCTTTACGTCACATCATCTCTGAGGTTTATAACGCTTAGCTCTGATACCATTTCTGTAACACCCCCAAATCCGGGGTCGGGGATCCGGGTTGTCACGAGTTCCACTTCCCTTAACAACACCCAATCTTATTAAACAATCAACTACTCTTTACTGTGACCCCACAATGTACACACACACACCACAAGTTATAGTCTCAGAGATGAATACTCAAAAAAATAACACAAATCGTTTTATTCCACAATTATATGTCAATACACCCTAAAAAGGTTTCTGAATAAATTTACATTTCTTTGCCATTATTATAATTCATAATTATACATAAGTCTGGTACATCATAAGTTAAAAACCTATCCTATTGGTAGTTCCTACCTCAGCTACAGCGACATCCACGCCTACAGGAAACTGCGGAATGTTTCCTATCCGCCTGCGAATTGGGAGCTTAGTCCTGTTCATCTTTTCTATCTGTTGTTGTGTGATGAAAGAAGAAAGCAAGGGTGAGCAGCAAGCCCACCAAAATAATATGTATAATGATTTACAGTATATGAGCCTTCTCATAGTACTCATGAAAGTCTTGGTCAAAAGAAATGAACCAAGTTTAATATCTTAATGCGATGAAGTCGCAAAATATTCAGTATATATACATATATACTTTTCAAAATATGGGAAGTCCTCTTCCATGCATAATACACACAGAGTTTTAGTGTATAACTGTATAAAAAATATCGTTGCAAGGTGATCTCATGTATCTAACCTTGTCTCAACGCTTTTCTGAAAATCTTTGTCATTCATAAGACAATTATTAACTAGATATAAGTTTAAAAGATGAAGTTACCAAATACTTCACTACACTTATATCATTTATAAGGCTACTTGAACTACCATTGTTCAAAGTATAATGAGCTTTCAACAGTTCATCACATAGATGAGACTACAAGACAAGATTTGAATAGATTAAATCTTTAAAATATTATTAAAGGAAATGAAGTTATGATATACTTCATTAAGTTCTGATATATATATATATATATATCCACATATACATCTTCCTTTATACATTTCCTGAAAACCTCTGTCATGTGAAGTATGAACAGAGTTTGAAACATCCAATGAATTTTGGAAGGGAAAAGAATTTTGGCATAAACCAGATATCTTGCTGATCAGGCAAAGATACCCCATAAGTAACCTTTTCTACTAGTAGATGGACGAATTCCCCACTGGTCATCACCCTGGTCGAAATAGGACCTTATGCTGGACTGCCACTCAGCCACTTATGCATTTGATGGACTCCCACTGAGCCACTTACACTATCATGGACGCCCACTGAGCCCATGTTGCTTATGCCGACTCGATAGATGGACTTACTTCCCGAACGTTGGGTAAGTAATCAATTCATTTACCAAAACTGCAACCTTGTTGCGAATATAAAGTACACCACAGAGCCGGATCCCTCAGGTTTTGAGCGAGTATTTAAATCCCCTTAAAAAGGAAGATCTTAAATATAAAAATGAGTTTTGGGATCCGCTCTAACTTTTAAAAATCATTTTGAAGACTCGAAAACACTTTAAGAGTGTTTGGAGTAAAGCTGATTTAATGAAGTAAATCAGTCCCCAGTATATTTAGAAAATGTCTGAATATTATTATTTAAATAATATTCCCATAAAGAATAATCTTTATAAAAATAATTGAAGTAGAAGTATTAAAACTTATACTTGAAATGGATATTAAATAACCAAAGATATACTTATATGAAAGTACTATCTTTATTTGAATAATCGAAAATAAGTTTGATTATTGACACCTTATTCTTTAATAAAATAAAGAATATATTGCAGTAATAAGTGGAGTCATAATACCTCGAATGAATATTATAAATAATATTCATAAAATAAAAATAAAGGAGTCATACATCCTCAAATGAATATTCAAATAATATTCAATTAATACAATAAAAGGAGTCATAAGTCCTCCGATGAATATTCAAAATAGTATTCAATTAATAAAATAAAAGTTATCGAATAAACCTCATTCGATTAATAGTTTGGAAAACTATAACCATATATATATATAAAAATATATATATATATATATTTATACAAAATCTACTCGGGATCCTCGACTCCCGGTTTTAGAAAACGTTTTCACCTTTGGGTCCCTATACTAAGGGTATATGCAAATTACCGCTATTCTCTAGCATAAGTATTATCAACTGAATCAACAGATATATATGGAAAGAATACGAAACAGGCATGCATATATATATACCATAGCAGCATGCTTCAATATATTGCAACATTTGCTAATTAACCAACATGCATCTATCGCAAGATAATGCATATACATATATACATCACAACAACAGTTATAACGGGTAGAAAACTTGCCTGAGCGACTGGGGGTTACGAATGGATCGAGACGAGTCTGGTAACCAATAAGCAACAAGTAAGTTGGAATTAAACCAAAGTCACTTGTAAATCTATACTCTAACCAACTCAGACTCTAACGCTCGTTTTGTGCTTACTGATTCTCTTAAGTCACTCGAGTACCCTCGGCTCCACCATTTTTAATAATTTAACCTTTACGAGTTTTAAGGCAATTCCTTCGCGAGTGTCTTACCAACTGCCTAACACACTTACCATAAATGTTTCATACATTAATTAACCCTTTTTGGTCTTTAACCTATGTTTCAAAGTAAGGCGAGGGGAAAAGTTTCGTTCGCGAAACGTCGTTACTTCAAACGGTCGTTTCTCCTAAACCGTGCATCGGAATCGAACGAACTACATATCAAAACGAAGCTCGTAACATGAGCTATCTAAAAATGGTAATGATCATAATCTAGCAGGGGGTTCTCGGGTCCTAATGTTATGCACAAAAACAGTCTAAAGAAAATCGGACGTTACGACGGCTATGTTTACGCGATTTCCCAATTTAAATCCATTCAAAACCAACCCAATTCAACCTCAAATCAAACATACAACCAACATCCATCCTTATCACCTCATATCAGCCCCAACCAATTCAATTTTAACATTCATACTCATGCCTAAGCTTGAATTTAACTATACTACAATCTTTTAACCAAAACAACAACATTTACCATTCCATTTCAATACCATTTCAATCCCAAACTCTAAATCACAAACATTAAGCTACAATATCACCCTACTAATCAAAATCATCTTATAATACATAGGAATCTAGGGTTTGGAGATGATATACCTTCCTTGAAGTTGTGGGAGGAGCTAGGAAGCCTTAAGAAGCTTTGAGAAGTCTTAGGAATGCTTGGATCTTCAAGGAAATCAAGAAAAATTTCAAGTTAAAAACTTGAAAACACTATTCATTGTCTTCTTCATTGATTAAATGAAGAAGATTGAGAAGGAATTGATGGCTTAAACTCATGATATAGCCCTAACTATGCATAAGGATGATTAGGGAATTAACTCACCAATTTAGGAAGCTTGGATCTTTGATTTTGAATTATTCTCCCTTTGCAATAGTAAAAAGCCGAGAGCTAAGAAGAACAATGCCTTGGTTTCTTTTTGATTTTGATGAAAGTGATTTGCTTGGCTTGGTTGGTTTGATTTTGTGTTTGTTTTAGTTAATTACCTATTTGCCCTTGATTTTGTGTGGTTAAAAAGCCACCACATCTCCTTCCTTCCCATGTCATGCCTATGTCATGATGTGACGTCATCTTTCCCTCCTTGTCCTATTCCCATTGGTTGGGTGACATCATCCTCTCTAATCCCTTTGATTAACTTCCTAATTGTTTGCCTAATGACCGCTGATCTGTTATACGGTTCGCTTAACTTTCGTTTTCGTTTATCGTTTGAAGGATCATATCCGGGATCTTATTACTTAGGTTCCCTTAACCTTTCTTAATACATTATATTCCTTTTTTTTATGATCCTCTATTACAATCCTTTAATTTAAATCCTTTACATCCTGTTACCTTATACTCAATTCTTTCCGTATTTATTGGATTTCCGGGAAAAATCAAAGTGTTCGGAATTGGATTCTGACGATCTTTGCATACACTCATATACCATATAGAGTACTCATAAAATCTCAGAATATCCATATCAGAACCCCTACATAGTGTGGCATGAAAAGTTTTCTCATTCAGCAAAAACACTATTCATAAAGGTTTCAAAAATTTCCCAAAAATTGGGGTTATTATAGTGTTTAATTCAAGTTTAGTTGCAGTGGCCATGAGAGTTTTTACAGATGTGCAATCCATTAGTTCAAACTTCTTTAAAGATCATAAATGTATTTAGTTTGACTAATGAATATTCCATCACTAACTTGCTTAACTTGTAAACTAAGAAAATAAATTAGTTCTCATCATGCTCATTTCATACTTACATTACATTAATTTGGCAAATTTTTTGCAAAGTTTTTCAACTGTAGAGCCAAATATAATATCATCTACATAAATTTGAACAAGTATGCTAGAGCCATCGACATTTCTAAAGAACAAAGTTTTGTCTACATTACCTCTAGTGAAGTGATTCTCTAAAAACAACTTTGACAAAGTGTCATACCAGGCTCTAGGTGCTTGCTTCAATCCATAGAGTACTTTCAGGAGATAGTATACATAATCAGGAAAATTTGGATCTTCAAAACCAGGAGGCTGACTAACATAGAATTCCTACTCCAAATCTCCATTCAGAAAAGCACTTTTGATATCCATTTGATAGACTTTGAAATTGGCATGAGCTGCATAGGCTACGAAAATTCCGATGGCTTCTCGTCTTGCAACAGGAGCAAAGGTCTCATCAAAATCAATTCCTTCTTGTTGACAATAGCCCTTGGAAACCAATCTAGATTTGTTCCTTATAACTATGCCATTTTCATCCATCTTGTTTCTGAATACCTACTTGGTGTCAATTGAATTCTTTCCTTTAGGTTTGGGTACCAGCTTCCATACATTATTCCTTTCAAATTGGTTTAGCTCTTCCTGCATAGCTAAAATCCAATCAGGATCCAACAGAGCTTCTTCTACCTTCTTTGGTTCTTCCTTAAAAAGGAAGCTGGTGTGCATACATTCTTCTTGAGTTGCTTTCCTTGTCTGAACTCTAGAAGATGCATCACCAATAATTAGCTCATAGGGGTGATCTCTTGTCCATTTTCTCTGTTGAGGTAGATTTGCTCTAGATGAAGAGGCCTCATTGTTGTCTTGATGTGTGACTGAGTTTTGATTATGAGAAACTCCCCCTGAGTTTGTAAATATTTTATTTAAGAAAGGGGAACTTTTTGTGAGTGATCTACCTTGACTTTCAGCTTCTCTTAATGACCCGACGGATGATTCACTTTGTGTCCTGACGGATGAGGCTGATTATCTCCCGACGGATAAGGCAGATTGTCTCCCGACGGATGAAGCATTTTGTAACTCAATGGATGTTGAGTTATGAGCTTCATTTGTTATAGATTTTTCTGCATTATCCTTAGTGATTATTTCTTGATCACTCTCATCATCACTGTCGTCACTAACCATCTTCACATTATCAAACTTGAAGCTCTCATGGAAATCTCCATCTTGCAGTCCTTCAATCTTTTTGTCATCAAACATAACATGTATTAATTCCACAACAATGTTGGTTCTTAGATTGTAGACCCTATATGATTTTCCCACAACATATCCAACAAAAATTCCTTCATCAGCTTTAGCATCAAACTTCCCATGTTGATCAGTTTGATTCTTCAAGATATAACATTTGCAGCCAAAGACATGAAGAAAATTTAGAGTTGGTTTCCTGTTCTTGAACAATTGGTTGGGAGTCATGCACTTTTCTTGATTCACCAAAGAGATATTTTGAGTGTAGCAGGCAGTGTTCACAGCTTCAGCCCAAAAATATGTTGGTAATTTTGATTCTTCAAGCATTGTCCTTGCAGCTTCAATAAGAGATCTGTTCTTTCTTTCTACTAATCCATTTTGTTGTGGAGCCCTTGCTATAGAAAACTCATGCATAATCCCATTTTCTTCACAAAATGATCTCATCACAGAATTCTTGAACTCAGTTCCATTGTCACTCCTGATTCTTCTTACTTTAAAATCAGGATGATTGTTGACTTGTCTTATGTGATTGATGATGATTTTACTAGCTTCATCTTTAGACTTTAGGAAATATGTCCAAGAGAATTTTGAGAAATCATCCACAATTACTAGGAAAAATCTTTTCCTTGAGATGGACAACACATTGACTGGTCTAAACAAATCCATGTGTAGCAATTGCAAAGGTTCTTCAATTATTGAATCAAGCTTCTTTCTGAATGATGCTTTAATTTGCTTTCCCTTTAGACAAACATCACACAGTCCATATTTGTAAACTTCACTTGAGGGATACCTCTAACCAGTTCTTTCTTGACAAGCTCATTCATGGTCTTGAAGTTTAGATGGGAAAGTTTCTTGTGTTATAGCCAACTTTCATCTTGAATTACTTTACTGAGAAGACAAGTGACAGATTCTGCATTTGATGAGTTGAAGTCAGCTAGATACACATTCCCTTTTCTCATTCCAGTGAGAACCACTTTGTTGCTTCTTTTGTTTATCACAACACATGCTACTGAATTGAATGTTACTGTGTTGCCCTTATCACAAAGCTGGCCGATACTCAACAGATTATGCTTGAAACCATCCACTAGGGAAACCTCTTCAATGATGACATTATCTGTAGAAATCAAGCCATATCCCACAGTAAAACTCTTGTTGTCATGTCCAAAAGTAATACTTGGGCCAGCTCTTTCCTTGAATCCGGTGAGCAGGTTAGAATCTCCAGTCATGTGCCTTGAGCACCCACTATCCAGATACCATAGATTCTTTCTGTTTCCCTACACACACAAAAATCAAATCAAGTTGATTTTGGTACCCAAGTTTCCTTGGGTCCTGCCTTGTTAGCTTTCTTCTTTGGTTTCTTAGGTTTAAACTCATTAGAGTTAAGAATTTCTGATTCATCCATAGTCATTTGAGTTTGACCTTTGAAACCAGCCATTTGAACAGAATTATCATGCATATTTTGATTAACAGGAAAAAGCATGCTATTTGCAAACATGTTATTCCAGTAAGGCATGCTAAATGTCATTTGAGGCATACTAAATGCAACATAATAAGGATTAGGTGCAAATGGCATAGTAGCAAATTGTGCATTCATATCCTGAGCAGACATAGCATTCATAGGCATGGCAAGCATGGCAGGCATGGCATTCATGTTGGGAAAAGAAGGAGGTACAGTCATGGAAGTAGGCATGACAATTTTGCAATTAACAGACAAATGATTAACAGTACCACACTTAACACAGATTTTTTCTTGGAGCATATTTATCAGGTGTGTAGTTGTTATGTTTGTTAATTCCTACTTTCCCATTTCTATTGTTCTTCTTTTTAGTATCTGTTTTAACCTCAATCTTTTCTAATATGTCATTCAATTGCTTGATGGACAGATGACCAACATTGACCTTCTTTTCCTTCTTGACTTGACTTGATTCTCCTGGAACAAAATTCTTGGTGACAGATCCATATTTCTCATTCAGCTTGGCTAGCTTGACTTTGCTCACTAGTTTACTCACAGCCGACGGATGTGGCTCTCTTTCACTCGATGGATAATCATTTTGATTATCCGACGGATGATCTTCATCATCCGTCGAGTCCACATCTTTAGACTATCCTTCAACCAAATTGGATTCCATCTTCTCCCTACTTTTCTTCCAGGCTGCATCACAAAAGGACTCAATTCCTTGAACTTTAGTGATTTGAGCATGGACATCTCTGGATGATTTCCATGCCTTGATTGTTATAACCGGTATATATTTTTTTTATTTTTTTAGTTGAATTATGTGTATATATGTTTATATATCGAGAGCGAATCAATTTTGTGCTTTTGCGAGTCTTAAGGGTTATATTCTGTGAGTTGTAAATTAAATGTTTATTTGGAAATTTTTTGAGAAAAGAAATGCCTTTATTTGAGTAATTTGTGATATATTATTAAAGATATTAGTTCATGGAAAATTCCTTATATAAAATTTGTTTCCTTTAAAATTTTAGAAGTGATCTCAAAAAAGTATCTAAAATTCTAAACTATTTTATGGTATTATTTTTGTGATTTATAGATTTATATTTTTATTTATAAAATTCTTTCTCTATTAGATTAATTAGATTTATAAAATCAAATTGAGTGGATATTTGATTAATTAGATTAATAATTTGCTATTTACCATGATACCCTTGCATGCAAATATCCACTCAATTGAAGGGAGGGGTATTGTTGTCAAATCCAACCCCACTCACTTCACTTTAACTAGTCAATTTCCTAAGTTGCCCTTGCATGCAAACCTTGCTAGTTTTAGAAGAGGGATAAAGAGGTAAATTGATAATTCCACTATCATCAAACCACCACCATATCATCACATTGAATCATTTTCTCCAATTATACACTCCAACTCACTCTCCTCCTTCCACCTTTCTCTCTCTCGGCCGAAGCCAAGCCCCCCTTGTTCATTTTTATTTCATCTTTTCTTCCAAAATTATTGCAAAAACCCCTTCTTTAATCCTTGATAACTTGTTTAGTAAGTTAAATATTAATTGTACTACTATGTTTAAGCTTGCATGTTGAGTTTTGAGTGAAGCCTAATGTTGAAAACCTTGATTCTTGTGAGTTTAAGGTTCAAAACAAAGGTAAAGCATCAAGAGTGGGAATGATCAATGATTGAGGGACTTCCTTGTCGTTTTATATGATCATTTCACTCCTTTCCATTCGGAAATGACTCTTTAAGAGCCGAATGAAGTAGAGTTTTGTGATCTTTATTTGTGATTAAATGATATGTGATGAAGTCTTGTTTGCATGTTGCTTTAAAGCTATTTTATGGATCATGACCTTTAAAACCCTTGCATGTCATGAAATACTTGGTATATTGTGTGTTAAATGATTGCATGTGAAATTTACACTCAAAGTCTTAGAGTACTAGGAGTGCATGTTGAAAACTAGACTATATACTTGATTTTGGGCTTTAAATTCGATTATATGCCTTGATTTCAATTTGATTTGCTAAAAATGAGTATACATTTATTGAAAAATGTTTTATTATGACTAAATATAGTTTTTACAGTGGGTTAATGAGTATATTTAAATGGTATTGTGTTTGCATGTTAATATGGATATTCGTTTGTGCTTGAGTACTCGAAAATATGATTTAAGTGTTAGTCTTGCTACTTTATTTATATAATTTGGTCATGGTGCATTGGAGTATGAATGATCTCCAGCACATGATAGTGAGATAGATGAGAGTATTAGGTTAGTCTTTGTGCTTGGTTAAAGATTAGGTTCATAGTTTATAAGTGGGAGTTAAGGTGGAAGGGATAGTGTAAAGTTTGTTTTTTTCCAGAATGTTGCACTAGTTTGTAGGAGAGTTTTGAATGGGCATTCATTGGGAATTTGGAGGCCCAAGTCACCAGAAGTTAGGACTTGACCTATAGTTGATCCCAGAATCTTTAAATATAAGAAACCAACCCATTTAGTTAGGTGCATAAGTCGAATCTTGACTTCTGGTCAGAACAGAGGCAGTTTGAGTGAGGAGCACTTTTAAGCTTAGAGAGTGGTGTCATAGGTAGGCCCTCATTAGGACTTGCTTAGCATTGATACTAGGGAGTTTGTGGTAGGTTTTGAAAGCCATATTTCGAGGTTTTAGAGTTAAAACCAAGTGAATTATGTGAGTTCAAAATAGGGCAGTTTGGGTGTCACTAGGACAGGGGAGAGCTATCTTTGAGAGTAGGACCAAGGAGGCCTAGGTTGAGCCTTGGTGTCATTCCAAGTGCAAAAATTATATTTAAGACCTAAGATTTCACTGTAGAAATTTGAGTGTCAAACCTTGAGTGAAAAGGGGTACTTTGTCACTTAGTTCCATTAGGTGTCACCTAAATGTTGCACTTATGAGCACATTGTCCTTGCACTTAGATTTCTCATCCTTAGAAGTGAGGATTGAGTTGGCCATTAAGTCTAATTGTTAGTAAGAGGTCAGTAGAAGGTTAGGCCATAGGTGTGGCTAAGTGAAATGGAGTTTGGCTAGGAAAAGCACTTCAAGTTTGGAGATCTAGTTGGGTTGCACTAGACTAGGTAGCACTTCGAGTCAATCCTATTGGTTAAGTGAGATCATTCAAAACTCAATAGCGCACCATTATATCCAAGTTCTATATTATGTGATTAAATGTGTTATGTGATCCTAAATGATTATTTGACCATAATAAGTAATTAGTAAAGAGTCAAATGTGTAGTTAGGCCTAAGTGCCAATATATTTTGAAATATTTAACTAGGATGGAGTCTCTGTGAGAGTGTATCTTTGTGGCGCCCCAAAACCCGGGGTCAGGAGTCTCGGAAGCCACGCCATCTAAACTCACACAACTCACACTACAATTTGTAAATACTCACGCTTCACGACCCCACACTTATCACACACACACCTACAGGTTATTGTCTTGTAACGATCCATCATCACTAGAGTAATTTTATTACAACCCAAATATAATTAGTCTTACCGGGGAGTGACCTTTAGGTAAGGTTAGTCCACCGGCCAAATATACGTTTCTTGTTTCTTATCTTACATAAACCATACTTATAAATAAGCCGAACTATAAACAACTGAAAACTAATCCAGCTTATTCTGACTACCTGAGGTACAACACCAAACAATCTACGGAACAGCTGGCCATTTCCTACCCGCTTCCTGGCTGTGGTTCTCATGGCAGGCATCTTGATTCACTGTTGTGTTGTGTCAATTTAAGAAAATATATGTGAGCTATAATACTCAGCATAATAAAGTACAGTATGGAAATGACTGTATGAAATCATCATATATTATATGGTAATCCCAGCACCTAGGCTTGGGTTACGGTATTGCATTTCAATTCCAATTGGAAGAATTTAGACATTTACTGGAGCCACCGCATACGATGATCAGTCGTTCTACGGAAATAGTAACCTTTTCTACTAGTAAAAGGACGAAACCGTCATCTCTCGGGTATCACCCTGGCCGCATTGGGGCTACGTGTCCCATTTTCGGGTACACACATACTTCACAAGTTCCTGAGTACACAAAGTACCTTCGCCTGCGGTACCTTTGGTAGCCCATCTAGCACACATAGTACCAGAGTCTACCCCTCCCCTGTCCTTTAAAAGAATTCTATCAATCTCGAGAACTCGAACCACATCGAAGTTCCCCAAACGTTTTGCTTGTTGATAGAAATAGTTTATCTCTTTAAGATATAAGTGTATATATATGTATATACGTACTTCCGAGAATTTCGGAGGAAGTACTAAGGATGTGAGTTGACCGTTGTCAACAGATAATTAATAAAGGGAAAAGTTTCTTCTCGAAACTATATTCAATATAATAATAAGTTGGGATAATATTCTCTGACGATCTGAAATTATTCGAATAATATTTCTAAATCAGAAAGTATGTTTTATATCAGGATCTATAATCTTTAAATCAATGACAATCCTTTAATAAATAATAATTAATTAAATAATATTCTATAATTAATTAAATGATAATTGATATTAATCATAACTCGAATGAGTTTACTCTCTAAAAGATTTATTTAAATAATATTCCTCAACTAGTTTGTGTTTACATAATTAATAATCTATAATGATTAATCGGGTTTGAATAAATAAACATTGAAGTATACTACTCCTATAATAAGGAAATATGTATATAATATTTATTATCCTAATCAATAAAATATAGTTGAGGGAATATGCTCGTTGGGAAATCGTTTTAAAAGTTCGAGGTGTTTTAATATTTCGTAAATGGACGATGAGTCCCTTTAAAACATAATATTATGGACTTATACTCGTCCTATAATATCTCCGGAATGATTTCCGGGTTTAATCTTAAATCCCGACCGACCCTCGGTCTTATATAATATGTCACGCTTAAAGCGAAATAACATTTCACGATATATACTTATTGTACAACATCGATATATTATGTGAAAATTCAACAACTACGCATCATGGCAAACATGGTATTTAAGCGATGATAGTAAAACAATCCTTTCACAACACAACAATAAAAATGGAGTTGGGTTTGTAAACTTGCCTGGGTATCTCGAGGTGGAGGATGCTTTAGGTTCCGCTCGGAAATCTATAACCATAAACATATTTCATTTCGTTAGGTTCCGTCCTTATTTACGGTAACTCGCACTCATGTGCTACTCATTATACACCCTCTCAACTCATACTACCCTTAACATTTCTTTTAAGTCATAATCACTTTATGATCACTTCATTTTCCTAAGTATCTTGAGTTCATTCTCATTATCGTTGTCGGCTCCGCTTAAAGATTCTTACGGTTTCTACTCGCGCGGTCTCGGCTCCGACATTTTTATAAAATTGATAAATCATTATTTTCACTTGAAATTTTTATTAAAGTTAGGAAACTCAATATGTTACTCTCTGTAAAAATTTCATTATTTATGAATACTTTTAAGTCTATCCTTTATATTTTCAAGCTAAACTACAAGGTTAGCTCCTTAGCACACTAGTTGCTAGCTAGCTTGGTCATCCTATGGTTAGCTCACTATTTGATGAAGTAACCATGGTTACTTCCTTACCATGGTTTAGTTAGTGTGTTACGTTTAATTAATCGTTTACGCGTTCGCTCGGTTACTTAAACGTTCTCCGTAATACTTACTCGTAAGTGGTTCGCAATGAAATTCCTTTCGTATTTATTCCTTATATTTTTATTTATCCTACTTGAATATAAATCCGTAGGATTTTAGTCTTCGTAATTATATTGTGATTCCCGTAATCCTCGATAAGTCGTAAATACAGTCGTTTTTCAAAGTTCGTTTTCTTCGAAAACTAATAGCGTTTACATACACTCATTTGGTACGTATAGTCGTAATATCAATTCCGAAACTCATTTTCTCATGCACTATATAGTATGGGCTCAAAAGTTTTTCCCGTCCGTCAGGGTTACTATTCATTAAACGTTTTACAAGGTCTCAAAAATTTGAGTTATTACAGTATTCCCCTCTAACAAGGATTCCGTCCCGGAATCAATTAGAAAATAAGTGGGGATATCTATTCCTCATTGTGTCTTCAAGTTCCTAAGTTGATTCCTCAACATTTTGATTTCTCCATAAGATCCTAACTAGCTTCACCGTTTTGTTCCTCAGCACTTGTTCTTTTGGGTCCATTATCCTAACTAGCTGCTCGATGTAGGTCAGGTCTGGTTGTAAATCTACCTGCTCGTACTCTATTACATGTCGGGCATCTGTATGGTACTTTCTCAACATGGACACGTGGAACACGTTGTGTACTTGTTGCAAATTAGGAGGCAAGGCGAGCTCGTAAGCTAGAGGTCCTGTCCTCCTCAAAATTTCAAAGGGTCCTATAAATCTGGGACTCAGCTTCCCTTTCTTTCCAAATCTCATCACTCCTTTCCACGGAGATACCTTCAATAACACGGAAATCTTCTACTTCATATTCCCTATCCTTCCTGGTCTGGTCGGCATACTTCTTTTGTCTATCCTGGGCTGCTACCAGTCTCTTCCTGATGAGTCCCACCATTTCTCTGGTCTGCTGGACTAATTCTGGTCCTAATATCTTGTGTTCTCCAACTTCATCCCAACACAGGGGAGAGCGACATCTTCTCCCGTAAAGAGCTTCATACGGGGGCATCCCTATGCTAGCGTGATAGCTATTGTTGTAAGAAAATTCGATCAGGAGTAAGTGATCATCCCAATTTCCTTTAAAATCGATGACACACACTCGCAGCATATCTTCTAGGGTCTGTATAGTCCTTTCGCTTTGTCCATCAGTCTGGGGGTGGTAAGCGGTACTCATATTTAGTTTGGTGCCTACACATTCCTGAAAGCTTCTCCAAAATCGGGAATTAAACCTCGGGTCTCTATCTGACACTATGGCTACAGGAACGCCGTGTCTTACTACAATTTCCTTCAAGTAAATATCTACCAACTTGTCTACGGTGTACCTTTCGTTGATGGCTAGGAAGTGTGCGGACTTGGTCAGTCTATCAATGATAACCCATAGAGCATCGTGATTAGTCTTTGTCCTTGGTAAGCCCGTCACAAAATCCATGGCTATGTGTTCCCATTTCCATTCCGGAATTTCTAGGGGTCGTAACAGTCCACTAGGTCGCTGGTGTTCTGCCTTCACTCTCTGGCATGTCAAGCACTTCCTGACCCACTCTGCTACTTCTCTCTTCATGTTAGGCCACCAATAATATTCCTTAAGGTCACGGTACATTTTCGTACTTCCTGGGTGGATTGAATATCTAGAGCTGTGCCCTTCATGCAACAGCTCGTCCTTTAATTCTTGCACATTCGGAATCCAAATCCGGGACACATACCTCATGATCCATTTCTCATCCTTCTCGCATCTCACTTCTTCACCGGTCAATGTCCCTTTTTCCTCACTCATCTTCTTTTCCTGACATACTCGTATCTTTTCACTCAGTTCTGGTACTAGCTTAATCTCAAATAATCCTTCTGTTCCCTTACCGGTCATTCTCACGTCAATTTCCATCTTCTCAAATTCCTCAATCAACTCCTCCGATGTTATTATCATCTTGAGTCTTTCCTTCCTACTAAGGGCGTCAGCCACCACATTAGCTTTACCCGGGTGATACAAAATTTCACAGTCGTAGTCTTTTATCAACTCTAACCATCTCCTCTGTCTCATGTTCAGTTCCTTCTGAGTAAAAATATATTTGAGGCTTTTATGGTCAGTGTAGATCTCGTATTTCTCACCGTATAGGTAGTGTCTCCAAATTTTTAGGGCAAATACTATGGCTGCTAATTCTAGATCATGTGTAGGGTATCTGCTCTCATATTCTTTCAATTACCGAGAGGCATACACTATAACTTTGCCATACTGCATTAGTACACATCCTAATCCTTTAAGTGATGCGTCGCTGTATATCACAAACTCTCCCTTTCCATCGGGAAGAGCGAGCACTGGTGCTGACAATAGCCTCCTTTTCAGTTCTTGAAAACTCTCCTCACATTTTTCTGTCCATACGAACTTTTCTGCCTTCCGAGTAAGTCTAGTCAGTGGACCGACTATCTTAGCAAAGACTTGCACGAATCTTCGGTAATATCCTGCTAAACCTACGAAACTCCTAACCTCTGTTGGGGTTGTTGGTCTTTCCCAATTGGATACCGCCTCTATCTTGGTAGGGTCAACTAAAACCCTCTTGCTACTCACCACATGTCCTAAAAACTGAACTTCTCTCAACCAAAATTCGCACTTCGAGAACTTGGCATACAATTTCTCATTCCTTAAGATTTCTAAGACTATCCTCAAATGTTCTACATGTTCTTGCTCTGTCTTTGAGTAGATCAGAATATCATCTATAAAAACTATCACACATATATCTAGGTACTTTTTAAACACTCTGTTCATCAAATCCATGAAGGCTGCGGGTGCATTGGTTAACCCAAACGACATGAGTAAGAACTCATAGTGTCCATACCTAGTGCGAAAAGCAGTCTTCGGTATATCTTCCGGTTTGATTTTCAACTGGTGATATCCTGTTCTTAAATCTATTTTGGAAAAATGTACAGCTCCTTTGAGTTGGTCGAATAGGTCATCAATTATGGGAAGAGGGTACCTATTCTTAATAGTCAGTTTATTCAGCTCTCGATAGTCTATACATAATATCATGATGCCGTCCTTTTTTTTGACGAATAGTACTGGCGCTCCCAATGGCGACACATTGGGCCTTATCATTCCATTATCTAATAATTCTTGCAGTTGAAAAGCTAGTTCTTTCATCTCAACTGGGGCTAACCTATATGGGGCCTTGGATACTGGTGCCGTCCCTGGTGCTAACTCTATAGCGAACTCTATTTCTCGGTCAGGTGGTAATCCTGGTAAGTTTTCTGGAAATACATCCTCGAATTCATTTACTATGGGTATGTCCTGTATATTGGGGACCTCCTTCTTGGTATCTATCACATAAGCCAAATAGGCCTCGTTACCTTTCCTTAACAATCTCTCTGTTTGAACAGTCAGAAATTTCTGGTTCTGTCGTTGACCTTTAAACACTACTTCTTTTTCATTCTGCACTCTTATCTTAACTTTCTTCTGTTCACAATTTATTTGCGCTCCGTTACTGGATAACCAATCCATTCCTAAGATCACATCAAATTCTCCTAATGCGAATGGTATTAGGTCGACCTCGAAGATCTTCCCTTCTAATTTCAGCTTGCACTTAGGGTATACTTGATTTACAGGGATTATTTCTTTGTTTGCTATTTCCACTCGTAATACCTCACGTAAGGGTATGACATTAAGTTTTAACTTTTTAGCAAAATCTTGAGATATAAAAGACTTGGTTGCTCCAGAATCAAATAGGACATTTGCATGTTCGGAATTTAACAAAAGGGTACCTGCTATCACGTCAGTATTTCAGACAGTATCCTGAACAGTCATGTTGAAGGTCCTAGCGGCTGGAGGTCGGTTGGATGCAGCTTTGCTCAATCCTGAGGCTAAGGGCTTCAACATTGGGCAATCCCACTTCATGTGTCCTGCCTTTCCATATTAGAAATACGTTACTTTGGGCCGGGTGCAGTTGTTGGCAAGGTGCCCGATTTGGTCACACAGGTAACATCTCAAAGGGGCTCTTGTCTGGGTACACACTCCAAGGTGCCTCTTCTTACAGGTTTGACACTCTGGTATTGGGGCACGTGGTTGGATATGAAATATTGCCCTATATTGTCCGCCGCCCTGGCCAACGCTCTCACTCGGGGCCTTTCTGAATCCGGGGCCTCGTGCAGGTTGGGACACCGCTCCCCTGACGAACCTGCTTGGAAGACTCCTGCTCCCGGTTCCTATTCCTTGGCTTCCTATCTTCCTCTTCCTATTCTCCTTTGGTTTCACAATCTGCTCACTACCAGCTTCAACAATCGAGGCTTTCTGTACTAAGGTGGCATAGTCTGTCAGCTCTAACACTGCTACTCGATTCTGTATCCATTGTTTCAGACCAAGCTGAAACTTTCGCACTTTCTTTTCTTCGGTATTCACAAACTCTGGCACAAATCTAGACAACCCAGTAAATTTGGCCTCATATTCTGCCACAGTCATCTTATCTTGTTTCAACTCCAGAAACCTATCTCCATCTGGGTTTCCATGAACCTAGGGAGGTACTTGTCTAAGAACAGTCGGGTAAATCTATCCCATGGGATCACAACATCAGTTTCTAGGTTTCGTTTGGACTCCCACCAATAGTTAGCTTCTCCTTTCAGCATGTAAGAAGCGAAAATGGTCTTATGTCGTTCCTCAACACCTATTATCTCGAAGGATTTTTCTATTTCTTTGAGCCAGGCCCGTGCTTCAACGGGGTCGGCAGATCCTAGGAACTCTGGGGGTTTGAGGGATTTGAAGGCTCTAAAGGCAGTAGCTACAGTCTGTTGGGCAGCATGAACTGTGGTGGAATAGGCTGTTGGTTCAGATTTGCTCTTAGCAGTTTCATAAATTCATTCATGGAGTTCCCTCCCTGATGGGTATCCTCAGCCTCTTCTTCTACATATTCTTCCTCATCATATTCATTATAGTCTAGGTCTTCTTCACTTTCCTCATTTACTACTGGGTCATCTCGTTGTTGGTTAACAGATTATGCGGGCTGTGGCTGGGGAAGCAGCTCTGAAATCTCCTGGGTATCCTAGTCGGGTGGCTCTCTCAGCTGTCAGTGCCTGGCGTAACTCAGCAATGCGAGCAGATGCCGCAGTGATCTCAGCGTTAAGCTGACCCACTACCCAGTCGTGTACGGCTACATGCATGGTCGCCGGTGGTGGTAGAGGTGAATCTGGGTCGCTAGAGGATATGTCATGGACCTCATGGAACTGGGCGCGTATCGCCTTCTCATCATCATCATCAGTATAGGACATAGGGCTCTGGATCCCTGGGGTGGTGTAGGAGAGCGAATAGCCTGGTGTGGGTACATCTCTACATCTCTCCATACTACGCCATTAGCTACGGGGACAGGAAGCTCAGTCTCCTCCTCTAGGACATCCTCAGTAGGGTCATCGTCTGAATCATCAATGGGTGGGCTCTCTGGCTCGGGAATAGGGTCACGCTCAGGAATCATGACATCATCAACAGGTTCAACCTCCCTCCTAGGCTCCACTGGTACCTGTCACAATAGACAAGGTGTTACTAACTTAGAGTTGGAATTCCCTTGAGGGTAAAACAGTCAAGACTACCCGTGTAGCCCGACGACAAACTCGACTTGAGCTCTAATTGATTGTTTTATTATTCTTAGGTCTATGTATTTTATATCCTATCGTTTCTAAGATTTGATAATCTAAGGCTCTGATACCATTTCTGTGGCGCCCCAAAACCCGGGGTCAGGATTCTCGGAAGCCACGCCATCTAAACTCACACAACTCACAGTACAATATGTAAATACTCACGCTTCACGACCCCACACTTATCACACACACACTTACAGGTTATTGTCTTGCAACGAACCATCATCACTAGAGTAATTTTATTACAACCCAAATATAATTAGTCTTACCGGGGAGTGACCTTTAGGTAAGGTTAGTCCGCCGGCCAAATATACGTTTCTTGTTTCTTATCTTACGTAAACCATACTTATAAATAAGCCGAACTATAAACAACTGAAAACTAATCCAGCTTATTCTGACTACCTGAGGTACAGCACCAAACAATCTACGGAACAACTGGCCATTTCCTACCGTTTCCTGGCTGTGGTTCTCATGCATGGCAGGCATCTTGATTCACTGTTGTGTTGTGTCAATTTAAGAAAACAAGTGTGAGCTATAATGCTCAGCATAATAATGTACAGTATGGAAATGACTGTATGAAATCATCATATATTATATATATGTTTTATTCGAAAATAGATTTCTTGGTGTCACACACCTTCTTAAGAAAACAATTCTTTAAGGGGGTTTTAATAACCTGCGAATACCTTAATGGTAATCCCAGCACCTAGGCTTGGGTTACGGTATTGCATTTCAATTCCAATTGGAAGAATTTAGACATTTACTGGAGCCACCGCATACGATGATTAGTCGTACTACAGAAATAGTAACCTTTTCTACTAGTAAAAGGACGAAACCGTCATCTCTCGGGTATCACCCTGGCCGTATTCGGGCTACGTGTCCCATTTTCGGGTATACACATACTTCACAAGTTCTTGAGTACACAGAGTACCTTCGCCTGCGGTACCTTTGGTAGCCCATCTAGCACACATAGTACCAGAGTCTACCCTCCATTGTTCTTTAAAAGAATTCTATCAATCTCGAGAACTCGAACCACATCGAAGTTCCCCAAGCGTTTTGCTTGTTGATATAAATAGTTTATCTCTTTAAGATGTAAGTGTATATATATGTATATACGTACTTCCGAGAATTTCGGAGGAAGTACTAAGGATGTGAGTTGACCGTTATTAACTGATAATTAATAAGGGGAAAAGTTTCTTCTCGAAACTATATTCAATATAATAATAAGTCGGGATAATATTCTCCAACGATCTGAAATTATTCGAATAATATTTCTAAATCAGAAAGTATGTTTTATGTCAGGATCTATGATCTTTAAATCAATGACAATCCTTTAATAAATAATAATTAAATAAATAATAGTCTATAATTAATTAAATGATAATTGATATTAATCATACCTCGAATGAGTTTACTCTCTAAAAGATTTATTAAATAATATTCCTCAACTAGTTTGTGTTTATATAATTAATAATCTATAATGATTAATCGGGTTTGAATAAATAAACGTTGAAGTATACTACTCCTATAATAAGGGAATACGTATATAATATTTATTATCCGAATCAATAAAATATAGTTGAGGGAATATGCTCGTTGGGAAATCGTTTTAAAAGTTCGAGGTGTTTTAATATTTCATAAATGGACGATGAGTCCCTTTAAAACGTACTATTATGGACTTATACCCGTCCTATAATATCTCCAGAATGATTTCCGGGTTTTATCTTAAATCCCGACCGACCCTCAGTCTTATATAATATGTCACGCTTAAAGCGAAATAACATTTCACGATATATACTTATTGTACAACATCGCTATATTATGTGAAAATTCAACAACTACGCATCATTGCAAACATGGTACTTAAGCGATGATAGTAAAATTATCCTTTCACAACACAATAGTAAAAATGGAGTTGGGTTTGTAAACTTGCCTGGGTATCTCGAGGTGGAGGATGCTCTAGGTTCCGCTCGGAAATCTATAACCATAAACATATTTCATTTCGTTAGGTTCCGTCCTAATTTATGGTAACTCGCACTCATGTGCTACTCATTATACACCCTCTCAACTCATACTACCCTTAACATTTCTTTTAAGTCATAATCACTTTATGGTCACTTCCTTTTCCTAAGTATCTTGAGTTCATTCTCATTATCATTGTCGGCTCCGCTTAAAGATTCTTACGGTTTCTACTCGCGCGGTCTCGGCTCCGATATTTTTATAAAATTGAGAAATCATTATTTTCATTTGAAATTTTTATTACAGTTAGGAAGCTCAATATTTTACTCTCTGTAAAAATTTCATTATTTATGAATACATTTAAGTCTATCCTTTATATTTTGAAAGTTTGTAATTCGTAGCAGTTTTTGTTGCGTAAATCACTTTTACTAAAACGACCATAACGTTTGATCCGTAAATCGAAATCAAGTGATTCAAGCGCCTAAACAATCCTTATAACATTTTCTATCCTAAAAAAAGGTTATTTTTCAATAATCTACAGTTTACAACTTCGGGACGTTCTGCAGAAACTTAAAGTTACGGTTTGTTGGTTTTAACGAAGTTACAGTTACGATAGGGGTTTCGTTTACACCTTAATTATCAACACAACCACCAACAATCATCATATCATCATCAACACACAAACTCCTCTCAAGAAAATCATGTTCTTAAGGCAACAACAACCAATCTTAAATGTACTTAACTTAATCATCAAGATTTTATCAATAACACTTAGTAAGCTAGGTTTACTAACACCTACTAAATGGATCTTAAAAATGAACCTTAAATAAAGTTGGGCCAAAGATTTTTACCTTTTTTGAAAGCTTGAGATGTGTTCTTGAGGATGGTGGAGGCTTGGAAGTGCTTGGTATGATTTTTAGAATCTAAAACCACCATTGAAATCAAGAAACCAAAGAGAGGTTACTATTCACACTATTCACTAGTGAGTTTCTTGAATTTATTCCACCCATCAAACCTTGATAAAAAGAGATGAAAGATTTTTCTTACCTTATTTTAGTTGCTAGGAGGCTTGGGAATTAATTGGGTGATTTTATAAGAGCTAGAGCTTGGAGTTTTGAATTTCAATTCCCCTTTTTTCTTCAAAATAACCGAATGGAAGCTTTGTGAGGGGGGTATTTATACTACTTGGTTGCTTCCTTGGATGTTTGGATAGGTTGCTTCTTGGAAGGTGACTTGATATCTTTGTAACTTGATTTTATTCTTCCTAGGATAGCATTTTAGGTTTATTCTTTGTTGCCAAATCCATGGACATATCTTTGTAGCTTGCTACTTACAAGCTAAACTACAAGGTTAGCTCCTTAGCACACTATTTGCTAGCTAGCTTGGTCATCCTATGGTTAGCTCACTATTTGATGAAGTAACCATGGTTACTTCCTTACCATGGTTTAGTTAGTGCGTTACATTTAATTAATCGTTTACGCTTTCGCTCGGTTACTTAAACGTTCTCCGTAATACTTACTCGTAAGTAGTTCGCAATGAAATTCCTTTCGTATTTATTCCTTATATTTTTATTTATCCTACTTGAATATAAATCCGTAGGATTTTAGTCTTCGTAATTATATTGTGATTCCCGTAATCCTCGATAAGTCATAAATACGGTCGTTTTTCAAAATTCGTTTTCTTTGAAAACTAATAGTGTTTACATATACTCATTTGGTACGTAAAGTCGTAATATCAATTCCGAAACTCATTTTCTCATGCACTATATAGTGTGGGCTCAAAAGTTTTTCCCGTCTGTCAGGGTTACTGTTCATTAAACGTTTTACAAGGTCTCAAAAATTCGAGTTATTACAATCTTGATGAGGTCTTATACTTTGTGTAGGTTCAGGAGAAGGTAGTAAACTTGCCGTCAAAGTCGAGTAGTGCTCCCGGTTACTTCCACGATCAAGACGAGATGCACCTTTCTTGATCTATATATAGCAAGTGTTCCCGTACCTTCTTGATATTTTGCAAGTGTTTTTCCCTCACTTATCGTTCTAGTAATGCTTTCCTTAAGATATAAGATATATTGCAAATGTACCGATCCACTTCTTTGAATTATGATAGCATGTTCGTACATTGATCTTTTTAGCATTGTTGTCACCTTGATATGTTGTTGCGAATATTCTGATTTTAGATTGAGATTTTGCAAATGTTGTGTATACCCTCATAAAAATCACATCCCTATTAACTATAAAACCTCATATGCTTTGATAATGTATTCTCTCTTGATTAACCGTTATTCTTTATACTCTTACACCTCCGATATACCGACTCTTTACATAAACCCTTGCAATTATACCCAAATTTTGTCACTAGATATATCCCTTACATAACCCTCAAATTTGAAACCTCTATCTTGTGGAATAATGCTATGAGTCTTTTTCAATACTTTCTTCCTTGGTTATCAACTCATTGCTGATTATCCTTGAAAACCTTAGTCACATCATTCTGAGAGCTTAGGTAGTATAGTTGGTGTTTGTGTGAGGACCCGTAGCTTCAAATATATGTTGTAATAGTTGTAGTTGGGACTGTTCAAACCCTAAACCTTTGCGATCTTGGATTCTGTTGTCAACAGTCATTTGTAATAAATTTGTATTTATTCAGTTATATTTTGTTAGTGTATTTTGGGGCTGTGACATTGATCACTTCTTGTTCACGATCAATATAACACCCCCAGATCCGGGGTCGGGGATCCGGGTTGTCACGGTCTTTCTTTCCACAATATCACTTCACTTAATTAATAATAAATAACCTTATGCTGTGACCCCACACTAACACACACCACAACCCGTTATAGTCTCAGAGATGAAATTGAAATAAGTACAAGTCTTTGAATCCACAATTTAAAATTATTACAACCCAAAATGATTACTTGATAAATTTACAGTTAATTGCCATTATCTGCCACAAGTTATAATTATACATAATTGATTCTCAAAAATAGAATGCCTGATCTACCAATAGATCTACCTCTGCAGCTATAGCAGCCACAACATCATCGGGAAGACGCGGGACGCTTCCCACGCGCTTGCGCTGGGTCTGCTGGAGTCTGGCCATCTTTCCTAACTGTTGTTGTGTGATGAAGAAATAAAGCAAGAGTGAGCCTTACAGCTCGCAAGATAATATATAGTGATAACAATAATATAAGTATCTAAATAGATACTTACTAGAATCTTTATCGTGCGTAAGATAATTACTAGTATATACTTACTAGTATATGAGCCTTCTCATAGTACTCATGAAAGTCTTGGTCAAAAGAAATGAACCAAGTTGATAAATTAATGCGATGAAGTCGCAAAATATTCAGTATATATACATATATACTTTTCAAAATATTGGAAGTCCTCTTCCATGCATAATATACACAAAGTCCCAGTGTATAACTGTATAAAAAAATATCGTTGCAAGGTGATCTCATATATCTAACCTTGTTTCAACGTTTTTCTGAAAATCTTTGTCATTCATAAGACAATTATTAATTAGATATAAGTTTAAAAGATGAGGTTACCAAATACCCCAATATACTTATATCTTTCCCAATACTACTTGAACTACCACCGTTCAAGTTATAATCAGTTTCAAAAGTTCATCACATAGATGAGACTACAAGACAAGATTTGAATAGATTCAATCTTTGAAATATTATTGAATGAAATAAAGTTGCGAGATACTTTATTTAGTCCCGATATATATATATCCACATATATATATATCTCTTAAACATTTCCTGGAACCTCTGTTATGTAAAGTATGAACAGAGTTTGAAACATCCAATGAATTTTGGAAAGGAAAAGAATTTTGGCATAAACCAGATATCTTGCTGATCAGGCAAAGATACCAATAAGTAACCTTTTCTACTAGTAGATGGATGAATCCCCCACCGGTCATCACCCTGGCCTCATAAGGACCTTGTGCTGGACCGCCACCCGGCCTCTTACACGTTGATGGACTGCCACCCAGCCACTTACACAATAATAGACCGTATCCCGGCCTGTCGCTTATGCCGACTCAATTAGATGGGCTTACTTCCCGAACATTGGGCAAGTAATCAATTCATTTACTAAAACTGCAACCTCGTTGCGAATATAAAATACACCACAGAGCCGGATTCCCCAGGTTTTGAGCGAGTATTTAAATCCCCTTAAAAAAAGAAGATCTTAAATATAAAAATGAGTTTTGGGATCCGCTCTAACTTTAAAAATCATTTTGAAGACTCGAAAACACTTTATAGAGTGTTTGGAGTAAAGCTGATTTAATGAAGTAAATCAGTCCCCAGAATATTTAGAAAATGACTGAATATTATTATTTAAATAATATTCCCATAAAGAATAATCTTTATAAAAATAATTGAAGTAGAAGTATTAAAACTTATACTTGAAACGAGTATTAAATAACCAAAGATATACTTATATGAAAGTATTATCTTTATTTGAATAATCGAAAATAAGTTTGATTATTGACACCTTATTCTTTAATAAAATAAAGAATATACCTCAGCAAATAATCGGAGTCATAGATCCTCAAATGAATATTCAAATAATATTCATTAAATAATATAAACTGAGTCATAAGCCCTCGAATGAATATTCAAATAATATTCAGATAAATAAATAAAAGGAGTCATAAGTCCCCGAATGAATATTCAAAATAATATTCATTAATAAAATAAAAGGAGTCATAAGTCCTCGAATGAATATTCAAAATAATATTCATTTAATATAAAGGAGTCATACGCCTTCGAATAATATTCAAAATAATATTGAATAATAAAATAAAGTTAAAGTTATCGAATAAACCTTATTCGATTAATAGTTTTGAAAACTATGACCATATATATATATATAAGTATATATATATATATATTTATATCCATATATACAAAATCTACTCGGGATCCTCGACTCCCGGTTTTAGAAAATATTTTCACCTTTGGGTCCCTATACTAAGGGTATATGCAAATTACTGCTATCCTCTAGCATAGGTATTATCAACTGAATCAACAGATATATATGGAAAGAATACGAAACAGGCATGCATATATATATACCATAGCAGCATGCTTCAATATATTGCAACATTTGCTAATTAACCAATATGCATCTATCGCAAGATAATGCAAATACATATATACATCACAACAACAGTTATAACTGGTAGAAAACTTGCCTGAGCGACTTGGGGTGATAAAAGGCTCGGGACGAGTCTGGTAACCTATAAACAACAAGTAAGTTGGTATTAAATCAAAATCACTTGTAAATCTATACTTTAACTAACTTAGACTCTAACGCTTGTTTTGCGCTCACTGATTCGCTTAAGTCACTCGGGTACCCTCGGCTCCACCATTTTTAATGATTTAACCTTTACGAGTTTTAAAGCGATTCCTTCGCGATTGTCTTACCAACTGCCTAACACACTTACCATAAATGTTTCATACATTAATTAACCCTTTTTGGTCTTTAACCTATGTTTCAAAGTAAGGCGAGGGGAAAAGTTTCGTTCGCGAAACGCCGTTACTTAAAACGGTCGTTTCTCCTAAACCGTGCATCGGAATCGAACGAACTACATATCAAAACGAAGCTCGTAACATGAGCTATCTAAACATGGCAGTGGTCATAATCTAGCAGGGGGTCCTCGGGTCCTAATGTTATGCACAAAACAGTCTAAAGAAAATCGGACGTTACGACGGCTATGTTTACGCGATTACCAATATTTATACCACTCCAATTCTTTACCAATTCACTACAAAACACCCAACCATCATCAATACATCAAACACAACTTATATCAAGGCAAAGTCAGTCCATAATCTCAAGGTTTTCCAACTTATTCAACCGCAAACATGATCTACTAACCATAACTTAAGATTCATTAACCATTAACCAAGATTCATATCCAAAATCACCACAAATCCAACCAAACTATCTAACATACATGGATCTTGCTATACATACATGGATATTTCTATATATACATTAATCCATCCATAAACTCATCAAAACTCAAAGTTCAAACTATAAGTTAAAGGTGAAAGTTGTTTATACCTCCTTGAAGCTTCCTAACACAACCCAAGAGCTTTGAATGCCTAAAAGAACCTTGATCCTTGCTTGTATAACCTTAATCTTTCATAAAAAATTCAAGAAAACTAAAGTTATTTCTTGAAGGTTACTATTCACCATCTTCTTCCTTGATTTATTGGAAGAGATTGTGAAGGAATTAGGAGCTTAAACTTATAGCATATCCATATCTATGTACAAGGAAGCTTAGATAATTACCTTGTGATTTAACAATGCTTGGAACTTGATTTTTGAAATTCTTGCCCTTGAAAAAGATGAAAAGCCGAGAGCAAGATGATGAGAATGAAATGATTTTGTGTTTTTTGATTTGTTTGGCTTAGCTTGGTTGTTTTTTGTTTTGTTTTTGGTTAATTACCTTAATAACCTTATATTTGTGTGGTTATAAACCAACCACACCTCCTCCTTCCCTATGTCATGCTTACATCACATTGCTATGTCATCCTCCCTTCCTTGTCCTCTTCTCATTGGTTGGGTGACATCACTTCCTCTAATCCCTTTGCTTAACTTCCTAATTGTTTGCCTAATGACCGCTGATCTGTTATACGGTTCGCTTAACTTTCGTTTTCGTTTATCGTTTGAGGGATCATACCCGGGATCTTATTACTTAGGTTCCCTTAACCTTTCTCAATATATTATATTCCTTTTATGATCCTCTCCTATAATCCTTTAATTTAAATCCTTTTTATCCTGTTACCTTATACTCAATTCTCTCCGTATCTAGTGGATTTCCGGGAAAAATCAAAGTGTTCGGATTTGGATTCTGACGATCTTTACATACACTTATATCCCATATAAAGTACTAATAAAATCTCAGAATATCAATAACAGAACCCCTACATAGTGTGGCATGAAAAGTTTTCTCATTCAGCAAAAACACTATTCATAAGGGTTTCAAAAATTTCTCAAAAATTGGGGTTATTACAGTCTCCCCTCCTTAAAAGGATTCCGTCCCGGAATCAGATAGAAATAAATAGGGATACTTTCTTAGTATTGCACTTTCTAACTCTCAAGTCAATTTTCCCACATTGTGGTTCTACCATCAAACTCTGACTAGTTTGATAACCCTTCCCCTAAGCACTTGTCCCTTTTCGATCTATAACCCTTTCTGGTTGCTCCCTATAGGGTATGCCTGGTCGCATGCCTATGCGCTCATATGCCCCTATTTATCTGGCATCCGAATTACATTTTCTTAACATTGATACGTGAAACACGTTACGACCTGCTACATGTTCGGGGTTAGGGCTAGCTCATATGCTAACTTCCCAAACGTCTTAATATATCCAAGGGTCCAACAAATTGTAGTCTTAGCTTTCCTTTCTTTCCGAACCTCATCAATCCTTTCCAAGGGGTACCTATAACATTACTAGGTCCCCTATTTCATACTCTTTATCCTTTCGTGTCAAATCAACATACTTATCATGTCCATCTTGGGCTACTACCAGCCGTCCTCTGATTAGATCTATCATATCCTTGGTCCTTTGGACTACTGCGGGTCCGAGCATCTTGCGCTCTACAACTTCATCCTAACATAAGGGAGATCGACATTTTCTTCCCTCAAGGATCTCATAAGGCGATATCTCAATACTGACATATGATCTATTGTCATAAGAAAACTCAATCCGCGTTATGTGATCATTCAAATTTCTTTCAAGTCTATTGCACAGACTCTCATTATAGCTTCTAGATTTATAGCTTTTGCTTCTTAATACCCATTCTTTTCCAGTTCGTAATCGCTACTACCTTCCGTTCCTAATATTATACTGGTTATACTTTTGCTCGCTAGCGTTCTATAACCCTTTATTAACCACGTCAACCTTAGTATCACGAATGTGTTTCCATTCCGAATACTACCACAACTTTACTACTCCTTTTTCAGCTGCTTCTATCTTTGGAAGCTTGATCAATCATATAGAAGTAAAGGAATTTGTTGAGAGATCACTATGATCATGAACACTTGTTATATCGCATAGTTAGTACAGAAGGTGGCCAGCCTTTAGTACTTGACAAGCAATTAAACAATAGATGGTATCCTACTAGGCTTCTATCACACAGATAGATAGTCATTCGGCAATACCTCCCCTTTCTGGAAGGGTTGTTCTTCTCAGCTTACATGTAATGAAAAGAAGAGAAAAGAACGAACTGAAGAGAATTATATATTCATAAAAAAATTTATTGCCATAAAATATCTGGCTTGGAATCTACCTCTGAACTATAGAGGTTTGTCATAGGAGAACAAAACATATACGTATTTATATCAACATCAAGTATTATAGCATCGTATTTCACATGCCTAAATATTTTTGCCATTCCGTCCATCATTCTATGGACCCATGCTCTTCCTCGAGCTTATACACAATCACCTTTGAAACTCCCTCGACATCGAAAATCGAATCTGGGATCTCATTCTATATATCACCGTTACTAGGATTCTATGCTTGTACCGCAACCTTCCTCGTATAATAATACGACTCTCTATTGATAAGAAAGAATAATAATTCACCAGGTAGATACTCTACTTAATTAGTCTATCAATGATAACTTATACACTACCACGACCCGATTAGTGGTACTCAATCTCAACACCCATTCCAATACAACTCTCATGGTTGTAATCAGCTCACTACTCGCAGAATCATTGCTGCCTTACTATGGTCCACCACTGACCTACTGTCGTTATTCACTTTTCCATAAAATCTTAATATCTAACCATACGGAGTCCATACATGTCGTATCAAATCATTCTAAGGAGGTAACATAATCACCATTCCTGATTCATGAAGAACACTCCTGATCCTGACATACATACATGACATGAAGCAGATAAAATTGCAAAAGAGTTTCGCTCAAAGCAACGATAGCAGGTTAATACCATTCTTAATCATATGCCTTCAATTGAAGACTTAACTCAAAGGTTCGTCTAGTCCTTTTGGAAACATGGTCCTGGCTTATCCCAAGATAGGACCTCCTAAGATAGATAGCCCGCTCATGGCGATTACACGAATTAAACCTTTACTAACTACTATTACGGTTGGGTATTGCACAGTCATCAGAAGGAATGTCAATCTTCCAAACCATAATTCAACCTTCACATTTTTAACCATCATCACTGTATTCTTTTGGCACACGCGCCTATAATTATCCACTTACCTTTAAAGTGTCGGCCACCTCTTTGGCCTTTCCTGATAGTAAAATTTCCTTACAGTCAATGTCATTTTAACCACCTCCAAATAAATTTTCTACCTTATTTCTGATCATTGCTTGAGTGAAGATGTTTTCCTTAAAATCAGATGGGAAAAAAAATATCACCATTTTTCCATAAGTTATTGCCTCATTCTTTAGAGGCTAATCACTGTCAAGACTGACTCTCAATCATACTTAGAACATTTTTTTTTTTTAAGTTCTAATTGCCCTGAACAATTTCGACCATTACTGGTTCGATCCATACTTTCTCGTGGTTTAACACGTGCCCCACTTGGCATCATTATAATTACGTCATATTTCCTTTATCCACATTTCTATTCTTGAGAATTTTGAATATTACCTTTTTCCTTATAAAACCTCTAAGGTTATCCTTCAATCGTTCCTCCTGTATTCCCTAGATACAGGGCATATCAAAATACCATTTACTAATACTAGAACCATTGTCTATATACTTCTGAAAAATTTCTCCACTGATCCTTAAAGGTTGTTATTACCTTAATCCTTTCCAATTCATCCTGTCAAAACTCATACTATCCCTATTAAGGGTGAAATGCCAACCTTTATGCATTCCCCTAGGATTCATTTTAAGTTACCGATGTTCTATCCTTAATTCCACCTTTAAAAGGTACCTGCATCCTTTCACAAATAAATCAAGTCATATATCCTTGATAGATTATCTTATTCATCAATCCCACCTCGATAGTCTATACCTAACTTCATAATAGCATCCTTATTCAAATTGAGGTCAATCCCTATGGCCTCCAAAAGATAACAATGGTCATTCGCTTTTCTTTCCTGATTTGGTAATGATAACATGGATGTTCTGGAAGATATTGGTCATGTTCAACGTGAACTTCTTCTTAATAATTCCTTATTTACTTTTGTTGTTTATCTCAACAGTCATCTCAATGTTGGGATATCTCTCATACCTGGCGTCTCCCTTTCTGCGTATCGAGCCACCGTTCTTACATTTCGCATTCTTGAAGGTCACTTCCTTCATCCAATTTTCCTACCTTCTTACTTTCTTGTCTCCTTAGTCTATCCGCGTCTTATTATTTATCCTTCGAACTATCTCAAGGTTTCCTTGAATCCTCCCAACTTACTAGGGATAAAATATATGTATCTCTTATGCCTTCACCCAGCAATTTTAACTCATGGTGAATCACCCTCATCCTGACGATTACATACTTTTCTATTTCTATTGCTACGAGTCTTTAGGGTTTCCTCATACCCAACTCCCTTATCATTCCTCAAACTCTATTGCCGTGATATTCCTTTCCACTTCAATTTCTTTTTATTTTCCTTTCTCTTATCATTATTTCATGAACCAACACAACATAAGCATTGATTTCAAACATCCCGTCATTCTGGATTCGTGTCCTCAGAACGAATCTTGACAACTTTTACAACTTAGATTCATAATTTATCATACTCGTCTGCCTTTGTTATGGCTCTAAAGCTTTTACATTATCTCCATAACCTTGGGAAGTACTTTCCTGAAAACAATTGACTGAACTTAAATCAGTTTATTATAATCTCTTGCTCCGTGCCTTCCTTGGCCTTTCACCAGCGGGTGGTCTCTCTCTTAGGAGGGTGAGTGATAAAAACAGTCTTTTGTGGTTCATCAATCATTTTGAATCTCAAATGATTCCTATATTTCCTTTAGCCAGGCTCTTGCCTCGGCTGGGTCAGCCTGTTCCTTGGAACTCTGAGAGCTTAGCGATTTAAAGGTCCTGAAAGAATTTCTCACCGTACTGTCTCCTCAGGGTGGTGGTTGGGGATAATAGTCTAAGTTCTTTTTAGACAGGTCCATGAATTGCCGTATAGGAGTACCGTCTCGGGTCTCCTTTCCTTACTCAACTTTCTGTTTCCTTAGTATGAAATGTTTCATCCTACTCCCCATATTGGGGTCATCTTTTAATTTAAAATCCTCATTTTCCACTCCATTATGTCATGGGTTCCTTCTATCTTGATGGCGACCTCCCTGACTATCACGTTCAGGGTTTGCTCTAAATCTTATTCCTCAAACTATGGCTCTCATCTAAGTTCTCATCCTTACGCTCTTGAACTTTCGGAACCCAAATTCTATAGGAATACCTCATTATTCCCTTATCATCTTTCTCGATATTAATCTTTTATCTAATTGTTGGCTCTCTGCCTTCATTCATAACTTTTTCTGGCACAATATGATCTTTTCCAATAATTCGGGCTGTATTACAATCTCAAACAGCTTTTCGGTACCGGCTCCGGTGACCTTCACTTCTATTTCCATTTTCTCAAAATCTCTTATAAACTCTCCAAAAGACATTATCATCTTGAGTCTCTCCTTTTTACTAAGGGCATCAGCCACCATATTGGCTTTCCCCGAAGGATAAAGAATCTCCCAATCATTATTCTTGATTAGCTCTAACTGCCTCCTCTGGCATATGTTGAGCTCTTTCTACGTGAAAATGTACTAGAGCACTTATGGCTTAGGTAATTCTCGTACTTCTCTCCATACAAGTAGTGCCTCCAATCTTTAGGGTAAAACTATTGCCACGAGTCTAAGCTCATGGGCGGGGATATCGAATTTCATATTACCTTGATTGTCTTGACATGTACGCGATTACCTTACCGTGCTGCATAAGCACGCACCCTAAGCCCTAGTGCGAAGCGTCACTACACTTCACAAAATCTCCTTTTCCATCCGGCAACGCCAGCATAGGGGCCATCACCAATCTTTGCTTCTGTTCTTGAAAGCTGTTCTCGCATTTCTCTGTCCATTCAAACTTCTCAGTCTTACGAGTAAGCCGCGTTAAAGGGGCTACTATCTTTACAACTTGAACGAACCTCCGGTAGTGACCGGCCAATCCTACCTCTGGTAGTCGACCAAACCATGGTCATCAATTCATCAGTGGTCCTTTATTCATTCTTGTCAGGATCCTCCATGGGATCCTCCTCAGCAACTATCCCTTCTAGGACAACATCCTCAACCGCTACATCCTCAATATCAACATCATCTGGTCCTGCATTAGGACACTCTATCGGATCCACAATCCGATCTCCAATTAGTAATAAAACATCATCGCGCTGTTGCTCCTCAACCTCAGGGTTCGGAGTCACGCTACTCTATACGATAACGAACTACGCTTCTATCGCTACATTTATAAGGGTTCCCATAAGGGTTTTAACTGTCAGTACTACGTTAGGTAGTCCGACTATGAACTTGGCAAGAGTTCTTATTATCTTAGTGAACTTATTATCTTAACGTCCCATCATCTCTGAGGTTTATAACGCTTGGCTCTGATACCATTTCTGTAACACCCCCAGATCCGGGGTCGGGGATCCGGGTTGTCACGGTCTTTCTTTCTACAATATCACTTCACTTAATTAATAATAAATAACCTTATGCTGTGACCCCACACTAACACACACCACAACCCGTTATAGTCTCAGAGATGAAATTGAAATAAGTACAAGTCTTTGAATCCACAATTTAAAATTATTACAACCCAAAATGATTACTTGATAAATTTACAGTTAATTGCCATTATCTGCCACAAGTTATAATTATACATAATTGATTCTCAAAAATAGAATGCCTGATCTACCAATAGATCTACCTCTGCAGCTATAGCAGCCACAACATCATCGGGAAGACGCGGGACGCTTCCCACGCGCTTGCGCTGGGTCTTCTGGAGTCTGGCCATCTTTCCTAACTGTTGTTGTGTGATGAAGAAATAAAGCAAGAGTGAGCCTTACAGCTCGCAAGATAATATATAGTGATAACAATAATATAAGTATCTAAATAGATACTTACTAGAATCTTTATCGTGCGTAAGATAATTACTAGTATATACTTACTAGTATATGAGCCTTCTCATAGTACTCATGAAAGTCTTGGTCAAAAGAAATGAACCAAGTTGATAAATTAATGCGATAAAGTCGCAAAATATTCAGTATATATACATATATACTTTTCAAAATATTGGAAGTCCTCTTCCATGCATAATATACACAAAGTCCCAGTGTATAACTGTATAAAAAAATATCGTTGCAAGGTGATCTCATATATCTAACCTTGTTTCAACGTTTTTCTGAAAATCTTTGTCATTCATAAGACAATTATTAATTAGATATAAGTTTAAAAGATGAGGTTACCAAATACCCCAATATACTTATATCTTTCCCAATACTACTTGAACTACCACCGTTCAAGTTATAATCAGTTTCAAAAGTTCATCACATAGATGAGACTACAAGACAAGATTTGAATAGATTCAATCTTTGAAATATTATTGAATGAAATAAAGTTGCGAGATACTTTATTTAGTCCTGATATATATATATCCACATATATATATCTCTTAAACATTTCCTGGAACCTCTGTTATGTAAAGTATGAACAGAGTTTGAAACATCCAATGAATTTTGGAAAGGAAAAGAATTTTGGCATAAACCAGATATCTTGCTGATCAGGCAAAGATACCAATAAGTAACCTTTTCTACTAGTAGATGGATGAATCCCCCACCGGTCATCACCCTGGCCTCATAAGGACCTTGTGCTGGACCGCCACCCGGCCTCTTACACGTTGATGGACTGCCACCCAGCCACTTACACAATAATAGACCGTACCCCGGCCTGTCGCTTATACCGACTCAATTAGATGGGCTTACTTCCCGAACATTGGGCAAGTAATCAATTCATTTACTAAAACTGCAACCTCGTTGCGAATATAAAATACACCACAGAGCCGGATTCCCCAGGTTTTGAGCGAGTATTTAAATCCCCTTAAAAAAAGAAGATCTTAAATATAAAAATGAGTTTTGGGATCCGCTCTAACTTTAAAAATCATTTTGAAGACTCGAAAACACTTTATAGAGTGTTTGGAGTAAAGCTGATTTAATGAAGTAAATCAGTTCCCAGAATATTTAGAAAATGACTGAATATTATTATTTAAATAATATTCCCATAAAGAATAATCTTTATAAAAATAATTGAAGTAGAAGTATTAAAACTTATACTTGAAACGAGTATTAAATAACCAAAGATATACTTATATGAAAGTATTATCTTTATTTGAATAATCGAAAATAAGTTTGATTATTGACACCTTATTCTTTAATAAAATAAAGAATATACCTCAGCAAATAATCGGAGTCATAGATCCTCAAATGAATATTCAAATAATATTCATTAAATAATATAAACTGAGTCATAAGCCCTCGAATGAATATTCAAATAATATTCAGATAAATAAATAAAAGGAGTCATAAGTCCCCGAATGAATATTCAAAATAATATTCATTAATAAAATAAAAGGAGTCATAAGTCCTCGAATGAATATTCAAAATAATATTCATTTAATATAAAGGAGTCATACGCCTTCGAATAATATTCAAAATAATATTGAATAATAAAATAAAGTTAAAGTTATCGAATAAACCTTATTCGATTAATAGTTTTGAAAACTATGACCATATATATATATAAGTATATATATATATATATTTATATCCATATATACAAAATCTACTCGGGATCCTCGACTCCCGGTTTTAGAAAATATTTTCACCTTTGGGTCCCTATACTAAGGGTATATGCAAATTACTGCTATCCTCTAGCATAGGTATTATCAACTGAATCAACAGATATATATGGAAAGAATACGAAACAGGCATGCATATATATATATACCATAGCAGCATGTTTCAATATATTGCAACATTTGCTAATTAACCAACATGCATCTATCGCAAGATAATGCAAATACATATATACATCACAACAACAGTTATAACTGGTAGAAAACTTGCCTGAGCGACTTGGGGTGATAAAAGGCTCGGGACGAGTCTGGTAACCTATAAACAACAAGTAAGTTGGAATTAAACCAAAATCACTTGTAAATCTATACTTTAACTAACTTAGACTCTAACGCTTGTTTTGCGCTCACTGATTCGCTTAAGTCACTCGGGTACCCTCGGCTCCACCATTTTTAATGATTTAACCTTTACGAGTTTTAAAGCGATTCCTTCGCGAGTGTCTTACCAACTGCCTAACACACTTACCATAAATGTTTCATACATTAATTAACCCTTTTTGGTCTTTAACCTATGTTTCAAAGTAAGGCGAGGGGAAAAGTTTCGTTCGCGAAACGCCGTTACTTAAAACGGTCGTTTCTCCTAAACCGTGCATCGGAATCGAACGAACTACATATCAAAACGAAGCTCGTAACATGAGCTATCTAAACATGGCAGTGGTCATAATCTAGCAGGGGGTCCTCGGGTCCTAATGTTATGCACAAAACAGTCTAAAGAAAATCGGACGTTACGACGGCTATGTTTACGCGATTACCAATATTTATACCACTCCAATTCTTTACCAATTCACTACAAACCACCCAACCATCATCAATACATCAAACACAACTTATATCAAGGCAAAGTCAGTCCATAATCTCAAGGTTTTCCAACTTATTCAACCGCAAACATGATCTACTAACCATAACTTAAGATTCATTAACCATTAACCAAGATTCATATCCAAAATCACCACAAATCCAACCAAACTATCTAACATACATGGATCTTGCTATACATACATGGATATTTCTATATATACATTAATCCATCCATAAACTCATCAAAACTCAAAGTTCAAACTATAAGTTAAAGGTGAAAGTTGTTTATACCTCCTTGAAGCTTCCTAACACAACCTAAGAGCTTTGAATGCCTAAAAGAACCTTGATCCTTGCTTGTATAACCTTAATCTTTCATAAAACAATTCAAGAAAACTAAAGTTATTTCTTGAAGGTTACTATTCACCATCTTCTTCCTTGATTTATTGGAAGAGATTGTGAAGGAATTAGGAGCTTAAACTTATAGCATATCCATATCTATGTACAAGGAAGCTTAGATAATTACCTTGTGATTTAACAATGCTTGGAACTTGATTTTTGAAATTCTTGCCCTTGAAAAAGATAAAAAGCCGAGAGCAAGATGATGAGAATGAAATGATTTTGTGTTTTTTGATTTGTTTGGCTTAGCTTGGTTGTTTTTTGTTTTGTTTTTGGTTAATTACCTTAATAACCTTATATTTGTGTGGTTATAAACCAACCACACCTCCTCCTTCCCTATGTCATGCTTACATCACATTGCTATGTCATCCTCCCTTCCTTGTCCTCTTCTCATTGGTTGGGTGACATCACTTCCTCTAATCCCTTTGCTTAACTTCCTAATTGTTTGCCTAATGACCGCTGATCTGTTATACGGTTCGCTTAACTTTCGTTTTCGTTTATCGTTTGAGGGATCATACCCGGGATCTTATTACTTAGGTTCCCTTAACCTTTCTCAATATATTATATTCCTTTTATGATCCTCTCCTATAATCCTTTAATTTAAATCCTTTTTATCCTGTTACCTTATACTCAATTCTCTCCGTATCTAGTGGATTTCCGGGAAAAATCAAAGTGTTCGGATTTGGATTCTGACGATCTTTACATACACTTATATCCCATATAAAGTACTAATAAAATCTCAGAATATCAATAACAGAACCCCTACATAGTGTGGCATGAAAAGTTTTCTCATTCAGCAAAAACACTATTCATAAGGGTTTCAAAAATTTCTCAAAAATTGGGGTTATTACAATCAAGCTGCTTCTTCAAAAGTTCTTCTTTCTTCAAGGACTCAGTTAATTCCTCCTTAGCAATCTTACACTCAATTCTTAATTTCTCAAATTCAATGAACTGAGACTCTAGCACATTGTTCCTCTCACTTAAAAACAAATTGTTTTCTTTAATTTTAGCATTTTCTTTGGTGAGAGACTTAAGAGTAACACGCAAGTGATATAATTCTGTGGACATATCATTAATTACATCATTACGCTAATCTTTAGTTAAATGTGCTAGGTTAGTGGTGATTACCTGATTACTTGAAGAACATGTTTCTGTCTCATCAGACTTTGCCTTTAGGGCTAGGTTGACATAGCTTGTTTCTTCATCTATATCTAGTCCAGTAGCTTCCTAGTCATTTTCTTGTGTTATAAAAGCCCTTTACTTTTGCTTGAGCAACTCAAAGTACTTCTCTTTATAATCAACAGGCTCAAACTTTTTCTTGGAATCTGATTTTCTGCATTTATTTGCAAAATGACCAGCTAAGCCACATTTGAAATATTTGAAATTTGATTTATCCACCATGTTTCTATTTAGCTTAGTAGCTCCAAAGTTCTTTTTAAACTTGAGCTTGGCAAACCTTCTGGATAAGAATGCTAAATGTTCATCAATATCATCCATGTCATCTTGACTCAATTGATCTTCATTATCAGCTACCAACCCTTTGCCCTTGCTTTCACAGACCTTTGATGTAGATTCAACATCTTCTACCTTCATCTCCTTCTCTTTCTCTAACTCAGCAACCAGTGCAATGGACCCTCCTTTCTTCCTTCCTTTCTCCTTCCTTTCATCTTGCTCTATTTCAAGCTCATAAGTCTTCAGAATGCCATACAGTCTCTCTAGGGTAAACTCCTTGTATTCTTATGAATTTCTCAAGGAGACTGTCATTGGTTTCCATTCTTTTGGAAGAGATCTCAGGAATTTGAGGTTAAAGTATTTAGTTTGGTAGACTCTTCCATACAGCTTCAGAGCATTTAGTAGCTTTTGAAATCTACTAAAAATATCAGTGAGAGTTTCACCTTCTTCACAGTGGAAATGCTCATATTGATGAATTAGTAACTGCATCTTGTTTTCTCTTACTTGTTCAGTGCCATCACAAATTATTTGAATTGTTTCCTAAACTTCCTTGGCTGTCTTGCAGTTAATGATGTTATCAAACATGTCACCATCAACTCCATTGAATAGAATATTCATGGCCCTCTTGTCTTTCCTGACTTGTTCAATATCAGGGTATGGCCATTGATGCCTTGGTTTGGGAACAGAAGGCTCATTTCCAGTTGCATCTCTCATTGGTACATGAGAACCTCTTTCTATGCAATCCACATAGGCCTCATCTTGAGAGAGAATATGAAGATGTATTTTCACCTTCCAGTGGTGATAATTGTCTTTGTCCAGAAAAGGAATTTTGACTCCAACATCCTTCTTGTTCATCTTGCTGTTTGTTTGATCTTTACACTCTTTGTACTTCAAGAGCTTGCTCTGATACCAATTGTTAGTCCCTAACAATACAACAAAAATTACAGAAGGGGGTTGAATGTAATTCTGGAAACTTTTTCTGAATTAAAATTGTTCTACTTGATAAAATGAGAAAGCAATAAAAACAAAAGCTTTTTAAACTTTCTGGTGGATTTGAAAGTATCCACCAGAGATATATATATATATATATATATCAAATAGAACTATGTGAAGGTAAAATGGCTCACAGCTGCTTTACAAGTTGAACAATCAAACTACAGAGAGATTCTTAATAAGTACAGCTTTATTTATCTCTCTTTGAAAATGTGTTTGCTTAGTTAATTGTTATACCAGCTACACTTGGTTTATATATCACCAAGTTTACATGTGAATAAGACAAGATAATAAAACAAAAACATATCTAGTCTAACTCCGTGCTGCTTCACTACTCTTTTCCAGCATATTTGAATATCTTCACAATTGCATGGAAATGGTAATGCTTCTTGTTCTTGAATTCCTGCTAAACAGGCTGCCACATTCCTTTTGCAAACACCCGACGCATGTGACTGTGTTGTCACTTTCAACTGATGTTTGAATATGATCATCCGTCAGGTAGCTTTATTGATCATCCGTCGGGTAGCTATGTTGATCATCCGTCGGGTAGCTATTTGTCACTTGACTCCATTTCATTTATACAGAATTATAAGTCATTACTTATTTACAATTAATCCACCTATTCTGCATATCCACTAGTAGTCAACATGACTTATAAACTCCTACAGAATCTACACAATATATTTGCAAAAATATGCTACAATCTTATTTGACACATAAGTTACTCACTCGATGGATGTCAAATAGTCATCTGTCGGGACGATAGAGTTCATTCGTCGGGACTATACTTGAACATCCGTCGAATGCTACAAATTTCACTAAGTTGAATCTACTAAGGTGTTTTGTTAATATAATCATCAAGTTCACAACATATTCCCAACAGTCAGATCCTTACACACAGCTCAAGAAGCAACAACTACTCAAATCAATCAGATCAAAGAATCATTGATCGCTTCAAAACTGCTTACTCATCAGAAAATTCATAAACGAATTTCACCGATAATTGTCAGGCAAACTGCAATCGAATCCAGTCAAGCTAGATTGGAAGCTAAACAAGCTCAAATGTCTGATCAACTTACAGAATTTTAAAATTCAATGGAGTTGATTTTTTCTCTACTGTTTGGTGATGATGCCAAAAAGGGGGAGAAAATTGTTAAATCAAAATGCAAACAGCTGTCTTTGAGAACAAATGATGATGACAATCCTGATGGAGGTAATAAGGGGGGATAGAAGGATAGTGAAAGGAGAAGAGGTGAAGAGCTAGTTGGAGTTAGTGGTTCATCAAAAGCAATCACTAGATTTTAATCTAGACAAGGTGGAAAGAGTAAGAGTAATGAAAGAAGAGTAGAAGAATTGACCGTGACTACAAAAATGCAAAAATCTTTACAAGTCACAACTGCTGCTAATGAAGACCAAGGTATTCTGGAGATAGAAACTGGTACTGAAGCAAGTCAATATCTTCAAACTCTAAAAGAAAAAGAAAGAAAGACAACTCTGTTCTACAAGGATCCAAAGATTCAATTATTTGACTCTGAGGTGAGTAGAAGAATATTTGCAAAAGAAAATCCTGGAGTTGATCTTGAACAACTAAGGCAAATGGAGGAAGACTTTGTTAGGTAATGAATTACACACAAAGGGGGGGGTGGATTTATTTTTGTGTTTTTCTACTTTTCTTAATTTGTTTATGGTGGTGAACAAAGTAATTTAAACCTTGTAGTGAAATGTGTTAATACTGAAATTAAACATATAACAATAGTGAACACAGATCTTTCAAAACTAACTTAATTTTATATTAAAATTAAGAATGTCTTGCTATAAAATTTCCAGGCTCTTTGTTAATAAAGAGCTTAGCTTCTTCCTTGAGAGAATACAAGATTTTCTTATCTAAATTATTACTTGAAACAAAGCATCCGGTGTTTACTTTATAGAACAGTAAACACTGGTTATTACACGGTAAGCAATAGCATGTACTAAACCTTATTTTTGGATAACCAGATCTTTTTATTTCTGTCTAAGTGTATCTTTGTTAATCTTGCACGCCTGTGACTTTACTTTGCCAGTTAATCTTGGACTTTGATCTTGTACTCTTTAAGATGCTTTTTGTAGACTTGTCAATCCAACTGATTGGATTGTTTGTTAATTGATAATCTTGGATATTTAACTGGTCTGCACTTTGTACTTTGAGTTTTACCTCAAGATCTCCAGTTCGAGATCTCTCATCACTATATTGTTGTTTTGACTTATCGAAGTCTCTGAGTTCTCTATAAGAGAATATGGCTTGTCAATATCTCTCATCTTCATGTCTTCACTTTGGCTTATCGATAACTCTGAGTTGTCTAGTGATAAATTGACTAATCGATAACTCTGAGTTCTCTAGTGAAGAAATGACTTGTCGATATCTCCATTCTTTATGTCTTTAATTTTGCTTGTCGATATCTCTGAGTTCTCTAGTAGCTTTTCTTGACTTCTCGATAAGTCATTCTGGAGTTCTCGGATGACTTCTCTATAACACAAAATTTATGACTTGTTGACTTCTTGACTTAGACTGTTTTTAACAAAACATATTTATTCAACTTCAAGCTTCTTCATACTTTCTCTGAGGCATGATCTTCATGATCTTCTTTCAGAGCTTATTTTTTAGGCTTGAGACTGTTTACAGAAAAATACTCCAGTCTAGTCTATTTTACATTTTTACGGACTTAAGTGTTACAAGACAAAATGCAAATATAGATTACCATACAACTTACTAAGGGCTGTCAATTTGACTTAGTCTTGTTATAGTACATGCATGTCTTACACAACAATCTCCTTCAGTTTGTGAGAAGATTGCTTATCACAAATTCATGCATGTTAACAAGACTAACCCCAAGCTATAATGAACAATTAAACTTTATAAAAAGATGACAGAAATACAATACTTATCATTGAGAGGTTATGAAATTTTCAACGAGAAATTCATTACATAAAGTCCTCATAGCCTAGTTTTTTTTCTAATGACATCCTTAAGAGTTATCATAACTTCCGTTTCTTCTAAGATCTCAGTTCCCCTTAATGCTTCCACAAGCTTGAGCTACTCATCCAATGAATAACCATTTAGATATTCTGCTCTAAATTTTGAGAATCTGCCAACTTTTATGTTCAAAAAATGTCCATCCTTGGGGAGTCTGCTCATCCCTTTTGCTTTAAACTCATTTGATCTCTTTCCATTCTTGAAAGTTCTTCTGCATACATCCTGTCTCTTTCTTCCTTTTCAGCTTTTGCCTTTACAATTTTCTCATCTCTTTCCTTCACCCATACACAATATACAGCTTTCCAAAACCTTGTGATTGTATCCTTGTCCTTCATCAAACTGATCACTCTTTTGAATTCCGTGGTTGAAAGTGTGTACATTAGATTACTGCCAACTAGAGTGAAAGAACCATCATCATAATAGATTCTGACTTATGTATATGATACAACCCAGACTCTGACTATTTCTTTAGCTAGCTGTTGAAAATATTCTTTATTTGTGAGACACCAATTTAGTGGCGAAAACTCAGTTTGATCATAGCAGTTCCATAATGATCTCTAAGTAACTGGTAGTTACTTTGCTTTTCTTCCAACATATTTAATGTGTATCTTGATTGGAGATTTATATGAAGGTAGGTTTGTGATTTTCTTCAAGCTGGTTTTAGTGGTAGTAATGGGATTTTAAGAAGTGAATTTGCAGTTGGCTTGTATAGAAATTTTGGCTTTGAGGTGAGAGAAGGTTAAGTGTTTGAGCTAAGAGATTTTGTAGATTGGGATTGTGTCATTTGGATTTGTAGGGATTGTTGGTGAGATTCTGAGCCATCTTGCCTTTTCTTGCTTCTCCTTTCTTCTTCTCTTTTCTTGTCATCATTTTTCTTTTCATCCTGCTTCTTATCCTTGCTGCCAGTTGCTCTTGATGATTGACTTGGATTTGAGCCAGAAGGTTTTTGTTCATCATGCTTCTGCTCATTATCATCCTTGTCATTTATTAGATTAAACTGAGTGGGTAGCAATATGGTTTCAACATTTACTAGATACCTTTCAAGAATCCTGATCATTTCCTCATCTTCAATTTTCTTGGTCCTTTTATACTTCAAATCAGATTGAAGAGTCATGATCAGCCTCATATTCCCTCTCACACAGTTCTTGGGAACATTGAAGATTTTGTTTTTCTTGGTTTGTAAGCAGATGTAGGACACCCCCTTTTTTGGATATAGATAGGCTTCAGGAAAAGTCACTATCTGTGCATCTCTGAGCTCATAAAGAAGCTGAGTGTCCTCTGTGATGACTACATGGACTTTGTCAATCACAACATCTAGCTTAAATGCCCTTAGAATTATGAGATTTGAGAGAGAGACTTGAAGGCATCTATACACACCACAATCATTGATATTAACAACAATTCTCTTCTGTAGATAGTCCTCAACATTCACAACTACTGCCCTGATTGAGTTAATAGTCTTGGCCAATGCTCTTTTGTATGTGATGAAGTTATTTTTAAGAGACATCCTCAGGATTGCAAGAAGTTCACTGAATTCTTGATCTTGATTTGGTCCTTCTACAGCCTTGACGAGTCTTCTTTTCCCATATCTTAAATTTGTTGAGTTTGTGAAGAGCTTTGACCAACCTGAATAGGCTCTTTTGACTTAGATTTAGCATCCCTGGATTGTTGAATCCTAGCCTCAATCTCTCCCTTAGTCTTGGTGGCAGGCATTAGTAGAGGAGTTGGTAATTCTGGCCTTATTTGTTCAGGTAGTGAGGGCAGTGGTATGTTGAGCTTCCTCATGATGGCTCCTAAAGCAACATAATTCTACATTTGGAGATGCTTGTGAGAGTCCACCAGGGTTTTGATATTTGTTTGTGGACTCTGCACCAAGGATGTAAGAGCTTGAACTTGTGCACTTAGTGAGTCATTGGAAGATTTGAGAGAAGAAACTTGATGTTTCAGTTCTTGAACTTTTAATGTGGAGGAGGATTGAGATGTTGAGGAAGTAGAAACCCCAAAAGTGTCATGTACATCCTTCTTGATTTCATCCATGAGCAAGGCTGAAGGAGTGTATCTGCTGGAGTGCATTTGATCCAACTTCAGTCTTGTGTCATTAGAGTGAATGATGTGATTTTGAACTTGTTCATTTAAGGCCAAAAATGAGGTCTTGAGATTTTTGACACTTGTTTCCATTCTACTGAGATCATGCCTTGACATCTGGTCAGCAAAGGTTATGAACTTGTTTTTAATCTCAGTTTGAGAAGGAATGATTTGATCCATTTTTTCCCTCATCATCTTCATTATTTTATCTTGATCTCCAGTCAATATGATTTGAAGTGCTTTTCCAAAGTTATGGAAAGCCTTTATTTGAGCCTTATGTACATCATTGATGGTATCATACACTTCCTCAGGAGTGAGAGATCTAGAATTGCTTCCCATAATAGTGATATACTCTTCCTGAACTTAGCTAGCACAACATCCATTTCAATAGAAAATTCTTTATCTAGCCAAGCATCACAGTTTGCATCCTGACAAGAACCCCCTCTCCCTCATAATAGGCTTAGTCAGAAGCTTGGTGTACTCTTCTTCAGCAGCCCCATCCAACAATCGGGGCCTCGCAACAGTGTTCCTCGAAGAATCAGCAGCCGGAATGGTATTGCTGCTCCCTACAGTTCGTGATCTCTTTGGGGCCATTAGAACTGAAAATAAGGGTTAGATAGTTGTGTTTGGTGAGTAGGAGAGATTTCATGGAGTTTAAAGTATATGGGATGTGTATGTAGAGGTTGTATGTATATATATATAGGGTAAATTAGGGTTAGACTTTGATTAGGAGTGGGGATTGTGGCTAAGTATGGGGGTAAAATCGTGGGTTAATGGGGATTGTGGGCTGTGGTTGTTGTTCTTTTTTGTTTTTTTGTTTTTTTATATAGGCTGAAAACTATTTTTTCAAAAATCAGGTCCGCAGGCGGTCGCCTGGCACCAGCAGGCGGGCACCTGCTAGCGCGCGGCCGCCTGGTCCTAGCAGGCGGGCGCCTACAAGGTCTCTGGAAAAAAAAAAATTCTGCCAACATTTTTCTAATTTTTTTGGGGTTTTGGATAAAGTACTAAATTCTAAGGGTTCCTATGGTCTCATATCTTGGGTTGCCTCCCAAGAAACGCTTCTTTTACATCATTAGCTTGACGTAGAGTAATGCGATCAAGTTGACAATAAAATGACACTAACCACTTCACGGCTTGCCGTATCCCCAAAATAGTGCTTCAATCTCTGCCCATTTACTTTGAATGCTTGGCCCCGATCGTTCTCAAAAATCTCCACCGCTCCATGTCGAAACACAGTTTTGACGATGAATGGTCCAGACCACCATGATTTCAACTTTCCAGGAAAAAGTCGGAGACGAGAGTTTAATAGAAGAACTTGTTGCCCCGGCATGAATGACTTAGGCGATAGCTTCCTGTCATACCACCTTTTTACCTTTTTCTTGTACATTTTGTTGTTTTCGTACGCTTGAAGTCGAAATTCTTCAAGTTCATTTAACTAAAGCATTCGCTTCTTCCCAGCTGCATCTAGATCAAGGTTTAACTTCTTCAATGCCCAATAAGCCTTATGCTCAAGCTCCGCAGGTAAATGACATCCCTTACCATAGACAAGTTGAAACGGGGACATCCCAAGTGGAGTCTTGTATGCTGTTCTATAAGCCCAAACAACTTCATCAAGCTTCAAAGACCAATCTTTCCTTGACTGAGAAATGACTTTCTCTAGAATACGCTTGATCTCTCTATTATATACTTCAACTTGACCATTAGTTTATGGATGATAGGCAGTAGAAATACGATGATTCACACTGTAGCATTGCATCATAGAAATGAACTTACGATTGCAGAAATGCGACCCTTCATCACTTATGATAACTCGTGGCGTTCCAAACCTTGTGAATATCTGCTTATGAAGAAAACTCAACACTACCTTTGCATCATTAGTTGGTAGCGCCTTGACTTCTACCCATTTCGCGACATAATCGACTGCCAGCAAGATGTACTGATTATTGCAGGACGAGATAAATGGTCCCATAAAATCGATTCCCCAAACATCGAAGACCTCAACTTCAAGCATCACATTTAGAGGCATCTCATCCTTTCTTGTAAGATTCCCAACTCTTTGGCAACGATCACACCTTAAAATGAACTGATGTGCATCCTTAAACAACGTAGTCCAGAAAAAACCTGCGAAAAAACCTGCTAAAAGAATACGAGCTGCTGTCTTTTCACCACCATAATATCCACCATAAACTATGGAATGGCAGTCTCATAATATCCCCTCCGTCTCACATAATGGGATACATCTCCTGATGATTTGGTCAGCTCATTGTCTAAACAAATATGGTTCATCCCACATGTACCACTTCACCTCATGCAGAAACTTCTTCTTTTGAGCCGCATTCATATTAGGAGGAATTATATTGCTAACAAGATAGTTCACAATGTCTGCGAACCATGGCTTTTCCTCTTGAATTTCGAACAACTGCTCATCCGGAAAAGATTCGTTGATCAATGTCTTATCATGTGAAGTAGAATTAGGATTCTCCAATCTAGAGAGATGGTCAGCTACTTGATTTTAGTACCTTTTCGATCCTTAATCTCTAACTCGAATTCATGTAGCAAGAGAACCTAACGAATAAGTCTAGGCTTCGAATCCTTCTTTGAGACCAGATAGCGGATGGCAGCGTGATCAGTGAACACTATCACCTTTATCCCAAGTAGATAAGATCAAAATTTTTCGAAACCAAAAGCTATATCCAAGAGCTCCTTCTCAGTAGTGGTGTAGTTCATTTGCGCTTCATTTAGCGTCTTACTAGCATAATAAACCACATGAAAGATATTATTCCTTCACTGCCCAAGAACTGCTCCCACTGCATAATCACTTGCATCACACATCATCTCAAAAGGTTCTCTCCAATCAGGTGCCGTAATAATTGGTGCGGTGATTAAAATCTTCTTGAGAGTCTCGAATGCTGCCAAGCATTCATCATCAAATTTGAAAGGCACATCTTTCTCGAGCAAGTTGCACAACGGCTTAGATATCTTAGAGAAGTCCTTGATGAAATGCCGATAAAATCCCGCATGACCAAGAAAGCTACGGATTCCTTTTATCGAAATAGGTGGCGGAAGATTTTCAATGATGCCCACCTTGGCTTTATCCACTTCAAGACCTTTACTGGAGACCTTATTCCCAAGAATGATGCCCTGTTGCACCATGAAGTGACAGTTTTCCCAATTGAGCACCAGATTAGTTTCCACACACCTTTTGAGCACCAAACGGAGATTATTCAAGCATTCATCATACGAATGTCCATAGACAAAGAAGTCATCCATGAACACTTCGACATTATTTCCAATCATATCAGAGAATATGGTCATCATGCATCTCTGAAGAAACTGGCAGGTGCACCACATAAGCCAAAAGAAACTATGCGAACAGCAAACATGCCAAATGGACAAGAGAAAGTAGTCTTCTCTTGATCTTCAGGTGCAATGCAAATCTGATTGTATCCCGAATAACAATCCAGAAGACAATAATACTCATGACCAGCCAACCTGTCAAGCATCTGATCAATAAATGGAAGAGGGAAGTGATCCTTTCTCGTGGCTTTATTCATCTTTCTGTATTCCATACATACCCTCCATCCTGTGACTGTTCGAGTGGGGATGAGCTCGTTCTTCTCATTTGCTACCACAGTAATACCTCCTTTCTTAGGTACACATTGCACGGACCCAAGAACTGTCAGAAATAGGATATATGATTCCTGCATCCAGCCATTTTAGAATGTGGCGCCCCAAAACCCGGGGTCAGGAGTCTCGGAGGCCACGCCATCTAAATTCTTACAACCACACACTCACACTACAATATATAAATACTCACGCTTCACGACCCCACACTTATCACACACACACACACTTACAGGTTATTGTCTTGGAAATGAACCATTCATAACTAGAGTAATTTCAACCATCAAGTGATAATTATTACAACCCAAAAGTGATTTAGTCTTACCAGAGAGTAACCTTTAAGTAAAGCTAGTCCGCCGACCAAATATACGTTTCTTATTTCTTACCTTACATAAGTCATACTTATAGATAAGCCGAACTAAAAATAACTGAAAACTAATTCTGCTTATTCAGACTACCTGTGGTACAATACCAAACAATCTACGGAACAGCTGGCCATTTTCTACCTATTTCCTGGCTGTGGTTCTCATGGCAGGCATCTTGATTCACTGTTGTGTTGTGTCAATTTAAGAAAACAAGTGTGAGCTATAATGCCCAGCATAATAAAGTACAGTATGAAAATGACTCTATGATAACATCATATATGATAATTATGTTTTATTCAAAAATAGTTTTCCTTGGTGATACACACATTCTTATGATAACAATTCTTTAAGGAATTTTATTATCCTCCGAAATACCTTAATAGTAATCCCCGCACCTAGGCTTGGGTTACGGTATTGTATCTCAATTCCAATTGGAAGAATTAGGACACTCGTTGGAGCCACCGTATACGATGATCTGTCGTAATACGATAATAGTAACCTTTTCTACTAGTAGAAGGACGACACATTCGTATCCCGCTTATCACCCTTGCTGCATTCGGGCTACGTGTCCCAATTTTGGGTATACACATACCTCACAAGTTCCTGAGTACACTGAGTACCTTCGCCTGCAGTACCTTTGGTAGTCCATCTAGCACACATAGTACCAGAGTCTACCCCTCCCTTGTCCTTTAAAAGAATTCTATCAATCTTGAGAATTCGAACCACATCGCACATCGCAGCTCCCCAAACGTTTTGCTTGTTGATAGAAATAGCTTATCTCTCTAAGATATAAGTGTATATATATATATACTTACTTCCAAGATTTTCGGAGGAAGTACTAAGGATGTGAGTTGACCTTTGTCAACAGATAATTAAATAAGGGGGAAAAGTTTCTCCTTGAAACTATATTCAAAATATTAAATAAGTCGGGATAAAATTCACCGATGATCTGAAATTATTCAAATGATATTCCGAAATAAGGAAGTATATTTTAAATCAGGATCTATGATTTTTAAATCAATAATAAACCCTTTAAGAATAATAATTAATTAAATAATAGTCGATAAATAATTAAACCTCGAATGAGTTTACTCTTTAAAAGAATATTTAAAATAATATACCTCAACTAGTTTGTGTCTACATAATTAATAATCTATAATGATTAATCGGGTTGGAAATAAATAATCGTTGGAGTATACTACTCCCATAATAAAGGAATAAGTATATAGTATTTATTATTCGAACCATAAAATATAGTTGAGGTAATATGATGGTTGGGAAATCGCTTTAATAAAAGTTCGAGATATTTTAATGTTTCGTAAGTGGACGATGAGTCCCTTTAAAACGTAGTATTATGGACTTATAATCGCCCTATAATATCACCGGAATGATTCCTGGGTTTTCATCTTAAAGTCTCGACCGACTCTCGGTCTTATAATCATACGTCACGCTTAAAGCGGAATTAAATATTTTACGATATATACGTATCGTACAACATCGCTATATTATGCAAAAATTCAACAACTACGTATCATGGCAAGCATGGTATTTATGCAATGATAGTAACACAATTATTTCACAACACAACAGTAAAATGGAGTTGGGTTCGTAAACTTGCCTGGGTATCTCGAGGTGGAGGATGCTCTAGGTTCCGCTCGGAAATCTATAACCATAAACACAATTCACTTTGTTAGGTCCCGTTCTAATTTACGGTGACTCGCACTCATGTGCTACTTATTATGCACCCTCTCAACTTATACTACCCTTATTATTCCTTTAAGTCATTATTCACATTATGGTCACTTCATTCTTCTAAGTATCTTAGGTTCATTCTCATTATCGTCGTTGGCTCCTCTTATGGATTCTTACGGTTTCTACTCGCACGGTCTCGGCTCCGATAATTTTATAAAATTAATAAATAATTATTTTCACTTGAAATTTTTATTAAAGTTAGGAACCTCAATATGTTACTCTCTGTAAAAATTTGATGATTTATGAACACTTTTAAGTCGATCCTTTATATTTTCAAAGTTCGTGATTCGTAGCAGTTTTTGTCGCGTAAATCACTTTTAGTAAAACGACCATAACTTTTGATCCGTAAATCGGAATCAAGCGATTCAAGCGCCTAAACGATCCTTATAACATTGTCTATCCTAAACAGTGATTATTCTTCAAGAAACTACAGTTTAAAACTTCGATACTTTCTGCAGAAACTTAAAGTTACGATTTATTGGTTTTAACGGAGTTACGTTTACGATTGGGGTTTCGTTTGCGCCCTAACTCTTAACACAACCACCAACAATCATCATTTCATCATCAACACACAAACTCCTCTCAGGAACATGAAAGGGGGTAGGATCCGCTAAATCGGAAACAATCAATTAAGAATAAAAAAAACTTTTTTATGGAACAGACATGTCAATATTCGTGGATAATACCTTTCCTTCCACTTTCAGTTCCTATGTTAATAGGAGCGGGACTTCTTCTTTTTCCGTCGGTAACAAAAAGTCTTCGCCGTATGTGGGCTTTTCAAAGTGTTTTTTTGTTAAGTATAGTCATGGTTTTTTCGAACATCATGTTCTTGAGGCAACAACAATCAACCTTAAATCTACTTAACTTAAACACCAAGATTTCATGAATACCGCTCATTGAACTAAGTTTACTACCACATACTAAATGGATCTTAAAATGAATCTTAAATAAAGTTGGGCCAAAGATTTTTACCTTTCTTGAAAGCTTGAGATGTGTTCTTCAGGAAGGTGGAGGCTTGGAAGTGCTTGGTATGATTTTTAGAACCTAAAACCACCATTGAAATCAATAAATCAAAGAGGGGTTACTATTCATACTATTCACTAGTGAGTTTCTTGATTTTATTTCACCCATCAAACCTCGATAAAAAGAGATGAAAGAATTTTCTTACCTTAGTTTAATTTCTAGGAGGCTTGAGAATTAATGGGATGATTTTACCATGGATAGATTTTGAGATTTGAATTTGAATTCCTCCTTTTCTTCTTAAATAGCCGAATGGAAGCTTGATGGGGTGGGGGGTATTTATACTAGCTTCCCTTGGTTGCTTCTCTTGGATGCTTTACTAGGTTGCTTCTAGGAAATGGGGTGGAAGATCTTGCACTTGATTTTTATTCTCCTAGGTTGAATCCTAGGTTTATTCTTGTTGCAAATCTTTGGGAGAAATCTTTGTAGCTTGCTAGGTTACATGCTAAACTATATTGGTTAGCTTCCTTAGCACACTATTTTGCTAGCTAGCTTGATCATCCTATGGTTAGATCACTATTTGATGAAGTAACCATGGTTACTTTCTTACCATGGTTTAGTTAGTGTGTTACGTATATTTAATCATTTACGCGTTCGCTCGTTTGCTTAAACGTTTTCATAATACTTACTCGTAAATGGTTTGCAACGTAATTCCTTTCGTATTTATTCCTTATATTTTTATTTATCCTACTTGAATATAAATCCATAGGGTTTTAATCTCGTAATTATAATGTGATTCCCGTAATCCTCGATGAGTCGTAAATACGGTCGTTTTTCAAAGTTCATTTTGTTCAAAAACTAATAGTGTTTAAATACACTCATTTAGTACGTATTATCGTAATATCAACTCCGAAACTCATTTTCTCATGCACTACATAGTGTGGGCTCAAAAGTTTTTCCCGTCCGTCAGGGTTACTATTCATTAAACGTTTTACAAGGTCTCAAAAATTCGAGTTATTACAGTCTTCCCCTCTAACAAGGATTCCGTCCCGGAATCAATTAGAAAATAAGTGGGGATATCTATTCCTCATTGCGTCTTCAAGTTCCCAAGTTGATTCCTCAACATTTTAATTTCTCTATAAGATCCTAACCAGCTTCACAGTCTTGTTCCTCAACACTTGTTCTTTCTGGTCCATTATCCTTACTGGATGCTCGATGTAGGTCAGGTCTGGTTATAAATCTACCTGCTCATATTCTATTACATGTCGTACATCTGCATGGTACTTCCTTAACATGGACACGTGGAACACATTGTGCACTTGTTGCAAATTAGGAGGCAAGGCGAGCTCGTAAGCTAGAGGTCCTATCCTCCTCAAAATTTCAAGGGTCCTATGAATCTGGGAGTCAGCTTCCCTTTCTTTCCAAATCTCATCACTCCTTTCCACGGAGATACCTTCAATAACACAGAATCTCCTACTTCATATTCCCTATCCTTCCTGGTCTGGTCGGCGTACTTTTTTTCTCTATCCTGGACTGCTACCAGTCTCTTCCTGATGAGTCCTACCATTTCTCTGGTCTGCTGGACTAACTCTGGTCCTAATATCTTGTGTTCTCCAACTTCATCCCAACACAGGGGAGAGCGACATCTTCTTCCATTAAGAGCTTCATACGGGGGCATTCCTATGCTAGCGTGATAACTATTGTTGTAAGCAAATTCGATCAGGGGTAAGTGGTCATCCCAATTTCTTTTGAAATTAATGGCATATACTCGTAGCATATCTTCTAGGGTCTGAATAGTCCTTTCGCTTTGTCCATCAGTCTGGGGTGGTAACCGGTACTCATGTTTAGTCTGGTGCCTACGCATTCCTGGAAGCTTCTCTAAAATCGGGAATTAAACCTTGGGTCTCTATCTGACACTATGGCTACAGGAACGTCGTGTCTAACTACTATTTCCTTCAAGTAAATATCCACCAACTTGTCTACGGTGTATCTTTCATTGATTGGTAGGAAGTGTGCGGACTTGGTCAATCAATCTATGATAACCCATATGGCATCGTGATTGGTCTTTGTTCTTGGTAAGCCTGCCATAAAATCCATGGCTATATGCTCCCATTTCTATTCCGGAATTTCTAGAGGCCGTAATAGTCCACTAGGTCGCTGATGTTCAGCCTTCACTCTCTGGCATGTCAAGCACTTGCTGACCCACTCTGCTACTTCTCTCTTCATGTTAGGCCACCAATAATATTCCTTAAGGTCACGTTACATTTTTGTACTTCCTGGGTGGATTGAATATCTAGAGTTGTGCCCTCCGTGCAGCAGCTCATCCTTTAACTCTTGCACATTTGGAATCCAAATTCGAGACGCATACCTCATGATCCCTTTCTCATCCTTCTCGCATCTCACTTCTTCACCGGTTAATGTTCCTCTTTCCTCACTCATCTTTTTTTCCTGACATACTCGTATCTTTTCAGTCAGCTCCGGCACTAGCTTAATCTCAAATAATCCTTCCGTTCCCTTACCGGTCATCCTCATGTCAATTTCCATCTCAAATTCTTTAATTAACTCCTCTGATGTAATTATCATCTTGAGTCTTTCCTTCCTACTAAGGGCGTCAGCCACCACATTGGCTTTACCCGGGTGATACAAAATTTCACAGTCGTAGTCTTTTATCAACTCTAACCACCTCCTTTGTCTCATGTTCAGTTCCTTCTGAGTGAAAATATATTTGAGGCTTTTATGGTCAGTGTAGATCTCGCATTTCTCACAGTATAGGTAGTGTCTCCAAATTTTCAGGGCAAACAATATGGCTGTTAATTCTAGATCATGCGTAGGGTATATGCTCTCATATTCCTTCAATTGTCGAGAGGCATACGCTATAACTTTGTCGTGCTGCATCAGTTCACATCCTAATCCTTTAAGCGATGCGTCGCTATATATCACGAACTCCCCCTTTCCATCGGGAAGAGCGAGCACTGGTGCTGACACCAGCCTCCTTTTCAGTTCTTGAAAACTTTCCTCACATTTCTTTGTCCATACAAACTTTTCTGTCTTCCGGGTAAGTCTAGTCAGTGGGCTATCTTAGCAAAATCTTGCACGAATCTTCGGTAATATCCTGCTAAACCCACAAAACTCCTAACCTCTGTTGGGGTAGTTGGTCTTTCCCAATTGGATACCGCCTCTATTTTGGCAGGGTCAACTAAAACTCCTTTGCTACTCACCACATGTCCTAAAATTGAACTTCTCTCAACCAAAACTCGCACTTCAAGAACTCGTCATACAATTTCTCATTCCTCAAGATTTCTAAGACTGTCATCAAATGTTCTGTGTGTTCTTGCTCTGTCTTTGAGTAGATCATAATATCATCTATAAAAACTATCACACATATATCCATGTACTTTTTGAATACTCTGTTCATCAAATCCATAAAGGTTGCGGGTGCATTGGTTAACCCAAACGACATGACTAAGAACTTATAGTGTCCATACCTAGTGCGAAAAGCAGTCTTTGGTATATCTTCTGGTTTGATTTTCCGCTGGTGATATCCTGTTCTCAAATCTATTTTGGAAAAATGTACAGCTCCCTTGAGTTGGTCGAATAGGTCATCAATCCTGGGGAGAGGGTGCATATTCTTAATAGTCAGCTTATTCAGCTCTCGATAGTCTATGCATAATCTCATACTGTCGTCCTTTTTCTTTATGAACAGTACTAGCACTCCCCATGGCGACACACTGGGTCTTATCATTCCATTATCTAATAACTCTTGCAGTTGAGAAGCTAGTTCCTTCATCTCAACTGGGGCTAGCCTATGTGGGGCCTTGGATACTGGTGCCGTTCCTGGTGCTAATTCTATCGCGAATTCTATTTCCCGGTCAGGTGGTAATCCTGGTAAGTTCTCTAAAAATACATCCTCGAATTCGTTTACTACGGGTATGCCCTGTATATTAGGGACTTCCTTTTTGGTATCTACCACAAAAGCCAAATAGGCCTCGTTACCTTTCCTTAACAATCTTTTTTGTTGGAGCATGGTTAGAAATTTTTGGTTTCGTCATTGACCTTTAAACACTACTTCTTTTTCATTCTGCACTCTTATCAATACTTTCTTCCGTTCACAATCTATTTATGCTCGATTACTGGATAACCAATCCATTCCTAAGATTACATCAAATTCCCCTAACGCGAATGGGATTAGGTCAACCTCGAAGATCTTCCCTTCTAATTTCAACTTGCACTTAGGGTGTACTTGATTTACAGGAATTATTTCTTTGTTTGCTATTTCCACTCGTAATATCTCACGTAAGGGTGTGGCATTAAGTTTTAACTTTTTAGCAAGATCTTGAGATATAAAAGACTTGGTTGCTCCAGAATCAAATAGGACATTTGCATGTTCGGAGTTAAACAAAAGGGTACTTGCTATCACGTTGGTGTTTCGGACAGCATCATGAACAATCATGTTGAAGGTCCTAGCAGCCGGGGGTCGGTTGGAGGCAACTTTGCTCATCCCTGAGGCTGGGGGCTTCAACGTTGGGCAATCCTTTCTCATGTGCCCTACCTTCCCACATTGGAAATACGTTACATTGGGTCGGGTGCAGTTGTTAGCAAGGTGTCCGATTTGGTCACACCGGTAACATCTCAGAGGGGCTCTTGTCTGGGTACACACTCCAAGGTGTCTCTTCTTACAGGTTTGACACTCTGGTATTGGGGTGCGGGGTTGGCAATGAAATGTGGCCCTAGATTGTCCGTCGCCCTGGCCAACACTCTCACTCGGGGCCTTTCTGAATCCGGGGCCTCGTGCAGGTTGGGACACCGCTCCCCTGATGAACCTGCTCGGAAGGCTCCTGTTCCCGGTTCCTATTCCTTGGCTTCCTATCTTTCTCTTCCTATTTTCCTTTTCCTTCACACTCTGCTCACTGCCAGCTTCAACAATCGAGGCTTTCTATACTAAGGTGGCATAGTCTGTCAGCTCTAACACTGCCACTCGGTTTTGTATCCACTGTTTCAGACCAAGCTGAAACCTTCGCGTTTTCTTTTCTTCGGTATTCACAAAATCAGGCACAAATCTCGACAACTCAGTAAATTTGGCCTCATATTCTGCTATAGTCATCTTATCCTGTTTCAACTCCAGAAACTTAATCTCCATCTGGGTCTCCATAAACCTAGGGAAATACTTGTCTAAGAACAGTCGGGTAAATCTATCCCATTAGATCACAGCATCAGTCTCTAGGTTTCATTTGGACTCCCACCAGTAGTTAGCTTCTCCTTTCAGCATGTAAGAAGCGAAAATAGTCTTGTGTCATTCTTCAACTCCTAGTATCTCGAAGGGCTTTTCTATCTCCTTGAGCCAGGCCCGTGCTTCAACGTGGTCGGCAGATCCTAGAAACTCTGGGGGTTTGAGAGATTTGAAGGCTCTAAAGGCAGTAGCTGCAGTCTGTTGGGCAGCATGTGGCTGTGGTGGAATAGGCTGTTTGTTCAGATTTGCTCTTAACAGTTCCATAAATTCATTCATAGGGTTCCCTCCCTGATGGGTATCCTCAGCCTCTTCTTCTACGTATTCTTCCTCATCATATTCATTATAGTCTAGGTCTTCTTCACTTTCCTCATTTACTACAGGGTCAGGTTCACTCCGTTGTTGGTTAACAGATTCTGCGGGCTGTGCCCTGGTTCCTCTTCTACGGGGTGGCATTGTTCTGATATTGAAAATTGGTCAACATAGTTGTAATTATAACAGTTGGATTATTTTATTCATATGTAAGCATGTTATTTATTAACTAGCAGGTTTTTATAAAGTGCAATAATATAGACATTAATTTCTTAATAACTGCTTAGATATATATTAATAAGATCTCCCATTTATATCTTGGGGGACGAAACATCTAGCTGAGTTCATACATGCCTGAGTACAATATATCACTACTAGTCCTGAATACTGAAATGAAAATACATAAGCCGTGTACACTGAAGGGCTAGGAACGCTATCTACTACTAGCTATCCTACCAAAATTGGTGATAAGTCACCCAGCCTTCTTCAAGGTCCATATCTAGTCACTAGTCCCTTAGTCACTATCACTGCGCGTGAGGTCACGCACCCTCCTCATCGCTCCTGCAATCATCAGCTCTGCATCAACTACCGGGATGTATCCTCCAGTCGCTGTCATCCTCATCCGAACCCTGGTACGGAGCTCGATCCCATCGATCTCTCTGCGGGCTATGGCTGGGGAAGCAGCTCTGAAATCTCGTGGATATCCTAGTCGGGTGGCTCTCTCAGGTGTCAGTACCTGGCGTAACTCCATAATGCAAGCAGATGCCGCAGTGATCTCAGTGTTAAGCTGACCCACTACCCAGTCGTGTACGGCTACATGCATGGTCGCCGGTGGTGGTAGAGGTGAATCTGGGTCGCTAGAGGATATGTCATAAACCTCGTGGATCTATGCACGTATCGCCTCCTCCTTATCATCATCAGTATGAGGCATAGGGCTCTGAATCCCTGGGGGTGGTGTAGGAGAGCGAATAGCCGGGTGAGGGTACATCTCTACATCCCTCCAGACTACGCCATTAGCTAAGGGGACAGAAAGGTTAGTCTCCTCCTCTAGGACATCCTCAGTAGGGTCATCATCTGAATCATCAATGGGTGGGCTCTCTAGCTCGGGAATAGGGTCACGCTCAGGGACCATGACATCATCAATAATATCAATCTCCATCCTAGGCTCCACAGGTACCTGACACAATAGGCAAGGTGTTACTAACTTAGAGTCAGAATTCCCTTGAGGGTAAAATTGTCAAGACTACCTTTGTAGCCCGACGACGAACTCGACTTGAGCTCTAATTGATTATTTTATTATTCCTATGTCTACGTATTTTATATCCTATCGTTTCCAAGATTTGATAAGCTAAGGCTCTGATACCATTTATGTGGCGCCCCAAAACCTGGGGTCAGGAGTCTCGGAGGCCACGCCATCTAAACTCTTACAACCACACACTCACACTACAATATATAAATACTCACGCTTCACGACCCCACACTTATCACACACACACACTTACAGGTTATTGTCTTGGAAATGAACCATTCATAACTAGAGTAAATTCAACCATCAAGTGATAATTATTACAACCCAAAAGTGATTTAGTCTTACCGGAGAGTAACCTTTAAGTAAGGCTAGTCCGCCGGCCAAATATACGTTTCTTATTTCTTACCTTACATAAGTCATACTTATAAATAAGTCGAACTAAAAACAACTGAAAACTAATCCAGCTTATTCTGACTACCTGTGGTACAACACCAAATAATTTACGGAACAGCTGGCCATTTCCTACCTGTTTCCTGGCTGTGGTTCTCATGGCAGGCATCTTGATTCGCTGTTGTGTTGTGTCAATTTAAGAAAAAAAGTGTGAGATATAATGCCCAACATAATAAAGTACAGTATGAAAATGACTGTATGATAACATCATATATGATAATTATGTTTTATTCGAAAATAGTTTTCCTTGGTGATACACACCTTCTTATAAAAACAATTCTTTATTGGATTTTATTATCCTGCGAATACCTTAATAGTAATCCCAGCACCTAGGCTTGGGTTACGGTATTGCATCTCAATTCCAATTGGAAGAATTAGGACACTCGTTGGAGCCACCGTATACGATGATCAGTCGTAATACGATAATAGTAACCTTTTCTACTAGTAGAAGGACGACACCTCCGTATCCTGGTTATCACCCTTGCCGCATTCGGGCTACGTGTCCCATTTTTGGGTATACACATACTTCACAAGTTCCTGAGTACACTGAGTACCTTCGCCTGCGGTACCTTTGGTAGTCCATCTAGCACACATAGTACCAGAGTCTGCCCCTCCCTTGTCCTTTAAAAGAATTCTATCAATCTCGAGAACTCGAACCACATCGCAGCTCCCCAAGCATTTTGCTTGTTGATAGAAATAGCTTATCTCTCTAAGATATAAGTGTATATATGTATATACGTACTTCCGAGATTTTCAGACGAAGTACTAAGGATGTGAGTTGACCGTTGTCAACAGATAATTAAATAAGGGGGAAAAGTTTCTCCTTGAAACTATATTCAAAATATTAAATAAGTCGGGATAATATTCACCGACGATCTGAAATTATTCAAATGATATTCCGAAATCAGGATGTATATTTTAAATCAGGATCTATGATTTTTAAATCAATAATAAACCCTTTAAGAATAATAATTAATTAAATAATAGTCGATAAATAATTAAACCTCGAATGAGTTTACTCTTTAAAAGAATATTTAAAATAATATTCCTCAACGAGTTTGTGTCTACATAATTAATAATCTATAATGATTAATCGGGTTTGAAATAAATAATCGTTGGAGTATACTAATCCCATAATAAAGGAATAAGTATATAGTATTTATTATTCGAACCATAAAATATAGTTGAGGTAATATGATCGTTGGGAAATTGCTTTAATAAAAGTTCGAGATATTTTAATGTTTCGTAAGTGGACGATGAGTCCCTTTAAAACGTACTATTATGGACTTATAATCGCCCTATAATATCATCGGAATGATTTCTGGGTTTTCATCTTAAAGTCTCGACCGACTATCGGTCTTATAATCATATGTCACGCTTAAAGCGGAATTAAATATTTTACGATATATACGTATCGTACAACATCGCTATATTATGCGCAAATTCAACAACTACGTATCATGGCAAGCATGGTATTTATGCAATGATAGTAACACAATTATTTCACAACACAACAGTAAAATGGAGTTGGGTTCGTAGCAGTTTTTGTCGCGTAAATCACTTTTAGTAAAATGACCATAACTTTTGATCCGTAAATCAGAATCAAGCGATTCAAGCGCCTAAACGATCCTTATAACATTTTATATCCTAAGCAGGGATTAATCTTCAAAAAACTACAGTTTACAACTTCGGGACTTTCTGCAGAAACTTAAAGTTACGATTTGTTGGTTTTAACGGAGTTACGTTTACGATCGGAGTTTCGTTTACGCCCTAATCTTAAAACAACCACCAAAAATCATCATTTAATCATCAACACACAAACTCCTCTCAAGAACATCATGTTCTTGAGGCAACAACAATCAACCTTAAATCTACTTAACTTAAACACCAAGATTTCATCAATACCACTCATTGAACTAAGTTTACTACCACATACTAAATGGATCTTAAAATGAATCTTAAATAAAGTTAGGTCAAAGATTTTTACCTTTCTTGAAAGCTTGGGATGTGTTCTTGAGGATGGTAGAGGCTTGGAAGTGCTTGGTATGATTTTTAGAACCTAAAACCACCATTGAAATCAAGAAACCAAAGAGAGATTACTATTCATACTATTCACTAGTGAGTTTCTTGATATTATTTCACCCATCAAACCTTGATAAAAAGAGATGAAAGAATTTTCTTACCTTATTTTAATTTCTAGGAGGCTTGATAATTAATGGGATGATTTTACCATGGATAGATTTTGAGATTTGAATTTGAATTCCTCATTTTCTTCTTGAATAGCCGAATGGAAGCTTGATGGGGTGGGGGGTATTTATACTAGCTTCCCTTGGTTGCTTCTCTTGGATGCTTTACTAGGTTGCTTCTAGGAAATGGGGTGGAAGATCTTTCACTTGATGTTTATTCTCCTAGGTTGAATCCTAGGTTTATTCTTGTTGCAAATCTTTGGGACAAATCTTTGTAGCTTGCTAGGTTACAAGCTAAACTACATGGGTTAGCTTCCTTAGCACACGATTTTGCTAGCTAGCTTGATCATCCTATGGTTAGCTCACTATTTGATGAAGTAACCATGGTTACTTTCTTACCATGGTTTAGTTAGTGCGTTACGTTTATTTAATCGTATACGCGTTCGCTCGTTTGCTTAAACGTTTTCGTAATACTTATTCGTAAATGGTTCGCGACGTAATTCCTTTCGTATTTATTCCTTATATTTTTATTTATCCTACTTGAATATAAATCCGTAGGGTTTTAATCTCGTAATTTTATTGTGATTCCCATAATCCTCGATGAGTCGTAAATACGGTCGTTTTTCAAAGTTCGTTTTCGTCGAAAACTAATAGCGTTTACATACACTCATTTAGTACTTATAATCGTAATATCAACTCCGAAACTCATTTTTTCATGCACTACATAGTGTGGGCTCAAAAGTTTTTCCCATCCGTCAGGGTTACTATTCATTAAACATTTTATAAGGTCTCAAAAATTTGAGTTATTACATAGAATTTCTTTCTTCACCACTTCTTTCATGATAGGATTAAGCCTTCGTTGTTGCTCAACAGTTGGCTTGCTACCTTCCTCTAGCAGAATTTTATGCATGCAGTACGAAGGGCTGATCCCTTTTATATCTGTTATAGTCCAGCCGATGGCCGATTTGAATTCTCTCAGAATCCTCAAGAGCTTGTCCTCATCACTACCTGAAAGGTCAGATGCAATAATAACAGGCAAAGTAGATGCATCACCTAAAAAAGCATACCTCAAGGGTTCAGGCAGTGGTTTAAGCTCCAAAGTAGGTGCTTTCTCAATAGATGGTTTGAGCTTTCCCTCAGCATTCTTGAGACCAGTATTTCGCAGAGATTCAAATGGCATGTCTAGCTTTCGTTTCCAAGGAGAAGCATTTAGATATTGTAGCTTCTCATTACCTTCGTCATCTTCACTGTCAAAATCCCCCAATAAGGCTTTTTCTAAGGCATCAAACCTTAGCACATGATCAAGTTCTGAAATAACTGCAGAATCGACCAAATCTACCTTGAAGCACTCCTCATCTTTTATAGGGAATTTCATCGCATTGAATACATTGAATGTCATATCTTGATCTTGCACCCTCATAGTGAGTTCACCTTTTTGCACATCTATCAAGGTACGGCCTGTAGCCAAGAAAGGTCTTCCCAAGATTATGGGAATCTTCCTATCTTCCTCGAAATCCAGAATGACAAAATCTGCAGGAAAGATAAGCTTGTCCACCTTTACTAGCACATCCTCCATGATGCCTCGTGGGTATGTAATTGAACGATCAGCCAATTATAAAGACATGTAGGTGGGCTTCGGATCAGGCAAATTCAGCTTTTTGAAGATAGACAACGGCATCAGATTGATGCTTGCTCCCAAATCGCAAAGGCATTTGTCAAATGACAACTTGCCAATGGTGCAAGGAATGGTGAAGCTACCTGGATCCTTAAGCTTTGGAGGTAACTTTTGCTGCAGCACGGTACTGCACTCTTCTATTAGAGCAATGGTATCAAGATCATCCAGTTTCACCTTCCTTGAAAGAATACCTTTCATGAATTTTGCATAACTAGGCATTTGCTCCAGAGCCTCAGCGAAAGGTATGTTGATGTGAAGTTTCTTGAACACCTCCAGAAACTTACCAAATTGCTTGTCCAGCTTTTATTTTTACAATCGCTTAGGAAAAGGTGGTGGAGGATAGAGTTGTTTCTCCCATGTATTACCCTCAGGTAGAGTGTGTTCAACAGTAGTCTTCCTTGGTTCCCCCTCTTTCTCCTTTTGCTTTTCTTCTTCATCCACAACTTCAACTTCTCCATCTTTTGCTTTTTCAGCATCAGCAACTTTTCCAGAACTTAAGGTGATAACTTTGACTTGCTCTTTAGCTTCCTTCCTGCCCGGCACTTCAGTATCGCTGGGAAGTGTGCCTGGTTGACGATTGAGCAAGGCATTGGCTATTTGTCCAATTTGATTTTCCAAGGTCTTGATAGAAACAACCTGACTTTTGCACAACAGCTTTAACTCCTCAAAATCAACACTAGAGGGTGGAGCAGCACCTCCTTGTTGAGGATATGAATGCCTTTGAGCAAATTGCTGAGGTTGCTAGAATCCAGGTGGATTAAACTGTTTACTTGCAGCTTGCTGATATGGTTGCTGAATAGCATTCTGATTATTGCTCCAGCTGAAGTTGGGATGATTTCTGTTATTAGGATGATAAGTAGCGGGCACAGGCTACTGCGGTCTCTGAAAATTATTCACATACTGAACAGATTCATTAACAAGAGAACACTGATCCATAGCGTGAGAGCCTACACAAAGCTCATAGACACTAGCTATTTGATTTACTTCATAGTTGGCTAAAGAGTCAACCTTCATAGACAGCGCCTGAAGCTGCATTGCAATAGTTGTAACTGCATCAACTTCCAGAATACCTGCTACCTTCTCAGGCATCATCCTTTGAGTCAGGTTTTGATACTCGTTTGCAGCCATAATTTCAATGAGATTATAGGCCTCAGTATAGCTTTTGTCCCACAAGGCGCCTCCATAAGTTGCATCGAGCATGGGCCTAGATTGGGCCCCTAAACTATTGTAGAAACTAGTGATCACCATCCACTCAGGCATACCATGATGTGGACACTTTCTCAATATCTCCTTGTAGTGCTCCCAAGCTTCGCACATAGATTCTCCTTGTTGCTGCGCAAACTGAGTAAGAGCACTCCTCATAGCTACAGTCTTGGCCATTGGATAGAACTTCACCAGAAACTTTTGCGCAAGATCTTCCCAAGTAGTGATGGACCCATCTGGTAAAGAATGTAACCAGTCCTTAGCTTTGTCCCTCAGAGAGAATGGGAAAAGCCTCAGCTTGATAGCCTCATCAGTAACACCATCATATTTAAAAGTACTACAGATCTCGACAAAATTCCTGATATGTATATTGGGATCTTCAGTCGCAGCACCTCCGAAAGAAACAGAATTCTGCACCATCTGAATAGTGCCCGGCTTGATTTCAAAAGTCTTGGCATGAATAGCCGGATGAATGATGCTTGACTGAATGTCATCAATTTTAGGCTGAGAAAAGTCCATAAGAGTTGGATCAGCTTGAACTATACGATCATCCATTATTTCAGGTTCTTTCTTTTTACTCTCTTTATCCGAATCTTCAAAAACTATCTTCTCCGGAAAGTCAAGAGCTGTATCTGTCTCCTCAGCTTTATCCAGAGTCCTCTTGCGAGTACGAGAACGTGTTTGCATAAACGCTCGCTAGAGTACCTAAAACACAACCGGAAGCAGTAAGTAACAAGTCTTAATAAATGAATCCTAATGTCCACTAATGGAAAGTACATAAACTAAACAAATTAACACCGAGTCCCCGGCAGCGGTGCCAAAAACTTTCTAGGCACAAAGCATGCGCTAATTAAATCACGCAAGTATACGCATTCGCAAGTAATATAGAATGATTTCTAGTTCGTTCCCACAGAGACTCTGATTAATTATATCTAATTAACACTTACTCACCAATGTATGATTATTCTTCATTGTCAAGACAATAACAATTAAGGTTGATTAACTAATAATAACAACGAGAATTAAACACTTAAATTAACAATATTAAACACACATGAGATCATAACTTCATTACTACTTCATTCAATAGTCATTGTTATTACCCTGAGCATATGATGGTGATGATATTAATCGAACAACACGAAACTGATAAACGCCAACTTTCGTTGCACGAATACCATTCTACCAAGCATCCACAATTAAGATAGAAGTTGAATAGGCATCAATTATGTTGAGACCCTATTGTTATTCCCAGTGGACTAACAATGAGATTTATAGAAGGGGGGTTGAATATAAATCTCAAAACTTTTTCAAGTTTTGAGCAGTTTCTAAGGCTAAGTATTTTATTGAACAAATGTGTGTGAATTACTTGAAGCTAATACAGACAGATATATATTCAAACACAAATGTAAAGAACACAAAGAACTTAAAAACGTTTCTGGTGGATTTGTTGTTCCACCAGAGATGTGTTATTTCAGAAAATCTGTGATTCAAAGAATAAAATCACAGCTGCGTCCTAGCACAAACTAGATGATTTTCTCTCTGGATTTTTCTAAACAGCTCTGGAAAATTCACCATCTAATTACTAGCTGCTACTTGGTTTATATATCACCAAGTTTACAAGTGAAGACAAAACTATAAAATACAATTAAAAGATTCTTCACATGTTTCTTCTTCATTTCTCTATCCAATGCAATTTAGGTTTAGCTGTGAATCTTTGAATACTCCCTTGTTTGCACCATAAAGGAAATGCTGCATTTTCTTGATTCCTCCTAGAGGCTGCCACATTCCAGTTTGTCTCTGTCAACCCATGTGCCTCTGCCAGCTTATGAATTGTCACTATCAACTGCTATTGAACTAAGCATCCGTTGAAGCTTTCATCCGTTGATGACTTTATCCGTTGAAGCTTTATCCGTTGATGCATTAGCAGTTGAAGCTTTGTCCATTGAAGCACTCATCCGTTGATGGATGTTATCCGTTGAAGCTTTAGAGACATCCGTTGAAGCTTTGTTTCTCATCCGTTGAAGGCCTTTAATATCAGTTGATACTACTTCACTTATATAAAATTACAAGGCATGAAATATTTACAATTAGCCCTCCTATTTGCATATCCACTAGTAGTCAACATGACTGATAATTTCCCACAACATCTAAGAATTACAAATTAAATACAGAGAATGAAATGTGCTACAATACTAAACTTATTTCTAAGTAAAGCTACACCTTCAACAGATAGCCAAAAATGGTCTTATCCGTTGATGCTACAAACACTAGATTTCTACTTAAGTGTTTTGTTTAACTTATCATCAACCTAATACACATATTCCTAACAATCTCCCCCTATTTATGTCTACTAGAACTGTAGGCATAAATTTGGGTTTAACTTGATGATAACAAAACACTTATCAAACATATGAACTGAAATAAAGTAGAAATTCAAAAGTGTTGTAAAAATGTGTATACTGAGATAGAATTAAAGAATTACATTGTTTCCAAGGGTGCTCCTTTAGCCTGAGTAGATTAATTTCTTTTCCTTTGATCCCTTATTTTCTTCCCTAGCCTCCTGTCATTCTCCTCTATTTGGAGTTGGAGTTGTCTGTAGAATTCAGCTTCATCTTCTTCATTGATGTCCAACTTAGATTACATATCCTTGAGAGTTTCATTACTAGCAATCTTGAGCTGATCTTCATGTCTGAAAAATCTTCTGACTCCTTTATTGTCTCTGAACTCCATCAACCAATGAGGTGATTTATGAACTATAATTCCTCTCTCTGGGATGAGTAATGTTCTAGGCAAGGCATTGGGCTCCCACCAAGTTTTCCTTATGCTGGCAATCTTGTTGAGAATCTCAGTTTTGGCAGTCCTGGTAAAGCCAGAATCCCTTTTTATAGCTGAGTAAACTCTAACCAAGGTAGAATAACCTTCATTCAGAATTCTGTAAAGAGGCCAAGTCCTTTCCCCACTTCCTTTATATTTGAACACTAGTCTTTCTGGAAGCTGTCTGTAGGCATCTATTCCCCTTACTTCCTCCAGCTCATTTAAATAGAGTTCAATGTCTGTAAATTCCTTTATGTCACAAATGTGAACATAATCATCCTTTGAGGCTTGTGGCTTAGGCTTAGGCTTCTGAGTGAATTTGATTGAGGTTAGAGGAGGTGTTGATTTGATTTTTCTTTTCTGTTTCTTTGATGGTGGAGAAGTGGTTAAGAAAGTGGGCAATTTGTTGGTGTCCCAATCAATTGGTTCCTCCTTAGGAGTGATTATTTCACCATGAATGTTTATGAAGGGGTCAGGCACAATGGGTTCAGGAATAGAAGGTAGTGGTTTGGATTTGGTTGGGTTTCTTCAGTTTCATCTACAATCTTCCTCTTTGCATTAGCCTTATTTCTGTTCCCTTTCTGCCATTCCTTTCTTTCCTTACTTTTTCTTCCACATCATCACTAAACATGTTCCCCATACCTACATCTTCACCCTTGTCTTCAATTTCTTTCTTTTCTTCAGCTTGACTTGACTTTAGCTGTTTTTCAAGCTTTGTTTGTGCTCTTTTATCAGCCTTTAGCTTTTTAGCTTCTTCTTTCAACCTTCTGGCTTCTTCCCTCTTGGCTATTGAGAATTTGGAATGTCCTTGTATCACACAAATACTCTTTCCCTCTCTAAAGATAATAGCCATGTTCATTCTTTCAACCACATCCTTGGTCTCCTTGTGCTTCATGATATTACCACCCAAAACCTTGTCTTCATCAGGCTTTGGAAGAGGAAAATCCACTTCTTTCAACTGAGCAAGGCTTAGAGGGTTCTTTGTAGAGTCCTTATTGGATCTGTTGTTGAGCTTGAGAACCATAGGTTTCAGATTCTTGGAAGAAGTCTCTCCAACCTTATTCCTCCTTACTGGCTTGAGCTCCATAATGATTGGCTCCACCTTTGTGCTATGCTTCACAGATTGTGATTTTAAAGTTGTAGAACCAAAAATTTGTTGAATCCTTTCATCAATTCTCCTCCTTTGTTCTTTGACTTTCATCTCAGCTGCTGCTATCTGGATTAGATCAATTCCATCAAGCTTTCCTTTGATTTGAAGTGTTGGAGAAGTGGTGATGGCAGGAACTAGCACTTTAGATATTTGAACTTTTGTTGATGGCTCTCCTTCTGCTTCCCCTTTATTCTCCCTCTTTTTTGTTATCATCAAGGATAGGGGTCAAGCCTTGTGCTTTTGCCAGCTGCAATAGTAGACTTGTCTGAGATTGTTAATTTTGAAGAATGGTGACCACAGAGTCTTCAATGACTTGAACTCTGTTTTCCAACTTGGCCAGCCTCTTGTTAGCATCAGATTCTCTCCTCAATCTCAGTAACAAATCTTGCATTGTACCATAAGGCATGACTGAATCCAACTTCTCAGAATTGTAGGATTTCAGATCAACAATATCCTTTTTGAGTTCATCCACACTCAAATTGTGTCTGATATGCTGCAACTGCAGGAGATGCAGAAAGTCTAGATGAGCTTGAAGAATAGCCTTGGTACCAGCATCTGAAGTGTCCTGAAGGGCCTTTTGAATAGCCATAACCTGCTTGACCAAAGCTACACCAAATTGTCCTGGTGTAGATTTCTTTGTCCATGCCCATTCAGGTAGATTTGGAACAGAACTTGGGCCTGCATCTCCCCCTAAGTTCATGCTTCCATCCAAAGAAATAGAGTCATCATCATTAGAATTTACTTCAAATTCTTCAGATGGCTCACCAGCTTGAGAAGGCATCCTATTAACAGCAGCTTTATCTCTTTGAAGAGATTCTGAAGTGTGCATTATATTCAAAGTCTGCTCTGCCTCCACATTGCCCTGAGCAGCCAACAGTTGATAGGCTGAAACAGGATGAGTAAAAGTGTCAGCATCCAAGGAAATGTTATCAATTTCAGCTTTGTAATGTTGCTGAAATTGTCTTTCCTTTTCAGCATCATCCACAATCATTGACTCACTAGCAATGGCTGGATCCACCCTTATAGCTTCTGTACCTGCTTTTCTCTCATTTTATCTATATTCTTGCATCAGGGGCTCCCCCTGGCTCACACACACCCTCACACCCTTACCCTCACCTACTAAGGTGGCACTCCCCTCACTCACTTTTGCCATGCTGGAAGAAATAGCACGCATATTTTGACTCTCAACCTCTCCTTTTGCCTGGGAGCAACCCAGCCTCTCACTCAAATTATCACTCCCTTCCCTCAATCCTAGAAGTGATTATACCGTGACCGTGTCTTCTACACTTGGAATTGATTCAGTTATATGTGTAGAGACCATCAACGGATAGGGAGTATCCGTTGAAGTGGAAACTGATGATATCAACGGATAACTGCTGTTAAGCTTATCCTTCGAAGAACAACCACTTGTCAACGGATGAGAGATATCCGTTGAAGAAGGAAAAGATGTAGATATTGAAAGTGACATAATTGTTGAATCTGTGTGAATTGATTTTAAATGAGGTGACACAGATTCTTCAACTAAGTCTGAAAGAATTGGCTGATGATCCAATAAATCATCTAAAAGATGATGATCACCAGGATTTGAGTGGGGCTCCTCCCTGAGTTTTAAAGAGGGGGAATCAGGAATTGATGTGAATATCATATCCACATCTAGAGATGGTGATGGAGAATTTGGTGATTAATGTTGTCTATTATGAGAGAATGGGGCTGTGACTCCACATTTGCTGGAGCCACATCAAGCTGAATTTGAGAAGGAAAAGATACAGGTGGATGTATTTGTACAGTGTGTGCCCCTTGTGTTGAAACTAGGGTTTTAGCCTTCTTTCTTCTTGAAAAGGCTTTGATAGGTGAATGTGTGGTTTCAGTGTCCCTCCCTCTTTTGTTCTGTGTCCCTGGTTGGGGACTATTTTCAACAGCTGCATCCTTTTGGGAGGATGCAACTAGGGATGTGTTTGAATCCTTTTGAACCACCACAGTCTTTTGAGAAACTGTGGCTTGGCTGGCTAGGGTACCACTCACCTCTCCCACCTTATCCTGGGGGGTTTCTTGATGTTCACCCCTCCCCTCACCACTCACACCCTGTTCACTCCCTTCAGGGTTTATGGTAGTTATTACAACTGTTGTCTTTTGAGAAACAACAGAGGTGGTTTTCTTTGACTTGTGTTTTGGAATTTTAGTTTTGGTGGCTTTGGTAGTAATCTGTTGGGACAAAGACATAGATTCCATTGCCACACTAGAAGGCAAAGAAACAATAGGGTTGGAAGAAGTAGGAGTTGCAGAAGTATTTACCTCACTTACCTGAGGTGCATTCATTATTGGCAAATATACCAATGGCACCTAGCTGTTGAGGTTAATTCTCATAAGGTCTGCAAGGACCCTTTTCTCTTGTGCCCAGCATTTAAGTTTATTGCTCTCATTAGTTATGACCAAATCTTCAGCAACATGGTTAGCCAATAACATAAAGAATCTAGCATAGTAGATGTTATGAGGTCTATTAGCTTTGTTACCTAACCTGGAACCTAATTCTAGCATGACATAGTTGCTAAAATTAAAGTACCTATCAGAAACTAGCATATAGAGCATATTAACAAGAGATGAAGTTATGGCATCAAAATTGCTAATCTTCCTAGAGAAAACCATGATAAAGGCATCTCTAAGAAAACTCCATTATTTCCTAAGGCCCTTTCTTCTAATGCTCCCTAAACTAGCAGAATCAAAAAAATAGCCTATGGAATCTAACATGGCAGATACATCATTATCAGTGTGTGGTGTCATGGCATTATTCTCAGGTAACTTAAAGCAAGACTGTATATCATCACAGTTAATACAGTAATCCTTACCTTTGAGAGAGAAAGCAATGGTCATATCTGTGGAATTGAACTATACAATTGTCCAAATCTCCTCAATTACCTCACAATAGATAGTTGGGGCTTCCAGCATTGCATAGCTTAGTTTGCAGTTCTTGATGAAGTCCATCATCTTGTGATAATCTGAGTGGGCTTCATTCTTTTCCACCAAAGCTACGAAATTGTTCTTTTCATAAACAAATCCAGACTGAGACATAATCTTGACTACTGGTGCCATTGTTGTGAGTAGAGGTTGCAGAGAAAAGATTGAGAGTTTTGGGAGAGAAAGAGAGTAAAAATTACAAGAAAGCGTAAAGTGAAAATAAGAATTCAATGGGCTTTTATACTTTCTCGAAATAAAACGTAAATAAAATGATTAAATGATACTTTTAAGTAAATTACAGCCGTTTGAGAATAAAGAAAACTGTAGAAATTCTGAAAACTGCCTTTAATACAAATACATACAACTGTGTATATATGTATCAACGGTTAAGTAAACGAATCAACGGTTGTGACTCACTAATGTAACTGATGTGACACTTCAACGGATGAGGTAAATAGTTATCCGTTGAAGATTAACACTGTTTTATCCGTTGAAGGATAAAATTACCATAAATGTATTTGTCTTTCAACGGATAATGAACATCCGTTGATAGAACAATTTTGGCTTTCAACGGATAGGGAATATCCATTGATAGTATAAGCTTTACTTAAAGCCAACTTTGTTCTTGCCACAAATTCATTTCAGGCTTCAAAGCAGATTATAATGAGGACATGAATTTATGAATAATTAAGCATACCTAGCTCACTTACTAATCTTGTGAATGTTGATTCATCAAGTGGCTTGGTAAATATGTCTGCAATCTGCTTTTCACTTGGAACAAAATGAAGTTCCACTGTACCTTTCATCACATGTTCCCTTATGAAGTGGTACTTGATGTCAATGTGCTTGGTTCTTGAGTGCTGCACTGGATTTTCAGTAATGGCAATGGCACTTGTGTTGTCACAGAATATAGGAATTTTGTCAACAGTTAGTCCATAGTCAAATAGTTGATTCCTCATCCATAGTATCTGTGCACAGCAACTACCAGCAGCAATGTACTTAGCTTCAGCTGTTGATGTTGAAACAGAATTTTGCTTCTTGCTGAACCATGACACAAGCTTATTCCCTAGAAATTGACAGGTGCCAGTTGTGCTTTTCCTGTCTATTTTGCAACCTGCATAATCTGCATCTGAGTAGCCAATTAGATCAAAACCAGACTCTCTAGGGTACCAAATTCCTAGATTTGGAGTCCCTTTGAGATATCTGAAAATCCTTTTAATAGCCACTAAGTGAGACTCTTTAGGGTCAGCTTGAAATCTAGCACAGAGACATGTAGAAAATATTATATCAGGTCTACTGGCATTTAAATATAAAAGTGAGCCAACCATGCCTCTATAACTTGAAATGTCTACAGACTTTTCAGCCTTGTTTAATTCAAGCTTGGTGGCAGTGGCCATGGGAGTTTTTGCAGATGAACAATCCATTAAGTCAAACTTCTTTAAAAGATCATAAATATATTTAGTTTGACTAATGAAAATTCCACCACTAACTTGTTTAACTTGTAAACCAAGAAAATAAGTTAGCTTTCCCATCATGCTCATTTCATATTTACTTGGCATTAACTTAGCAAACTTTTTACAAAGCTTATCATCTGTAGAACCAAATATAATATCATCTACATAAATTTGAACAAGTATTGTAGAGTCATTAACATTTCTAAAGAAAAGAGTTTTGTCAACAGTACCTCTTGTGAAGTGATTATCTAGAAGAAATTTTGATAAAATCTCATACCAGGCTCTAGGTGCTTGCTTTAGTCCATAGAGTGCTTTCAACAAATAATACACATAGTCTGGAAAATTTGGATCTTCAAATCCTGGAGGTTGGCTTACATAAACTTCTTCCTCCAATTCTCCATTCAGAAATGCACTCTTGACATCCATTTGATAGACTTTGAAATTGGCATGGGCTGCATAGGCTAGAAAGATTCTGATGGCTTCAAGTCTGGCAACAGGAGCAAATGTCTCATCGAAATCTATTCCCTCTTGTTGAGAATAGCCTTTAGCAACCAATCTGGCTTTATTCCTTATGACAATGCCATTTTCATCCATCTTGTTTCTGAATACCCATTTTGTGTCAATAGAACTTTTGTTCTTTGGCTTGGGTACCAGCTTCCATACTTTGTTCCTTTCAAATTGGTTTAGCTCCTCTTGCATTGCTAAAATCCAATATGGATCCAATAGAGCTTCTTCCACTCTCTTAGGTTCCTCCTGTGATTAAAAGCTACTATACAGACATTCATCTTGAGTAGCCCTTCTAGTTTGCACTTTAGATGTAGCATCACCAATGATCAGTTCAAAATGGTGATTCTTGGTCCGTTTCCTTTGAGGTGGTAGATTAGCTCTAGATGAGGTTACCTCAGTATTGTCATGATGTGAGATAGAATGTTGATTGGTTGAAACTCCCCCTGAGTTGCTGATCCTTTGAAAGGAATTGGGAGTTCTATCAACTGATGAAGTGAAATGATTATCCGTTGACAGACTGTGATCAACGGATGCTTCATTATGAACTTCAACGGATGATGCACTTTGTCTTTCAACGGATGCTGCATTGCTTCTATCAACGGAAGCTGAATTATGACTTTCAACGGATGCAGCATTCCGTGCATTATCCAAAGGCAGATTTTGAATTCTTTTCGAGGTGCCTTCTCCATCATTCTCATCTTCACTATCATCACAATATATCTCAATGTTATCAAATTTGAGTCCTTCATGATGTCCCTCATCTGTTAGTCCATCAATCTTTTTATCATCAAACACAACATGCACAGATTCCATGACAATGTTGGTTCTTAGATTGTAGACCCTATATGATTTTCCAGCAGAATAACCAACAAATATTCCTTCATCAGCCTTTGCATCAAACTTCCCTTTGTGATCAGGTTGATTCCTTAGAATGTAGCATTTGCAACCAAAGACATGCAGAAAGTTTAAAGTTGGTTTTCTTCTCTTGAACAATTGATAGGGAGTCATGCCTTTTGCCTGATTAATTAGAGAAATATTCTGAGTGTAACATGCACAGTTAACAGCCTCAGCCCAAAAGTATGTTGGGAGTTTTGACTCTTCAAGCATTGTTCTTACAGCTTCAATTAGTGATCTGTTCTTCCTTTCCATCACACCATTTTATTGTGGAGTCCTTGGAGCTGAGAACTCATGCATGATCCCATTTTCTTCACAGAACAACTTCATGGTTGTATTCTTGAACTCAGTTCCATTGTCACTCCTGATATTCCTTACTTTGAAATCTGGATGATTATTGACTTGCTTGATATGATTGATAATGATTTCACTAGCTTCATCCTTTGATCCAAGGAAATAAGCCCATGAAAACTTTGAGAAATCATCTACAATCACTAGGCAATATCTTTTCCTTGAAATTGACAATACATTGACTGGTCTAAAAAGATCCATGTGTAGCAGCTGTAATGGTTCATCAATTGTTGATTCAAGCTTCTTAGTGAATGATGCTTTCTTTTGCTTTCCTTTCTGACAAGCATCACACAGTCCATCCCTTGTGAATTCCACTAGAGGGATTCCTCTAACTAAGTCCTTTTTGACTAGATCATTCATTGTCTTGAAATTCAAATGGGACAGCTTCTTGTGCCATAGCCAACTTTTATCTGGACTTGCTTTGCTGAGAAGACAAGTAATTGATTCTGAATCTGTAGAGTTGAAGTCAGCTAAGTACACATTCCCTTTTCTAACTCCAGTTAGAACCACTTTGTTGTCCTTCTTACTTGTGATAACACAGGCTTCAGAATTGAAGGAAACAGTATTCCCTCTGTCACATAGTTGACTGATGCTCAATAGATTGTGTTTGAGACCATCAACTAATGCAACTTCATCAATGATGACATTTTCTTTTGAAATCAAGCCATATCCCATAGTGAACCCTTTGTTGTCATCTCCAAAGGTTATGCTAGGGCCAGCTCTCTCCTTGAACTCTGTGAGCAGGGTAAAATCTCCTGTCATGTGTCTTGAACAACCACTGTCCAAGTACCATAGATTCCTTCTTTTTCCCTGCACACAACAAAATCAATCAAGTTGATTTTGGTACCCAAGTTTCCTTGGGTCCAGCCTTGTTAGTCTTTTTCCTAGACTTCATTCCTCCTGCATCTTTTGACTTAGGTAACTTTGGGTCAACCTTGGTCTCAGATGTAGTTGGTTGAAGTGTAGGGTTAGTCACAGAATCATTTAGCACATTTGGTTGAATTTGATAAGGCATGGATTGTGCAAACATATTATTCCACATAGGCATGTTGTATGGCATCTGAGGCATACTAAATGCAGCAAAATAAGGATTATTAACATATGGCATGTTTGCAAAATGTGCATGAGGATTCTGATGAGACATAACAGGAATAGCATGCAGAGGTGACATAGACATGTTAGGAATGGAGGGAGTTAAAGGCATGGGAGCATTATTAACAGATTTGCAGTTATCAGATAGATGATTAACACTTTTACAATGCACACAGCTTTTTCTAGGAGCATACTTATCAGGTGTGTAATTGTTGTGTTTGTTAATCCCTACCTTCCCATTTCTATTAGATTTTCTTTTAGTTTCCTTTTTATCCTCAACCAACTTAAGCCTATTTTTCAACTGATCTAAAGTCATGTGTCCTATATTCACCTTACTGGCATTTTTGGATGTGCTAGCTCCTTCTTTGACAAAGTTCTTGAAAGTTGAACCAACCTTCTTATTGAGATTTTTCTTTTTAGAATCACTTGCTTGTTTTAATTGATGAGCCTTCAACGGATGCTCTTTTTCTTCCTTCAACGGATAACTTTCATAATCCGTTGATTCCACATTCATTGACAATCCATCAATTAATTCTAACTCCTTTTTGTTTTTCTTCCAGGCATTCTCACAGAATGATTCAATTCCCTGAACCTTGACAATCTGAGCACTAACATCCCTAGATGTTTTCCAGGCCTTGATTACCTCTTGCTCACTTTCTAACTGTTTAGAAAGAATTTCTACTTTCTTAATAGCTTCTTCTAGTTCACTCTCAACAGTCAAGCATTTAATTTTAATCTTTTCAAGCTCAATTACCTGATCCTCTAACACAGCATTCCTATCACTTAAAACACATTATTCTCTTTGATTTATGTGTTTTCTTTAGCTAGTGATTTAAGGGAAACACACAAATGATATAATTCATTGGACATATCATTTATGGCTTCATTGCATTCAATTTTAGAAAGCTGAGAGAGGTCAGTAGTAATTACCTGGTTGTTTGATGAACTAGTTTCATTTTCATCAGAATTAGCCATCAGGGCTAGGTTGACATATTCCATATCATCATCTTCATTGGTTCCATCTGCTGCCCAATCATCTTGAGTGAGAAAAGTTCTTTCCTTTTGTTTGAGCAAATCAAAATACTTCTTTTTATAATCAACTTGCTCAAATTTCTTCTTATCAGAGGTTGGCTTCCTGCACTCATTTGCAAAGTGTCCACTAATGCCACAGTTATAACATTTGAACTTAGATTTGTCCATCATGTTTTTGTTTGACTTAGTGAATTTTGTATTTTTCTTGAATTTCATCTTTGCAAACCTCCTGGACAGAAAAGCCAGATGTTCATCAACATCATCAGAGTCATCTTGACTGGAATTGTCTTCATCCTCACCTACTTGCTCCTTTTCCTTGCTTGATTCTGATTTGCTTGTGCCAATTTTGAGACTTGGCATTGTCTTTTCCTCATTCTTGGCTTCAATCTTCTCATTGTCAGCTACAAGTGCAACTGATCCTCCTTTTCTCTTTCCCTTTTCTAACAGCTCATCTTGCTCCATCTCAAGTTCATAGGTCTTCAAAATTCCATATAATCTTTCAAGTGTGAAGTCCTTATAATCTTGAGAATTTCTTAGAGAAACAGCCATAGGCTTCCATTCCTTTGGTAGAGACCTCAGAAATTTTAAATTGGAGTCCTTGACTTGGTACACTCTGCCATATAGCTTCAATCCATTCAACAGTTTCTGAAATCTGTTGAAGGTATCATTCAATGATTCTCCTTCTTCAAAATGAAAATATTCATACTGTTGAATGAGAAGCTGCATTTTGTTTTCTCTAACTTGCTCAGTACCTTCACAGATAAGTTACACAGTATCCCAAATTTCCTTAGCAGTTTGGCTGTTAATGACATTGTCAAACATATCTTGATCTAGGCCATTAAACAGAATGTTCATGGCTTTCTTGTCCTTGTGAACCTCTTCAATATCTTCAACAGTTCATTCTGCTTTTGGCTTGGGAATAGACTGTCCAACAACAACTATTGTAGTAGCAGCTGTGGCCACCTTGTGAGGGATGTGAGGACCATTTTCAATACAGTTGATGTAGCTTTTATCTTGAGAGTGAAGATGTAAATGCATCTTCACTTTCCAGTGATGATAGTTATCTCTTTCCAGGATTGGAATCTTTACACCAATATCCTTCTTACTCATGATGTTAGCAAAATAGATCTTTAAACTCTTTGTATGTTAAGAGCTTGCTCTGATACCAATTGTTATTCCTAGTGGACTAACAATGAGATTTACAGAAGGAGGGTTGAATGTAAATCTCAAAACTTTTTCAAGTTTTGAGCAGTTTCTAAGGCTAAGTGTTTTAGTGAACAAATGTGTGTGAATTGCTTGAAGCTAATACAGACAGATATATATTCAAACCAAAATGTAAAGAACACAAAGAACTTAAAAACTTTTCTGGTGGATTTGTTGTTCCACCAGAGATGTGTTATTTCAGAAAATCTGTGATTCAAAGAATTAAATCACAGTTACGTCCTAGTACAAACTAGATGATTTTCTCTCTGGATTTTTCTAAAGAGCTCTGGAAAATTCACCATCTAATTACTAGCTGCTACTTGGTTTATATATCACCAAGTTTACAAGTGAAGACAAAACTGTAAAATACAATTAAAAGATTCTTCACATGTTTCTTCTTCATTTCTCTATCCAATGCAATTTAGGTTTAGCTGTGAATCTTTGAATACTCCCTCGTTTGCACCATAATGGAAATGCTGCATTTTCTTGATTCCTCCTAGAGGCTGCCACATTCCAGTTTGTCTCTGTCAACCCATGTGCCTCTGCCAGCTTATGAATTGTCACTATCAACTGCTATTGAACTAAGTATCCGTTGAAGCTTTCATCCGTTGATGACTTTATCCGTTGAAGCTTTATCCGTTGAAGCTTTATCCGTTGAAGCACTCATCCGTTGATGGATATTATCTGTTGAAGCTTTAGAGATATCCGTTGAAGCTTTGTTTCTCATCCGTTGAAGGCCTTTAATATCATTTGATAATACTTCACTTATACAAAATTACAAGGCATGAAATATTTACAATTAGCCCTCCTATTTGCATATCCACTAGTAGTCAACATGACTGATAATTTCCCACAACATCTAAGAATTACAACTTAAATACAGAGAATGAAATGTGCTACAATACTAAACTTATTTCTAAGTAAAGCTACTCATTCAACGGATAGCCAAAAATGGTCTTATCCGTTGAGGCTACAAACACTAGATTTCTACTTAAGTGTTTTGTTTAACTTATCATCAACCTAATACACATATTCCTAACACTATATGTCTACAGAATTTGACAACATAACGATTTAAGCGCAAGTTATTCATTATGATTATATAGGGCAAGTAAGAAAGTTATAGTTACCCACTAATCATGCATACAATACACGAACCTATGCTAGCATGGCAAGTTCTAAATCTCAAGATTCACTGTCACTTCACAAGAGATTAACAGACTATCTTACATCTTCGTGGCGCACATAAGACGAAAAGCACAACATATGCTAGATATTATACAATCACCACATACCAAGGTATTAAACAATTAACTAAAGAAATTCATAGTAAATCTGCTATGATCCCATAATCACGATTAGCCCATAATAGAACTCATCGTCACCATGGGTTCATATGAAAACATGATAATAACACAACGATATAACTAATAAAAATACTTAATAAATAATGAATTACGTCACAAGAGTATTAAGGTTCAAAGCATAAAGAAAACTAGCATCCACTGTTACAACAAATTAAAAGAATCACAAGATAAACGTATGCTTCCTTTTCTTCATTGTTGCGTACTAAAACGGTCTTCTCAATCTTCTTGCCTTCGCTCTCGATTATCTTCTCTTCATAAAATGTCTTCCCAAAAGGTTTATATAATAACCCAAAAGAACCAGCGCTAACAGAAGCCCAATAGAACTCGAATTCTAAAAATCAGATTCTGAAATTACGCACCCAGGCGGCCGCCTCCTCCTTCCAGGCGGTCGCCTGCTCTCATCAGGCGGGCGCCTGTAACACTTCTGGAAAAATTAATATTTTGCTTCTATTTTTGTTAAATTCTTCGCACATCAACCCGGGACTGACTCTAAGCACTTCTTTAAGCTTATCTTGATTAAAACACCCTATCTAAGCAAGTTATACCCTGAAATGCAAAAACACTCGAAAACGCGTCAAATACACAAAATACTCAAGTTCAAGACACCATTCAAGCCATTATGAGACGCTCTAAATGGTATAAAATGCCACATATCACCAACATCAGGATTTGCAGGAACTTGTGTATGAGTAGGTCTATTTCTTAACAGAAATTGCCTGACCTCTCTAGGCAGAAAGAGAGGTCCTGAAAATTTATTTTTTTTCATCCCTTTTAATGTGATCAGTGATTGCTTTTTCAGAAATTTGAAAAACAAGAAGTAATTCATTATCATCAAAAATAGCATTAGGGCATAGAAAATTGAAAATCAGTTGTAGAAATCTAGTATACCCTATAACTCCTGATGCATTTGTTCTCCTAGAAATTATGAATTGTAGTATTGTATTACCATAATCAAAATTACCAGAGTAAAGAAGAGAGTACCCAATTTTCAGAGAAGTGGATGGAAGTGCATCAAAATTTGTTGTTTTGTTCAAGAAACACCTACTGATGCAATCAAAGAAGAAGTTCAATTCTCTTTTCAGTTTCGTCCTTTCTAGTTTCCCAATGGTTGTGATTTCTCCTTGATAGCCTAAAGTCCTCAACATATCAAACAGCTGCTCAATGGTATAGGTATCAGGAGCACCATCAAGGGCAGGCAATCTCAAGGCTTGAAGCAAAACATCAGCATCAACCTCATACCTATGACCCTTATACTCAAAAGAAAAACCAGTATTTGTTACATTAACCAAAACTGTATTCCATACCTACATGACAGCCCAGTATGACACCTTAACAGAATTCGTAAGAGCATACCCAATTGGACATTGTAGGAGGAAATCCTGAATGTCATGAAAGGATGATGGTAGTTGTTGATGTATAAGCAGAGCTAAATAATTATTAGTGCCAAATGTGTTTCCATGAATTATTGTGGTTTGACTGAAGAGTGGTGAAACTTCAGACGATGTCATGATGTGTATAGCTTGTGAGAGTGAATATAGGTGAGATGTAAATAATGAAGCTATATGTATGATGAATAGTGTCACATAGGTTCTTTTTAGTTATAGCTTTGCTACTCTGGAGTATGTATAACATATTCATATGAAAAAGGTAATTTAGTGAATTTAACTTCGGACATGTAACAATTACCGAGTAACAGAATTTGACGGTGGAGTAAATTACGGAAGTAAAGACAAAATACGTACAGATATGTCGAGACACAACTGTAGACATTTGTTTATCGGATAATCCACCATTAATCATTAAATAAGTGAGACACTTAATTTTAATAATAAACCTACTCAGAAATTATCACTAATAATCTGAATTAGTAAATGTTGACCTGTCGTTAGTATTTGAGACCTCTTCTTTGTCAGGATTTGACAAATTTAGGATGTGTCGATTCGAATTCAACAGTTGTTTGTCAAAGCATCACAAATTATTAGCAAACCACAATTTAATCAAAATAATCATCAAAGTATACATTTTAATTGAATGATGTAAAGATTAACAGGCTTCAAAGAAGAACATTCACATACATACATAGTGAAATAAGCATAGACTAAATCTTGCAATAAAAGGAAATTTCATTAATATATCAGATGATTACATTTCATGAAATTTGTTGATGACATGCAAAAGAAATTACATGAACATCCTAGTCTATGATAGAAAGGCAGTCATCGTCTAAGTGGCCGAAATACAGATGACGGTGAAGAGAAACAGTCGGAGGGTGTTTTCCAGGAAGACGAAGACGATGATGGATCAGGGCTTCTTCTTCCTACTTTCAACAAAGAGAATAGCAAGACGAATAATTTTCTCTTGCTGTTGAAGAGTGTGGAGGTGAAATTATCTTTGGAAGAATAGAAGATCATTTTTTATGACGTCTGGAAGTTGAATCCAGATGTCGTGTGGAATGTCATTGATGGGATATGGAGTTGGAATTCCATTCCAAAAGATATACATAATATTTATACCATAGCAGTAGAACCAGCTGGAATGTGCCATTATTTGTGAGAAATGAAAATGAAGAGATGTGTTTGAGTATGAGAAGATGTGATTTGACTAAGGATGAGTGGTCATTTAAATAACCGAGAGAGAGAGAGAGAGAGAGAGAGAGAGAGAGAGAGAGAGAGAGAGAGAGAGAGAGAGAGAGAGAGAGAGAGAGAGAGAATATTAAGAGACCAGGGATTTGATTAATGATTAACTGAAGAGTTAACTTAATGATTTAACCAAAAATCTTATTTATGCATGTCTCCCTAGATCGACTAGTAATGATGACTATGATATTATTTCATACATGCACATTTAGTAAATAAATTCACTTAATTTATCATGCATAGAATAAAATACATCTAAATTTCAACAAAATATTGTCAATCATTATTTAGGACATATCAGTACTTGATCGTTATTCATCAGAATTTGACCAAATAAAAATTAACAGTAAATTACTTGTCCCAACTAACCATTCCAAGCTCATTGACAAGATTTGTAAATGTTGCTTCAGGTAATGGCTTTGTGAAGATGTCAGCCAGCTGCTGATCAGTAGGAATAAAATGGAGCTTAATGGTTCCTTCCATAACATGCTCTCTTATAAAATGATATCTGATACTGATATGTTTGGTGAGAGAGTGTTGCACTGGATTCCCTGTCATAGCAATAACACTTTGATTATCACAGTAAATAAGAACTTTAGAAAATGATAATCTATAGTCCATGAGCTGGTTTCTCATCCATAATAGCTGAGCACAGCAGCTTCCAGTTGCAATATATTCAGCTTCAACAGTTGAAGTAGAAATGGATTTATGCTTCTTACTGAACCAAGAGACTAGTCTTCCTCCCAAAAACTGACAACTGCCAGAGGTGCTCTTCCTGTCTATTTTACATCCAGCAAAGTCAGCATCTGAATATCCACACAGTTCAAAATCATCTTCCCTTGTATACCATATACCAAGTGATGTTGTGCCCTTTAGTTATCGAAAGATTCTCTTAACTGCAATAAAATGTTGCTCCCTAGGATTTGCCTGGAATCTTGCACACAAACAAGTGGCAAACATAATATCTGGCCTACTAGCAGTTAGGTATAAAAGAGAACCAATCATACCTCTGTAGCTTGTGACATCAACTGATATACCTTCATGAGGATCAAGTTTTGTAGCAGTTGTCATAAGAGTACTTGCAGTTGCACTTTCTTGCATATTAAACCTCTTTAGTAGATTCTTTGTGTACTTTGATTGATTGATGTAAATGCCATTATTAGTCTGTTTAATTTGCAAGCCTAAGAAGTATCTCATCTCTCCCATCATACTCATTTGATATCTTGATTGCATCAACTTTGAAAACTTATCATACAATGTTTGATTAGTTGATCCAAAAATGATATCATCCACATAAATTTGAACTACAAGCAAATCTTTACCTTTATTCAGATAAAATAAGGTTTTATCTATTGTACCTCTTTTGAATCCACTTTCAAGTAAAAACTGAGCAAGGGTCTCATACCATGCTCTAGGTGCTTGCTTTAGTCCATAGAGTGCTTTATCAAGTCTGTAAACATAGTCAGGATGTTTAGGATCCACAAAACCTGGTGGCTGTTCAACATAGACTTCTTTTTCAAGTTATCCATTGAGAAATGCACTCTTGACATCCATCTGGAAGACTTTGAATTTTTTGTGTGCAGCATATGACAAGAAGATTTTGATTGCTTCCAGCCTAGCAACAGGAGCAAATGTCTCATCATAGTCAATGTCTTCCTGTTAAAATAACCCTTAGCCACTAACCGAGCCTTGTTTCTGACAATTGTTCCATCGGAATCAGTCTTATTTCTAAAGACCCACTTTGTGCCTACAGTTGATCTATTTTTAGGTCTAGGCACCAGCTTTCATACTTCATTTCTTTCAAACTCATTCAGCTCTTCTTGCATATCTATGACCCAGTCTGCATCCTTGAGTGCATCTTCTACTTTCTTTGGTTCTTCTTTTGAAAGTAGATTATGATAAAGACTTCATTTTGAGTTGCACTCCTTGTCTGTACACCTTCATCAGGATTTCCAATGATCAGATCAGGAGTGTGATCTTTAGTCCATTTTCTGGCATGAGGAAATATTCTTCTGGAGCTTGATGTTCCCCCTGAATCATGTGCCTCATCAAATGCATTTGAGGCTACCCCTGAGTCAGTGTTGTTATTTCCTGATGAAGTATTAACACTTGACTCATGCTCTCCTGATATTGTGTCAGCATTGGATTCTGTTTGATCAGATTGAGAAGAACCTTGAGTTGATTCTTCCTTGTTGGTACCATCAGTTGAACCTTGCTATTGCTCCCCCTCAACATGTGCTGGTTCATCAGTAGATTGATCATCTTCAGGATCTGAAGGAGTGTTAGGACTTAGATCATCAGTGATTGATGATTTATTGAAGTTTGATGCAGAGTCCAGCAATGCGTTTTCATTCTCAAAAATCAATCTTTCATGAGAGTCTTCTTCATATCCAGGAATCTTTCTATCATCAAAAGACACATTGATGGATATAACTATAGTATTTGTTCTCAGATTGAAAAACTTTATATCCTCTTGATGGTGCATATCCAACAAAGATTCCTTCATCAGCTTTTGATTCAAATTTTCCTAGCTGATCAGTGTGAGTCCTTAGAACAAAGCACTTACATCCAAATATATGGAGATGTTTCAGAATTGGCTTCTTTTCTTTTATCATCTGATAAGGAGTTACACCATGTTTGTTTATCAGAGTGATGTTTTGAGTGTAACAAGCTGTGTTTACTGCTTCAGCCCAGAAGTAAGTGGGTAACTTAGCTTCTTCTAGTAGAGTTCTGCCAGCTTCAATCAATGTTCTGTTTTTCCTCTCAACAATACCATTTTGTTGAGGTGTACAAGGAGCTGAGAATTGTTGTTGTATACCTTTGTACTTGCAAACTTCCTCTATCTTTGAATTCTTGAACTCGGTGCCATTATCACTTCTCAGAATTTTTACTTTGAATTTTGTTCCATTTTTAATTTGCTTTACATGATCCAGAAGAATTTCTGGAGTTTCATCTTTCCCGTTTAGAAAATACGCCTAGGCATATCTAGTGAAATCATCAACAATTACAAGTGTGTACCTTTTCTTGTTGATTGATATTATGTTCACTGGTCCAAAGAGATCCAAGTGTAGCATGTGATATGGTTTAGTGATGGAGAACTATGTTTTGCTTTTGAAGGATACTCTTCTTTGTTTGGACTTTTGAAAGGCATCACAAAGACCATCAGATGAGTATAGCATGTTTGGTAGTCCTCTCACTAGCTCCTTCTTGAAAAGTTCATTTATTGAATTAAAGTTGAGATATGAGAGCTTCTTATGCCAATTCCAGCTTTCATCTACTGATGCCTTAGAGATAAGGCAAGTAGCTTCTTTCTCAAGACTTTCATGTAGTCTAGATTCATATATGTTGCCGTGTTTATATCCTTTCAAGATAACTTTCTTTGTCTTGATAAGAACAACTTCACAGTGAGAGTCATAGAATATCACATGGTAACCTTTGTCAGTGATCTGACTGATGCTCAGTAGACTATGTTTCAATCCTTCCACCAATGCCACATTTTCTATTACCACCTTTCCAATTATCAATTTTCCATATCCCAGAGTGTGTCCAATGTTTCCATCTCCATAAGATACATCTAGGCCAGCCTTCCTCTCAAATTCTGACAACAGGGTTTTATTCCCAGTCATGTGTCCAGAACATCCACTGTCCAAGACAAGAATGTTCTTCCTGTTATCCTGCAATCAGATAGATGATTAATTAGAAGGATTTTTAAGGACCCACACTTGTTGGGCCCTTGTTTTAAACAACTTAAGTTTTCGTGATTCAGAATCAATTCTGACAGGTTTTTCTTTGATAGAGTTTGCATTATCAGAAGCAGATTCAGTAGAACTTGCAGAATTGAGTACATAAGCAGTTTTATTAAATTTAGGCAAAGGTTCATAGAAATTGTGATACATCTTATGATAATAACTACAAGTGTAAATTAAATGCCAACTACTACCACAATGAAAACAAGGATTTTGTGGTTTATAAAATGCTAATCTACCCCTAATATCAGACTCAGGAATTGCAGATTTTTTTTCTTAATGCTCCTGCAATCAATAGCAAGATGATTAGTATTTCCACAGTTAAAACAAGTTTTTCTAGGAGCATTGGGAGCAACCTTATAGTTGGAATCTTTGGACACACCTTGTTTACCATTCCTCTTTCTTTTTGGACTTTTTATCTGAGGTTTATCAGCAACTTCAGATAATTTCTTTTTCAGTTGTCCTTTTGACAAAAGTCCTATGTTCTTTTCTTTCTTGACAGCCTTAATGGTTTCTTTGTTTTCATCACTTTGATTTTTGTCATTTACTTTCTTTTCCTGATAAGTAGATGTTGAACCCTTTTCTGAGGTTGATTTGGGTTCATTGTTTTCTGAAGAGATAAACTTAATAGGAGTCTTAAGGGTAATTTTATTTTCAGTGTAAACATCTTTAATTCCATCTTTATAACCAAGGCATTCTTTCCAGTTTTTCTTTGAGATCATCTCATGAACCTTTTTGCCTGAATCAGTCCAGGCTTTAAGGGTTTTTCTCTCATTTTATAAATCTTTTTCTAACATACTGTATCTAGCCTCAAGGATCTTTACTGTATGTTTAGCTCTTTCACATTCTTTCTTAAATTCAGTGTGATTTATTAAGTCAGACTTTAACTGTTCATTCCTAGACTTCAAGATCTCAATTTCAGTTATAAGTCTATCATTTTCTAGAGTCTTATTCTTATAATTACCATTCAAAGATTTAAGAATAGATTTCAATTCAGATATATCCTCAGTATCAAGAGAAAAGAAGGATGTTGATACCTTAGAATCAGGATAAGCAGGACTATCAAAACTAGCCATCAGTGCATAGTTTGTTCCTTCAACTTTAGAGTCAGTGAAGTCCATCCAACCTTTACTTGATGTGATCAAGGCTTTTTTTCCCTTTATCATTTCTTGACTTCCTGCATTCAGTAGCAATGTGGCTAGGTTCATCACGGTTGTAGCACTTGATCTTTGACATGTCTACTTTTCCAGCTTTCACATCTTTTCCTTCTCTTCTTCCAGAAGGCTTCCTTTCCCCACCGGTAAACTTCTTCCGGAAGCTTCCATTCTTCTTCCTGAATTGCATCCTCTTGAAACCTCTCACCATCATAGAAGCCATTTGCATGACATCAGAATCTATAATGTTCACATCAATTTCAGAATCAGTATCATCATCAGGATTTGATGATGAATCATCAGTATCTAATTCTAGCAGATAGTTCTTCTTCCTTGTAGCTTCCATAATCTTATCTTTTGAAGCTTTAGCATTTACCTTTAAGGCGGCTGATTTTGCCTTGATGTTTTTCCTCTGTTTCCTCTGCTGAACTTCCAAGTCATGAGTCTTCAGCATGCCATAGATTTCATCCAGAGTAACTTTCTCCAGATCATACTGGTGTCGTATGATTGAGGTCCGTGTCTCCCATTCCTCACTTAGAGCTCTCAGAAACTTTGTGTTTGAATCTTCAAGATCATACACCTTTTCCACCAGAGATAAGTCGTTGAGCAGAGTAAGAAACCTATCATAGATGTCTGTGGGACTCTCACCAGTCTTTGCCTCGAAATGTTCATATTCTTGAACTAAGACAGCCCTTCTGTTCTTCTTAATGGTTGTGGTTCCTTAGCATTGAGTCTCAAGGGCATCCCAGATTTCTTTGGCAGTCTTGTAAGCTATAACCCTGTTTGACATCACAGAATCAAGACTGTTATGCAAAATATTTCTTACCTTTGCATCTTTCAGTACAGCGACCTTTTCTTCTGGTGTCCATTCACTCTTCTCCTTCAGCTGGAGATGTTCATCAACAGTGGGGGTTGCAGGCACCAATTTTGTTGGCTTGTAAGGTCCATCATTGATTACATCGAGATAGTCTGGATCTATAGCTTCCAAGTGCATGAGCATCTTCACTTTCCATGTAGGATATTCAGCCTTCTTCAGAATGGGAATTTTGATATTTTCATACTTGTTCAGAGACATGTTTAGATCGATTCTGATAGTGAATTATCAGTCCGCTCTGATACCAATTGTTGCCCCATAAAGATACAATCGTTTAAGGGGGTTGGATACAATTGTATAAATGTTTCGAACAAGTAATAAAATATAACAGCTTTTTATATTTCTGATAAAAACTTTTACAAAACTCTTTCAAGAAATATTGATGTTCTTGAGAGCTGCTAGGTCATGATGCTCAAGTTAATTCACTATGTGATGACCTAAACTGTGTTTATATAATATACAGCTACAACTAAACAGTCTAGGATATGCATTATCAAAAACTAACTGAAACTGATACATATCTTTAACTGAATAGATAAAATCCTATCACTCAGACGCAAGAGATATCTATTCCACAATACAAGGAACAGAACAAATCTTCTAAAGCTAACTGTTCTTCAGATACTGATGACATCCACATGCTGATGATGTGTCAAATCCTGATGACACATCAAATATTGATGACACCCGAACAGCCAGATCTTGAGCTTCCTCTGATCATTGAGAATCAGTACGTAACACTGATGTGTTTAGTCATTGAATGTTGCACTGGATTTCCTGTCATTGCAATAGCACTCTGATTATCACAATATATAGGAATAGAAGAATAGTCTAACCCATAATCCAGCAGCTGATTCTTCATCTATAGAATCTGAGCACAACAGCTTCCTGCAGTAATGTATTCCGCTTCTGCAGTTGATGTGGAAATTGACTTTTTTCTTGCTATACCAAGAAACCAATCAGCCAACAAGAAATTGGCAGCTTCCAGAAGTGCTTTTCCTGTCTATTTTGCATTCTGCAAAATCAGCATCTGAATATCCAATTAGCTTAAAGTCTGATTCTCTAGGATACCATAATCCCAGATTTATGGTGCCTTTGAGATACTTAAAAATTCTCTTCACAACTAATAGATGAGGCTCTCTAGGATCGGTTGGAACCTTGCACAGAGACAGGTAGCATACATGATATCAGGTCTACTAGCAGTCAAATATAGGAGTGAGCCAATCATGCCTCTGTAGTTAGTTATATCTACTAAAGAACCAGTATTTGAATTTAACTTGGTTGCAGTGGCCATGGGAGTTGACGCAGTTGAGTAGTCTTGCATTCCAAATCTTTTGAGTAAATTCCTGGTGTATTTGGATTGATTTATGAAGATTCCTTCATCGGTCTGTTTAACTTGTAACCCCAGAAAGTAACTCAGTTCTCCCATCATACTCATTTGATACCTGGACTGCATTAGCTTTGCAAATCTCTCACAGAGTTTATCATTAGTAGATCCAAAAATGATACCATCAACATAAATCGGTACTAATAACAAGTCATTGCCATGGTATTTATAAAAGAGAGTTTTGTCAATTGTACCTCTTGTGAAACCACTTTCTAGCTAAATAGAGCAAGTGTTTCATACCAGGCCCTTGGAGCTTGCTTCAATCCATAGAGTTCTTTATCTAGTAAGTAGACATGATCTGGATACTTTGGATTAATGAACCCCGGAGGTTGTTCAATATAAACTTCCTCTTCAAGTTCTCCATTTAGAAATACACTCTTCACATCCATTTGGAACACCTTAAACTTCGTGTGTGTAGCATAGGCAAGAAAGATTCTAATTGCCTCAAGCCTTACAACTGGAGCAAATGTTTCATCATAATCAATGCCTTCTTATTGTGAGTAACCCTTTGCAAGCAATTTTGCTTTATTTCTTGTGATAATGCCCTCACTGTCAGTTTTGTTTCTGAACGCCCACTTTGTGCAAACTATAGATCAATTATTTGGTCATGGCACAAGAGTTCAGACTTTGTTCCTTTCAAATTCATTGAGCTCCTCTTGTATTTCTGTGACCCAGTCAGCATCTTGCAGAGCTTCTTCAACCTTCTTAGTTTCAGTTTTAGATAGAAAAGAATGGTAGAGACATTCATTCTGAGTGGCTTTTCTTGTTCTTACACCACTCTTAGGGTTTCCAATGATTAAGTCAGGTGTGTGTGACTTAGACCATTTTATTACAGATGGAAGTTGACTTCTTGAAGATGAACCTCCCCCTTGATCCATGAACTCTCTATTATTTCTTTGATTAATACCACTATTGTTTCCTGATGTTCCCCCTGAATCAGTGTTCCCATTGTTATCAGTATTTGACTCATCAGAATTTGAGGAATATGAGTCTGATGACCTTTCTACTGATGTTTCTTGAGTTGAATCGCTTGTAGTAGTCTCTGGATTTGAGTCATGTTGCTCCCTCTCAATATATGCTTCAGTGTTAGAAGAATTTCCACTGTTCTGTGGAACCTCAGAGCTTTGAGTGATATCAGGATTTACTGTATCAGAGTCAGGACTTAAAAGTTCAGTATAAGTTACTTCATTTTCAATTTGTCATGGTCATCTGTATCTTCTAGACATGTTATCTTCTTGTCATCAAAAGATACATGTATGGATTCCATGACTGTTCTTGTTCTCAGATTATAAACTTTGAAGGATTTTATGGATAATGGATATCCCACAATGATTCCTTCATCAGCTTTTAGATTAAACTTGGTCAGCTGCTCCGGATGAGTTTTGAGAACAAAACACTTATGACCAAAAATATAAAAATACTTCAAATTTGGCTTCTTTCCCTTCACCATCTCAAATGGTGTTTTTCCATGCTTGTTGATCAATGTAGCATTTTATGTAAAGCAAGCAGTTTGCACAGCCTCAGTCCAAAAGTAGGTAGGCAATCTTGCTTCCTGTAGCATGGTTCTTGCAACTTCTATCAGAGTTCTATTCTTTCTTTCAATAACTCCATTTTGTTGTGGAGTTCCAGGAGCAGAAAACTTTTGTTTTATCCCCTTGAGTTTGCAGAACTCTTCCATAGAGCTATTCTTGAATTCAGTTCCATTATCACTTCTGATGATCTTCACTTTGTATGTTGATCCTTTTTCCAGCTCTCTCACATGATCAAGAAGAATGGATGGAGATTCATCCTTGGTGTGCAAAAAATACACCCATGTGTATCTTGTATATTCATTAATAATTACGAGTGCATACCTCTTCTTGGAAATTGACATAACATCCACTGGACCAAAGAGATCAATATGAAGTAGATGATATGGTTCAAGAATGGAGGATTCAATTTTACTCTTGAAAGATGTTTTCCTTTGCTTGGATTTCTGGCATGAATCACATAAGCCATCAGGACTAAACACTGCATTGGGAAATCCTCTCACAAGATCTTTCCTCACAAGTTCATTGATATTGTTGAAGTTGAGATGAGAAAGTCTTTATGCCAGTTCCAGATGTCTTCCACAGATGCTCTACTCAGTAGACAAACTTCTGAATCATCAATTTATGCCAGTTCCAGATGTCTTGCACCAGTCATTGCAATCTTTCCATCAGACTTACTGACAATTTAACAATGCTCCTTATAAAAATTGACATGGTAACCTCTATCACAGAATTGACTAACACTGATCAGATTATGCTTGAGTTCTGCATCAAGAACTACATTTTCAATGATGACATTTCTAATTTTGATTTTTCCATATCCCAAGATTTTTTCTAAGTTTCCATCTCCATAAGAAACACTTGGATCAGCCTTCTCCTTAAATTTTGATAGTAAGGATTTATAACCAGTCATGTATCATAAGCATCCCCTGTCCAAGACTAGAGCTTTCCTCCTGTCACCCTGCAATCAGTAGTTTGAATCGGTTAGTGTTTTAAGGACCCAGACTTGCTTGGATCCTTTGGCCTTTTCAAGTTTGTTAACATATGCAGCAGAAGACTTCTTATCAGAGTTTATGTTAACATTCTTGTTATCAGTATTCATACATGGAAACAAAATTTTGCTTTAACTAAAGAGGGTTTCAGTTTATAATAATCATAATACAAACTGTGATACTCTTTACATGTATAAATAGAGTGCCAAACACTACCACAATGAAAACAAGGACTCTGTGGTTTATATCTAACTGTTCTATTCCTAAACTCTGTTTGGAATGAACAACATTTATCTCTTTATTCTTCCTGCAAGAATTAGCAAGATGATTAGTGTTACCACAGTTTGAATAGGTCTTTCTAGGAGCATTAGGAGGAGTTACATAATTTCCATTCTTATTAACACCTTCCTTTCCATTCCTATTTTTCCTAGACCTTTTCCTCTTGTCTTTTATGTGTAAGTCCTTCAGCTTTTGCTTAAGCTGTTTCTGAATCATTGAACCAATATTTACTGATTTTGTGTGAACTTATTTACACTTATTAGTAATTAAGTTTGATCTAGGCTGATATTGTACCTTCCTCATGGATTGACTTAATAGTATTAACACTTGGATTAAACTTAATGGTCTTTATTTGAACCTTGTTTAATTTGACCTTGCTATCAGTTTTTATTGGTTTTGTTTTCTCAGTCTCTTTTCCACTTTTCTTATCAGAATTAGATCTAGGTGAATATCCTAATCCTGATCCCCAACAACCATTCTCTAAAATTTCATGAGTTGACTTTCCTGAGTTAGTCCAAAGTTTAATAACTTCTCTTTCTTTAGATAGCTCCTTCTCTAGATAAGCATGTTTTTCTAACAATTTTTCTTTGACATAAACAGCATTATATCTTTCTTTTTGAATTTCTAGCATGGAAAGCAACTCAATTTCTAGGAGATCATTCCTTTTCTTTAGCTTAGAGTTCTCACTCTTGATTCTATTATTCTCTAAGGTTTAATCACTATAACTAACATGCAGAGTATTAAGAAAATAATCTTAATTCACAGATATCATTAGTATCAAAAGCAAGAATAATTTGAGGTACCTTTAATTCAGCATTGTCAGCCTCAGCATTTTCCATGAGAGCATAATTGATCCCATCATCTGAATCTGATGAATCATCCCAGTTTCTTTTCTTTGAGATTAAAGCTTGTTTCTTCTCAAGTCTGGGTTTTCTGCAGTCAGCTACAAAATGTCCAATTCTATCACAGTTGTAACATCTCTCTTTTGACTTGTCAGGTTTTCCAGATCTTAATTCCTTCCAATAAGTATTTCTTCTGTTGTTCCTCTTATCAGAGTTTGAGGAACTGGAACCTTTTCCGGAAAATCTCCTCCATTTTTTTAAGTTCTTGTAGACCATCTTCTTGAAGCTTTTAACCAGTAAGGCAGCCATTTGATCCATGTCTTTATTGTTGTTCTGATCACTGTCAGTATTGATTCATTATCATTATTTAAGTCATCATTAGATTTTGATGATTCGGTATCTGACTTTGCAATCATGGTTTTCTCTTTGGAGTAGCTTTTCCTCCTAGCTTTCTCCTTTGGCTTATCTTCAATCTTGAATGCAACGGGTCTTGATTTTGATCTTTTCCTCTTGCTTCTTTGCTCCATCTCTAATTCATGAGTTTTCAGTACTCCATAGATCTCATCTAGAGGTGTGTTATCAAGTTAATAGTTATCCCTTATTGATGTGACTTTAAAGTCCCACTTTTCAGGGAGAGCAAGTAGGAACTTCAAATTTGAGTCCAAATCATATTTTTTGTTGATAAGGGATAAGTCATTCAACAACTTCTGACATCTGTCATAGATCTCAGTCAAAAACTCATTGTCTCTTGAGTCAAAGTGCTCATACTCTTCAGTAAGTAATGTCCTCATGTTCTTCTTGATAGCAGTTGTACCTTGACACTTTACTTTTAAAGCATCCCAGATCTCTTTTGATGTCTTACATCCAATGACTCTATTGGACATAACACTATCAAGACTGTTATGCAGGATGTGTCTGACCTTAGCATCCTTCATGATAGATGAGAGATCTTCAAGAGAATAGTCTTTCCTGTCTTTATCTATCATCTTCTCTGATTCTCCTGCAATAGAAACAGCTACCTTCATTGGTCTATGAGGACCATCATAGATCCTACTTAGATATTCAGGATATGTGGCTTCCAAACACATGGCCATCCTGACTTTCCAGATTGGATATTCATGTATCTTCAGGATAGGCACCTTGATTGCTTCATACCTACTCATGTTACTGCCTATCTATGATGTGGTTGAGGTTGGTGGTTTCAGATTCTGTGTTTTTTCTTCTTTGTCTCCCATTTTAGATTGATTTTCAGATCTTAAACTATTTGTATGTTAACAACAAGCTCTGATACCAATTGTTAGGCCCTTAATCAACTGTAAGGGGGTGAATACAGTTAATACAATCAATTCGACAAAGCTTCAACAAAATCAACAGTTTTAATATTATCAGATAAAAAAACTTATTACAAACGTACTCTCGAAAGGATGAACAAATATCCTTGAGAGCGGCTAGGTTATGTGAAAGATATAACAATGTCGCAATGCATATATCATAAACCTAATATGTGCTTTATATAGAGCACAACTACACAATGTATAAGAAATCCTATTCTATTAACAACAAGGAAACCTAATACAATGCTTCCGAGATAAAGTACTTCACCGCCTTGAGTTCCTATTTCATTTTTGTAACGACCGAGAATTTTGTGTCGTAATTAAGAAAGTAAAGTATGTGTTATGTGATGAGATTATGTGATTAAGCGGTGATTATTTGTCTTATCTGTATACTAGAGTTAAGGAGTGTGGATAAAAACGTTCCAATTTAAAGAGTCAGCTTAGAAGTTAAGCTGTATTGTCGGGCCGTCAGGTAGAACGGAACCCGTTCCATTAAAGAGTTAAAGAATATATAAAAAGGGGAATTATGTGTGATTGAATGAAATGAATGTGTCAGTAAAGTGTTTTGTCCTAAGTGACGTGTCAGTCGATATTGATAATGAGAAGCGTAATCGAAACGCTGAGCGTCGGGCCGTCAGGCTGAACGTGACCCGGTACGCGTAAAAGAGGATAAAGATTTAAGAGTGATATATTCTATGATCAGACCTGAGTCGTTATGTGACTATATGCGTGTGATTGCTTGACTGTGTGCATGATTATATGTTCTGTGTCAATTTTTGTTAATTTTAAAGGAATTAAGTGATTTAAGTAAAGGTTTAATTAACCTTCGTGCATTTTTATAAAATCATCTGAGATGGATAAAAATATGGGATTTGTTCTGTTATCTTCGTAGAGGTCTTAGAGACTTTTTAAAAATGATAAGTGAATTTAATTGTTGATCTTTACATTTTTAAATAGATTTTATGTGGAAAAGGTATTTATTAAAGCGAGTTTGCGAAATTCATATAAAATCAACCGCTCGCTCAAATTCTTATTATGAGTAATGGATAAAAAGCTAATTTCGAGGCCTACGCGTTAAAAATGTCATTTTCAATAATTCTTGACTTTCCGAGAGAGAAATATTTTTATTTTGAATTTCATTGCAATTAAGTAAAAAGAGAAAGAAAATGCAAACTAAAAAGGGAGTTATTAGATTACTATTTTGCCCTTAATCTTGGTGGAGTATAAATACTCCCTTCCTTCCTCATTTTCTTCTTCTTGCCGAACACTCACTCTTTTCTCTCTTCTTTTTCTCTTCTCTCTCTCTCGGACACTCTCTCTCTCGGCTCTCTCCCCATCTCTTTTCTCTCTCTTACATGCAATAACAAATACTCATCCAAATTCAAAGATATAACCATCTATAGCTTCCATTTTCGGTATACTTCTTAGATTTCACTTGCATGTAAGTGTTTGTATAAGTGTTTATGGTTCCATCTCTATGGTTATGTTCAAGGAAATATAATTTCTTGATATATGATCATAAGAGTAGATTCAAGTGATTTTATGATTTAAAACTCAAGAGGAGACCCGTTATGGGCACTCTCAAGTTCGACCACCACCGGCCATGATCCAAAGGAGAGCCGGTGGGTTTTCCATGATGTGATTATTGGATTTTAATGTTGCATGTTATGGTTTCTTGAAAGCTTGAAAAAGGGTTTTGTTTCTTTTGTTGAAAATTGAGTATGTGATTGGTAAAATGATTTCCTTGATTATAAAATGAATGTGTGCATGTGATTGTTGCTTAGAAAATCAAAATTGATGATTTGCATGTGAGTTTTTGCTTCGGCTTTATGATAATAAAAAGGGAAATTAAATTTTGTGACTTGATCTTGGTATGAACTAAGCTTAATTAGTAGGAAATAGAGTTGCATGTTGATTTAAAAGAAGAGTTAGTGATGCATGTCAATGTTTGGTTCTTGGATTGTGAATTTTGAATGTTTGCCGAATGGAAAATGGGTTTAAGAGAGATTGATTTGTGATTAAGTGAATGCATGCATTGAATAATTTGATTAAGGTTGAGTCATTAGGTGATGTTTGGCTTTGTGCTTCGGAAATCTTGATGAAAATGAGTTAAATGACTAAGTTCAGACTTAAAACAAGTTGAAAACGTTATATAGGACTTTGCATGTCAAGATTGATCTTTGTATGTGTGTTTTCTTGATAAACCCGAATGGGTTGAATCTTTAAAGTAGTTTGTTGTGAGTAGACTTGATTAAAGTAATGATGGATGGTGATTAGATTAATAAGGAATGAATTATTGTTGCATGCTAAGTTTAGGTTCGAATTTTTGAGTTAATAAGAAAGGAAATTGAATTTGGTGAGATAATCTTGGTAAACACTAAGTTTGTATGATTTAAAAGCAATTGCATGATAGTTTTAAAGGAGATCAATGAGTGCATGCTAGTAATTAGTCTTTGAGTTGAAAATTATGTTCTTGCCGAATGAAAACAAGATAAAAAGGGGATAACTTGGTGATTAAGTGTATGCATGTTGATTTGATGGATTGATTAAGTTGAAATCACTAAGTAGTGCATGGTTTGGTGACTTAATGAATGGAATGATTTAATAGGGGATTAAAACAAGAAAGAAATGTGGTATATAACCTTGCATGTCAAAATCTATTTTTGCATGTTTGATTCTTGATTGTGATAAGTGTTAAGGCCGAATAGGCCATAAGAAATAAAGGTCAAAACTTGATTTTGGTAATTGAAAGAATGATTGAGTGTTATATGTGAAAATCTTTGATTTTGCTTGATTGGATTGTTGTTTTGGTTCGAATTAAGGAATAAAAGAAAAGGGAATTAAGTCGATTGATATAAGTGATAGTATGCACGTAAATGTTTGGTTGTAAATGGGTCTAGTACTCGTAAAAGAGTCGTGTTAGTTTGATTTGAGAAATAGCCAAGGTCAAGCGAGTACGCTTTGATTGCTAGGTATATAAGGATTTAAAAACTTCGAGAAAAGATTGTGCTATGTGCTGTGTGCTTATTTGTATAAGCTATATTCGTATGCTCGAGTCAAAGATATAATCGAGCTATCGTATAGAAAGATCGTTCCGGGAACGAGAGTTGGGAATCTAATTAAGATTTTTGGTTTTTATTGTAGATTCGGAACGTGAGGGCATTCGGGCTAGGAAAGGGAAAAGTATACTAGGTGGCAGTAGTTCAACCCTCAGGAAAGCAATTTCAGGCAAGTAACTCTGATTACTTGTGTAAATGATTATAAAGGAAATATTGTTCATACCATGTAGAGTATGGAACTGTTAAAGTATAAAACCCTTGCTTTATGAAACCCTGATATTGATTTAAAGTACCCTTTGTTCTTGATAACCTGTTATTGATAATCCTATTGATTTCACCCATTGATAATCTGCCTTTCTGTTTAAGATTCCTATAATGCCATGAATCATATTGAACCTTTAAATTATCTTGGATAACTCTGTTAATGATACCCTGTTTCTCTTGATCGCCCTAATGATCCCTAAGTTATTTCTGATCCTTCAAATTTAGTGCCTTGTTATCCTTGATACAGAATTCTTGAGAATTGTTCTTTGCGTATCTTTGATTCACTCCCTGAACTTTGTTTCTTTAAAATCTGAATTAAGAATGAGTTTCGACTTGAAAGAGTCCGAATGATTTCAAAGGCTTGGTAATGATAAAATGAATTTTAGAAAACCTATTGTTTTCCAACTCAAGGTTTTCCAAATGAATTCCTGATGGATTGGATTGAGACGTAAGAGGCTAGTGGGACTAGTTCAGTCATGGTAAGAGGCTAGTGGGACTAGTCCAATTTAAGGCTGAAATTATGCCGAATGGTACCTTAAAGACCGGAATGGAGGTCGATACGGGATGATCACCCGTATATAATGAAATGAAAAGATAAGTGATCCAATCAAGGGTTCTAAATGATTATTTAAGAAAGGGAACTGAAACTTTTATTCAGTAAATTGATTTTTGGAAATGAAAATGGTTTATACTGTTTTGAAAAGAGTTGATTATGTTATTGTGGAGTTTAAAGCTCAGAACCCTATCCCTGAAATTGTTGATCATATGAATGATTCTTTATCTTGCATACTGTTGCTTTCCTCTATCGAAAGATCTATTTTGATCCTATAATAAATTGTGATGAATGTCGGCTTTTGTCCTATTTCGAGCTTTGTTTCCTTGAAAGCCCAACTATTCTTCGGATACCCTTTCCTTATCTCAAAGAAAACAAAAAAAAATAAATATATGGAAATCTGCCACCTAGATTAGCTAAAATAGAATGCCCTAGTTTGTTCAAAGTATATTGAGAATTGATATTGTAGAACTGCTATATAGTTACTTACTGAGTTTTCTACTCACTTGTTTTGTCTTAATCTAACCATGGCAGTTAAACAAGAAGATGGCCAGGCTTAGGCGCACTGCTCGTAAGAGCGTACCTGGTGGTCCCTACCGTATTGAGGGCTTCCAGTTGCCAGAGCAGGTAGTACAGGTTATGAGTGAGCTCACGCCTAGAAAGTGGTGTTTAAAGATACAATGGGTTATCTGTCGGTTCCCAGCCGGAATTGATATTGATTATTTAATAATATTTTGGGTTTGTAAGTTATATTCTGTGATTGGTAGTTGTAATCTTGTCTCATACTTTATCCTGTTGATCCTGTTAGTAGTTAATCGGGGTTTATGCATATTTAATTAGTAGATTAGAGGTGTGTGAGTCCTCATTTCCTAACCCCGAGATTGAGGTCGTCACAATTTTCCTTATCGAAGATCAACTGATGTGACAAATACTGATTACATCATCCATTGGCATCATCATCCGTTGATATCATTATCCGTCGATATCATCATCCATTGATATCATCATCATCCGTTGATATATAAGTTCTAATGTGAACTTCTGATAGTTTCTGTTTGATATCATCAATTGCTCCTAAAAATCACCCATGACTATATTTGATCTTATAGATTAGCCGTAAATTAGCAGTCAATCGCTTACCATAAATAGTGTAAAAAATCAAAATAGGAAATGTTTTTTGGGACGGAGGGAGTACTACTATAATAACCTCATATATTAAAATGTTTCACTTATTTTATGCTTCATGTCCATATTTGTTTCATGAGATTATAATCCCGGGATAATAATCCGGGAATAACTAATCCATTAAAATTAGTCATATGATTAAAATAATCCTATCATATGTTTGTTTGGAAGGATTAAGTGTGGGATTGGACTATAATCCTTTAAAATTTTATCATATATTTGTTTTGAGGGATAGTCTTTGGGATTGGAATATAGTCCTTTAAATTTTCCATTCCTATGTTTGTTTTACATGGGATTACAATGAGGGGATTATAATCCTTTAAAAAATGACTTGTAAGAGGAGATAAAATAATACTTCCTCCCACCAAGTATTAGAGGGGATTATAGTCCTATCCTCTAATTTAACAAAACAAACATTGGATATGATAATTTAAAGGATTATAATTCTTGGATAACCCTTCACTAAAAAAATATGGGATTGAAAAATTTATAGAATTATAATCTTATCCTCAACTTAATACTATAAAACAAACATGGCCCCTGTGTTTTTTATATGTCATTTGACTTTCTTACATATAATTCCAAATCATTTGATCGTATATATAAAATAATGTTTTTTATTTTTTTATATGAAAATTTTAGTTATATACATTTATTCAGAAAAAAGAAATTTTAAAAATTATTATTCTAACTACGTGGTTAAAGGAATTAATAGTGTATGCACAAAAGTCAAATGTCATATAAAGAAAATAGAGGGAGTGGTTAAGTTATAAGTTTAAAAATATACAAGATTCTGTTATGGATTAAAAACTTAGGGTGTATTTATTGTTAGGGTTCGTGAGCTTCGAGACTCGATTTGACTGCTTTTGTATTTCGTGACTCGATCTGCCTTAACAAGATGCCTACGTACCTTGCTGTATGCCCAGGATCAAGTCAAAAACGTAGTTCTGATTTGCGGGGTGAGACCCCTTATATAGGCATAGAATGCCTTGGAATTAGATTAGGGTTAGGAGACTTGGTGGATAAGTCGCAGGTTTAGAGTGGACTTTGGAGTCCTATAATGTAGGAAATTGAATTCTTATTCTATGAGATTTCTTGGAGGCCAATCTCCAAGGAATTGTGTCCTTATTTGGACTTTACCTATCAGCTGATTTTTCCCATATTAATTAATTATGAAATTAATTAATATTCAGGGTTTTGGGTCCTAGCACTTTCTTTTCTCCTACTCTATCCTAATACAATGGTGTTCTACACTTATGTCCATATAGGGCTTCATAGGGTGGCATTCTGATGCTAGCATGGTAACTATTATTGTAAGAAAACTCAATCAATGGTAGGTGATCATCCCAGTTTCCCTTGAAACCCAAAGCACAAACCCTTAACATGTCTTCTATTGCCTGAATCATTCTCTCACTTTGGCCATCTGTCTGGGGATGATAAGCAGTGCTCATGTTTAGCTTGGTTCCTAGACACTCTTGAAACTTAGTCCAAAACCTTGAATTGAATCTTAGGTCTCGGTCTGATACGATGGACACAGGAACTCCATGCTTGGCAATCCTACTATGAAATCCATCGCAATCTCTTCCCATTTGCTAACCCAATTGGCCTTTGAGGAATCTCCAAAGGTTGCAGCAATCCACTTGGCCTTTGATGTTCTGTTTTTACCATCTAGCACACATGACATTTGTTAACCCAATTTGCAATTTCCTTCTTTATTCCTGGCCACCAGAAGTTCTTCTTCAAATCTTGATACATCTTGGTACTTCCTGGGTGAATAGAGAACCTAAAATTATGAGCTTCTCGCAAAATCTCATCCTTTAATTCAGTTACATTGGGAATCCATATTCTTGAAGAAAACCTGAACATACTTTTGCTATCCTTTTGAGTACAAACTTCTTCTCCAGTCAGATTATCCAACCTTGATTCATAACTTCTTCTTGACAATTTCTTATCATTTCCATCAATTCTGGCTGAAAAGTGATTTCATACAATTGCTTTTTATTACCTTCTAGCACTCAAACTTCATTTTCCATCCTTTTCAATTCCCTTGTTAGTTTCTTAAAAACTTTGATCTGATTCAATCTTTCCTTCCTGCTTAAGGCATCTGCTACCACATTGACTGTTCCCGGATGATAGTTGATAGAACAATCGTAATCCTTGATCAGCTCCAACCATCTTCGTTGTCTCATATTTAAGTCCTTCTGAGTGAATATGTACTTTAAGCTTTTATGATCCGTATAGATGTCACACTTCTCCCCGTACAAATAATGCCTCCATATTTTTAACGTGAACACTATTGCTTCTAACTCCAAGTCATGCGCTGGATACTTCTGCTCATGGGGTTTTAACTTCCTGGACGCATAAGCAATAACTTTATCATGTTGCATTAACATACAGCCTAAACCTTTCAAAGAAGCATCATTGTAGATCACGAAATTTCCTGTTTCATCTAGCAATGCTAGAACTGGGGCTGTTACTAATCTTTTCTTCAACTCCTGAAAACTTTCTTCATATTTCTCAGTCCAAATAAACTTCTCATTTTTCCTGGTTAGCTTGGTCAATGGAGTCACGATCTTAGAAAATTCTTTGACAAATCTTCGGTAGTATCCTGCTAGTCCAAGAAAACTTCTAACTTCTGTCGGGGTCTTCGGTTGCTCCCATCTGGATACAGCTTCAATTTTCACGGGATCCACTTTGATACCATCCTTACCCACTATATGACCCAAAAACTGAACTTCATCCAACCAAAATTCACATTTTGAAAACTTAGCGTACAACTGCTTTTCTCTTAGCCTTTGCAGAGCAATCCTTCGATGTTTGGCATGGTCGTCTTTAGTCTTCGAGTAGATGAGGATGTCATCAATAAATACAATAACAAACTTATCCAAGTACTCCTTATACACCCGGTTCATTAAATCCATAAAAGTTGTTGTGCATTGGTCAATCCAAATGACATCACTAAAAACTTATAATGTCTATACCTGGTTCTAAATGCGGTCTTTGGTATATCTTCAGGCTTGATCTTCAATTGATGATAGCTTGATCTTAAATCAATCTTTGAGAAACAGCACGCTCCTTTAAGCTGGTCAAACAAGTCATCAATCCTGGGTAGGGGATATTTATTCTTGATAGTTAACTTATTTAGTTCCCAATAATCAATACACAGTCTCATGCTTCCATATTTCTGTTAGGGTTTATACTGAAATATTCGTTTGAAGTATATACTTTAATAATAAATTATTTGAGAATCTTGAATGCATGTTTTCACATAGTCTGTATATTATATATTGTAGACAATCTAGTATCAAATGGGATAGCAGAAGATTAGATTGTCAAACTCCTTATATAATATAATAAAGGTTCACAGTCTAAGTGGTATTAGACAAACCACTGGAATGGCTGAATTATTATTTAGAAATAGTTTATCTTGACTATTAAATAATACTTGTATACTTTGTGTATATTGAACGGGATCAAAATAGTAGAATAATTGTTTCTTTTATTCTGACAATAAAGAAGAACTAAGATTCTACGATATTATTATTGCTTAGGTTCTTAATCCGGATGTAGTAATTGACACTTGTATTTAATGCACATTCCTTCATTCATACATTAAGTAATTTATTTTAAATTACGAATTTATGTATTGGGCAATGACATTATATACAGAGTGGGATATTAACTATAAAAGGAAACCGTGTCCGAAAAATATATTCGGGTGATGATGTCCTCTTGAAAGCTCATAAAGATAATTATGCTTTAGTCCTGCAGGCAGATTTGTTCTTGCATAATTATAAGGTTGAGTGGATGATCAAGGATAAAAGATATTGATTAAATTAATTGTCAGAAATTAATATAATTAATGGACATGCGATATCTAAACATGGGGAATTTATAAGCAATTAATATGGGAGCCGAATTAAATAATTAATTTACGGAATTAGGAAAGGTAGTGCAAATATTAATTCTTTAGTGGATTGAATTAATATTTAATGACATTGGGCTTGACCCGGAATATCATTAGAAGGCCTGACCTAATGGTCCATGATCCCTACTGTAGCCTATAAATATTCTCATTCTCCTAAAGCTAGGGAAAACACACAAAAAATGAAATCACATCCTAGGGTTTGAGAGAGGCAGCCGTTTTTCTCAACGAGTCAGCTAAGGTTTTGGAATTTTGGAGCTTTGGGAGAGGTACACCTTGGGAGATCGAAGCCCACGCTTCGTCCAAGGAGAATCAGGGAATACAGTAGAAGACGTGGATTTGAATCACTTGCACCGTAGCGATTAAGGTTAATGTTCTATTCGTACTCTTTTAATTAATATCATAAAACGCAGGGCCAAGATTAGATAGATCCAACAATTGGTATCAAGAGTCTGGTTCTAGGTTCTGCGTTTTATGATATGTTGTCCATGTCATGATTATATATGCATGTATATAGTGGTATGCTTGCATTGATTCTGTGATGCAGGTTATTATTCACTATTATGGCCATGTTTTAATTATGTTTTTTGATCCCACGTGGTTTAATCGTGGTTATTTTGTTATGATTGGATTCCACGTGGTTTATCGTGGTTTTGTTGTAAATCACGAGGGTTGATCGTGAAAGTTTTGTTTTTTCCCATTTTGATCTTGTAATCTTGTGAATCAATTTGTAATTGTTTTAGATTATGATCTGATGTAATAGAATAGGCTGGTTCATCTGTATTATTTTGTATGTAATTATTTGATCAACGGAGCTGCAAGAAACAAAGATTTTCCGCTGCTGCATTCTATTTTCGGGGTGTTTTTCGGCGTACGATACCTTTTCAGAAACGGCAGAACGAGATGATCAGGGATCAAAGGATCGAAAGACCATTGACCCATTATTTGAAGGCGTTTTGAGGCTGTTTAGGCCTCCAACCGGGCTCTCAAAGATTTCCAGAATTTTTCGAAGGATGAATTCGAAGCTATTTTTTTGTGGCCATAATAGTGGATGTGTTTTATTATGTTTTACATAATTTCTGCTTCTCTTAATTATTGCTACTATGTGTTTCTTGTCTGTGTTGTTATGCCATGTGATACTAACCCTTTGCATGCTAGAATGACATGGACATAGGGATGTTTTTATTAATTTTTAATCATGATAGTATGCTGCTATGTTATGTGTTCTTTGTGTTGTTATAATACATGTGGGCTTCGAAGAAATAACATAGGACGATGCATCTAGATTAAAATCCTCAAAGTAAATACTAAGTGGGAGAGGGAATTAATATGAAATTAAATCCCATGGTCTCCATTATTGTTTGTATGTAATTTAACATAAAGACGAATATAAATTATATATACGTCACCCATCGTGGAATGTAATTTATGGTGTCTAGAATGTTATAGAAATTACTAGAACAAACTTCTTAAATTAATAAGTTTTAAAAAGGAATAAATACGAATTTTCTTTATTTCTGATATGGGGCGATTTTGTCAAAAACGGGTTCATCGAACATGTAAGGCTGTGGGTATTAAGTGAGACCGATGTGGCTCCACCACTACCTGGAAATCAAACCATTGATGAATATTGAATTGAAGTATTTTATTCAAGGAAAAATTACGATTATTGGAAGGTATACACGCCCCATCGTGGCGTACCAAGTTCCATAGATTTCGAATAATTTAAGATTTGATGATGGTATACACTTAGCTATGAAAAATAATATAGACCACCCCAACGTGGCATATTGTTTAGTAATAGGACCGAAGTAACATTTAAACAAATTTAAGTGGTATACATGTCACACATCATGGCGTACCAGAAACTTATGGTGTTTAGATTTTAGTGCATTTAATTTTAATAATTGTTAGAGGAATCAATAGGTCTCAATATTTAATGCACCCTTATTTATGTGTAATGTGATGTTTTTTATGCATGATTCTCAGGATAAAATGGGCTTTAATCCACTATTCACCATCCTTAAGGATAACAAACTTACCGGACCTAACTATAATGAATGAAAATGAAATTTGGACATTGTGTTGACTGCTGAGGAGTACAAGTTTTGCACTTATGAACCCAAGCCTGATCAGCCTTGTAACACCCCCAGATCCGGGGTCGGGGATCCGGGTCGTCACGGTCTTTCTTTCCACAATATCACTTCACTTAATTAATAATAAATAACCTTATGCTGTGACCCCACACTAACACACACCACAACCCGTTATAGTCTCAGAGATGAAATTTAAATAAGTACAAGTCTTTGAATCCACAATTTAAAAGTTATTACAACCCAAAATGATTACTTGATAAATTTACAGTTAATTGCCATTATCTGCCACAATTTATAATTATACATAATTGATTCTCAAAAGTAGATGGTCTGATCTACAATAGATCTACCTCTGCAGCTATAGCAGCTACAACATCAACGGGAAGACGCGGGACGCTTCCCACGCGCTTGCGCTGGGTCTGCTGGAGTCTGGCCATCTTTCCTAACTATTGTTGTGTGATGAAGAAATAAAGCAAGGGTGAGCAGCAAGCCCACCAAAATAATATGTATAATGATTTACAATATATGAGCCTACTCATAATACTCATGAAAGTCTTGGTCAAAAGAAATGAACCAAGTTTGATATCTTAATGCGATGAAGTCGCAAAATAGTCAGTATATATACATATATACTTTTCAAAATATTGGAAGTCCTCTTCCATGCATAATATACACAAAGTCCCAGTGTATAACTGTATAAAAATATTGTTGCAAGGTGATCTAATATATCTAACCTTGTCTCAACGTTTTTCTGAAAATCTTTGTCATTCATAAGACAATTATTAACTAGATATAAGTTTAAAAGATGAAGTTACAAGATACTCCAATATACTTATATCTTTTCCAAATACTACTTGAACTTCCACCGTTCAAGTTATAATTAATTTCAAAAGTTCATCCCACTGATGAGACCACAAGATAAGACTTGAATAGATTCAATCTTTGAAATATTATTAAAGGAAATGAAGTTAGGATATACTTCATTAAGTTCTGATATATATATATCCACAATATATATCTTCTTTATACATTTCCTGAAAACCTCTGTCATGTAAAGTATGAACAGAGTTGCAATATCCAATAAATTTGGAAAGGAAAAGAATTTTGGCATAAACCAGGTATCTTGCTGATCAGGCAAAGATACCCATAAGTAACCTTTTCTACTAGTAGATGGACGAATTCCCCACTGGTCATCACCCTGGCCGCATTAGGACCTATGCTGGACTGCCACTCAGCCACTTATGCATTTGATGGACTCCCACTGAGCCACTTATACTATCATGGACGCCCACTGAGCCCATGTTGCTTATGCCGACTCAATAGATGGACTTACTTCCCGAACGTTGGGTAAGTAATCAATTCATTTACCAAAACTGCAACCTTGTTGCGAATATAAAATACACCACAGAGCCGGATCCCTCAGGTTTTAAGCGAGTATTTAAATCCCCTTAAAAAGGAAGATCTTAAATATAAAAATGAGTTTTGGGATCCGCTCTAACTTTTAAAAATCATTTTGAAGACTCGAAAACACTTTATAGAGTGTTTGGAGTAAAGCTGATTTAATGAAGTAAATCAGTCCCCAGAATATTTAGAAAATGACTGAATATTATTAATTAAATAATATTCCCATAAAGAATAATCTTTGTAAAAATAATTGAAGTAGAAGTACTAAAATTTATACTTGAAACGAGTATTAAATAACCAAAGATATACTTATATGAAAGTATTATCTTCATTTGAATAATCGAAAATAAGTTTGATTATCGAAACATTATTCTTTAATAAAATACAGAATATATCTCAGCAAATAATCGGAGTCATAGATCCTCAAATGAATATTCAAATAATATTCATTAAATAATATAAACTGAGTCATAAGTCCTCGAATGAATATTCAAATAATATTCAAATAATAAAATAAAAGGAGTCATAAGTCCTCGAATGAATATTCGAAATAATATTCATTAAATAAAATAAAGTTTAAAGTTATCGAATAAACCTTATTCGATTAATAGTTTGGAAAACTATAACCATATATATATAAATATATATATATATATATATATATATATATATATCCATATCCATATATATACAAAATCTACTCGGGATCCTCGACTCCCGGTTTTAGAAAATTTTTTCACCTTTGGGTCCCTACACTAAGGGTATATGCAAGATACCGCTATCCTCTAGCATAGGTATTATCAACTGAACCAACAGATATATATTTCAAGAATATGAAACAGGCATGCATATATACCATATCACATGCTACAATATATCGCAATAATTTGCTAAATAACCAACATGCATCTATCGCAAGATAATGCATATACAAGTGTATACATCACAACAACAGTATAACGGATAGAATACTTGCCTGAGCGACTGGGGGTTACGAATGGCTCGGGACGAGTCTGGTAACCTATAACAACAAGTAAGTTGGGATTAAACCAAAATCACTTGTAAATCTATACTTTAACTAACTTAGACTCTAACGCTTGTTTTGCGCTCACTGATTCGCTTAAGTCACTCGGGTACCCTCGGCTCCACCATTTTTAATAATTTAACCTTTACGAGTTTTAAAGCGATTCCTTCGCGAGTGTCTTACCAACTGCCTAAAACACTTACCATAAATGTTTCATACATTAATTACCATTTTGGTCTTTAACCTATGTTTCAAAGTAAGGCGAGGGGAAGAGTTTCGTTCGCGAAACGCCGTTACTTGAAACGGTCGTTTCTCCTAAACCGTGCATCGGAATCGAACGAACTACATATCAAAACGAAGCTCGTAACACGAGCTATCTAGACATGGCAGTGGTCATAATCTAGCAGGGGGTTCTCGGGTCCTAATGCTATGCACAAAAACAGTCCAAAGAAAATCGGACGTTACGACGGCTATGCTTACGCGATTTCCAATATTTTAAACCATTTAAAACCCTCCCAATTCAACCTCAAATCCAACATACAACCAACATCCATCCTTATCAAATCATAACAACCCCAACCAATTCAATTTAATCATTCATACTTATGCCTAAGCTTAACTTTAATCATACTTAAGTCCTTTAATCAAAACCACAACATTCACCATTCCATTTCACTACCAATTCAAATCCCAAACTCTAATCACAACAACAAGCTACAATATCATCCTACTAATCAAAATCATCTTATAATATATAGGAATCTAGGGTTTGGAGATGGTATACCTTCCTTGAAGTGGTGGGAGGAGCTAGGAAGCCTTAAGAAGCTTTGAGAAGTCTTAGGAAAGCTTGGATCTTCAAGAAAAACAAGAAAAACTTCAAGTTAAAAACTTGAAAACACTATTCATAGTCTTCTTCTTTGATTAAATGAAGAAGATGGAGAAGGAATTGATGGCTTAAACTCATGATATAGCCCTAACTAAGCATGAAGATGATTAGGGAATTAACTCACCAATTTAGGAGGCTTGGATCTTGAGTTTTGAATTTCTCCTCCATTTGCAATAGTAAAAGCCGAGAGCAAGCTTGCTTGGATGAGAGAATGGTTTTTGTGTTTTGATGAAAATGATTTGCTTGGCTTGGTTGGCTTGTTTTTGTGTTTGATTTAGTAAATTACCTAGTTGCCCTTGATTTTGTGTGGTTAAAAAGTCACCACATCTCCTTCCTTTCTTGTCATGCCTATGTCATCCTCATGATGTCATCCTCCCCTCCTTGTCCTCTTTCTATTGGTTGGATGACATCATTCCCACTAATCCCTTTGATTAACTTCCTAATCATTTGCCTAATGACCGTTGATCTGTTATACGGTTCGCTTAACTTTCATTTTCGTTTATCGTTCGAGGGATCATACCCGGGATCTTATTATTTAGGTTCCCTTAACCTTTCTCAATACATTAAATTCCTTTTTATGATCCTCTATTATAATTCTTTAATTTAAATCCTTTTATCCTGTTACCTTATACTCAATTCTTTCCGTATCTATTGGATTTCCGGGAAAAATTAAAGTGTTCGGAATTGGATTCTGACGATCTTTACATACACTTATATACCACATAGAGTACTAATAATATCCCATAAGATCAATAACAGAACCCCTACATAGCGTGGCATGAAAAGTTTTCTCGTTCAGCAAAAACACTATTCATAAGGGTTTCAAAATTTCTCCAAAATTGGGGTTATTATAGTCTCCCCTCCTTAAAAGGATTCCGTCCCGGAATCAGATAGAAAACAAATGGGGATACTTGCTTAGCATTACACTTTCTAACTCTCGAGTCAATTTTCCCACATTGTGGTTCTACCACCAAACTCTGCCTAGTTTGATAATCCTTCTCCTGAGCACTTGTTCCTTTTCACTCTATAACCCTTCCTGGTTGCTCCATATAGGTTACGTCGGGTTGCATATCTATGCGCTCATATGCCTCTATTTATCTGGCATCTGAATTACACTTCCTTAACATTGATACGTGAAACGCGTTATGACTCGCTACATGTTCTGGGTTAGGGCTAGCTCATATGCTAACTTCCCAAACGTCTTAATATATCCAAGGGTCCAACAAATTGTAGACTTAGCTTTCCTTTCTTTTCGAACCTCATCAATCCTTTCCAAGGGATACCTATAACATTACTAGGTCCCCTATTTCATACTCTTTATCCTTTCGTGTCAAATCAACATACTTATCATGTCCATCTTGGGCTACTACCAGCCGTCCTCTGATTAGATCTATCATATCCTTGGTCCTTTGGACTACTGCGGGTCCGAGCATCTTGCGCTCTACAACTTCATCCTAATATAAGGGAGATCGACATTGTCTTCCCTCAAGGATCTCATAAGGCGACATCTCGATAATGACATATGATCTATTGTCGTAAGATAACTTAATCCGCGTTAAGTGATCATTCCAAATTCTTTCAAGTCTATTGCACAGACTCTCATTATAGCTTTTAGCATTAGAGCTTTTGCTTCTCAATACCCATTCTTTTCCAGTTCGTAATCGCTACTACCTTCCGTTCCTAATATTATACTGGTTATACCTTTGGCTCGTTAGCGTTCTATAACCTTTTAATAACCACGTCAACCTTAGTATCATGAACGTGTTTCCATTCTGAATACCACCATAACTTTCCTACTCCTTTTTCAGCTGCTTCTATCTTTGGAAGCTTAATCCTTCATATAGAAGTAAAGGAATTTGTTGAGAGATCACTATGATCATGAACACTTGTTATATCGCTTAGTTAGTACAGAAGGTGGCCAGCCTTTAGTACATGACAAGCAATTAAACAATAGCTGGTATCCTACTAGGCTTCTATCACACGGATAGATAGTCATTCGGCAATACCTCCCCTTTCTGGAAGGGTTGTTCTTCTCAGCTTACATGAAATGAAAAGAAGAGAAAAGAATGAATTGAAGAGAATTGTATATATGAAAAAATATACTGCCACAAAATATCTGGCTTGGAACCTACCTCTGAACTATAGAGGTTTGTCATAGGAGAACAAAACATATACGTATTTATATCAGCATCAAGCATTATAGCCTCGTATTTCCCATGCCTAAATATTTTCGCTATCCCGTCCATCATTCTATGGACCCACACTCTTCCTCGAGCTTATACATAATCACCTTTGAAACTCCCTCGACATCGAAAATCGAATCTGGGATCTCATTCTATACATCATCGTTACTAGAATTCTATGCTTGCACCGCAACCTTCCTCGTATAATAATACGACTCTCTATTGGTAAGAAAGAATAATTATTCACTAGGTAGATACTCTACTTAATTCGTCTATCAATGATAACTTATACACTACCACGACCCGATTAGTGGTACTCAATCTCAACACCCATTCCAATACAACTCTCACGGTTGTAATCAGCTCAATACTCGCAGAATCATTGCTGCCTTACTATGGTCCACCACTGACCTACTGTCGTCATTCATTTTCCATGAAGTCTTAATAGCTAACCATACGGAGTCCATACATGTCGTATCAAATCCTTCTAAGGAGGTAACATAATCACCATTCATGATTCATGGAGTACACTCTTGATCCTGACATACATACATGACATGAAGCATATAAAATTGCAGAAGAGTTTCAATCAAAGCACCGATAGCAGGTTAATACCATTCTTAATCATATGCCTTAAATAGAAGATTTAACTCAAAGGTTCGTCTAGTCCTTTTTGAAACATGGTCCTGGCTTATCTCAAGATAGGACCTTCTAAGATAGATAGCCCGTTCATGGCGATTACACGAATTAAACCTTTACCAACTACTATTACGGTTGGGTATTGCACAGTCATCAGAAGGAATGTCAATCTTCCAAACCATAATACAACCTTCACAGTTTTAACCATCCTCACTGTATTATTTTGGCACAAGCGCCTATAATTATCCTCTTACCTTTAAAGTGTCGGCCACCTCTTTGGCCTTTCCTGATAGTAAAATTTCCTTACAGTCAATTTCATTTTAACCACTTTCACAAATTTTCTACCCTATTTCCGATCACTGCTTGAGTGAAGATGTTTTCCTTAAAATCTGATAAGTAAAAAAAAATCACCATTTTTCCATAAGTTATTGCCTCGGTCTTTAGAGGTTAATCACTGTCATGACTGACTCTCAATCATAATTAGAACATCTTTTATCTTAAGTCCTAATTGCCCTGAATAATTTCGACCATTACTGGTTCGATCCATACTTTCTCGTGGTTTAACACGTGCCCCACTTGGCAACACTATAATTACGTCATATTTCCTTTATCCACATTTCTATTCTTGAGAATTTTGAATATTACCTTTCTCCTTGTAAAACCTCTAAGGTTATCCTTGAATCGTTCCTCCTGTATTCCCTAGATACAGGGCATATCAAAATACCATATACTAATACTAGAATCATTGTCTATATACTTTTGAAAAAAAAATTCTCCACTGATTCTTAAAGGTTATTATTACCTTAATCCTTTCCAATTCATACTGTCAAAACTCAAACTATCCCTATTAAGGGTGAAATGCCAACCTTTATGCATTCCCCTAGGATTCGTTTTAAGTTACCGATGTTCTATCCTTAATTCCACCTTTAAAAAGGTACAAGCATCCTTCCATGGATAAATAAAGTCATATATCCCTGATAAGGGTATCTTATTCAATCATTTCCACCTCGATAGTCTATACCGAATTTCACAATAGCATCCTTATTCAAGTTAAGGTCAATCCACATGGCCTCCAAAAGATAAAAATGGTTATCCGCTTTTCTTTCCTGATTTGGTAATGATAACATGGATGTTCTGGAAGATATTGGTCATGTTCAACGTGAACTTCTTCTTAATAAATCCTTATTTACTTTTGTTGTTTATCTCAACAGTCATCTCAATGTTGGGATATCTTTCATACCTGGCGTCTCCCTTCCTGGGTATCAAGCCACCGGTCTTACATTTCACATTATTGAAGGTCACTTCCTTCATCCAATTTTTTCCTGATTTCTTACTTTCTTGTCTCCTCAGTCTATCCGTGTCTCAATATTTATCCTTCGAACTATCTCAAGGTTTCCTCGAATCCTCCCAACTTAAAGGGGGTACAATATATGTATCTCTTATGCCTTCAACCATCAATTTTAACTCATGGTGGATCATCATCATCCTGAAGATTACATACTTTTCTATTTCTATTGCTATGAGTCTTTAGGGTTTCCTCATACCCAACTCCCTTATCATTCCTCAAACTCTATTGCCTTTATATTCCTTTCCACTTCAGTTTCTTTTTATTTTCCTTTCTCTTATCATTATTTCATGAACCAACACAACTTAAGCATTGATTTCAAACATCCCGTCATTCTGGATTCGTGTCCTCAGAACGAATCTTGATAACTTTTACAACTTAGACTCATAATTTATCATACTCGTCTGCCTTTGTTTTGGCTCTAAAGCTTTTACACTATCTCCTTATCTTTGGGAATTACTTTCCCGAAAACAATTGACTGAACTTAAATCAGTTTATTATAATCTCTTGCTCCGTGCCTTCCTTGGCCTTTCACCGGCGGGTGGTCTCTCTCTTAGGAGGGTAAGTGATAAAAACAGTCTTTTGTGATTCGTCAATCATTTAGAATCTCAAATGATTCCTATATTTCCTTTAGCCAGGCTCTTGCCTCGACTGGGTCAGCTTGTTCCTTGGAACTCTGAGAGCTTAGCGATTTAAAGGTCCTGAAAGAATTTCTCACCGCATTGTTTCCTCAGGGTGGTGGTTGGGAATAATAGTCTAAGTTCTGTCTAGAAAGGGCCATAAATTATCATATAGGAGTACCGTCTCGGGTCTCCTTTCCTTACTCGACTTCTGTTTCTTAAGTCTGAACATTTCCTCCTCCTCCCCATAATCGGGGTCATCCTTCATATTTTAAATCCTCATTTTCACTTCATTATGTTATGGGTTCCTTCTATCTTCATGGCGACCTCCCTGACTATCACGTTCAGGGTTTGCTCTAAATCTTATTCCTCAAACTAGCTGTCATCTAAGATCTCATCTTTAAGCTCTTGAACAATTGGAACCCAAATTCTGTAGGAATACCTCATTATTCCCTTATCATCTTTCTCGGTATTAATCTCATATTTATTTGTTGGCTCTCTGCCTTCATTCATCACCTTTACTGGCACAATATGTTCTTTTCCAATAATTCGGGCTGTATTGCTATCTCAAACAGCTTTTCGGTACCGGCTCCGGTTACCTTCACTACTATTTCCATTTTCTCAAAGTCTCTTATAAACTCTCCAAAAGACATTATCATCTTGAGTCTCTCCTTTTTACTAAGGGCATCAGCCACCATATAGGCTTTCCCCGAATGATAAAGAATCTCCCAATCATAATTCTTGATTAGCTCTAACCGCCTCCTCTGGCGTATGTTGAGCTCTTTCTACGCAAAATGTACTAGAGCTCCTATGGTTTGTGTAAATCTCGCACTTCTATCCATACAAGTAGTGCCTCCAATATTTAGGGTAAAACTATTGCCACGAGCCTAAGCTCATGGGCGGGGATATCGAATTTCATATTACCTTAATTGTCTTGACATGTACGCGATTACCTTACCGTGCTGCATAAGCACGCACCCTAAGCCCTTGTGCGAAGCGTCACTACACTTCACAAAATCTCCTTTTTCCATCCGACAACGCCAGCATAGGGGCCATCACCAACCTCTGCTTCAGTTCTTGAAAGCTGTTCTCACATTTCTCTGTCCATTCAAACTTCTCAGTCTTACGAGTAAGCCGCGTTAAAGGGGCTACTATCTTTACAAACTTGAATGAACCTCCGGTAGTGACCGGCCAATCCTACCTCTGGTAGTCGACCAAACCATGGTCATCAATTCATCAGTGGTCCTTTATCCAATCTTGTCAGGATCCTCCATGGGATCCTCCTCAACAACTATCCCTTCTAGGACAACATCCTCAACCGCTACATCCTCAATATCAACATCATCCGGTCCTGCATTAGGATACTCTATCGGATCCACAATCCGATCTCCAATTAGTAATAAAATATCATCGCGATGTTGCTCCTCAACCTCAGGGTTCGGAGTTCCGCTACCATATACGATAACGAACTACGCTCCTATCACGATATTTATAAGGGTTCCCATAAGGGTTTTAACTGTCAGTGCTACGTTAGGTAGCCCGACTATGAACTTGGCAAGAGTTCTTATTATCTTAGTTAACTTATTATCTTAACGTCCCATCATCTCTGAGGTTTATAACGCTTAGCTCTGATACCATTTCTGCAACACCCCCAGATCCGGGGTCGGGGATCCGGGTCGTCACGGTCTTTCTTTCCACAATATCACTTCACTTAATTAATAATAAATAACCTTATGCTGTGACCCCACACTAACACACACCACAACCCGTTATAGTCTCAGAGATGAAATTTAAATAAGTACAAGTCTTTGAATCCACAATTTAAAAGTTATTACAACCCAAAATGATTACTTGATAAATTTACAGTTAATTGCCATTATCTGCCACAAGTTATAATTATACATAATTGATTCTCAAAAGTAGATGGTCTGATCTACAATAGATCTACCTCTGCGGCTATAGCAGCTACAACATCAACGGGAAGACGCGGGACGCTTCCCACGCGCTTGCGCTGGGTCTGCTAGAGTCTGGCCATCTTTCCTAACTATTATTGTGTGATGAAGAAATAAAGCAAGGGTGAGCAGCAAGCCCACCAAAATAATATGTATAATGATTTACAATATATGAGCCTACTCATAATACTCATGAAAGTCTTGGTCAAAAGAAATGAACCAAGTTTGATATCTTAATGCGATGAAGTCGCAAAATAGTCAGTATATATACATATATACTTTTCAAAATATTGGAAGTCCTCTTCCATGCATAATATACACAAAGTCCCAGTGTATAACTGTATAAAAATATCGTTGCAAGGTGATCTAATATATCTAACCTTGTCTCAACGTTTTTCTGAAAATCTTTGTCATTCATAAGACAATTATTAACTAGATATAAGTTTAAAAGATGAAGTTACAAGATACTCCAATATACTTATATCTTTTCCAAATACTACTTGAACTTCCACCGTTCAAGTTATAATTAATTTCAAAAGTTCATCCCACTGATGAGACCACAAGATAAGACTTGAATAGATTCAATCTTTGAAATATTATTAAAGGAAATGAAGTTAGGATATACTTCATTAAGTTCTGATATATATATCCACAATATACATCTTCTTTATACATTTCCTGAAAACCTCTGTCATGTAAAGTATGAACAGAGTTGCAATATCCAATAAATTTGGAAAGGAAAAGAATTTTGGCATAAACCAGGTATCTTGCTGATCAGGCAAAGATACCCATAAGTAACCTTTTCTACTAGTAGATGGACGAATTCCCCACTGGTCATCACCCTGGCCGCATTAGGACCTATGCTGGACTGCCACTCAGCCACTTATGCATTTGATGGACTCCCACTGAGCCACTTACACTATCATGGACGCCCACTGAGCCCATGTTGCTTATGCCGACTCAATAGATGGACTTACTTCCCGAACGTTGGGTAAGTAATCAATTCATTTACCAAAACTGCAACCTTGTTGCGAATATAAAATACACCACAGAGCCGGATCCCTCAGGTTTTAAGCGAGTATTTAAATCCCCTTAAAAAGGAAGATCTTAAATATAAAAATGAGTTTTGGGATCCGCTCTAACTTTTAAAAATCATTTTGAAGACTCGAAAATACTTTATAGAGTGTTTGGAGTAAAGCTGATTTAATGAAGTAAATCAGTCCCCAGAATATTTAGAAAATGACTGAATATTATTAATTAAATAATATTCCCATAAAGAATAATCTTTATAAAAATAATTGAAGTAGAAGTATTAAAATTTATACTTGAAACGAGTATTAAATAACCAAAGATATACTTATATGAAAGTATTATCTTCATTTGAATAATCGAAAATAAGTTTGATTATCGAAACATTATTCTTTAATAAAATACAGAATATATCTCAGCAAATAATCGAAGTCATAGATCCTCAAATGAATATTCAAATAATATTCATTAAATAATATAAACTGAGTCCTAAGTCCTCGAATGAATATTCAAATAATATTCAAATAATAAAATAAAAGGAGTCATAAGTCCTCGAATGAATATTCGAAATAATATTCATTAAATAAAATAAAGTTTAAAGTTATCGAATAAACCTTATTCGATTAATAGTTTGGAAAACTATAACCATATATATATATAAATATATATATATATATCCATATCCATATATATACAAAATCTACTCGGGATCCTCGACTCCCGGTTTTAGAAAATTTTTTCACCTTTGGGTCCCTACACTAAGGGTATATGCAAGATACCGCTATCCTCTAGCATAGGTATTATCAACTGAACCAACAGATATATATTTCAAGAATATGAAATAGGCATGCATATATACCATATCACATGCTACAATATATCGCAAGAATTTGCTAAATAACCAACATGCATCTATCGCAAGATAATGCATATACAAGTGTATACATCACAACAACAGTATAACGGATAGAATACTTGCCTGAGCGACTGGGGGTTACGAATGGCTCGGGACGAGTCTGGTAACCTATAACAACAAGTAAGTTGGGATTAAACCAAAATCACTTGTAAATCTATACTTTAACTAACTTAGACTCTAACGCTTGTTTTGCGCTCACTGATTCGCTTAAGTCACTCGGGTACCCTCGGCTCCACCATTTTTAATAATTTAACCTTTACGAGTTTTAAAGCGATTCCTTCGCGAGTGTCTTACCAACTGCCTAAAACACTTACCATAAATGTTTCATACATTAATTAACCCATTTTGGTCTTTAACCTATGTTTCAAAGTAAGGCGAGGGGAAGAGTTTCGTTCGCGAAACGCCGTTACTTGAAATGGTCGTTTCTCCTAAACCGTGCATCGGAATCGAACGAACTACATATCAAAACGAAGCTCGTAACACGAGCTATCTAGACATGGCAGTGGTCATAATCTAGCAGGGGGTTCTCGGGTCCTAATGCTATGCACAAAAACAGTCCAAAGAAAATCGGACGTTACGACGGCTATGCTTACGCGATTTCCAATATTTTAAACCATTTAAAACCCTCCCAATTCAACCTCAAATCCAACATACAACCAACATCCATCCTTATCACATCATAACAACCCCAACCAATTCAATTTAATCATTCATACTTATGCCTAAGCTTAACTTTAATCATACTTAAGTCCTTTAATCAAAACCACAACATTCACCATTCCATTTCACTACCAATTCAAATCCCAAACTCTAATCACAACAACAAGCTACAATATCATCCTACTAATCAAAATCATCTTATAATATATAGGAATCTAGGGTTTGGAGATGGTATACCTTCCTTGAAGTGGTGGGAGGAGCTAGGAAGCCTTAAGAAACTTTGAGAAGTCTTAGGAAAGCTTGGATCTTCAAGAAAAACAAGAAAAACTTCAAGTTAAAAACTTGAAAACACTATTCATAGTCTTCTTATTTGATTAAATAAAGAAGATGGAGAAGGAATTGATGGCTTAAACTCATGATATAGCCCTAACTAAGCATGAAGATGATTAGGGAATTAACTCACCAATTTAGGAGGCTTGGATCTTGAGTTTTGAATTTCTCCTCCATTTGCAATAGTAAAAGCCGAGAGCAAGCTTGCTTGGATGAGAGAATGGTTTTTGTGTTTTGATGAAAATGATTTGCTTGGCTTGGTTGGCTTGTTTTTGTGTTTGATTTAGTAAATTACCTAGTTGCCCTTGATTTTGTGTGGTTAAAAAGTCACCACATCTCCTTCCTTTCTTGTCATGCCTATGTCATCCTCATGATGTCATCCTCCCCTCCTTGTCCTCTTTCTATTGGTTGGATGACATCATTCCCACTAATCCCTTTGATTAACTTCCTAATCGTTTGCCTAATGACCGCTGATCTGTTATACGGTTCGCTTAACTTTCGTTTTCGTTTATCGTTCGAGGGATCATACCCGGGATCTTATTACTTAGGTTCCCTTAACCTTTCTCAATACATTAAATTCCTTTTTATGATCCTCTATTATAATCCTTTAATTTAAATCCTTTTATCCTGTTACCTTATACTCAATTCTTTCCGTATCTATTGGATTTCCGGGAAAAATCAAAGTGTTCGGAATTGGATTCTGACGATCTTTACATACACTTATATACCACATAGAGTACTAATAATATCCCATAAGATCAATAACAGAACCCCTACATAGCGTGGCATGAAAAGTTTTCTCGTTCAGCAAAAACACTATTCATAAGGGTTTCAAAATTTCTCCAAAATTGGGGTTATTACAAGCCTGCTGCTGATGCTCCTGAAGATAAGAAAGAGTATTATAAGCGGTGTATTAAGGCTGATGAGATGTCATGATGTTACATTCTGGCAGCAATGTCGGGTGTTTTGCAGCATCAGCATCAATCTATGGCCACTGCTTCGGATATGCTCTTTAATCTCAAGGGACTTTTTGGAGATCAGAATAGGGCTGCTAGGCAAGTAGCCACGAAGGCTTTAATGAACACTCAGATGGCTGAAGGAACACCTGTAAGGGATCATGTTCTCAAGATGATGTCACATCTGAATGAGATAGAGATCCTTGGTGCTGAACTTGACGGGGAAACCCAGATTAACATTATCTTTATGAGCTTGTCCAAGAGTTTTGAGTAGTTCCGCTTGAATTACAACATGAACAAGAGGCAGTATAGTCTCGCGGAACTGCTGACAGAACTTCAGGCAGCTGAAGGATTATTTCGGCAGAGTGTTCAAGTGAATGTGGTTGAGAAAGGTTCTTCATCTAAGCCGAAAGGTATTAAGAAGAACAAAAAGGCTTAGACACAGAAAGCTGTGAAGGCAGTGGGAGTTCAAGGTGGTGTGAAAAAGCCTAAGGGAAAGTGCTTCAGGTGCAAATAGTCAGGTCACTGGAAACAGGATTGTCCTCTTCCTAAGAAGACAAACAATACTGGTATGTCTCTTTTTCTAGTTATAGAAACATTTATAGCGGCTATATCTATGAGCACTTGGTGTGTAGATACAGGAGCCACTGATCATGTTTGTAATTCTATGCAGGGGTTCCAGCTATCCAAAATGCTTAGAGATGGTGAGATATATGTGTTCATGGGAGATGCTACGAAAGTAGCAGTAGTTGCAGTAGGAGTTATTCATTTATCTTTTGGTTCTGATAGGATTTTTGTTTTGAACAATTGTCTTTATGTACCTTCTTTTAGAAGGAATTTAATTTCGGTTTCTAAACTTGCTATGTATGGTTATAATGTTTGTTTGGATCGTAATATTTCTATTATGATGAATAAACGAATTATATGTTCTGGAACATTGCAAGACAATTTGTATATAATTAATCCTAGTCAACCGGCACTGCAACTGCAATATAGGGAATTGAACAACACATCTTCTAACTCTACTAAAAGAAAGGAACCTTCTAGTTTGAACCAAACATATCTTTGGCACTTGAGATTAGGTCATATTAACTTGAGGAGGATTCAAAGACTGGTAGTAGACGGGCCTTTAAGCTCATTGGCAGTGGAGCCATTTCCAGTTTATGAATCCTGCTTGGAAGGTAAAATGACTAATAGGCCTTTCAAGGCAAAGGGAAATAGAACCAAACAAGTGTTAGAATTGGTTCACTCTGATTTATGTGGACCCATGAATATCCAAGCAAGAGGTGTTTATGAGTATTTCATCACTTTTATTGATGATTATTCTAGATATGGGTACGTTTATTTATTGCGCCGTAAGTCTGAGTGCTTTGATAAGTTCAAAGAGTACAAAGCTAAAACGGAGAAGCGACTTAATAAAAGTATCAAGTCACTACGATCAGATCGTGGTGGCGAATACTTGTTTGGAGAATTTAGGGAATATTTATCAGAAAATGGGATAGAATCCCAGTTAACTACACTAGGCACACCCCAGCAGAACGGTGTAGCAGAGAGAAGGAACCAGACTCTTTTAGAGAGTGTTAGATCGATGATGAGTTATTCGGATTTACCCAAGTCGTTTTGGGGACATGCCTTAAAGACGACAGCTTATCTTCTGAACTTAGTACCTTCTAAGTCGGTTCCTAAAACCCCCTTAGAATTGTGGACCGGGGATAAACCGAGTCTAAGACACATTCGGATATGGGGTTGTCCAGCACATGTGCTGAACAAGAACGCGACTAAGTTAGAATCTCGTACAGAAGTAAAGTTGTTTGTAGGCTACCCCATGGGAACGAAAGGTTATTTATTTTATAGTCCGAAGAGTCGAGATGTCATTGTTAGCACCAATGCAAGATTTTTAGAGGAGGACTATATAATGAATCACAAACCCATGAGTAGTATCGTTTTAGAAGAACTAGTGGGAGGGATAGATAATACCCATGAAGCTGTAGTACAAGTAGAACAACCACAATAAAATGTACAACCTGTCACTAATACCGCACCAATGCCTCGTCGTAGTGGGAGGGTTGTTCAACAGCCTGATAGATTCATGTTTTTGGGAGAGTCTTCAGACTTGGTATCTGGTAAACATGATAATGATCCCTGTACATATGAAGAGGCAGTACAAGATAAAGATGCAGATCTTTGGCAAAAGGCGATGGAATCTGAGATGGAATCAATGTATTCTAATCAGGTCTGGGAGCTCGTGGAACCACCCAAAGGTATAAAACCTATTGGATGTAAGTGGATCTACAAGAAAAAGAGGGGATTAGATAAAAAGGTGAAAGCCTGGAAAGCAAGACTTGTTGCGAAAGGGTATACTCAGAAAGAAGGTATCGATTATGAGGAAACCTTTTCACCGGTAGTCATGCTTAAGTCAATCCATATTCTTTTATCTATTGCAACTCATCTCGATTATGAGATTTGGAAAATGGATGTCAAGACAACTTTCCTTAATGGAAGTCTTGAAGAAACCATCTATATGCAGTAACCAGAGGGATTCACTAAAGAAGGCCAAGAGCATCTTGTATGTAAGCTTAAAAGGTCTATTTATGGACTTAAACAAGCTTCTAGGTATTGGAACATTCGTTTTGATCAGGCAGTCCAGTCGTATGGATTTGATCAAAGTCCAAGCGAAGCATGCGTGTATAAGAGATGTGAGGGAAATGCAGTGGTTTTTCTAGTACTATATGTTGATGACATTTTACTCATTGGAAACAATATTAAGATGTTGTCTTCAATAAACGCATGGTTGTTCAAACAATTTGAAATGAAGGACTTAGGTGAAGCAACATACATCCTTGGGATCAAAGTTATAAGGGATCGCAAGAAAAGGATGTTGGCTTTATCTCAGGAGCCCTACATAGATGACGTATTAGCTCGTTTTAACTTGCAGGACTCCAAGATGGGTAATTTATCTTTCAGACATGGAATTTCTCTATCAAAGAGTCAGTGCCTTTCGACACCTAAGGAGATAGAGAACATGAAGGTAGTTCCTTATGCTTCGGCATGTGGAAGCCTAATGTATGCTATGTTATGTACGAGGCCTGATATCTGCTTTGCCGTGGGCATGGTTAGCCAATACCAGTCAAACCCAAGACAGGAACATTGGAGTGCAGTAAAAACAATACTCAAGTACCTGCGAAGGACTAAGGAGTATATGTTAGTTTACAAGTCCTCTGATTTATTGCCTCTGGGATATACTGATTCAGATTTCGAGATAGATAAGGATAAGAAAAAATCCACCTCGGGATGTGTTTTTACTTTGGGAGGTGGAGCCGTAATATGGAGGAGTGTGAAGCAGAAATGCATTGCAGACTCAACCATGGAAGCCGAATATGTGGCAGCCTCTGAGGCAGCCAAAGAGGCTACATGGTTCCGAAACTTCCTGCTGGATTTGGATGTGGTTCCTAATTTGCCATGGCAAATCACGATTTATTATGATAATACTGGTGTTGTGGGAAATACCAAGGAACCACGGGCCCATAAGGCAGCAAAACACATAGAGAGTAAGTATCACCTCATCCGGCAGTTCGTTAAGTGAGGAGATATCATTGTGGCTGATATAGCATCAAAGGATAACCGGGAAGATCCTTTCATGAAGAGCTTACCAGCTAAGGCTTTTCAGGAACACGTGGAAGCGATAGGAGTCAGATACTTGGTCACATATTTATATAGTTGGTAGTGGATTGCTTATAATAAATGTTGATATACTCAAAGAATATCTTGAGTATAAGTGGGAGATTGTTAGGGTTTATACTGAAATATTCGTTTGAAGTATATACTTTAATAATAAATTATTTGAGAATCTTGAATGCATGTTTTCACATAGTCTGTATATTATATATTGTAGACAATCTAGTATCAAATGGGATAGCAGAAGATTAGATTGTCAAACTCCTTATATAATATAATAAAGGTTCACAGTCTAAGTGGTATTAGACAAACCACTGGAACGGCTGAAGTATTATTTAGAAATAGTTTATCTTGACTATTGAATAATACTTGGATACTTTGTGTATATTGAACGGGATCAAAATAGTAGAATAATTATTTCTTTTATTCTGACAATAAAGAAGAACTAAGATTCTACGATATTATTATTGCTTAAGTTCTTAATCCGGATGTAGTAATTGACACTTGTATTTAATGCACATGCCTTGATTCATACATTAAGTAATTTATTTTAAATTACGAATTTATGTATTGGGCAATGACATTATATACAGAGTGGGATATTAACTATAAAAGGAAATTGTGTCCGAAAAATATATCCGGGTGATGATGTCCTCTTGAAAGCTCATAAAGATAATTATGCTTTAGTCCTGCAGGCAAATTTGTTCTTGCATAATTATAAGGTTGAGTGGATGATCAAGGATAAAAGATATTAATTAAATTAATTGTCAGAAATTAATTTAATTAATGGACATACGATATCTTAAACATGGGGAATTTATAAGCAATTAATATGGGAGCCGAATTAAATAATTAATTTATAGAATTAGGAAAGGTAGTGCAAATATTAATTCTTTAGTGGATTGAATTAATATTTAATAACATTGGGCTTGGCCCAGAATGTCATTAGAAGGCCTGACCTAATGGTCCATGATCCCTACTGTAGCCTATAAATATTCTCATTCCCCTAAAGCTAGGGAAAACACACAAAAAATGAAATCACATCCTAGGGTTTGAGAGAGGCAGCCGTTTTTCTTAAGGAGCCAGCTAGGGTTTTGGAATTTCGGAGCTTTGGGAGAGGTACACCTTGGGAGATCGAAGCCCACACTTCGTCCAAGGAGAATCAGGGAATACAGTAGAAGACGTGGATTTAAATCGCTTGCACCGTAGCGATTAAGGTTAATGTTCTATTCGTACTCTTTTAATTAATATCATAAAACGTAGGGCCAAGATTAGATAGATCCAACATTTTCTTCTTTACAAATAACACTGGTACGCCCCACGGAGATACATTTGGTCTGATTACTCATTTATCTAAAAGTTCCTCAAGTTGTTTAGCTAATTCCTTCATTTCTACTGGGGCCATGCGATAGGGATCCTTTGAAACTGGTTCTGCTCCAGGAATTAGGTCAATAGAAAACTCAATCTCACAGTCTGGTAGAAATCCTGGAAATTCATCTGAAAAAACATCTGGAAATTCTCTAACTATTGGAATCTCGTCCAGATTAGGTGCCTTTTTCTTGGTGTCTACAATATGGGCTAAGTAGGCTTCACATCCTTGTCTCAACAATTTCTTTGCTTCCAATATCGAGAGAAATTTCTTTTCTTGCATAATCCTTGATAACTTATCATGTCATCACTTTCTGTATAAATCACAATTTTCTTTTTCTTACAATCAATATTTGCCTTATATTGGGATAACCAATCCATTTCTAGAATCACGTCAAACTCTCCTAGCTCGAAGGGTATTAGGTCCGCTAAAAAGGAATGCCCGTGGATTTCTAGTTGACACTTAGGACAAAATTGGATTACTGAAATCTTATCCTGATTGGCCACTTCTATGGTTAAGGGTTCAGCTAAATCTTCTAACATTAAATGTTAGATATATTTGATAATGCCATGGCTAATATGTTTTATGTTTAGCTTTCAGATCTTACGTGAACAGGATAAATCAGTACTTAACTGTTGATCAGTACTTATACTGGAAGTCAGGACTTAAGGATATCAGTACTTATATTATCAGGAGATAATCATCAGAAGATAGATATCAGAACTTAAGTGCTAAAGGACAATCAGATAAGGACAGTAGCTGATTAAAGGAAAGAAGATCGAGATAAACATAAGAAGAGATATGCATGAAGAAGGAATTCTGTGAAGAATGGAATACTTGGAAGAAAAGATATCTGATTGATATATTTTAGGAAGCAGAATTATATTCCATATCAATTAGCGATTATCTTGTAACTGTGTAGTATATAAACACAGACATAGGGTTTACACTATAAGTGTTATCATTATTAGAGAAGATTATTCATTGTAACCCTAGCAGCTCTCGTGATATTTGTTCATCACTGAGAGGTAACAGTTCCATACTGTAACAGAGTTTATTGTTTCAATAAAGTTTGTTTTCTGTTACTTAAGTTCTTAAAGTTCGATTTGAGTGTACTATTCACTGTATTCACCCCCTCTACAGTGTGTGTGACCTAACATTAAATCCCTTTTATTCACACATTCTTTTGATATAAAGGACTTTGACGCTCCCGAATCAAACAAAACATTAACAGGTATGGAATTAAGAGAGAGCGTACCTGCAACTACATCCGAATCCTGAGCATTAGATCTTTTGGTCATCTTGAAGGTTTTGGCTCTTGTTGTGCTAGTTGCTGGTCCTTGGGATGCACTACCTCCCACGATACCCTGATTAGCAGCCCTACAGTTTCTGACAATGAGTCCAACTTTACCACACTTGAAGCCGGTAACTCTGGGATTTCCTGAACTATACTCTGACGCGTAATGGCCTTTCTGGAAAGTACTTCTCCAAGAACAATTCTGTAAATCTGGTCCAAGAAACAGGACCCTCTCATTCCAACGCACGCGTGGATTCTCACCAAAATTTTGCTTCACCCTTGAGAAAATTACTGGCGTAATCCGTCTTAGAATCATCACTGACCTGAATAAGGGTAAAAGCCTTCTCCATTTCCTTAAGCCAAACTCTGGAGGCAACCGGGTCTACTTCGCCTTTAAACTCTGGGGGTTTGACAGACTGGAAAGATTTGACACTAACGGTTTGGTTCAGCTCTCTCGGCTGGTGTTGCTGCTGAAGCTATAGTTGTTGTTGTTGGATTTGTTGGTGCCATTGTTGTATGAATTGTTGTTGTTGCAGAAATTATTGTTGCTGCTGCTGGAATTGTTCTTGTTGCTGAGCCATCTGATTAGACTATTGGCGCAGCAAATCTAGAAATTCACCCACGGATGGGCCCCCATTAGAGTTTCTACTAGAGGAATTGGACGGGATATTCTTCTTGGGCGACATTCTCCTGAAACACAATAAAAAGTTTTATATGAAAATTGTGCCCCCGGTTAGCAACATTTTTATGCACCAGGAGTGCTGCCACAATAAAATATTCCCTTCCTTATTTACTTGGGGTCCACCCATGATGCAAAGCTAAATTTAACAAAATCAGCAACAAATATAACAATAACAGTAACAATGATAACACCATTGCAAAAAATAAAAACCAACAACTTTATATGAAAGAACTACAATACAATAGCAGTACAAATATCCAACCAGCAGCTACAGTACGACACTAATAATAGAACTGAGTACACAAGAAAATTGGCTGTCATAACAGCCTCCGCCTAATACATGCTACAACAATATAATATACATATAAAACTACAGAACTCCCAATGAACCAACTCTGAGCTCTATCTACCCCTGCTGTAACTCCACTCTAACCACTGCCACTGCCACTGCCACCGCCACCAATAGAGTCTAACTCAAATACCAACCATTTAACCGGGCCCTGGTACTGAATGGCCCTAAACTCCGAACTAATAAATGGGTCAACAGACCTAGCTCTCTCAACAGCAGTCTGAGTCAAAGTCCTCACTCGGGCCTGGATATCGGATGAGGGAATATAGATGCCCTAGAAGGGTCCTACTGGGACTCGGTCAAGATGTGCGGCCCGCTCTGGACTCTGATCTCTAATAAAGGACATGTTCACTGCTCGGTGAATATGATATGGGATCGGGGAAGAGGCACCGGTAGGAGCAGATGGAGAGACTGGAGGTCTAGAAGAAGAAGAGCTGGGTCCACAACCTGGGGGAAAATCTCTGACAGCAGATACTGACCTCTGTACCCAACAAGGACAGTCACTAGGTCTTGGCATACCTCTCGGTGCAAATGGAGGAACTAGTGGGGGAGGCAAATGAGTCTCCTCGGCTACAACATCTAAGGTTCTCTCAGAGTCTGAACTATTTGAGTCTGATCTCTTTTACCGAGATGAGGAACTGGAATCACTATAGGCCACTATTAACAGTATAAAGATACAGGAAAGACATAATAAGATTAAGGCAGTTCTATCCAAAACATCAATAGATGCCAGGGTAACGCCTTCGGAACCCTCGACTGACTCTTAGGGTTGCTCCTCTAAATGAGTTGCTGACTCACACCTTAGGACACAATTTCTATACCTTTTTGACTCAATCCGTAACCTAAATCATGGACCTGTAGCTCTGATAACAACTTGTGACGGCCTCAACCCCGGGGTCAGGAGATGATGTCACTAAATTATAACAAACCACAAATATAAACTACTAATTTAACATTATTATATTAACACGACCCCAAACCAAGATCTGATATAGGTTCAAGTATTATTTAGGTTACAAAACCAAAAGTATTTATTCAACAAGACCGACACTCTAACTTATTATAACAACTCATCAGACCTCATGGTCTGATACAAACTAGCTCGGAGGAGCCAGGACCGGAGGGAGCTGACACTCTATTCTGTCAAGGTCTGACTGATCCTCTAGACATCTGCAAAAGATAAATGCAAACCAAGCTGCAAGGGTGTGTTGGGAACCATGGACTTAGGGTGTTACTACGTTTTACGATAAAGATTACGAAAAGAGGATTACCTTGTTAATGGTTGATTCCTCCGTCTTCTCAAGTTATCCTCTCTTCTTGCTCCTTGGTGGCTACAATATGTTTTCACACAATTCCAAGCAAGAAGAGAATAAGAATATATATAGGCTACAATAGAGACATTGGATAATTAGGTTGAGCCTTCTAATTACATCTTGAGCCTAGCCCAATGTAATTAAATATTAATTCAATCCACTAAAGAATTAATATTTGCACTACCTTTCCTAATACCGTAATTTAATTAATTCGGTTCCAATATTATTTGCTTATTAAATTCCCCATGTTTAAAATATCATATGTCCATTAATTAAATAAATTACTGATAATTTATTTAATTAATATCTTTTATCCTTGATCATCCACTCAACCTTTATTTAATTATGCCAGAATAAATTCCACCTGCAGGGTTTCACATAATTAAATCTTTTTGAGCTTTCAAGGGGACATTATTAACCCGAATATTATCAGGACATGGATTCCTTCAATAAATAATATCCACCATGTATATAATTCCATCACCCAAAATATAATGATATAATTCAAAAGAATTATTTCATATATAAATCAAAGCATGTAAATAATATACACGTGTCAATTACTATTTCCGGATTAAGAACCTAAGCATTAATAATAACATAGAATCTTAGTTCTCCTTCTTAATCAGTATTAAGGGAACAATTCTAAATTTGATCCTGTTCAATATACATAAAGTATACTAGTATTATTTATTAGTCAATATAAACTAATCTAAATAATACTACAGCCATACCAGTGGATTGTCCAACACCACCTGTGCTGTGAACCTTATTATATTATATAACCGTATTTAACAATCTAATATTCTGTATCCCATTTAATACTAGATTGTTCACAATATATAATATTAGACAACATGTAAACATTCAAATGATTCTCAAATAAACTGGCCAGAAATAAATGTACATACTTCAAATAAATATTTTCAATATACACTAACAGGGTGAGCAATCAATTGCTTAATAGTACCACTATATGAATAACAAGTAAAGCAGTTTATAAAAACAGGTATAGGAACAGAAATAATAACTCGTTTACGAAAACAAGTAAAACAGATACAAACTAGGTATCAACAACTAGCATGCTATATAAAATGTATCATCAGTTGTGTGTTGTGTGAATACCAGAGTCCAATTTTAGCATGCTATTTTCATTTATAAATCCACTGTTCCATTATAGGAAACACAAAATCATCTGTTCCGTTATGGGAACCACTAAATCAAAATCAGATATATAATTGGACGAATCCTAGGGATAGCTGATCAGTCCATCCCACCACAAACCGGTTCCGGAACTCAGAGACTAGCTAGGTATCTGTCATACTGGACTAAGCGGTTTAAATAGGGCGCACAACCAACTTAGCCTCTTACGCAAACCCGTTGGGCCGTTACGGGCCTCTTACGCAACCATCCAATATCTGATCCGTTTTATCCAGTTTCCAAAATCACCTATACCTATCTCTTTTAAAACAATTATATCACAGCACACTTTCCAAAATGTTTCCAATTTTTAATCACAATTTAGAGATAGGCATTTTTAGAAATTACTTTTCCCCAAAACAAAATTTAAATGAATATTTTTAAACACGGGGAATACGTAACTTAAAACGTTCTTTCCATTATGTAAATCAATTTACAACTATTCATATATACTGAACCATAAAAGATTGTTCAGGGGTACTTGCCTTGCGAAGCTTTACAACTAACACTGGCTTAACTTTAAACCGACTTTAACTATTAAGTCCTTCGACTTGAACCTACATAATGGAAACATCCTAGGTTAAACGACCAGTTATGCTTGACATATCCTCGGTAGACACTTTACCCAAACGATAACAATTCCCGACCTGTACTTATACGAATAATATAGTACACGTAATAATAGTACACATAACAGTCAGGGTTCGATTATTATTTATTTAAATATATACGCTCGACTCGTATTTAAAATTTTCAGAAAATTTAGACAGCGACTCCTCTATTTATAGGTCGACCCGTCGAAACATCATCGACGTCAAATTCCCAACAATTCAAAATCCATAATTTATAACTCCATATGACTCGCAACACAATTACTTCTTTAGTTTCGAAAATAATTTATACGAATCATTTTATTTGTTTTAAATATTTAGGACTCGGATAAAAATCATCACCGTCCATCATCCGCTCGTAAAATTTCATCGTGGACGGCGGCAAAATTTTTGGGGCACCCGGTTATTCGGGTTCAACACAAAAATTCCACCGATAATTAAATCGAATTCCCACACGAAATTATATTAATATCACGAATACTTAATCAAATAATTTCCTGCATATCAAAGGAATTAAAAAATAGTAAATCAATTCGGCAACACAGACTACACAAATACACACACACTCGCGCGTGTAAGTCACGTGCCACCAGAATCAACAACCGAAGCAACAACAATAAATAGCCAACCACACACACTCACACAGATTTCACACACTCACACAGATTTCACACACAAAGATATACACACACATACGTATATGCATATGCCAAAGAAACAGAAACGAGGAAGCCGGAAAAATACACCGGAAAACGGCGACGAACACAGGGCAGGAACAACCGAAGAGAGGAAGGAAGAAGACGGGAGAAAAAGAAAGGAAAATGAGAGATAACAGAGGAGTAAGAGGAGAGAAATAGAGATTGCTAGAGAGACAAGTCGAGAGATCAGCCGAGAGACAAAGGGAAATTGATGTTTATCCCTAACTCAAACAACTACTCACCCTCCTGAACACCAACACACGGAACGTATCCAATATTATTGGATACGTGTCGTTTTATTTTTGTTTCGACCGACTACAAGCCATTCACGTCATTTTAATCTATTTTAATGGTATAATCTGCGAATAAATATTAATCAAAACAATACCAAAATAATCTTAAAATTTTATAAATATCCTGAAACTAATAAAACATAAATTTCATAATTTTTAAAACATTTATGAAACACAACTTATTCCCCCATTTAACGATTAACCAAAACAACGCGCGGGTGAATTTAATCCCAAAATTTTCCAAAAAAAATTAAAATTCCCAGAATATTAAAAAATTAGTAAAATATGAGTTTCATAATTTTTGAAGAATTATGGAATTAAATATTGATTTTACTAATAAATGTAATCTAGAAAATCAGTAAGAGATAAATAATTAATGAAATACTGATTTCTAAATTTAATAAAGTCCCAAAAATAGTTATTGAAATTATAAAGTAATAAAAATAATTTTAGAGATAATCCAATATTTATGAAAAATAAATTTGCCATAAGATCACTTTTAAAAGTGAAAACAAAACACTATGGCTCAATAATTAATTACACAGATAATACTCACACACTAACAATCACACATAAATAATAATAAAATAACACACGACTGAGATAACCCATATATATATTATTTATTTAAAAATTCAATAATTACACATTTAATAATACGAAAATACACGAGTCGTTATAGGATTGGTCCTATCATTCCATTACTCCTACGGACTTCACTGATGTTGTGGCTGGTCAGGACTTGGAGCGCGTGAAACTTATGGGAGCCCAGTCCATTGCCTAGGTATGTTCTTTGCTTTCTAATTTACATCTCCTTTTTCCTTCTTTAAAACATAAAGCTTGTCGTGCCTTCTCTTATGTTTTCTTTTCTTATTTCACATGAACGCTCACTTCCAAGCGGCCGTGAGGCATGCCGAGTCTTTGAAGGAGGCTTCGGAAAAATTTGACAGAGCCTTGAGGAGATAGAAGGTCAAATATACTGCCTTAGAGATGAAGATGAAGCGCAAAGAGGAGGAACTTTTTGAGGCCAATGCTGAGTTGGTAAAGCTTAAAGCTGAGAAAGACAGGATTATTGATGCTTATTTGGACACAGATGAGTTTACTCAGAGCATGAGGATTCGGGATGATTCAGTTTTTCCAGGGTTTTTTAGGACTGGTTGGGACACGACCCTTGGGACCGTGAACAAGGCTTGTCCTGACATTAACCCGGTGGACTATGTGTGCCCCGATGATGAGACCTTACTACAGAGGTTCCGTAGCCGTGTAGTTGTCTCGGATGATATTCCCCAGGATCAGCTCCTTCCTCTTCCAGAATCATCTTTCAAACCTGCTGCAGCGGACCTTAGCTTTTCTTCCTCCGAGATCGGCACTGCTGAGACGTTGAGTGAGAGCGGAGGATATGATATGGATGCAGAGGACACTTCTGCCCTTTAGAGTTCTTATTGTCCCTGCGTGGCTTTATTAGTTATGATCAAGACATGTAATAGTCTCTTTATTTATCGAACTCTAAGTTTTTATATTCGTATTCATGAACTTAGTTTATTGATTACAACTTTGTATGTTGTGTGAACTTAATACCATATATCAAAAACTTTATAAATTCCATGAACTCTTGGGATTCATCCCTTGCATAAGTCTTCGTAAAACTATAACTTGAAAATAATAGTCTTATAAAACATAAAATCCTAAGCAAGCAAAGCTTCAAGGTGTTTTTCAACCTATTTGCCACTTTGACAAATGAACATCCTTCCGATCAGACTTATACATAATAGACTTTCAATGTTTGAGCGTGCCAAGTCCTTGGGACTTCAAAACTGTCTATAGTTTCCAGCTTGTAGGATCCTCTTCCTTGAACATTCTTGATCTTGTATGGTCCTTCCCAATTTGGGGTGAGTTTTCCCTTCTGCCCTACACCAGAAGCTTCCACCTTTCTTAGAACCAAATCACCTTATTTGAAGAACCTCTCTTTCACACTTAAGTTGTAGTAGAAAGAAGCTTTTTTCTGATGTTCCACTATATTTCCATGTGCCTTATCTCGTACTTCATCAATCAAATCCAAGGATAGCCTTTGTCCTTCCTCATTTTTTTCAGCATTGTATGCTTGGATTCTGGGAGACGAGTGTGATATTTCTACCACTGCCCCATATGCTAACATGAAGGGAGTTGCTCATGTAGTTACTCTACAAGTAGTCATGTAATCCCAAAGTATTGAAATTATTTCATCCACCCAATTATTTCTGGATTTTTCAACCCTCTTCTTCAGTCCATCTAGAATAATGTGATTCGCCACTTCCGCTTGTCCATTGGCTTGTGGATGAGCCACAAAGGTAAATCTCAACTTAATCTCGTTTTCATCACAGTATTTTTTGAACTCTTCATTATTGAGTTGTATTCCATTATCGGTGACTAGAATACGAGGGATTCCATATTTGCACATGATGTTTTCCCACAGGAATTGCGCAACTTGCTTGGTCGTGATCTTAGCTAAAGGTTTAGCCTCAATCCACTTAGTGAAATAGTCTATAGCTACAATTAGTAACTTCCTTTATGTTGTGGCCATGGGAAAAGGTCCAGGTATATCCATTCCCCACATAGCAAAGGAAATTGAAGAATTGATGGAGGTTAACATCTCGGGGGGCTGTCGAACAATCGGTGCATATTCTAACAACGATCACACTTCTTCGCATATTCTTTGGCATCATCCATCATTTCTGGACAATAAAAGCCTAAACGGGTTATCTTGTGTGCAAGAGCCCTGCCCCCCCAAGTGTTGCCCATAAATACCTTTGTGAGCCAAATGTGCCTCGTCAGGCCTGAGACATCTTAAGTAAGGAACCACATAAGATCTTTTGTACAAAATTCCGTCAATTAAGGAATACCTCAGTGCTCGCAAGACGAGCTTTCTGCTTCAGTCACATCATTCGGGAGCCAACTGGTTTGAATATGGGCCTTAATAGGATCTATCCATGATGTCCCCAGCCCTATAGGGGCAACAAGCTTAACATCAATGCTTCATGTTTTTAAAATACGGTAGTACACACTCCCTGAACTTTTCTCTATCTCTGATGACGCGAACTTAGATAATGCATCTGCCTTAGCATTTTCCTCTTTTGGAATGTGCTCAACATGACATTCATCGAACTGAGTCATCACGGACCTCACTAGGCGCACATACCTTGCCATGATCTCATCCCTCGCTTCAAACTCCCCTTTGACCTGGGATATGACAAGCTTCGAATCCCCATAGGCTTTCAAGTTCTTGACCCTCAATGTCCCTGCTAGGCCAAGGCCAGCTATTAGAGCTTCATACTCAGCTTCATTATTTATGGTTGGGAAGTCTAACTTCATAGCATATTCAATCAAGAATCCATCTGGGCTTTGTAAAACTAGCCCTGCTCCACTTGAATTTATTTTTGATGCTCCATCAAAATAGAGAACCCAAAATTCCTTATCCTTGTTCTATCTTCCTTCATTATCCTCTCTACCCTGAGGCTCAGTATCTTCCTGCCCCCGACTTCTTGGTTGGAGATGGTACATTCAACCACGAAGTCAGCCAAGGCCTGGGGTTTTATTGTCGTTCGAGGCTTATACTTTATGTCGAATTCTCCCAGATCAGATCAATGGCCCATTTAATCAACCTTCCACTGGCTTTAGGACTGTGAACGATGTTTCTCAAGGGTTGATTCGTTAGTACCTCAATCTTATGAGCTTGGAAGTAAGGACGCAACTTCCTTGAGGCCATCACCAGGGCTAAATCAAACTTTTCAATAGTCGAATAATTCATCTCAGCTCCGTGCAGAATCTTACTAACATAATATATAGGTTTATGGACTTTAAATTCCTCCTTAACCAACACAGCGCTCAAGGCATTTCTGAAACGGCCAGATATAAGTACAAAGTTTCATTCAGGACTGGTTTGGCCAACAACGGGGCTTGAACGATGTACTTCTTTAATTTTTCGAACGCCTCTTGACTTTCCTTGGTCCATATGAAATCTTTTACTTTCTTCAGAGCTTTGAAGAATGGCAAGCACTTGTCTCCAGATTTGGAGATAAATCGTCCTAAGGCAGCAACCCTTCCGGTGAGCTTTTGAACATCTTTGACAGTCTTTGGAGACTCCATTTTCAAAATGTCCTTTATCTGATCAGGATTCGTCTCGACTCCCCCTCTTGTAGACCATCAATCCCAATAATTTTCCTGATCCCACTCCGAAAGCATATTTTGCAGAATTTAACATCATTTTGTGGTACCTCGGGATCTCAAAGGTTTCCCTCAAATAGGTTATGTGGCCAGTCTTCACAAGACTCTTGACTAACATGTCATCTACATATACTTCCATTATTTTCCCAATAAGATCTTTAAAAATTTTATTCACCAACCTTTGATAGGTAGCTCCTGCATTCTTGAGACCAAACGCCATAACAAGATAATAAAAAACACCAAAGTCAGTGATGAATGATACCTTTGGGATGTCATCCTTATGCATCTTGATCTGATTGTATCCACTGAATCCATCCATAAAGCTCAGCATTTCGTGACCAGCGGCCGTATCTATCAATGTATCTATCTTTGACAACGGGAAACAATCCTCTGGGAACGCATCATTCAGATCAGTGAAATCCACGCACATTCTCCACTTTCCATTTTCCTCACCATTACAGGATTTGCTAATCATTCCGGAAATTGTATCTCTTCAATGAAACCAGCCTCTAAGAGTTTCTCCACTTCTTGCTTGATTGTCTCCTGCCTCTCAGGAGCAAAACTCCTTTTCTTTTGCCACACGGTCTTTCGACTTGGATCTACGTTCAGTTTGTGAGTTATCAGTTCCGGGTCTATGCCAGGCAATCAGCTGTTGACCATGCAAATACATCATCATTTTCTTATAAAAAACTCACCAACTTCCCTATAAGGGGTTCCTCTAGTGATTCTCCAATGAAAGTCACTTTTTCAGGATCTTCGGGAGTCAAAGGGATCAGAATCAAGTCTTCTGATGGCTTCCCTCTTTTCTCGTCATTCTCACGAATATCTAGATCTTCAATAAGCAAAACCTGCCCCCAGCACCATCTGCCCTAAGGGAGGCCACATAACAACTCCTTGCCATCTTCTGATCTCCTCTCTCTTCCCCGATCCCGTTTCTGGTAGGAAACTTCATTACCGAATGGTAAGAGGAGGGGACAGCTTTAAAAGCATGTATTCATATTCTTCCCATGATTGCATTGTAAGTTGACACATCATTTACCACTACAAAGTCCAATATCTATGTTGCTTGTCTTGGATCCTGGCCTATAGTCAGAGGTAACTTAATAATCCCTTCCACGGGGCACTCGACTCCTGCGAAACCATATATTGGTATATCAGTTGGGGTTAATTGAGAATCATTGTAACCCATCCTTATAAAGGCATCATGGAGTAAGATTTCTACCGAGGCTCCATTGTCTACAAGGACCCTCTTCACCGGGTTGTTCCCTATTATCGGTGTTATAACCAGGGGATCTTCATGAGGAAATTTGACACCCTCTAAGTCAAAATCATCAAATGTCATCGTTACTCCTGTCCTAGCCCTCTTCGGGACTTCTCCAAATATATGCATGACTTCTCCAGTATAAGCTTTTCTCGAGTTTTTAGATGAACCAGCACCAGTTGGCCCTCCAAAGATTGTATTTATTATTGGCCGTCGAGGTTGAGGTCCCCTAAAGATTGTGTTTATCACTGGCCCTCGGGGTTGGGGGTTTCGCCCCTAATCATCTTGATCCTTTCTACGATCATCAAAGTTCCTTCTTCCACTATTATTCAACTCTCCTCCATCTCCTGTTAGGTCACACAAACTATAGAAGGGGGTTGAATACAGTGTTTATTATAATCAAATCGAATATAAGAACTCAAGTAACAGAAAACAGATTTTATTCAACACAATAATCTCGGTTACAAAGAACTGTCCTCTCTCAGTGATGAACAAATTATCACGAGAGCTGCTAGAGTTACAATGAATAATAATCTCGATTATGATAACACATTTAGTGTAAATCCTATGCCTGTGTTTATATACTACACAGTTACAAGATAATCTTCTAATTGATATCGAATACAATTCTGCTTCCCAATAGATATCAATCAGTTATCTTTTCTTCCAAGTATTCTATTCTTCATAGAATTCTTCTCCATGCATATTTCTTCTTATGTTTGTCTCGATCTTCTTTCCTTTCAATCAGCCACCTTCCTTATCTGAACGCCTCCTTAAGTCCTGATATTATCTCCTGGTAACTTAAGTTCTGACAACTTAAGTTCTGATATCTTAAGTCCTGACTTCAGTATAAGTACTGATTTTCAGTTAAATACTGATTTGTCCTGTTAAGTAAGATCTGAAAACTAAACACATATCATATTAGACATGACATCACAAATATATCTAACAATCTCCCCCAACTTGTCAATTAGCATAATATACAAGTTTAACAGATATTTGATGATGTCAAAAACATTAAGTACAAATGCATGAGAATTTGACTAGATAACTACAACTTACAGTCCTTTTAGCTTTACCATCCTTAAAGTCTGATAACAACTTCAGTCTGTATACACTTCAGAATTTAAGCAGTTGTAGATCTTTGAATTGGCTTCAATTTCTGATCTCTTTGATGTCAGGAGTTGTTCTGAGATAGTTCTTCAACAAACATCTCTCAGCATATTCAAGTTCATTGATCATTCTCCTTTTAGCATTCTTCAATTCAACTGTATCTTCACCAGTTTGAAAGATAGCAGCCCTGAGATCATTTATTTTAGCTTTCCTTATATCCTGATCTAGTCTGATGATATAGGCTTTATCAGACTCAAGATTGAATTCAAGTCCCTTAATACCAGAAAATGTAGTGATGATTTTAGCAGTATTAGGCTTCATTTGAACAATTTCTCCACTGTGAGATCTGTACTTGGGACAGTATGGGCTGTTAGACTTTACAGAATAAAGCTTCTTCTGTCTCTGAATATTTGACTTTAAACACCCTGCAGCACCATCTGTTGATCTGTTTTTAACTTGAAGCAAAAATAGAACATGTTCCAGTTCTTTAAAATACTTCAATGAAATTGCATTCTCCCTGATCTGGAATACCCTCCCATCTGTCATAAAGTATAACATGATGTCTTCTTTCAAAACAGAATGGTAAACCATTTATACAGATTCAAGTTAATTCAATCTCTCAGGAGTTGCTCCTACACCTGGTTCACTTAAGGAAGTTGGATCATTGGTAGTATTGTGTACTCTCTTCTCTTTAGAACTACCCAATCCCGATTTGTCTCTTGCTTCCTTTCCTGTAACAACTCTTGCTTCAAAACCACTTGATGTAGTCTAAAAAGATTGAGTCTGTTGAGCTTCTGTGAATCCTGGTAGTAGCATCTTTGAAGGTTTAACATGAGCAATGTCAGAGGTTTCCTTTTCCTTATCTTCTGATATCAAGCCAACTTGAGCTATGTCAGAGGTTGCTTGCTTCACTGTCATATCAGAATTTACTAAGTCCTGATCTTGAACAACATGAGCTAAGTCAGAGGTTGTTTGAATATCCTTTTTCTTCAAAATCAAACTAGCATCTTCATCAGATTTTTCTTCATCCATTACTGGCATATATACCTTTACAGGTTTACCAATTTTTTCTTTGCCCTTGGATCTTGGATCTATCTCCACTTATGATTTGGCTTTGGTTGCCTCAGAAATTGTTCTTTCCTTAATCACAATACCCTTAGATTTTGGAAGTTTCTTTTCAACAACAGAAGCTTTACATTTGGAGTTGACTTTTTCTGTTTTAAGTTTAGCTTCTTCTTCCTTTAGACTTTCAAAGTCCATTCCAGGATTTTCTTTAAGAAATAATATCTTTGAAATTTCTTTATCAAGCTCCAGATGTCCAGTAGAACTTATCCTTTTACCAGTATCAGAACTTATTCTTCTCCCAGTATCAAAACTTGTTCTTAGACCTGTAATTCCAGCTTTGCTTGATGAAAAACCTTTGCCTTGACCATGACCTTTACCCATTCCAGAGTTTCCCTGGTCATCATTTCCATCATCCTTACCCTTCAGTGATTGAATAGATTTACATTTGGACTTAATTACTTTCTCCCACTTTTTGGCATCAGCAGGTAAAAGAAGAGAGACAAGCAATTCTACTGAGGATTGGATCTCATTAAGTTGAGTTTTCTAAGAAGCTTGATTTTTGAGAATTTCAGAAATTTGATCTTGTTGCTTTTCCTGAGTCTTTTCAATATACCCAATTCTGTCAAAGGTTGGCTTGAAAAATCTGTTATTTTCCAATTTTATGTTCATATCTTGCTGGATCAAAGATTCTTGAATTTTATTCACCTTGTCATGAGTTATTGAGTGTTGACCTTGAAGGTGCCTAGTACTCATTGCAGTAACTCTCAGCTGTGCCTTGAAATCATTATTTATCAGCATTTCATCAGCTTTGGCAAGGTACTCAGCAAGAATTTTTTCAGAAGGAACAAAACTAACTGTGTTCCATTCCTTAGTCCACTCCTTTCCTCTAGCAGTTTCACTCCAAGGTACTGGTGCATCCCCTCAAACAAACTTCTTGACTAAATCAGCTTTGCATGGAGCTTGTTGAGGTGCATGTCCAGATGGACCAGCTGCATCAGCATCTACATTTGCATCAGCTTCACCAGTAAGTTCAGCATTATCAGCATCAGAACTTACAGAGCCTGCAACATCAGCATTCTCTGATAGAATAACAGTATGTGAGGCTATAGAGGCTTCAACATCATCCTTTAAGTTCTGATCTGCAGCTAAGTTCTGATCAACAGCCAAATCTTGATGCCCACCTTCAATCTGATCTTCATCATCCAGATTCAGAATTGGTATGGTTGGAATATCTTCAGTGAAATCAGCATCTTGAATTGGTATTGTTGGTGGAGTGAGTTTAGTTGGTGGAGCTTCCAAGTACAGAACCTCAGGTACAATCAAGTTATGAATATCAATTTCAGCACTTGTACCTGGGTCTTCAGTATGTACTTGATCAATTATAGGAGACACGGGAGGTGTAGACACTTTCTCTGGAATATCCTCTTGTTCTTGAATAAGAGACTTGTGAGCTGATTCAGCAGTAGGAAGTAATTCAATTACTATAGGTTCTATTGGGATCAGAGATTCCTGACCCCCTTCCTTAGCTGCTTCTTCCAGAGTTTCTTAAGAGTGTGATGATACACTTACAACCCTCCTGGCTCTTTGCTTTTTAAGTCTCTTTGCAGAATTAGAGACTTTGGGAGATTCATCATCAGTATTTAGCTTTCTAATCCTTTTGAGGGGCCTAGAACTCCCAGTTTCAGCATCTTTATGAGAAGAGATCTTCTCAGCTTCTACAACAACAGGTTCTGATATTGGAACCTGTTCCTCCAATGTTTTCTCAAATCATCAAAATTTATTATTGACCATTATTAAATCAAAACATTCATCACAGGATAAAATTTAAAATTGATGAAGTAAAGATTAACAAATTGCAATTAAAATATGTACAATCACAGAATTTGAGAAACAAAGATCAAATCTTGCAATTAAATAAAATTTCATTCACATATCAGATAATTACATTGGATGAAATTTATCAATTACATGCAAAAGTACAAGATAGACCTAATCTTAGAATTTTAACATCAACAGCCTTAGTCCTAATCTAAGAAGACCTAACGACTAGCTTTTTATGCTGCTGACGAAGAGCACTACAAGACGAATGATTCGTTCTTGCTGACGGAGTGCTTCTCTCCTTTCCTCTTCCAGACGATCACAATGGAGATGATAGTCCATATAAAAGAATAAGAGGTCTGTGTGAACCTCTTGTGGAACTGAGTTCCAGATCTCTTCAGGGATGACAGTTACACGCCACTCCTGTTGCCAATCATCACAACTCAACTCGATATTAAAGGTATCATAGTTCAGGAGCAAGTTGAAATGAACCATGTTTTTTATGACTATGTAAAAAGAGTGAGTTTGTGAGAAAATGAAAGATGTATTGGCTGGAATAATAGTTGATTTAAATAACCAATAGAATACTAAGAGACGCAAGGAATGTATAATAGTTACAGGTAAAAGTAATGATACATCGTCTCCCTAAACCAATGTGTAATAATAACAGTCATTAAACGATCTAAAACCAGAGTTAATGGGCACGGGAAATAATAACAATTACTGTGCACATGTAGGTTTTCAAGACATACACACTAACCACTAACCCATAATGATTATGACTGAATTATCTCACTTAAACCAATATTCTGTAAAAATATGACCGTTCAAGTAATGACTAAAAATAAACCAAGTAGATAAATACTGCCATGTCAGCATCAGAACTTGATTATTATCAGGATTTAAAAGTCATCAGAATATGGCTCCTTAACTTGAAAAGTGAATGTTTATTCCTGTAATTCTTCACACAAATACTGATATGGGTACATCAGAACTTAATAATTAGAACTTCCATCAGAACTTGTCTTCAAAATTTATGCAACTGACACTTAAACTGTTCATCTAAAACAACATTGATCACCACAGTAATTTTCATCATTCATATGGAGTGTATGTGTGTGCAATAAGCTAAATATCAGACAAAGAGTAAAGTCTGATTCACTTCAGTACATCTTAGAAGTAAGGCATAACTAAGAACTTTGCTCAAAATCTGTCATTATTCTGAAGTCTACTGTAGAATGAGTTCATGCATGAGTTCACCTCAACTGTTTTGTGCTCATTTTATGCATATTTTGAAATTCCTTTTTACAGTGGCTTCTCAGTGTAAGTGAGTCACAACTGCTTATCAGAATTTATGCTATTATCAGAGTATTTCTCCAGTAATCAGAGAATGTGAAAAGACACCAAGAAAATTTTATTTTGCTTTTCTAATGCATATTACTTAATACCAGCAATGCACTTGGGTCTTCCCTTCCATATTTTTTTTACTCTAGATCTCAAAGGAGTACCTGATATTTATTTCTTTTCTTTTTCTTTTTCTTTTGATAAGTGAGGCTTATCAGCACTTAGTACATCCATCAGATTTACTAACATCAGAACTTAACAGATAAGAAGCACTATTCTAGTTTTTGACTTAGTAATAAGATACACAAAGTAAACTTCAACTAAGCTCAGTATCAGAATTTGCTTGTGTTAAAAGATTTCCACATAAACAATTACTTCATACAAGAGATCTTTAGTATATTAAAGACTATTAGGTCAGCATCTAGCACAGTTATCCTCATTGGATTGAATAGTCACAGAAACATTTATATCACTATCAGAGTTTAGAAATTCACATCAGACAACAATCAGCACTTAGAAAATTTTCAATTTAAGCACTGAATACACAAAGACAGTAATATCTGTAGATACTGATCATAAAATCTGATGCATCAGAACACAAACTAAGCAGATTTAGAGAAAGAACCCGAAACCATTCCAAGTTCATTTACCAATCTTGTAAAAGTAGCTTCACACAGTGGTTTTATGAAGATATTTGCTAGTTGTTGATCTGTTGGAACAAAATGCAATTTCACTGTACCTTCATCCACATGTTCCCTTATGAAGTGGTACCTAATGCTGATGTGCTTTGTCATTGATGAAGGGTTTTTAACACATAAACGCAACGAAAACGTAAATTTAAATCTTAAAAAAACCGAAACCCTCCGCAGGATCCATGCGAAAAATAATATTTAATTCGTAGTTTAGTATGTTTACCTTAAGAAACTTTACGTTAATGGAAATATGGAGGTCTTTAATAGCGATCCAAGAACGATGAACGGAAATCCCTAGCAGCTGCTCCTCAAGTGTGAAGCACTCCACCGGTATCCACCAAGAGTACAATGTGATGGAGGAGGAAGAGGTTGAGAGAATTAGTTGTCTCCCTCTTGTTATACTTTAGAATTAGGGTTAATTATTTGAGTTGAGGCAAATAGGGTTTATAATAGTATATTTATAGGCAAAATTTTCAGCTGAAAATTTTCCATAAAATATTATTATTATTAACCCTTTAATTGATTTTCTTATTAACCAATTAACTAATAATTAAAACATATTTTAATCATTAATCCCTTTTCTAAACACTTTAGAAAAATAATTATCTCACTTGATTTAAATTCCAAAATTAAATTCTTAATTAATAATATTAAGAATTAATTAAATCTCATTTAATCAATTATTAAATCTGCTAATTAATTATTTATTTCACAAATAAATAATTACCAGCCATTATTAATTAATTCCTCCACCATTAAATCATTCTCTTTTATGGTGTGACCCTGTAGGTTCAATATTAAGCCGGTAGTAGAAATAAATAATAATAAAACTATATTATCATTATTTATATAAATTCTCTAATTCATTAAATATGATTAATTAATAAATTAATCATATTTATTCTACATCGTGAGGGATACTTCTCAGCATATCGCGACTATCCGGATAAAATGAATTCACTGCTTAGAATACCAAGAACCTATACAGTGAGTAGTTACCGTACAATCAATTCCTTCTACCCTACAATGTTACGATTAAATACAAGGCTTGAAACTTGTGTCAAGCCTATCTTATTTAATCATTTGCTTTCCCATTCACTATGATTAGTTTTATTTAATGTAAATTAGAAACTCCATTCTAATTTTATTAACTCTGCCCAGAGATTCCTGAACTAGCATAAGTGGATCAGCATTGAACATTCTCTTCCTTCACTGGAAGGGGTAGATCCTTTATTGATCATACACTATCTTCGTGTACAAATTCCTATACCCAGTAGAGCCCTTATAATTGTCCTTGGAGACTAAGAACTAAACCAAAGCATAGTTCAGTGTACACAAGATGACTATGATGACCTCAAGTCTAAGGATACATGTACAACTATCACTATGTGAACAACTGCTGACACGTAGTGAACTCTATCAGTTGTTCAGCTGTGTGAGTCATGTTCAGTGAACTTATTCTATAATAAGCACCTACATACAAGCTATAGTGTCACCACACAAATGTCTATGAGAACAGACATCCTTCATAATGAAGCAAGCATAGTATGTACCGATCTTTGCGGATTACTAATTACCAGTTAGTAATCCTACGACCAGGAAATATTTAAGTTTAGAGTTATCATCTTTTAGGTCTCATTATTATGATCTCATAATAATCCATAAAAAACTTTACTCTAAATTATGGTATATCTTATTTAAACACTTAAATAGATAAAGCCCGCAATAAAACCAAAACAAGTCTTTTATTAATATCAATGAAATCAAAACAGATTACATAAAAGTTATTCCTAAATCATCATACATGATTGGACTTAGGACACATCTCTTTCAATCTCCCACTTGTACTAAAGCCAATCACTCTGGTATCTAATACCCATCTTGTCTTTATGACGATCAAAGTGACTTTGAGAAAGTGGCTGTATGAGTGGGTCTGCTACGTTGTTATGTGTGTCAACTCTCTTGACGTCTCCTCTTTCAATACAATACAAGAAATGTTACCGCGCTCCCACTAACCTTTTTGTAGACACATGTTCATCTATGTTTTTGATAAAACCAAACTCTTTGATTGTCTCATCAAAACGGATGTTCCATCTACGAGAAGCTTGCTTTAAACCATATATGGTTCGCAGCAGCTTACACACTAAGTGTTCATTTCTCTTGGAAAGAAAACCCTCTGGCTGTGTTATATACACTTCCTCTTCAAGTTTCCCATTGAGGAAGGCCATTTTCACGTCCATTTGCCAGATCTCATAGTCGTAGTAAGCAGGAATCGCAAGCAAAATCCGAATTGATTTTAACAGGGCTACAGGCAAAAAAGTTTCATCAAAGTCAATCCCTTGCCTTTATCTGAATCCTTTTGCCATGAGCCTAGCCTTATAGGTCTCCACCTGCCCATCTTCTCCAATCTTTTTTTTGTATACCCACTTGCACCCAATAGGCTTAACACGTTCAGGCGCCTCAATCAGAGTCCATACTTGGTTGGTATACATAGATTCCATTTCGGATTTCATGGCACTATGCCATTTCTCTTAGTAAACACTACTCATAGCCTCATTATAGGTCATAGGGTCATCATCATCAATGATTGACAACTCATTGTCATTCTCAATGACAAGGCCATAATACCTCTCAGGTTGGCGAGACACTCTCCCTGTCCTACGAATGGGCTGTTCCACAGAAGGTTGTTCAGTCTGAACAGGTGTTTCCACTTGATCCTTAGTAGTTTGTGCTTCTTGAACTTCATCAAGTTCAATTTTTCTCCCACTGTTTCCTTCAAGGATAAACTGCTTTTCCAAGAAGGTAGCATGTCTGGAGACAAACACCCGATGATCGGTGTAAAAGTAATACCCTAAAGTCTCTTTAGGATATCCCACAAAATTATATTTTACAGATCGAGATTCCAGCTTATCTGGCTCAACTTTCTTGACATAAGATGGACATCCCCAAATCTTAACTTGTTTAAGACTCGGTTTCCTTACTTTCCATATCTCATATGGAGTTTGAGGAACAGATTTGGAAGGCACCTTATTCAGTAAATATGCTGAGGTTTCCAATGCATAACCCCATAGGAATACTGGAAGATTCGCATAGCTCATCATGGACCGAACCATATCTAACAAAGTTCGATTTCTCCTTTCAGATACCCCATTCAACTGTGGAGTACATGGAGGAGTCCACTGGGAGACTATACCATTTTCTTTGAGATAATCTAGAAACTCTCCATTCAAGTATTCACCACCTCGATCTGATCGAAGAGTTATAATACTATGTTTGGTTTGTTTCCCCCTTATATTCTTTGAACTTTTCAAAGGCTTCAGACTTGTGTTTCATCAAATACACATATCCGAATCTAGATCGATCATCTATGAAAGTAATGAAGTATGAAAATCCACCCATGGCCTGCGTAGACATTGGTCCACATACATCTGTGTGTACCAATCCTAGCAAATCTGCAGCACTCTCTCCATGTCCACTAAATGGAGATTTGGTCATTTTACCCAATAGACAAGACTCGCATATAGGATATGATTCAAAATCAAAGGGGTCAAGTAACCCTTCCTTATGCAATGTCCGCAGTCTATTTTTACTGATATGACCAAGTCTGCAGTGCCACAAGAAAGTGAGATTTTCATCATCCCTTTTTCTTTTATTAGTATGTTCAATTTGTAGTAAATTATGCCCTACGTCACATACATACAGATCATTGTTTAAAATACCACTTCCATAAAGAACGTTATCTCTAAGAATTGAACATTTATTATTCTGAATAACAAACGAAAATCCAGCCAAGTCTAACATGGAATATAAATAATATTCCTCACAATCGAGGGAACAAAATAACAATTATTTAGAACAATAGTCTTGCCCGTAGGCATATGTAAAAGAAATGATCCTACAGCTTCAGCAGCAACTCTTGCTCCATTTCCCATCCGTAGAATCACCTCCTCTTCCTCAAGAGTCCTACTTCTCCTTAGTCCCTGCAACGAATTGGAAATATGAGAACCACAGGCGGTATCTAATACCCAAGTAGAAATTTGACTTAGTGACATATTAACTTCGATCATGAACATACCTGAATCAGAAGCGGTAGTCTCACTACCCTTCTTCTTCTTCAATTCTGCAAGGTAAACCTTGCAATTCCTCTTCCAGTGCCCCACCTTGTTACAGTGAAAGCAAACAGCTTTTCTCTTGGGGTCTTCAGCTTTTGGTGAACCGGCTTTTTCTCACCTACTTTCTTCTTCTTGGAAGGGTTCTTCTTCCTTTTCTTAGGATTGGAACCTTCACCAATTAGAAGAACAGAACTCTTCTTAGGGGGAAAATTCGATTCCACAGTCTTCAACATGTTGTGGAGTTCAGGCAGGCTGACATCCAGCTTATTCATGTGAAAGTTCACAACAAACTGCGAGAACAAACTCGGAAGTGATTGCAAGACCAAGTCTTGGCTCAGCTCCCCATCCATGGCAAAACCAAATTGTCCAAGACGTTCAATCAAATTGATCATCTTAAGTACATGGTCATTCACAGATGATCCCTCAGACATCCTACAACCAAACAGTTCATTCGATATCTCATATCGAGCTATCCTCCCTGCCATATCATACAACTCTTGTAGATGCATAAGGATAGTGTGAACATCCTTATGCTCATGTTGCTTCTATAGCTCAATGTTCATGGAAGCTAGCATGATGCATTGAGCAACATTTGCATCATCTATCCACTTACGATACACAACATGTTCATCATTATGTGCATCGCTAGCAGGTTCAGTAGGCTTAGGTGAGTCAAGCACATATTCTAGCTTCTCAACCCTGAGAACAATTCTCAAGTTTCGAAGCCAGTCAGCAAAATTAGGACTAGTCAACTTGTGAGCATCTAGTATACTCCGGAGTGATAGTGTAGAAGACATAACGAATATAGTAAATCTGTAAATGATGAACACATAACAACACTTAGCAAATATTCAATTTCATTTCAAGACACTATATGAATCGGGTCTTTATTCATAAGTGGCTCCTACTAGTTTATCTAATTTATACAACCCTTAAGTGAAAATTAAGCATTCATAATGCTAATGGGAATAGGGATCCTACATTCCATCACATAACCTCGGCTGTAGCACGAAACGTTATGTGATGTTCAATAGGCAGACAACTCTTGTCAATTACATCTTATGTTATTCCCTAATAAAACTTTAGCCTCTTGAATAATTGAGTCACGGCTGTAGCACGACAAACTCAATATTCTAAGTCAAGTCTAACCCAATATTTCGTACAATTGAATTAGTCTCCAACGGCCCACGACTGTAGCACGTAACAACCTTTAGATTTAATTCAATGTACACATCTCTATGTAATAGACAAGTATTTCTTATTTTGAAATCAAAGCCCTCGGTCGTAGCACGAAATGACAATGATTTAAAAATAAGAACCACTTTCTACCATGTTGGAAGGCTATGACCGACACAAGCCCGTTGTGTCATTGGCCAATTACTACTTGATATTATTTAATTTTAGAGGTATTATATTATGTTACAATCATAATCATATTATAAAGAGATTCTTCCTTTTAAATTAAATATTTCAAATCAATAATCGATAATCAGATGATTCCCAGATCGGGGGGAGCATTGTCAAGAGGCGTCACTTAATACCCCTTTCTTACAGATAGAAATCTGCTTTTGACATAATCATCCTTTCTCTCAATATTGAAAATTCATATTTAATTACGTGTTTCATAAATATAAGAATCTCATGATTGTATTCATAATATTATTGTTAAGGCAAGAAACGATTCATATTCTAGATTTTCTAGAGCACGCCTTATATTGATTTAAGTTCACCTAAATCTATCATCACATGGTAAACATAGGCATATATCTCATATATAAAATTAAATAAACAAGTAAATGTAAAGTGCAATAAAGTAAATGTGTTTAGTTATGGCCCCATCCTATGTGATCTTTATCAAGCTCATGATAAAGATCAAGGTCAATCTAATATGGTGATGGAAATAAATACAACTACTTATTATATAAGTCTTCTTCTTTGTTTAGACTTCTTGTATGCCTCGTCTTCTTCTTTGTATCACCTCAATTGGATACCCTTCTTGAGTCTTCAATTACATTACATGATTGAAAGTAAAACTAATCTAATGAACTTACAAGAATAACTCGAGTTACATTCGAGATTTATGATTACAAAGATTGACGACAGGCAAGTCGTATTTAAAACCAAAATCAAAACCATTACACTAAGGTCGACAGGCCATAACCATCCACCATGCTCATACAACACATAAAAGCATGTTAAAACACATTATCTGATCTTAACATATCATATTATCCATGATCTAATCATAAAAAGAAAATATGACAAAAATCAGAAAAATCAGAATCAAATCAGAAAAACAAGAATCACTGTTTACGGGCAGTAAACGACGTCAAACGCCTTACAGACCAGTCGTTGATAGCTTTTACTATCAGTTTTGTTCAGACGCTCGTTTACCTATGGAATAGGGTATTCGTTTGCGGAAATCGTAAATCGGACACCAGACCCAGATTTCAGCAAATCTGCAGTAGCCAATTCAGAATCCGTATCTAATATGATTCTCATAATTAGAACAAACATAAATCATGTATATATCAGTATATATACAGATTACATAATCATCTTATGATTATACAACTCACATGAATATCATATATTCAAAACCATACATATATAAGCATATTATATCAACATCAAATCATGGCGAATCACGTACATGCTCATATATCGAAAACAGTTAAACACATAAATGAATTAAAAACTTTTCACAAGTAGCTCTGATGCCACTGAAGGGCTTTTAGCACATAAATGCAACGAAAATGTAAATTTGAATCTTAAAAAATCGAAACCCTCCGCAGGATCCATGCGAAAAATAATATTTAATTCGTAGTTCAGTATGTTTACCTTAAAAAGCTTTACGTTAATGGAAAGATGGAGGTCTTTAATAGCGATTCAAGAACAATGAACGGAAATCCCTAGCAGCTGCTCCTCAAGTGTGAAGCACTCCACCGGTATCCACCAAGAGTACAATGTGATGGAGGAGGAAGAGGTTGAGAGAATTAGTTGCCTCCCTCTTGTTCTACTAAGAGTAGCATAACTAAGAACTTTGCTTAAAATCTGTCATTATTCTGAAGTCTACTGTAGAATGAGTTCATGCATGAGTCCACCTCAACTGTTTTGTGCTCATTTTATGCATCTTTTGAAATTCCTTTTTACAGTGGCTTCTCAGTGTAAGTGAGTCACAACTGCCTATCAGAATTTATGCTATTATCAGAGTATTTCTCCAGTAATCAGAGAATGTGAAAAGTCACCAAGAAAATTTTATTTTGCTTTTCTAATGCATATTACTTAATACCAGCAATGCACTTGGGTCTTCCCTTCCATATTTTTTTTACTCTAGATCTCAAAGGAGTACCTGATATTTATTTCTTTTCTTTTTCTTTTTCTTTTGATAAATGAGGCTTATCAGCACTTAGTACATCCATCAGATTTACTAACATCAGAACTTAACAGATAAGAAGCACTATTCTAGTTTTTGACTTAGTAATAAGATACACAAAGTAAACTTCAACTAAGCTCAGTATCAGAATTTGCTTGTGTTAAAAGATTTCCACATAAACAATTACTTCATACAAGAGATCTTTAGTATATTAAAGACTATTAGGTCAGCATCTAGCACAGTTATCCTCATTGGATTGAATAGTCACAGAAACATTTATATCACTATCAGAGTTTAGAAATTCACATCAGACAACAATCAGCACTTAGAAAATTTTCAATTTAAGCACAGAATACACAAAGATAGTAATATCTGTAGATACTGATCATAAAATCTGATACATCAGAACACAAACTAAGCAGATTTAGAGAAAGAACCCGAAACCATTCCAAGTTCATTTACCAATCTTGTAAAAGTAGCTTCATACAGTGGTTTTATGAAGATATCTGCTAGTTGTTGATCTGTTGGAACAAAATGCAATTTCACTGTACCTTCATCCATATGTTCCCTTATGAAGTGGTACCTAATGCTGATGTGCTTTGTCATTGATGAAGGGTTTTTAACACATAAACGCAACGAAAACGTAAATTTAAATCTTAAAAAAACCGAAACCCTCCGCAGGATCCATGCGAAAAATAATATTTAATTCGTAGTTTAGTATGTTTACCTTAAGAAACTTTACGTTAATGGAAATATGGAGGTCTTTAATAGCGATCCAAGAACGATGAACGGAAATCCCTAGCAGCTGCTCCTCAAGTGTGAAGCACTCCACCGGTATCCACCAAGAGTACAATGTGATGGAGGAGGAAGAGGTTGAGAGAATTAGTTGTCTCCCTCTTGTTCTACTCTAGAATTAGGGTTAATTATTTGAGTTGAGGCAAATAGGGTTTATAATAGCATATTTTTTCCTTAAAATATTATTATTATTTACCCTTTAATTGATTATTCTTGTTAACCAATTAACTAATAATTAAAATACCTTTTAATCATTAATCCCTTTTCTAAACACTTTAGAAAAATAATTCTCTCACCTGATTTAATTTCCAAAATTAAATTCTTAATTAATAATATTAAGAATTAATTAAATCTCATTTAATCAATAATTAAATATGCCAATTAATTATTTATTTCATAAATAAATAATTATCAGCCATTATTAATTAATTCCTCCACCATTAAATCATTCTCTTTTATGGTGTGACCCTGTAGGTTCAATATTAAGCCGGTAGTAGAAATAAATAATAATAAAACTATTTTATCATTATTTATATAAATTCTCTAATTCATTAAATATGATTAATTAATAAATTAATCATATTTATTCTACATCGTGAGGGATACTTCTCAGCATATCGCGACTATCCGGATAATACGAATTCACTGCTTAGAATACCAAGAACCTATTCAGTGAGTAGTTACCGTACAATCAATTCCTTCTACCCTGCAATGTCACGATTAAATATAAGGCATGGAACTTGTGTCAAGCCTATCTTATTTAATCATTTGCTTTCCCATTCACTATGCTTAGTTCTATTTAATGTAAATTAGAAACTCCTTTCTAATTTCATTCACTCTGGCCAGAGATTCCTGAACTAGCATAAGTGGATCAGCATTAAACATTCTCTTCCTTCACTGGAAGGGGTAGATCCTTTATTGATCATACATTATCTTCGTGTACAAATTCCTATACCCAGTAGAGCCCTTATAATTGTCCCTGAAGACTAAGACCTAAACCAAAGCATAGTTCAGTGTACACAAGATGACTATGATGACCTCAAGTCTAAGGATACTTGTACAATTATCACTATGTGAACAATGCTGACACGTAGTGAAGTTCATCAGTTGTTCAGCTGTGTGAGTCATGTTCAGTGAACTTATTCTATAATAAGCACCTACATACTAGCTATAGTGTCACCACATAAATGTCTATGAGAACAGACATCCTTCATAATGAAGCAAGCATAGTATGTACCGATCTTTGCGGATTACTAATTACCAGTTAGTAATCCTACGACCAGGAAATATTAAGTTTAGAGTTATCATCTTTTAGGTCTCATTATTATGATCTCATCATAATCCATAAAAAGCTTTACTCTAAACTATGGTATATCTTATTTAAACACTTAAATAGATAAAGCCCGCAATAAAACCAAAACAAGTCTTTTATTAATATCAATGAAATCAAAACAGATTACATAAAAGTTATTCCTTAATCATCATACATGATTGGACTTAGGACACATCTCTTTCAATTGAGTGTTGAACTGGATTACCTGTCACAGCAATAGCACTTTGATTATCACAGTAAATAGGGATTTTAGAATATGTTAACCCATAATCCAGTAACTGATTCTTCATCCAAAGAATCTGTGAACAACAACTTCCTGCAGCAATGTACTCTGCTTCTGCAGTTGATGTGGAAATTGACTTCTGTTTCTTGCTAAACCAAGAAACCAATCTGCCTCCAAGAAATTGGCAGCTTCCACTTGTGCTTTTCCTGTCAATTTTGCATCCTGCAAAATCTGTATCTGAGTAACCTATTAGCTTAAAGTCTGATTCTCTAGGATACCACAATCCCAGATCAGCTGTACCCTTAAGGTACTTGAAAATTCTTTTCACAGCTGTTAAGTGAGGTTCTCTTGGATCTGCTTGAAATCTTGCACAAAGACAGGTAGCATACATGATATCAGGTCTACTTACAGTTAGATAGAGTAGTGAGCCAATCATACCTCTGTAATCAGTAATATCTACTGATGTACTAGTATCCTTATCCAATTTTGTTGCAGTGGCCATATGAGTGGATGCACTTGAACAATCTTGCATTCCAAATTTCTTCAACAAATTTATGGTGTACTTAGATTGACAAATAAAAGTTCCTTCTTCATTCTGCTTGACTTGAAGGCCCAGAAAATAGCTAAGTTCTCTCATCATACTCATTTGATATCTTGACTGCATTAGCTTGGCAAACCTTTTACAAAGTCTGTCATTTGTAGAACCAAAAATGATACCATCAACATATATCTGCACCAAAAGTAAGTCATTTCCATGGTTGAGATAGAACAATGTTTTGTCATCATATCTACAGACTTGATAAAGCACTTTATGTCTCATACCATGCTCTTGGAGCTTGCTTAAGGCCATAAAGTGCTTTATCAAGTCTGTAGATATGATGAGGAAATTTTGAATCTACAAAACCTGGAGGTTGTTCAACATATACTTCTTCTTCTAATTCTCCATTAAGAAAAGCACTTTTTACATCCATTTGAAAGACTGTAAACTTTTTGTGAGCAACATAAGCCAAAAATATCCTTATGGCTTCCAATCTAGCAACTGGTGCAAATGTTTCATCATAATCAATTCCCTCATGTTGAGAATATCCTTTTTTAACCAGCCTTACTTTATTCCTTATAATTATGCCATCACTATCAGTTTTGTTTCTGAACACCCACTTTGTACGAACAACAGATCTATTCTTTGGTCTTGACACTAGGGTCCAGACTTTATTTCTTTCAAATTCATTTAACTCTTCCTGCATTGCTTGCACCCAATCAGCATCTTGAAGAGCTTCTTCCACTTTCTTTAGTTCAGTCTGAGAAAGAAAAGAGTGATAGAGACATTCATTTGATGTTGTTGTTTTAGTTCTTATACCTGCTTCAGGATCTCCAATAATCAAGTTAGGTGTATGTGCTTTAGTCCACTTCCTTACAGATGGAAGGTTATCTCTAGAACTGGATGTTCCCCCATGATCCATGATGTCTCCATCAATATTTTCTGATGCTCCCCCTGAAATTATGCTCTCTGAGTTGAATCCTTCAGATTTTGAGTTTCCAGAATTATCAGAACTTGAGTTTCCAGAATTATCAGAACTTGGCTCATCAGAACTTGATGAATCAAAACTTGAAGAGCCTGTTCTAGATTCTGATGCTTCTTGAGTTGTGGTTGGATCTTCTATAAGCTCCCCCTGCACAGGTGCATTTTCCTTTGGCATAGTCACCACAGTTTTAATAACATCAGAGTTTAATCCATCAGAGTTTGCAGTATCAGGATTTAGACTATCAGGATTTACAGAATCATAATTTAAAACTTCATTCTCAAATCTCAGCTGATCATGATCATTGAAATCTTCAAGTCCAGTAATCATCTTATCATCAAAAGAGACATTGATAGATTCCATGACAACCCTTGTTCTTAAATTGTAGACTCTGAAGGCTTTTGTGGAAAGTGGATATCCAACAAAAATTCCTTCATCAGCTTTTAGATCAAATTTGGATAGCTATTCAGGATGAGTCTTAAGAACAAAACACTTGCATCTAAATACATGAAAGTACTTCAGATTTGGCTTCTTGTTCTTTACCATCTCATATGGTGTCTTTCCATGCTTGTTAATAAGTGTTGCATTCTGAGTAAAACAAGCAGTCTGCACAGCTTCAGCCCAAAAATAGGTTGGTAACTTTGCTTCATCAAGCATAGTTCGTGCAGCTTCAATAAGAGTTTTATTCTTTCTTTCAACAAATCATTTTGATGTGGAGTTCCAGGAGCAGAGAATTTCTGCTTGATTCTATGGTCTTTGCAGAACTCTTCCATGATCAAATTCTTGAACTCAGTGCCATTATCACTTCTTATGATTTTCACAGAGTCTTTGACCAATTTATCCAGTTGTTTCACATGATCAATCAAGATAGATGCAGTTTCACTTTTTGTGTGCAAGAAATACACCCATGTGTATCTGGTGAACTCATCCAGTATGACCTTAACATATTTCTTCTTTGCAATAGACATGACATTCACTGGACCAAATAGATCAACATGTAGTAGGTGATAACGCTCAAGAATTGAAGATTCAGTCTTGCTCTTGAATGAAGATTTTCTTTGTTTTGCCTTTTAACAGGAATCACAGAGGCCATCAGGAGCAAATACTGATTTTGGCAGTCCTCTCACAAGATCTTTCTTGACTAATTCATTTATATTATTGAAATTTAAATGAGAGAGTTTCTTATGCCAATTCCAGCTTTCTTAAATTGATGCTCTACTTAACAGACAGATTGCAGAACCATCAGTTTTTGTTGAAAGCTTGTCTTCATAAATGTTACCATGCATGTATCCTTTCAGAACAACTTTGCCTTTAGATTTGCTAATAACTTCACAGTATTCTTCAAAGAAATCCACATGATAACCTCTGTCATATATTTGACTAACACTCAGCAAATTGTGTTTAAGTCCTGGGACTAGAGCTACTTTTTCAATGATGACATTCCCAAGATTGATATTGCCATATCCCAGAGTTTTTCCCATATTGCCATCTCCATAAGAAACACCTGGGCCAGCTTTCTCCACAAAGTCTGATAGTAGGGCTTTATTTCCAGTCATATGTCCTGAACATCCACTGTCTAGAACTAGGATGTTTTTCCTGTTGCCCTGCAATCACAAAGACCACTAATGATTAGTTTTAAGTACCCAGACTTGCTTGGATCCTTTGGCCTTATTAAGTTTGTTAACATTCGCAGCGGATTTAGCATCAGAATTTATGTTAACAGTATTCTTATCAGAATTTGCAATATCAGACTTTGCATCAGAACTTACACTAGAAGGAATAATGCTAACTTTCTTTAAAAAAGGTTTTATTTGATAATAATCATAGTACAAACTATGATATTCCTTACAAGTATAAATGGAATGCCATAAACTACCACAATGAAAACAAGGATTTTGTGGCCTATATCTAACAGACTGACTCTTAACTCCTGATTTTGAAGGTAAGGAGTTTATGTTCTTAATTTTCCTGTAAAAAGAAGCCAGATAGTTAGAATTTCCACAGTTATAACATTTCTTTCTAGGAGCATTAGGAACAGGCTTATAATCATTGCTTTTATTCACACCTACCTTTCCATTCCTATTTTTCCTAGGTGGCTTTACCTTGTTACATTTTTAACATCTTTCAGCTTATGCTTAAGCTGCTTCTTTGTCATTAAGCCTATGTTTACTTCAGTTGGCTTATCCTGTTTTGGTTTGTCAGAAGTTAATTTCTCTTTAACTTCTGATTTATCAATATCAGACTTTACAGCTACAAACTTAACAGGATTTACCTTTGGCTTTTGTTTAACAACTATAGGCTCAATTTCTACAGTTCATTTATCATTCTTATCATCTCCATAACCTAAGCCCTCTTTCCAGTTTCCACTACTTAACAAATTCTGAGTTGTTCTGCCAGAGTTAGTCCAAGTTCTGATAATCTCTCTTTCCTTTTCTAACTCAATTTTTAGAGATTCATTCATTTTAAGCACTTCATCTCTAACATAGAAAGCATAATCTCTATCTTTCTGAGTTTGATGGAACATAACTAACTCTTTTTCTAAATAATCATTCCTCTTTTTATAAGCAAGATTTTCAGAAGTTAATCTTTCACATGTTAAAGTTTGATCTCTATAACTAATGAACATGGTTTTAAGATATCTTCTCAACTCAGTAATATCATCAGTATGAAAGGCATAAGTTGTTTGAGGTACCTTTAACTCAGCAGCTTCAGAACTGCTATCAGCATTTACCATCAAGGCATAGTTCACCTTACTTTCAGAATCTGAAGTGTCTGTCCAGCTTTTCTTCTTTATGACAAGTGCCTTGCCTTTTTCACTCTTCACTTTCTTGCAATCAGGAGATATGTGGCCTTTCTCACCACAGTTGTAGCATTTGACATTTGAGTAATCTCCTTTGTCAGACTTTCCTCCTTTGCCTTCAGATTTTCTGAAACCTTTCTTATCAGAACTTGCACCTTTCCTGGAAAACTTCTTTCCCCTTCTGAATTTCCTGTATGCAATCTTTGTGATTCCTTTCACCATAAGAGCACACAACTTCATCATCTCTTCATCAGGGTCCATCTCAGATAGACTTTCTGTTTCTGAATCATCATCACTATCAGAACTTGGTGACTCAGTATCAGACTTTGTGATGAGAGCCTTTCCTTTGCCTTTTTTTGAGACAGCCACTTTAGGGGATTCCTCCTCAGCCTTAAGAGCAACTGTCCTTGACTTTCTCCCATGCCTCTTGCTTCTTTGATCCATCTCAAGTTTATAAGTCTTGAGCATACCATAAATTTCATCAAGAGTAGTTTCATTAAGAGCATAGTTGTCTCTTATAGTTGTGGCCTTCAAATCCCAACTTTCAGGAAGAGCTAAAAGGAATTTCAGATTAGTATCTTCAAGATCATATTCCTTATCCATCAGTGACAGATCATTCAAGAGTTTGACAAATCTATCATATAAACCAGTCAATGACTCATTAGGTTTTGAGTCAAAGTGCTCATACTCTTGTGAATACAGTCCTCCTGTTCTTCTTAATTGAGACAGATCCCTGACATCTTGTCTCCAAGGCATCCCATATCTCCTTTGCAGTCTTGCAGTTAATTACCCTGTTTGATCAATGGCACTGTGCAGCAAATGTCTTACCTTTGCATCCTTTACAATATATGAGATATCTTCAGCTGTATATTCACTTTTCTCCTTTGGTACAGTATGTGCTGGCTAATCTGCAACTACAACAGAGAGCTTGGTTGGCTTGTATGGTCCTTCATTAATGTTGTCAAGGTATTCTGGATCTGTAGCTTCCAGAAACATAGACATCCTCACCTTCCATATGGAATACTCAGAAGGTTTCAGTATGGGAACCCTAATAGTCTCATATCGATTATGAATTTGAGTCTTTGGAGTTTCTTCAGTTTTGGTGGGCTTGGTTGGAGTTTGTGCTTCTTCAGACATGATTATTTTTGGATCTTTACTGTATGTATGTTAACAGATTGCTCTAATACCACTTGTTAGGTCACACACACTGTAGAAGGGGGTTGAATACAGTGTTTACTACAATCAAATCGAATATAAGAACTCAAGTAACAGAAAACAGATTTTATTCAACACAATAAACTCTGTTACAAAGAACTGTCTTCTCTCAGTGATGAACAAATTATCACGAGAGCTGTTAGAGTTACAATGAATAATAATCTCGATTATGATAACACATTTAGTGTAAACCCTATGCCTATGTTTATATACTACACAGTTACAAGATAATCTTCTAATTGATATCGAATACAATTCTACTTCCTAATATATATCAATCAGTTATCTTTTCTTCCAAGTATTCTATTTTTCATAAAATTCTTTTCCATGCATATTTCTTCTTATGTTTGTCTCGATCTTCTTTCCTTTCAATCAGCCGCCTTCCTTATCTGAACGCCTCCTTAAGTCCTGATATTATCTCCTGATAAATATCTCCTGATAACTTAAGTTCTGACAACTTAAGTTCTGATATCTTAAGTCCTGACTTTAGTATAAGTACTGATTTTCAGTTAAGTACTGATTTGTCCTGTTAAGTAAGATCTGAAAACTAAACACAAATCATATTAGACATGACATCACAAATATATCTAACATCTCCAATATATTTGCCCAACCTTCCTTTCCGAATAAGGAATTCAATTTCATCCTTCAGTTGTCGGCACTCATCAGTGTCATGACCAGCATCCTTGTGGAATCTACAATATTTTCTTTTATCTAGCTTAGCTGGATCATCCTTCAAGGGTTTGGGCCAACAAACATCCATATCTCTCTCGATTTCCATTAAGATCCGGCTTCTAGGGGAGTTCAACTTAGCATATTCAGTGAACTTTTGTCCAGGTCATCCCTTCTTTGGAGTTGAATCAGCGTCTTTCTCAGTTTGAGGATACTTGTCCTTGACATTGCATCCTAGTTCATTCTTCCGCTTCTTGCCACCAGCGGGCTCGTTATTCATCACCGTCTTCCTCATACTTTCCTCAACCTTAATATACTTCCCGGCCTTATCTTGAAGTTGTAACATGCTTTCAGGGGTGCGCTGTTAGTCGCTAAATACGCGCTAATAATACACGCAAGTATACGAGTTCACAAGTAGTATAGAATCTTTTCTAGTTCGTTCCCACAGAGGCTATATTGGTTAACTATCTAATTTATGCACCTAATCTACAATATATGGTTATTATCCAATGTTAAGACGATAACAAATTGAGTTTGATTATAACTAAGAATTATGCTAACAATTATAACTATGAGAACAAGATTGACTGAATTGATAAATATGACAAACATGGGATTCTAACTTCATTAAATACTTCATTCAATAGCCTTATTATTCTTAACCTTAGCATGCAATGGTGATGACACTAATCAGATAACACGAAACTGATAAACGCCAACTTTCGTTGCACGAATACCCTTCTACCAGACATCCACAAAAGAGATAGAAGCTGAATAGGCACCAATTATATTGAGACCCTATATGTTTATAGAATTTGACAACATAACAGTTTAAGCACAAGTTATCTATCTTGATTACATAGGACAAGTAAGATGGTTAAAATTACCTACGAATCATGCATAACAATTACATGAACCTATGCTAGCATGGCAAGTTCTAAATCCTTAAATTCACTTTCGCTTCATTAAGAATTAACATGCCATCTTATAAGTTCGCGACGCTCATAAGACAAATACGCACAACCAATACTAGGATATCATACAATCACCACATACTAAGGCATCAAACAATTTAACTAAAGAAATCCATAAATAAATCCGCTAGAACCCCACGATAACGATTAGCCCATAATCGGACTCATCATCAACGTAGGTTCCGATGAAAACATGATATAACAAACATAGTCTTTATACAAATAAATAAAACCAAGTACAAACAAGAGTATAGGTTCAGCAAAACAAGAAACAAGCATCCAAATTACAACTCAAAACAAAGATTCACAAGAATAAACTATATCATCTTCGCCTTTGTTGAATTGTGCTAAAGGTCTCTTGCCGTTTTCTCCTTGCGCTCTGGTCCGTCTCTGATTTTTTCTTTTTATCAAAAACGACCTAATATGAATTTATATAGCAGTCCTCAACAATCTGGAAGCTTCCTTTTTAGAATTGCAATAGAAAAAGGATTCTGAAATTCGGCCTCGGCGCGGGCGTGCGCTATCACAGCGCGGGCACGCTGCATTTCTGGAATCCCGGCGCCGCCACACGCTATCACAGCGCGGGAGCGCCGTCCTTTTGGGAAAAACTCAGATTTCTTCTTAAAACTTGCTGCTTCGAGCCGGCTTTCCACGAGCTTTTACTCCAACACCACCTGGACACCAAATTAGCACCAAAACAATGCTAATTCACCTGATTACCTGAATAGTGCCTGAAATGCAAAAACACTAGAAAACACATTAAAACACATAACAACTTGAGTAAAAATACACCAATTCAAAGCTTAATAGAGCATAATAAAGTGTCACAAATGCCACTCAACATGCGCTTGGCTAAGGCTATCTTGAAAAACTCACCTCTAGTTCCTTGTTGTAGCGCTATCATCGCTACCTTGTCATCGAGGTCCGGAACTTTCAAAGCTTCCTTTGTGAAACAGTTCAGATAGTCTCTCAACGACTCCTTTGCTCCTTGCACAATGCTCGTGGGAGATGCTGAACTTTCCTCATGCACTCTTCCACTAATGAACTGCTTGATAAAAGCTTGACCTAGATCTCTGAAGGATCTAATTGAATTCGGAGGCAAACGACTGTACCACCTTTGAGCCATTCCCGAAAGGGTTTGAGAGAAGGACCGACACTTAATAGCGTCGTTCACGGGCTGCATCAATAGTGCATTAGAGAATGTTTTGACCTGATAAGCGGGATCCCCAGTACCATCATAATCTTTAATGGTGGGCATCTTAAACTTCCTTGAGATGTGGGAATTCATTATTTCTTCAGTGAATGGTTGAGTTGGATCATCAGGATCTCCTAGGGGCATGAGATCACTTGGATCAGCCCATGGGACAACAAACCTTCTTGGTATTGGACCATCCAGGTCTATGATTGGAGGATGATCTCTCCTCCTCGGAGGTAGTGGGGGTCTTGCGGTCAAGTGCGCCTCCAGGTCGCGCTTCAGCCTTTGGATCCTAGCTTCGTGAGCCCTGATCCTCTCTTGTACTTCTTGGGAATTCGTCCCTCGAGTGCTTCTGGGGCGCTGGTTAACATCAGGCATTGGTTCTTTACCAGCACGCCTTCTTCATGGAGGCACATCGTCATCCGGGGATTCAGATTCTCTTTCAGTGTAAGGCCCAGAGAATTCTTGGTCCTCCGGAATAGGAGCCAAACCGCGTATGTAGTGGGGTGTCTGCCCTTGTATTTCACTCCGATTAACATGTCCACTTCCTCCAACCTCGGGGTATAGGGGCATCCCGTAAGGGGGGTTAGTGGTCACAATAGTTGAATATGCATACCCAACGGGTTGAGGATTCATAGGTGCATGTATCTGCTAAAATTGGGAATTTGTCCCTTGAGGAGTCGGGGGATTCGTCCCTTGTGGATGAGGCTCAGTTGTTCCTATCAGGGTTCCTCCTTGGGTAGGGGCGTAGGTTGATTGTGGGGGTATCTCCACCATCGACGAAATCGTTTGGGTCGTCCCAGCTGGTGTTCCTTCGGGGGCGTTGTTTCTGCTCCGTGTGTTCACCATGGTTGTTGTTATGTTTTCCCATAGACAGCGCCAAATGTTATGGATTAAAAACTTAGGGTGTATTTATTGTTAGGGTTCGTGAATTTCGAGACTCGGTTTGACTGCTCTTGTGTTTCGTGACTCGATCTGCCTTAATAAGATGCCTACATACCTTGCTGTATGCCAAGGATCAAGTAAAAAACGTAGTTCTGATTTGTGTGGTGAGACCCCTTATATAGGCATGAAATGCCTTGAAATTAGATTAGGGTTAGGAGACTTGGTGGACAAGACATTAAATGCCTTGGAATTAGATTAGGGTTAGGAGACTTGGTGGACACGTCTCAGGTTTATAGTGGACTTTAGAGTCCTATAATGCAGGAAATTGAATCATTATCCTATGAGATTTCTTGGAGGCCAATGTTCAAGAAATTGTGTCCTTATTTGGATTTTACCTATCAGCTGATTTTTCCCATATTAGTTAATTACGAAATTAATTAATATTCAGGGTTTTGAGCCCTTTATAACGGGCTTTATTGTTGGTCCAACCCGGTTATAGTTAATGCGATAATAATTGCGCAACCAGGATTTATTTTCCCCCTATCAGATTTTAAACACAAAAATTTCTTCTTCTTTTCAAATTTTATATTTCCAATTTTTTAAAAATAAAATTAACTACGCGGACAAGTAAAATTTAATAAATAAAACAAACTTTCTCTTATTTCCTCCCAGAAAACATTGTTGTAAAAACCTGTAATCAAAACTAATTGGTGGAAGCATCGATTTAGGAATAATCGGTAAATCGGGTATTAATCGAATTAATTAATCAGATGAAAAATGGGTCGTGTTTTAATATTTTAATTACATTTAATATACTATTTCTATTTTATCAGTTATTAATATATTTCTATATATTTAATATATTATATATCTCATAACTATTTAAAATTAATTGAAATTTTATTTTATATTTAAGAACATATTTATAATGTGTGAATTAAGAATAATTCATATCGATTGACCAGATTTAAAAAATCGTATCAATTATGAATTTTACAGATGATTAATTGAGAATTAATCGATAAAATCGAAATTTTTTAAAAATAGTAAAAGTTTTATAATATAAAAAGTATTCACTATTTGTTTTTACTATATTTAATTTATATATATTATTAATAAATTTTATTATTTTATTTACTTTTTTACCGTTCTTTACTGATTTATCCTTTTCTTTTAAGCTCACGTATGCAGGGGGTATATGAAAAAAAAGTTATATATTAATCATGTATACATTACACACCGTTTTTGTTTTGGTTTGATTGATTAGCCTCAGCATCCATCAATTCATCCATCCACCCCTTAAGTTATTTATTTAGTTACATTAATTATCAAGATCTCTCTCTCACGCAGTCTCTCTCTACATATCTCTACTAAAATCTATTAACTGTCAGCTTCTACTTTCTTTTCTTTATATATCTCTCCCCCTTCTCTCTGTCTCTCTCTGTCTCCATATACAAAATCTTGTTGGAAGAGTGAGTGTGTATATTTGGGAAAGCGATTGCAAGCACACTCAAAGTGACCCTCCCCCCTCAGTTTGATTCTTCTAACATCAATCTCTACTTGAACCCACCCACTCGAACAACATCAACACTAAATATACCAACTTTCGGGTCGGGTCGGGTCGGGTGGAACTCAGTCGATAATGGGGTCGGAGCAAAATAGGTTTCCTCACCAACAACCTCCTCCACCTCCACCTCCTCCTGCTCCAAGGGTATGTCCCCAGATCTACTACTTCACCTCTACCACTCTCATTTCTCTTATCCCCCTCCTTTTTCATTTCTTTTAAGAAACAAAAATTGAAGCTTTACATTTCTTTTCTTCTTTTTTTTTTTGGTGTTTGTGATTTTGTGCACACAGTGGCAATTATCACATTATTCATGTGCTTTAAGGCTTAGATCTGGTGTATCAATAAGATCAATGTGCAATATTTGTATGTTTTTGGTGTATATACTAGTTGACGCCACTTCCTTACTTGCCATTTTAGTGTTAATAATTGTGGATTTGTTGTAGTGTTCTTTGATGTTGATTACAATGTTTGCTCAGATCTGTTTACATTTCTTGTTATTTGGGCATTTAAGCCTGAGTTCAATCAGGGATCTGTCACTTTCGACAACCCTTTTCGATCCTATGACTTTTTTGCTTCTTTCTGGATCTAATTCTCTTTTCTGTTCTTTAAAACATCTCGGATGTTATTTAATTAACTACTTTCTTTTCAGGGTATTTTTTTCTTCACTTCTTGTTCATCTTCACTTGTATTGCTATTTTATTACACTGTACTGTAGGATATATTTATTTATCTAATCTTAACAACTAATTAATGCACTTGTAATTGTGATTGTATACCCACATTTAGAAATGAGTGTGATTGGTCAAATGGTTGATCCATCTCTTTCCACCCCAATATCACATGACTTCTTTCTTGAATTGAAAAACCTTATATTATGAGGTGCACAATATGTCTTGAAAAATATAGTTCTTATAGTTATAAGTAGTTTGTATTGAATATTGATAAAAGTAATTATAGTGCACTAATTATGATTATTATTTTTTATTACATTTGAAATATATTTTGTGGTGAACTGTTTAATGTATAATTTGTGCTACTCTTGTATAGGTTTGAGTCTGCTAAAAGCAAAAGAGTAGTGTTGAATTGTATGTTGATGTGTGAGAATAATTATGTGGTAACCTCCAAATATAAATACCAATGTAGCATACAGATAATGTCACTCACTCATTCATTTATGATTTATGACGAGGTATCTGATTTGTTTTTTTAAGTGAAAAAATATATTTTGTTAAGTTACCTTTTCCATTGCTTTCTAGGTAATCTCTGTGCTCTCATATTTATATGAATTGGAACTTTAGTTCTTGAGGTCTGATATGATGTGAATCAAAGTTTTCCCATTAGAATATTTGTGTGTATGTGTATAACTAGAAGGCATGAGTGCGGGTGCGCGGTACAGGGGTACTTCATTGCTGCAATAGTGTAGATACTAATTCTTGCCATCTAATCGTTTCAAATGCTAGTCTATAAAAACTGTCATTTGGTCCTTTTAATGATAAAAAAGTACAATCTGAAGGAAAGTTTGTCTTTCAGTGATGAATTTGTTGATGAGAGGCAGAAGTGAATAGATAAGGTAATTGTGGGTTTGATCTTCAGTTTTAGGAAATGGAAGTTGAATGTATAAAATGTGAAGAGTAAGTATTCTCCTGATCAGAATGACATAGTTAAGGGGTACTAAGTGGTCTAATTGAATTGATACCTGTTTTTTATAGTAAATAATTATGGTTAATGTGATAGAGTGATTATAATGGTGCTCTGCAATTTGATTGTTTTGACAGAGCAAGAGATGGGGAGGATGCTGGGGTGGATTGTCTTGTTTTGGTACGCAAAAGGGTGGGAAGCGTGTTGTACCTGCATCACGGCAGGAGGCAAATCAGTCAAATGGACCTCAAGCTGCCGGGTTAAATAATCAGACTACAGCAATACATCCATCCCTTCTAGCTCCACCTTCTTCTCCAGCGTCGTTTTCAAATTCTGCTCTCCAGTCAACAGCTCAATCTCCTAACTGTTTTTTGTCAATGTCTGCCAACTCACCGGGAGGTCCTTCATCTACCATGTTCCGTACTGGGCCATATGCACATGAAACTCAACTTGTATCTCCTCCTGTTTTTTCAACATACACAACTGAACCCTCAACTGCTCCTTATACCCCTCCACCCGAATTGGCACATGTAACCAATCCATCTTCCCCAGATGTTCCTTTCGCGAAGTTGCTCTCATCTTCAGGCAATTTTAGAAACCGTGAAAAGGCAAATTACATTGCTGCAAATGACCTTCATGCGACATATTCTCTTTATCCTGGAAGCCCAGCCAGTAGCCTCAGATCGCCTATTTCAAGGACCTCGGGCTTGTCATCTCCTTATCCTGACAGGGACTTTGCTCCTCAATGGGATCCTTCGGTTTCTCAAGAACTAAATCACCCAAGGTCTGACTCCGGCAGGGTATATGGGCTTGATACAGCCAGTGCTTCTAAGCTATCTCATGATTCTAATTTCTTCTGCCCTGAAACATTTGCACAATTTTATCTCGACCAATCCTCGCTTTCTCAGTCTGGTGGGAGGCTAAGTGTTTCCAAGGAAACGGATGTTCACTCTAATGGTGGAAATGGACACCAAAATAGGCATAGCAAAGCTAGCAAACAAGATGTTGAGGAAATAGAGGCTTACCGAGCATCCTTCGGATTCAGTGCTGATGAACTTGTCACTACACCTCAGTATCATGAAATCTCTGATGTTATGGAGGGCTCCTTTACTATCACGCCTTTTACCTCCAATAAGTCGTATGGGGAGGAAACTCTAGTAAATTCTCCAACAGACAATAGACCAAAGGTTGGAAAAATACATACGAACTTACCTAGTGTGAAAACTGGGAAATCAATTGGACAGGTTAATGTGGAAAAACATTGCAATGCAGGAAGTCCATGCAATGATTTTGAAGGTGAACCTTATAAGTATTTATGACTGTTTGACTTATTGGATTGGATCTAGAGAATTGGAATCATACGATAACCTGCAATAGTCGCATCTTTCTTCTATGGTCCTATTAATATAGTCACTAATGTTGTTTCCTTAATAATCCAGATCAGGGATCGAGGAGACTACTTGGAGAGGATGGCAACGTATTGAGCGACAGTGAAGACATTTTCTCAAAGATGGGGACGTCCAGATTCAGCCGTAAGTATAAAAAGGGTTTGTCAAGCTCTGATGCCGAAGTTGATTACAGAAGTGGAAGAAGTTTAAGGGAAGGAAGAGGAGATTTTGCGTGGCAATACTAGAAATGAAAGAACTAAACTATTAATGGTATGTACGAATATGCAAAGTTCATGCGCCCTATGTATCTTTTGGCGGGGGGGGGGGGGGGGGCTTCTTTGATAGGTAAAACTAACTACATTCTCTCCGGGTGTGACTTGTATTTGGCTTGTCTGGGTTGGTGGATGTAGTTGCTAAATATCTACTGACTACTGCTTGGTTACTCCAAGAAAGAATTTGTGATGGGAGGCTAATATATTTTCAAGAGTGATTAGTCAAGAGATGATATATGAAGATATGTTTTTATGTGAATAGTAAGTGCATGTTTTGGTAATGTCTGTTGCTCTTGCTGGTTATGCCTGTAACATTACTGAAGTATTACCGTTTTCCCCACCGTGTAAGGTAAATATCTTAAAATTCACTTGGGTAAGAAAAAAAGAAGCTATTGAAGTATGGATGTTTTGTTTAGCAAATCAAGAAAGAAAAGCGTTCGGATAAGAAGAAGGGTGAAGCTTTACAACCAAAATGCAGTAGAAAACTGTGCGACCCTCAAAAGAAATAACTCATTAGAAAATGTAAACAGAAAGGGTAATTTCAATTGTATTGGATTGGGATCATAATTTTGTTAATATTTTCAAGGAGGTTCTGAACTGCAAATATCCTATTAAGTGTTTTTTTTGTTTCCCCTAATTTCTCTATATGTAATATAACAAGCCCTAAGCCATTGTGTACAAATTTGTCCTTGCATAGCAAACTAATTCAGTTTATGTTCATAACTATAAACCTACCCCATTTATGTGGACAATTTCTGATATGGGCTTAAAATTAGTCTAGAAATATAATTAATGTCGAATTAATTAGACCTGATATGGTCCATTAACGAAACTCAATTAATGAAATCTAAAATTCACCCAGTGCACACCCGAAAGGTAGCGACTGCGGGTTACCTACGATAAAAAAAAATAAAAAATAAAAATTCTGATTATTTATTAATTTCGTAATTAATAAATAGGGAGTATTACTAGCTCATTAAATGAGTCCTAAGAGTATCTCCGATGCTAATAAACCCTTAGCTAAAAATATAGGTGACATTCCATAAATATCAATTATAAAGATTTTGTATAAAACTATACACTCCAATGATACATTCCTCTAAGCTAAAAATATAGCCAACCTTTTGACGTTGGTCATATTTGTTGAAACTCTACAGACCTGTAGCCGAATGACACATCATATGTTACCATATCAAAATATAATATTCTATCTATAACAACTTGAAATAATAATAACATATTATTTTCAAAATATAGCTAATTATTATAACCAAGTCTATTAATGAAAAATTCTTCACAGATTCAGTAAATTTTAGATAATCAATATTTCACACTATTTAGCCAATTATTTTAGGTAATAAGCATTGAAGATACTCTAACAATGATATAATTTTATAAAAGATAACCTCAATAGCAATTACACCAACTAGGAATCTGATTCCCTTATTCTAGGATTTCAAAGTCTATCTAAGTACTAAAAACTTGTTCAACAAGTCTCCTAACCCCAATCCAATTCAAGGACTCTCAACGTCTATATAAGGGGTCTCACCCCACAAATCATTTTTGCTTGATTCTCTAATTTACAGAGATACATAGACATCTCGTAAAGACAGAATTAAGTAATGAAATACGAGAGCAATCATTAAAGACCTCAGAATTAAGTTATGAAACACGAGAGCAGCCATTAAAGGTCTTGAGCTCTCGAATCATAGCAATAAATACAACAATTATATATTTTAATTTTTATCCATAACAATTTCTTTTTGCACGAATTTCAATACACTGAAAATAGATATTTGCAGATAAACTACTTTTTGATTGTTTTTTCTTTTCGTATAAAATATTAATCTACATGCATGTACAAAAAAATTACAGAAAAAATATTATTTACAAATAACTCTGCAGGGCGTATTAAAGTGCGTAAAGACTCACTTGAGAAAACACAGAAAAATTGCAATTCACCTCCTACTTTAGGAGTCTTTTTTGAAAAAATAACATAAATTAAGAATAGTTAGTTAGATGATATTTGTCAAGTCTTGCCCTTTCATATTGCATTCGTTTTTATATACATGTGAAACAGGGTTGAATTGGATCGACAAACAAGAGATAAAAATTTTAAAATCTGTTCATAAATTTATAAATAAGAAAGAGATGAACAACTATTATAAGATGATTTTTTTTTCCGAAAAAACTAGTCTTACAGGGGTAGAGACATCGAGGGAGTACATAATTAAACAATATGTATGCATAGATTTACCGACTCGAGTTTAAAATTTACTCCCCAACATACTCAATGATATATAATAATAGCCAACATCTATATACTTATATACTGTATTGCATCTTACTCGGGTTTAAGACTCTCCCCCCAACATGCTCGAGGATATATGATCCCAGCCATCATCTGTATACTGCATATTTTGCAAATATCACAAATCATAACAAACAGCTATCAATCATAACTAGACAGTTCCTTCATTCCCTTCGAATATGTATACATTGTTTGGGATGATGTCTACACAAGAGTTTTCTAAACTTCAACAATAAATTGGCAACTCAAATTATGGGTGTCAACAAAATTTGTTTGTTCCACTGAAATTAAATTGAGTGCAGGAGCAGGAAGACCAGATATGCAATCTATCTGCTCTATAAGATCATATTTGAGTGCTCCTCAGATGGTTGGTCTGAGTTTCCTTGTTCAGACCCATTAGGTTTTTCGTCCATTGATGCGGAATTTGGTTTTGTGACCTGGAAAAAAAATACAGAGAACATATGTGTTAAAATTAGGTTTTTGCCCGGTATGTGGTATCATTTCAGAAATAGATCTGACCTTCACAGCTTCCATAAATGTTGCATTCATGTCTACCCCTTCCCTAACAATGGCCTGAAATAAAAAGAAAGATACATCATTTACAATTTACAAAAAGATGTAAAGGATTAGAAACACTAGGTATTGGTTATGTAGCTTGACAAAAATAAGGGGGGGGGGGGGGTAAAAAAAGGGTAAAAATGAGCTCGACCCATCTCTCACCATATTTATAACCAGAATCACTTGTAATAAAATATCTAAAGAGAAGGGAAACAATCAAGTAACGGAAACCTATGACCATTTGTGCCAGTTTCAGAAGGCTGCAACCTAAAAAGCAAAAGAACTTCAAACTTGGGCATTCAGATCCAGAAATGACTACAAGGCCTACTTTGAAGCCTAAAGGTTTAGATCCCCGCCCCCTCTTCCTATCCACCTTGACCCGTTTAAAAGACAGACCAAGATTGGTAAAATAGTATAACCTTCACATATAGAAAAGTCTTCTACCTCTACATCGTTCCATAAGAACTCATGGGCGTGAAAATCTAACAAGTTGAAATATCTTAAATTCCTTACATGCCTCTTTTTCTTCATACTATTTTTAAATAGTTAACCTCATTTAAAATTTGGTCTCATACATGGAACAAAAATTACCAACATTCTGTAATCCACTCGAAGACCAACTTTAGTAGACAATAGAGGAGGATGAGTGGGTGACAAAAGATTATCTCCATAAAACCCACACATTTAGCTTCACGTATATCATTCACAGTTCATTCAGAGTTCATGTAAGTGAATATAAAACACCTATGCTACTTATCGATTTTCATGTGAGGAAAAGGGAAGATGAATTATTTAAATAGTAGGGGAAGAAAATAGGGAAAGTAAATGGGAGACAATAGTTGCTTTTCAACCCGTTAAATGTGCCCTTAGTTGCGATAAGGGTATGTCTGGAATCTCGAGAGGATTGATTCTTCCAATTCTCCCGTATTTTTATTTCTTTTAATCTCCCTTTCCATTGTTAATATTTGGCAATTTTATCCTCTTCCACAGTCCATAAGGATTTCAGGAAAACATATAGCACAACCTAATGTTACCCAGGACTTAAACTCTGACTATCTGAACTCCACAAGTCCCCCCCCCCCTAGCTCGAATTTTGTAAAAATGTAATCCCCGCCCAGCTTGTACAGTTGACCTCTTTCCTCACAACGAAAGATTAAGACCAAGTGTAATATTCAAATTGAATTTTTGCAAGCAGCAGCATTGGTTGAACAATGTATACATTAAGAAACAAAATTTGAAACTTCTTCACATTTAATGATGTAAATTTAAGATTATGGTGATGCAAGTAGCTAAGTTTATTTAAATATCGAAAATAATTATCATTAAATTATATTGTTATCAAGCATATTGAAGTGAGGGAGATGGAGTTTGGCTGTTCCAGGATCACTTTTTTCAAAGGTTTCCGATGGCAGGGGAAACAACTTAGAATTCCATTAAATTTGCTTATGTAAACACGCAGAAAGGATGAACCTCACTCCCACTCTAATCCTTTTAAATTCAGAAGGAAATACTTTCAAGAAAATTTGTAATTCATATACAAATTACTAGGCCTCTTTGTGTTTAAAATGATGAGGGATGAGTTACTACCCAAAGACGTCTTTTCATTCTCTTTATTCCTAGATCCACTTTGAGTTCATAATTCAAAAATTAACCTTCTAAGGCTAACAAATTCAGAATAATTAATATGTGGGTGTTCCCAGAAAATTACGTACCACATCTTTATGCTCAGGTTCAAGGAGTTCCCTTTTCACTCTTCCATACAAAGGCATACTGAACAAGAATATATAGTGCCTCTTAGTTTCAAGTCTCCCAAAGAAAGGGAAAAAAAAAAATTAAATAGTATTAGACATGTACCGCTGCTCATCGACATCCATGTCAGTCTCTGCATCCCACCTTTCATTATCATTGTACTGATCTTCATCTGCCTGAACTCGATAAAAAAGAAGTTTAAAACAAATAATATTCATTAGTAAAAAGGTGCTCTTAGGGGTGAGGGCCGTGGGGATGGGTTTTTATGTTTTAAAATGTTGTAGGAGGGGAGTTGATAATCTTAGAGCTACTAGGAGGACTCCTAGATCCTATGAAAGGGAAAAAAGTACTTGTCCAACTAGACATTATCATCATCCTAAACTAAAAATGATTGATATTTGGATATATAATTTTTTGAAGATAAGAATCAATGATAAACAGTTAAAACCAAATAAGATGCAGAAACAACCTCGGGGAGATCAGTATCAGGCGGTCGCTCCTGGAAAGGAACACTTGGTGCATGCTGAAGTTTCGAGAGATTATCCAGCAGTTTGGCTCTTATGTCGTCCAATATTGCACGTGAGTTCTTATTTTCCATGTTGCTTGGAGCTACATGAAGTGTGTAATCTGGACCAAAGTACTCATAGTACTCATGTTGTGGCATCTTATCCTCTATCTCTGTTCCAAGAGCCACTCCGGTCTGATAATATATAAATGCAACAATTAATATAATGGAAGTTTTAGCCGGCTACAAGGTATTAAACATTGGACACTGCATCCATGCAAGTTCAGAAGCTGCAACAATTCATCAGGAGAAAAGCACCGTGGGCATTGCTTTATCTTGTGTTTGTTAATATCTTGAAACAACTTTGAAACAATGCACTAAGATACACAAGATGGAAGAATAATTTTTCACCGTTTCTTATTACAAAAAACTTACAAGGTAAACAGAAGTTAGATAAAAAAATGCTTAGACTTAATTTTCAAAAAACTAATCACCGCCTAAAAACAGGTTTAACTCCATATTGCCGATATTCACTCATCTTGCAGATAATTCTTTTGCCAGTTCTCTTTTTTAAGTGTGCAATAATAAGTATGATAATAAATGTGTAAATTGTGAAAAGATATATGACCTCATAACACCAGCAGCGAGCAACATTTCGTATTGTGTATCCACCTCCACCCAGTAGAAGTAGTGGGACATTAAAGGATCTCATGTATCTCACGCACTCTGCATGACCTTTGATCGAAAGATTAAAACAGCCTAACCTGTCCCCGGATAAGGAATCCGCACCGCACTGTAATACCACAGCACCAGGCCTGAATACTTCCATTACTTTACCCATGATAGGTTTAAATAAGGACTGGTAGCTCTCGTCATCAATTCCATCATCTAATGGAACATTAAGAGAATAATATTTACCACTACCATATCCAATATCTCGTACGTCCCCTGTACCTGGAAAATAATCTCCAAATTTATGGAATGAAACAGTCATGACCCTGTCAGTAGTGTAAAATGCCTCCTCAACACCATCACCGTGATGGATATCAATGTCAACATACAAGACTCTCTGCAACATAAGAGTATTTAGAGGGTCAACAATGAAACTAAACAATAGCAAACTTAAGTCGAGGTCCAAAAAAAATACAGGGTAAAACAATTCAAGTTGATGACTAAGGACAAGCAACCATAGTCATGGACTTGTGACTAATTTAATTTATACAGCACATAAAGCATATTGATCGACTATGGGGAATGGGAAAACTGAAAGGGAAGGTTTCAGTGAAATGCAGGAGATCATCAGGATTATTTTACCATAAAACTTAGTCAAATAAGTTATTTTACCATAAAAAACTTTTCTCGAGTAATTTAAGATTTCCAAGTACGTAAAAATATGATTATACAACTTCCCTTCAAGATATATAGAGCAAAAAAGATGACATATTTCAAAAAATTCATTTGACAGGCACCACTTGGTGACTACTTAAACTAGAAATAATTCCAAAAATTAATTAACAAAGAAGGAAAAGACATTTGGGAAAAAATGGATGTTAAAAAAGTATGAAACTTTAACGAACCTCATGCACTTTCAGGAGTTCCAAAATTGCCAGCACTATGTCATTCACGTAACAGAAACCAGAGGCCTCACATTTCTTAGCATGATGAAGTCCACCAGCCCAGTTTATAGCAATATCACAAGATCCATGATTTAGTTTCACTGCACCACCTACTGAGCCTCCAGCATAAGTTTGACAGAAGGAATAGAGACCATCAAACACAGGGCAGTCTTCACCAACATTAAACCTCTTGAGTTGCCTCATCTGATCTTGCTGTGTTTCAGGGGTAATGCCCCTCAAGAAAGAAACGTAATCATCAGCATGAAACCTACAAAGATCCTTGTCTCTAGCCGGAATGGGCTTGAGAACATGCATATTTTGCAACAAACCATAGTGGGCCAAAAGAGCATGAGTCATACGCATTCTGTGCGGCTTCATAGGGTGACCTTGGCCATAATAATAATTCCCAACCTCGGGATCATAGAAATAAAACACTTTCCTCTTCACTCCATCTGGGCCAGAAGATAATGAATTTCCTCCTGTTTCCATCACTTAACCTAAAATATTATGCAATGTCAATAAAAAATTACAATCATAAAATTTAAATAAAACAATATCCCATTGCTTGCGCTACAAATTAAGGTGTCACGTATATAATAAATACATGAAGTCAGTAATAAATATCTACGATGAGATATACAATTGAAGATTTCTAACAATTATTATCAGATGATTAACGTATAAAAATAGAAACTTGATGTATTAATTTAATTACTCTGCGAGGCCTAAATAAAAAATCTTACTAGATTAGAATACTATAAGTAGAGGATTTGTATCAAGTTAGGTTGTTTGGAATACGCCCAGGCCCTAGTCCTTTGACTAAATTTATTTGGGATTCCGAAATTTACATAAGTATTGTAGGCCTACACTTGAATAAAAAAGAATATAATTTAAACTGAGATGCAATTTTTAGGGCTTGCAATCCCCTCAAAATTTATCCCCTTAAATATTTTAAGGTTTCATCCCTGGTAAAATTTGAAGGTTTAATATTTGTGTATATGTAACAAAATAGGGAAAGCTTTAATTGTGTTATAAGGAGTATGAAATTGAATTTGATAAGTTATTGGGTTTATAATAGAGTGATTTTATGTTATGATGTTATCGGAAGATAGCTAAACACAAAATTTAAAAACTTGGGCGTGGAAAATGAACTGGCATTAACCCTAACTTACATACATAATTATCAACCAAATCTAATATGACCATGGATAAGTTTGATATCATAAACAACATAAATGGGGGAGAAGAGAGAAGATAAATAATTATAATAAAAAGGATTAGTTAGGGAAAATATAACAAAAGGAAAACACCAGATTTAACTTACCACGAAGCTTTTGGGGGAGACTAATATATCCTTCTTCTTCTTCTTCTTCTTACACACTTGTCCAGTTATACTTATCCTCCTCCTACTGGTGTAGTAATATGAGAGAGACAGCGAGAGAGAGACGGCGAGAGAGAGCGCTCTACACTTCCAAATACAATCGAGAGAGAGAGAGGGGGTTCGGGTTCGGGTTCGGTTCGACTAACTTATAATTTTTTTCACGATTTATTTGGATCCCAGCGGAGATGCCCAATACTCCCAGGCAACTTACTTTTTTACTAATAATAATTAAATACTAATATGACAAAAGAAATAATAAATTAAAGACAAATTATAAAAATTTACATCATCTTTCAAGTTTGTGTGCTATTTTACAATTTTTTAAAAACAACTTATAAAATTACATTTTTTTATAAAAAATAATCACACATATAATTTTTTTTAATATTTTTTGAAAAATGACTGAAATTTTTATTGCATTTGTAGTAGTATAAACTCACTTGAATCGGGTTGCATCTCATTGCAAAATCGTATTTTTATAAAAAAAAAATTATATTTTAGCAAATAAAAATTTTAAAAAATCATATATTACAAAAAAACTTCGAAAAAAAGTAAATTTTCAAGAAAACTCTAAATTGTATTTCTCGGAATAAAAAAAAAACCAAAATACCTAATACTAAGATGAATTAGTCCGAAATACCCATTTATGAGTTTGTGTCGATACGTTTTTGGATAAGAATTATCCTTTAAGTATAAGAAAATATTACAACTGATAAATTGTAAATGTAGCTTACGAGATTATACAAAAGTTTATACATATAATACATATAAGGGGTGCTATTAAGGGTGTATGCGATTCAGATCCGATCAGTTTTGGGGTAAAAGTCGAACCAAACCGTGAAAAACGGTTTTAGAAAATTGTCATCCGCAACGGTTGCGGTTAACCGCGTCAATTGCAGTTGCGAATTTGCGATTATTGCGGATCGGTTTGCGGTTCAACCACTTATTTTAAAATAATTAATAATTTACAAAAAAAAAGAATTCGGAATATTAAAAAATTCGAGTTTAAGTTACGTGATAAATTTACATTCAAAAATAAAATACAAACTAATGCTCCGTGTAGAACAAATATATTAAAAACATACAAAAATTCGGAGGCGAGAGAAAAGAAAAAAGGAAATGATAAAAAAAATTACATGTCGATTAAATTTTTCATTTGTTTGGTTATATATCTTATAATGATTGTGAATCTTATGAACGAAGTCTTAACATTAACCTAAGATGTAACAACCCAAATCCGGGGTCAAGATTTGTTGTCACTAAACAATCTTTACATAAAACAAAAGAATATTCAATTAACCCCTTGAATTCGGATTGTTTACAGGTTATGGTATGAAACAAGAATCTAACCCTTTCCAACTCACAATAACTAAAATACAAGTGTAAATACCTTTGAACTAATGCTCTTGTCACATTCTTCTAACACCTTCAACCTCTCGCAACGGAAATTTCTCTAACTTCTGTTATCTATCAAAGCTATTCGCTTTTATCCTTATCTATTTCTGGCAGAAATAAGAATTTACAAAGCAAGAGTGAGCCAAAAATGTCCAGCAAGTATATAATTTGAGTTTCAAATATCAATACCAAAAGAATAACTTCCGGATAAAATCTTAAAACAATTTTAAACAATTCTATTTATTCTGAGTGAGTTGAGCGAATAAACGTTGGTTGTCACCAGCCTTTAACTATAAATTCAAAAATGACAAGCGATTCCCCGATTCATCTCCTGAATCAGGATTCTGCCCGGTTTTGGAATCATGAAAATCTTTTGAGAGAGAATGCCGTTAATGGTGATCAACATAAATTAGACTGGACACTAGTTCGCATCTATATCATGCAGATCAGTCAGGATACAGTGCAGATCTATACCTACCTGTATAGATCCAGTCGGGTCCCCAGGCACTACGGCCCATCTCAAGGCACCAGTTATGTTTCGGTCCTTAGGATTAAGTAAAACTTAATCCCCAAAGTATCACTATTTAGCCTGTGGAGTATTTTGATATCAAATCATTTTGAATTGAAAACATCCCAAATCAGGGTTCGCAAATAACCCGAAAGAATGGGTATTTGCTCAAGAGAGCAATCGAATTATATGAACAATAATGAAAAGAACTGGCATAATAAGAGTAATTGCAGCGAAATGTAAAACATTTAACTATTCTGAACTTAGAATAGGAACAAATAAATATTTGCAGTATTTTAAAAGAAAAATCAAGAATACTTGCCTTAATAAGCTTTAACCACTATTATCGGTTGACTTTTGGATTGCCTTGAACATTTGGCTTTATCATCAGACCATTATCCTATTCTAGCTACGATTTCAATGCACATGTCCTTCGCTTGAAACTTCGTTGATCTCGTCGACTAATCACTAGATCGTTCCTAGTCCAACGTCAAATCTCGGGTCTTCCGACTAGGATCTACAGGGTTAAAATACCCTAATTCAGATAATCGCTTAAGCTCAACTTAAAACCACTATCATTTCTACCCACACGATTTCATAACCCAACTTATATTAATATGTATTATTAAAATACACATAGCAATTCGGATTCACATCTTCAGAGCTCGGTTCGGTATTTATTTTCGAAAAACACGTATATTTGTTGTTTTGAAAATAGGGTAATCGATTATTCACAAAACATCTTGTCACGTCACATAAGTAAGTTCGTAAAATTTAATTATATATTCTTGTTCGACGTCTCCGATAATTACAGGCTGCGTTCCCGTATTTTCAGAATTAATTTCCCGAAAATCGGGCAGCGTCTCCTTTGCTTATCGGCCTACCCGTCGAACAATTCGACGTCAAATTCACAACACAATCAATCAAACTTCAAATTCGCAAGTGCCAACCATCGATATATTTCCATTATTTATAATTATTTATTATTATTCATTTTTTTCGTTTCAAAATTTATTTCACAAACTAATTTTAATTTTTATTTATTTATAATTTAAGACTCAGAATTAATTCATCACAGTCCACTATTGACTCGTTAAAAGTCATCGTCAACAACGGTAAAATTTATTGGTGCCCGATAAAATTTGGGTTTCCAAATAAATTCTACCGATTAATTTAATTTACTCCTACACGAATTTATTTATATAAGGTAACATTAATCAATATTTTTCTGTAAAATTACAAATTTAATCAGTAAAGTAATACAAATATTCGAATCAAGTATAACATAGCACACGCGCTAGAACAACAAATCGACAAAGAACACAGCCAAGCGGCAGCCACCACACTCACCAAGCACGCGCCACCGCGCACACAAAACACACACACAGTTACACGCACGCACGCACACACAACACCGATACACACACACGCACAAGAATATATATACATACATCAAGTTTATATGTATACAGGAAGCAACCGGAGAATAAACAGGAGGAAGGGCGGTGATTCCGCCGGAAAAAGAAAGAGGAGGCGAAGGTGAACTCACCAACAACCGAAAGCAGGGCGGAGGAAGAAGAGAAAAAGAGAAGAAAGGAAGAAAATAGGGAGAGATAGAGAGAGATTAAGAGAGAGACAGTCGATTGAAAGGAAGAAAGAGGGATGAGGCGGCCGAATGAATAAACAGGGGAAGGGTTTGGTTCCCTTTTTGTTTGCTATGATCCTTATCTGATTAACTATCCCGAAAAGCTATATTTGAATCGTAATTTATCGATTTAACGAGCATTTAATGGGTAAAAATAATCCGACTATTTACAAGAATAGTTTTAAAAAAATTCGGAATAACTTTAAACTAATAATATTATATTTTAAAATTTTTAAAAAAATCATTTTTGGAACACGCGTCTGACCGTAGTTTAACGAATTAACGAATAAGCGTTCGAGTAAATAAAATTAGAAAATTACCGAAATAATTTTAAAATTATTGAAATATTTAAAAGTTAATAAAATAAAATTTTCATGATTTTTGAAATATCTTGGAATTAAATATTTATTTTATAATTAAATAGAGTCAGAAAATCATTTAAAGATAATTAATAAATAAAATATTGATTTCTAAATTTTATAAACTCCTAAAAATAATAAATAAAATTATAAATCAACAAAAATAATTTTAGGGGCAATTTTAGCATTTATGAGAATAAATATTCAATAAAATTATTTTAAAATGAATTAAATTCATACAGCTCGATAATTAATTACAAAATTAATCTTCGCGTCCAACAAATCACAATCATTTTTTAATACAGCAACACATAACCGACAGACCCGTCACATATTTTATTTACTTAGTAATTCCATAATTACATTTACATATTGGATCCAAAAATAGGTTACTTAGCCGCTAAGTAACTAAAAAGACGATACGATTTTTATACCAAATTTGGATAATTATCAAAATAGAGACTCTTATAAAATACTTTATACGTAAATGAGATAATAATATCTCGGCTTTTGGGAATACGGATTTTTATCGATCGATAAAATGATTTGCGTAACGGAAATTTCACACCGGGACTCGTACAGGTCAAACCGTACCCCGGATTGAAAAAGTCAAAACACGAAAAGTGTTCAGAATTATCAGATTAGGTTAGGAAGGAGTTTTCGGAAGAGTTTCGGGTTGTAAAAACGCAAAAACGATTGAAGTGGGACGATTTCTGATTCTAAAAACTAATTTTATAATCACGTAAAATAATCATTATTAATTCTATAAATTCTTATAAAATCATATGATAGTCCAAAAATTACCAGAAAAAAAATACCAAAATTATCTAGATTGAATTCTGGATAATTGGAAATTAAAATATCTCAATTTTTGTAAGAAATAAACATCCAAATATTATTATCCATCATCAAATAATTCACCAAAATTCACATAAAAATCACATAATAATTATTTATTGATAAAATAATTACATAATATTCCCAGACGTTACATAAGATTAGTTAATAAATGTGTATACTTATTAATTTATATAATATCAATTACATTTTTCGAAAATATATGTTGCGAGCTGCGATTGCGGTTGCGATTTTGCGATTTTTAAAAATTTAAAACCGCATCCAAACCACAAATGAACGGTTTTTAAAATTTAAATCCACAATCAACCCGCGTTTCGCGATTATCCGTAAATGCGGTTCGGTTGTGAGTAGTTGGATGCGGTTGAATGGTTCGTCTGTACACCCCTAGGTGCTATGGTTGAATTAAGGGAAGTAAAGAGCGAATAATTGACCCTATTATGTGATCTTCAATCTGTTGTTATTTGGGCATCATCGCTCTTAGCGGCGCTTGTTCAGCTCACCCTTAACATCAAGTCAAAATAAATACGAAGCTCTCCAAGTGTTTGTATAAGATGAGTGATAGTAGATTGTCAGGGATACGATTTTGTTGCCCATATCATTGAGTATAGCGTGTCTTAACTGTACATCATTAGCAGAAACGTAATTAATTATTACATGATTGCCGGTAGAGCGGGCAATCGGGTCGTGTCGTGTAGTTTCGTGTACGTAAACATGAAACTCATATCCGACCCGAAATGATTTCGTGTACCCATATGTGAAACCTATATCCGATTCGAATCGTGTACTTTCCGTGTATATTAAATAAAAAATTAATATAATATATACTTATATATAATATATTTCTATTTTAATATATAATTTAATGAAATATGGAGAGTGTATATGTATATATATATATATATATATATATATTTACATAGTATTCTATATATGGGTTTTGGTCCACAACCCCGGGTGGTTGTAGTAACCACCTTCCGCATTAAGGCATTGCGGCAGTACTACCAGCAATGTTTCATTGCACCAAACGCAATGAAACAATGCTGCAGGTACTGCCGCATTGTTTCATTGCAACAGTATTGCCGCATTGTTTCATTGCAAACCCGCAATGAAACAATGAAGCAGTGATTTAATTTCTTAAATAACAAAAAATCATATTTTAATGAATTAATTTGTTTCCGATAATAAAAGAGTTAAAAAGTATATAATTAATTTTAACAACCACTTGTTCTATATTTACTAATTTTATTACTACTTTCCATTTATATTATCAATTGTATAATGAGTTAAGAATTTAAAATTAAATTAGATATATAATCGGAAAAATAATTAAAATATTAGTTTTAATGAAAAAAATAAAAAACCGCAGATGATAACTAAAATGTATGAATGTAGTATTGCTATGATTGTTTATTGATCGAAAGGTGTCGTCTTCGAAGACGACACCTTTCGATCAATAAACAATCATACTTGTTTGTCTTAAACTTTTTTGAGTGAATTCTAATCAAACTATTTTAATTTAAATTTTAAATATTTCAAAATTCTATACAATTGTACCGTATAATGAAGTTATATTGAATTAAAAAAAATTCTATAAAATATTTCCATTAAAAAAATAAGAATAAAATGGTATAAAAAATCCCCCCTGGCAATGTGTCAATGCGGGAGGTGTTCACCACAGCCACAACATATTTAAAACACATCGGCGAGTGGTTGAGGAGCCACCTGCCGCATTGTGTCATTGCTACTACCTCAATGACACAATGCGACAGGTGGCCGAGTTATTTTTATATGGTTTGTTACCAAGAAATTTTTAACATTTTAGGGATTAAGTTGTTTTATATTTTTTTATAGGTAAAGAAAATTCGATAAATTTTTATTTATTTAGTTTTTCACATTTTTAATTTTTAGCATTATATTTGTTTACTATAAATTAAAAATTGATAAATTAAATTCGACAAGTACAAGAGAGATAAAACATTAAATAATTTATTTCATTCAAATATAAATGGAGTACATTCAAATATTTTCTTAAACAAAATACATAATAACTTAAATATTTTATTCCAACGAGAATGATCAAGATTTAACGGTGTTGAAAGAACCGCCTTTATCACCCTTATCGTCGTCCTTCTTTCTCTTCAACTTTTCCGCCTTCGCCTTCGCCTCATTTTCCTTTTTTTCTTGCGCTCAAGCGTCATTTGAATACGTCGGAGAGCTATTGTCATGTCTTCTTCTCTTTCGGGCCCGTCGTAAGCCACACCATCGATAATTACCTTGCTATTGTCCCAATCATAGTAGAAAACCATTTTTCGGAAAATAGAGAAGAGAATGTTGAAGAGAAAATGTAGAATGAAAATAGAGAAGAGAATGTTGAAAAGAAATGAGATTACAAGAGCTATTTATAGGCTGAAAATCTAAATTTTAAAATCCAAAAATGTAAATTTAGGCACAGAAAAAAATATTGCGGAAGCTGAGGGGTGGACTGTTGACTAGTCTGCCGCAATGACACAATGCGGCAGGTACAACTGTAGTATTGTTTCAAAGCGGCAAGCCTTACTGCAGCAATGAACCAATGCGGTGTGTCGGTCAAACATTTGACCAGTCAATTTTTATTAATTTTGGCACAAAAATTGATATTGATTTAATATTTGCACAAAAATTAAGTTTGAATTCACAAAACAAGTATAAAATTAATGATATAAATTTTATTATTAAAATTGATAATTTGATTTTTTAACTAAAATAACTCATATGATAATTTTTAAAAACATAAAACTCCCAAAATTTCGTAATAATAAAAATTCAAAAATACTATTCTAAAAAATAATTAAAAATAACTGCAACATTGCTTCAAAGCGGCAAGCCTTACTGCAGCAATAAGCCAATGCGGTTGGTCGGTCAAACATTTGACCAGTCAATTTTTATTAATATTGGCACAAAAATTGATATTGATTTAATATTTGCACAAAAATTAAGTTTGAATTAACAAAAATGTATAAAATTAATAATAAAAATTTTATTATTAAAATTGATAATTTGATTTTTTTAACTAAAATAACTCATATGATAATTTTTAAAAACATAAAACTCCCAAAATTTCGTAATAATAAAAATTCAAAAATACTATTCGAAAAAATAATTAAAAATAACTTTTTCACTCAAAAAATATTTAAATTTAATATTTAATTTAAATATTTTAGTTTAAAAAATTAAATAAAAAATAACAAAATATAATTTCAAAAAAATATTTATAATGAGCCAACGCGGTGGGTTGGTCAAACCCCCCCAACATTTGACTAGTCAATTTTTATTAATATTGGCACAAAAATTGATATTGATTTAATATTTGCACAAAAATTAAGTTTGAATTCACAACAAAGTATAGAATTAATAATATAAATTTATTATTAAAATTGATAATATTATTTTTTTAACTTAAATAACTCATATGATAATTTTTAAAAATATAAAACTCACAAAATTTTGTAATAATAAAAATTCAAAAATACTATTTGAAAAAATAATTAAAAATAACTTTTTCATTTTTAAAAATATTACAAAATCATTTTTAATCAGAGTCCTCCCACATTGACTCATTGCTGGAGTCCGCAATGCGTGATTGCGGCAGGAACTCTACCATAATGACTCCAAAAGCTAGTTGGTGGTTATATTTAATGGGTCACTCTAGCAATGTTTCATTGCTGGAATGTTTCATTGCCGGAGACAGTTTGTTTGATTCAACATTTACTTTCTTATTACTCATTTTACAATTTATAATTTACTTTCAACAATTTCAAATTTTTTGGTTATTGATTCATCAAAGGTGATCTCAAAAGGTTAGTTTTCGATTGTTGATGGCTTCTTTTTTATTTAAAGCTTGTAGTTCCTCTTCTAGTGAAAATGATAATTACGATTATTATACCCCCGTTAGACGAACCCCGTAGCTCGTCGTAAGTTATTTGTTGATGAAGATATTGTAAATCTTGATAGTGATTGATAGGGATAAATAAATCCTGATTGTGTAATTAAATATTACAGTAATTATACATGATTTGGGCTGCTAGGCCCAATAAGAAGATGTATGACATTCAGACCAAAAAGGTTAACACATTGATCAGGCCTGATGGACCAGATCAGGCCTGATGGAACAAAGAAGGCCCAAAAACCCTGAATATTAATTAATTTCATAATTAATTAATAAGGGAAAAATCAGCTATTGAAAAGAGTCCCAATGAGGACATAAATCCTTGCAGATTAGCCTCTAAGGGACCTAGAAGGATAAGGAATCAGTTTCCTACTATTTAGGACTCCAAAGTCCATTCTAATTCAGAGACTTGATCACCAAGTCTCCTATACCAAGTCTAACCCTAGACTCAACTCTATATAAAGGGCTCTACCCCTCAACCTAGAACTACTTTTTTTGGCTTGATTATCTAATTCACAGAGATACGTAGGCATCTCGTAAAGGCAGAGTTAAGCTACGAAACACGAGAGCAGCCATTAAAGGCCTTGAGCTCCTGAACCTTAGCAATAAATACATCAAATAATAACCTTAGTTTTTTATCCATAACATTTGGTGTCGTCTGTGGGAAAGCACAACAACAACCATGACGAAAACACGGAGAACAGTTAGAGCCCTTGAAGGAGGAACACCAACAGGGACAACCCAAGTGATTTCGTCAACCGTGGAGGTACCTCCTCATTCAACCTATGCAACCACGCAAGGAGAAGCCTAGATAGGGGCAACTGAACCTCAGCCACAAGGGACGATTCCCTCGGCTACTCAAGGTACGAATCCCCAAGTTCAACAAGTACATGCACCTGTGAATTCTCGACCCATCGGGTATGAATATTCAACTATTATTATCACTAACCCCCCTATGGGATGCCCCTTTACCTCGAGGTTGGAGGAAGTGGACATGCTGGACGGAGTGAAGCACGAGGGCGTTCGCCCCCATACATACGAGGTTTGGCTCCTATCCCTAAAGATCAAGAATTTTCAGGTCCTTACACTGAGAGAGACTCCGAATCTTCGGATGATGAAGTAGCCCCAAGAAGGAGACGTGCTGGCAAAGAGCCGATGGCTGATGGTAGCCAACGCCCTCAAAGCACCCAAGGGACGAATCCCCAAGAAGTGCAGGAAAGGATCAGGGCTCACGAGGCTGAGATTCAAAAGCTAAGGCGCGACTTGGAGGTGCACCAGACCACCAGACCCCCAGTACCTCCTAGGGGGAGAAATCCTCCTCCTATCATAGACCTGAATGGTCCAGTGTAGAGGAGGGTTGTTGTCCCAAGGGCTGATCCAAGCAATCTTCTTCCCCTTGGAGATCCTGATGATCCTAATCCACCCTTCACTGAAGAAATAATGAATGCCCATATCTCAAGGAAGTTCAAGATGCCAACTATCAAAGCTTATGATGGCACGGGAGATCCCGCTAATTATGTTAGGACATTCTCTAATGCACTGTTGTTGCAGCACGTGAATGATGCTATTAAGTGTCGGGCCTTCTCTCAAACCCTGTCGGGTATGGCTCAAAGGTGGTATAGTCATTTGCCCCCAAACTCTATTGGGTCATTCAGAGAATTAAGTCAGGCTTTTATTAAGCAATTCATCAGCGGGAGAGTACATGAGAAAAGTTCAGCATCTCTTATGAGCATTGTGCAGGGAACAAAGGAATCCTTGAGAGACTACCTGAATCGTTTCACAAAGGAGGCTTTAAAAGTCCCAGACCTTGATGATAAGGTAGCCATGATAGCACTGCAACAAGGAACCAGGGATGAATTTTTCAAGATGTCCTTGGCCAAACGCCCCCCTGAAGCATGTTGTAGCTCCAGGATAGGGCATGGAAGTACATCAAGGTGGAAGAGAGCATGAGGAAGACCGTAGTGAGTAATGAGCCCACTGGAGGCAAGAAGCGGAAAACTGATCTGGAGTATATCACTAAGGACAAGTATCCTAGAACTGAGCAAAACACTGATTCAAACCCCAAGAAGGGAGGACCTGGGCAAAAGTTCACTGAATACGCTAAGTTGAATGCTCCTAGAAGCCAGATCTTGATGGAAATCGAGAAAGTTAGAGATATTCGTTGGCCTAAGCCCTTGAAGGCTGATCCTGCAAAGCTAGATAAAAGCAAGTATTGTAGATTTCACAAAGATGATGGTCATGACACCGATGAGTGTAGATAGCTGAAAGATGAAATTGAGTTCCTCATTCGAAAAGGAAGATTGAACAAATACACTGGAGAAGGAGGGGATAGAAGCAGTAACGTGAGAAGAAACTTTGATGACCGAAGGAGAGATCAAGAAGATCAGGGGCGAAATCCCCAACCTAGGGGACCAGTGATAAATACAATCTTCAGAGGACCGCGCCCCAGAGGACCTGTGATCAACACAATTTTTAGAGGACCAACTGCTGCTGGGTTATCCAAGAACTCCAGGAAAGCATATGCTCGAGAAGTTATGCATATTGTTGGGGAAGCCCCGAAGAGGGCCATGACAGGAGTAACAATGTCTTTTGATTATGCGGATCTGGAGGGTGTGAAATTTCCCCATGACGACCCGTTGGTCATAACCCCGATTATAGGGAACAGCCCAGTGAGAAGGGTCCTTGTGGATAATAGTGCTTCAGTGGATATCTTGCTCCATGACATCTTTTGGAGGATGGGATATAATGACTCCCAATTGACCCCAACCGACATGCCAATATATGGGTTTGCGGGAGTGGAGTGCCCCGTAGAAGGGATAATCAAGTTACCAATAACCATAGGACATGAACCAAGGCAAGCAACTCAGATGTTGGACTTCGTGGTGGTGAAGGCTAGTTCGACTTATAACGCTATCATGGGAAGAACAGGGATACACGCCTTCAAGGCAGTCCCTTCCTTCTACCATTCAGTTATGAAGTTTCCTACCCGGGAAGGGATCGAAGAAGAGAGAGGAGACCAAAAGATGGCTAGAAGCTGTTATGTGGCCTCTTTGAGGGCAGATGGAGTTGGGGGACAGGTTCTTCCTATTGAAGATCTGGATATCTGAGAGAATGATGAGAAAAGAGGAAAGCCAGCAGAAGACTTGGTTTCAATTCCTTTAGCCCCCGAAGATCCTGGAAAGGTGACTTTTATTGGAGCAACGCTCGAGGAGCCCCTTAGAGGGAAGTTGGTGAAATTTTTGCAAGAAAATAGTGACGTTTTTGCATGGTCAGCAGCTGATATGCCAGGCATAGATCCATAACTGATTACTCACAAGCTGAATGTAGACCCAAATCGGAAGACAGTGAAACAAAAGAAAAGAAGTTTTGCTCCAGAAAGGCAAGAAGCTATAAAACAGGAAGTAGAGAAGCTCTTGGAGGCTGGTTTCATTGAGGAGATTCAATTTCCAGAGTGGTTAGCAAATCCTGTAATGGTGAAGAAGGTCAATGGAAAATGGAGGATGTGAGTGGACTTCACTGATCTAAATGATGCCTGTCCTAAGGACTGTTTCCCGTTACCAAGGATCGATACTTTGATAGATGCCACTGCTGGGCATGAAATGCTGAGCTTCATGGATGAATTTAGTGGATACAATCAGATCAAGATGCACAAGGATGACATTCCAAAGGTATCATTCATCACTGACTTTGGTGTTTATTGTTATTTAGTTATGGCATTTGGTCTTAAGAATGCAGGAGCCACCTATCAAAGGTTGGTAAATAAAATTTTTAAGAATCTTATTGGCAAGACTATGGAAGTTTATGTCGATGACATGTTAGTCAAGAGTCTAGTAAAGGCTGACCATATAACCTATTTGAGGGAAGCTTTTGAGGTCCTGAGGTACCACAAAATGATGTTAAATCCTACAAAGTGTGCTTTCAGAGTAGGGTCTGGAAATTTTTTGGGATTGATGGTCTCCAAGAGAGGGATCGAGGCTAAGCCCGATAAAATAAAGGCAATCCTGGACATGGAACCACCAAAAACTGTCAAGGATGTTCAGAAGCTCACAGGAAGGGTTGCTGTGCTGGGACGATTCATCTCCAAGTCAGGAGACAAGTGCTTGTCATTCTTCCAGTCACTAAAGAACATTAAAGACTTTGTATGGAATGAGGAAAACCAGAAGGCATTCGAGGAATTAAAGAAATATATGGCCCAGGCCCCGTTGTTGGCCAAGCCAGCTTTGAATGAAGTTTTATTCGTGTACTTAGCTGTCTCAGAGAGTGCCTTGAGCGCTGTATTGGTTAAGGAGGAACTGAAAATCCAGAAACCCGTATACTATGTCAGCAAAATTCTGCATGGTGCTGAGTTAAATTATTCAACTATTGAGAAATTTGCTTTAGCCTTGGTAATGGCTTCAAGAAAGTTACGACCTTACTTTCAGGCTTATCAAATTGAGGTGCTAACGAATCAGCCCCTGAGAAATATCATTCATAGTCCCAAGGCTAGTGGGAGATTTATCAAGTGGGCAATAGAGCTGGGAGAGTTCGACATTAAGTATAAGCCACAAATGGAAATAAAAGCCCAGGCATTAGCTGACTTCGTGGTGGAATGTATCATACCCAACCAAGAAGTCGGGGGGAAGGAGGATAACATACCTCAAGACAAGGAAGTTGATAAGGGGGATAAAGAGAAGGTTAATGAGGAAAAAGAATACTAGGTTCTCTATTTTGATGGAGCATCAAAAATGAATTCAAGTGGAGCAGGTTTGGTTTTATAAAGCTCTGATGGGTTCTTAATTGAGTATGCCATGAAGTTAGACTTTCAAACCACAAACAATGAGGCAGAATATGAAGCTCTGATAGCTGATCTTGGCTTAGCAGGGACACTTAGAGTCAAGAACTTAAAAGTCTGTGGAGACTCGAAGTTGGTCATATCCCAGGTGAAGGGAGAGTTTGAGGCAAGGGATGATACGATGGCTAAGTATGTCCGCCTAGTAAGGGCCGTAATGACCCAATTCGATGAATGCCATGTTGAGCACATTCCAAGGGAGGAAAATGCTAAGGCAGATGCATTATCAAAGTTTGTTTCATCTGAGATGGAAGAAAGTTCTGGAAGTGTATACTATTGCGTTTTGAAGTCATGGAGCATTGATGTTAAGCTTGTGGCTCCTATAGGCCTAGGGACATCATGGATTGATCCCATTAAGGCTCACATTCAAATCGGTTGGTTACCAAACGATGCTACTGAAGCACGAAAATTGGCTGTTCGAGCACTAAGATACTCTTTGATAGATGAAATTCTGTATAAAAGATCTTTCGTGGTTCTCTACTTAAGGTGTCTCAGGCCCGATGAGGCTCGCTTGGCTCTTGAAGAAGTACATGAAGGCATATGTGGGCAACACTTGGGGGGTAGGGCCTTGGCTCATAAGGTAACCCATTTAGGCTTCTATTGGCCAGAAATGATGGCTGATGCCAAAGAATATGTGAAAAAATGTGACCGCTGTCAGAAGCACGCACCAGTTGTTAGACAACCCTCCGAGATGCTGACCTCTATCAACTCGCCCATCCCCTTTGCTATGTGGGGAATGGATATACTAGGGCCTTTCCCCATGGCCACGACACAAAGGAAGTTTCTAATTGTAGCCATTGATTACTTCACCAAGTGGATTGAAGCCAAACCCTTGGCCAAGATCACAACTAAGCAGGTTGCACAATTCCTGTGGAAAAGTATTATGTGCTGGTATGGAATTCCCCGCATCCTAGTCACTGACAATGGAACACAGTTCAACAACGAGGAATTCAAGAAGTATTGTGAGGAAAATGAAATTGAGTTGCGATTCACCTCTGTGGCTCACCCGCAAGCCAATGGGCAAGCGGAAGTGGCAAATCGAATAATCCTGGATGGACTAAAGAAGAGGATCGAGAAGTCAAGGAATAAATGGGTGGATGAAATACTCCCCATACTATGGGCCTATAAGACTACCTGTAGAGTCACGACTGGAGCAACTCCCTTCATGTTAGCATATGGTACAGAAGCAGTTGTTCCTGTAGAGATATCACATTCCTCCCCCAGGATTCAAGCTTTCAATGCTGAGGAAAATGAAGAAGGGCAAAGGTTAGCCCTGGATCTAATTGATGAAGTACGAGATGAGGCACATGCAAAGATAGTGGAATATCACAAAAAGCTTCGTTTTACTACAACCTAAGGGTTAAAGAAAGGTTCTTCAAACAAGGTGACTTAGTTTTGAGGAAAGTGGAAGCTTCTGGCGTAGGGCAGAAAGGTAAACTTGCCCCAAATTTGGAAAGGCCGTACAAAGTCAAGAGCGTTCAGGGTAGAGGAACCTACAAGCTGGAGACTATAGATGGTTTTGAAGTCCCGAGAACTTGGCATGCCCAAAACCTGAAGGTTTACTATGTGTAGAACAGTTAAAGTACGATTCTCACTTATCAGTGTAACAAGTAGGTTTAAAAGCACCTTGAAGCTTTGCTTGCTTAGGATTTTTCTATATAGAAGATATAATTAGATTTTATCAAGGTTGAACCCATTTCATGTAAGGTATCAAGAATACCAAGTTATAATATAAAGCCTTCGACTTAATCTTAGTTTATTATATTGATGCATTGTGAAGGATAAAACCAAGTTATAAACTTGAGTTTGAAAAATTGAAAGAAAAAATACGACGATACTTGGGCAAAATACGATTGAAAATAATAAAAGTCAATTACAAAGTTCAATATTGTCTAAGAAAGAAGAAATACATAAAAACTTAGGCCTTGGAAGGCTGGGATTCTTCGGAACCACTATCCGAAGTCTCCTCGGATGTCTCTTCAGTCGGTCCCTCGGAAGTCCCCTTGGAAGTCTCCGCAGAGGTTCCCTCGGAACTATCTTCGGGCGCTTTGGATACTGCAGGAGATGCTGGTTTTGGAGACGCTGGCTTTGGAGGCTCTTCTACCCTGGCCTTCTTTATAACGGGCTCAGGCTCCTCCTCAGAAGAAGATTCCTCCTCTTCAGAGTTGGATTCGAGCTCCTTCCTCTTTTGACCTTGGCCTTGACTTCCCGATGGGCCGTCCTTGATTAAATTGACGAGCTTATCTGCAACGCCCCCAAGTGCTGGAACTCACACATGACAAGGGAAGGAAGACTGTTCAAGGACTTCTGGAAACTTGTCCTGAATAGCCTCCACAGCGGTGTCCCAACCTTCCTTGTAGTTGACTGGATGAAGGAGGGCATCATGCTCCACCATTAAACCTTGAACTCCTGAGTATCCATCCAGCCATCAAAGGCCTTGTCCTTTTGAGCCTTGAGGATAACATTCTCAGCCCGGGTCGTTTCTAAGTCAGAAGTTGATGAAGCGAGTTGGGCTTCAAGGGCCTCTATTATTTGGTTGGCCTCCTCCAGCTTTTTGTTCGCATCCTCGAGGCCAACTTTCCAAGCCTTGGCTTGGTGAATCGCCCCTTGAAAATGGGCGTTCGCCTATAAGATACACAATAAAAGTAAGAAATGGGAAAAATCAAAAAGGCAAAAAGCTATGAATGGCAAAGGAAAAAGACGTATCGTCGCCAAAGCCTGAGCTCTGAAAAGCTCATTAGCCTCCAAGTCCTGTTGAAGGACAAAGTCTTGATAGTCAACTGGGGAAATGGAATGCATAGACCATTCCTTGGCAAGCACCATATTGCCAACAATCGAATCCTTGCCCCGGATTTCCCAAGTAGGTTGGAAGAAAGACCCTGGTTTTTGTTTGGTACATAAAACTTGGTTGGGACCTTCCTCGCCTGGTTCCTTTTCCTGGAGTAGGAACTCCGGGAAATGATCCCCAAGGCGCGGGTCTTTGAAGACCTTTCCAGCACGCTTCATCTTGGTCGTTTCCAGGTCTTTAGGCTTTGTAGCCTCCTCAATTTTCTCAACCACTGCAACAAATAAGATAAGTGAGTTGAGAAATTAGCAAAGTAGAAAATGGAAGAAACGAAGACAACTAGAGAAGGAAGGAAACATACTCTTTTTAGGAACGGGAGAAAGCCGCGTTCTACAAGAACGGTCTCCCTGATAAGATCCTAAGAATGGGAAGTCCCATTATCTTGAGTAAGGAGGTTGAAAGCTCTGGTCTCCTCCTCAGACAAAACTATATCATTAGGGCTCCCATCTACAGCTAACCCAAAAGACGAGCGAAATAGGGTGCCCCAATCGCCACCCTCCCAAATGACGAACATAAAATCTTTCTTCCACCCCAAATTGTTGTGCGGGATGGACTTCCCGTTCACTATGTGGGGAACGGTTGGGCGCTGGTTTAAAGAAATCCACCCCAGATTCTTGTCAGGACTGTTCTTGAACTGGAAAATCTTTCTGAAAACAGCAACAGAGGTAAGGACATTGTGCTTGGCGCATTGCGACAGATAGCACATAATCAACCCCTAAGAGTTAGGAGGGAGTTGGCAAGGGCTGATGCCCACATCAGCTAGCAAAACAGGGATAAATGGGTGAAAGGGAAGTCTGATACCTGCCCTTAGAGTATCCCTGTAGACGCATAGTGCATCCTTCCTCCACTGACAGGCCCTGTCGGCCGGACCTGCAAGAACTAGATTGAAAGGATCCTTGATTTTGAAACAACCACTCAACTTGTCCAGCTCCTTTGGATCCCCCAAGGCATTGATATGATCGTGTGCGTCAAGATGCGTATCTGATGGGTACTCGTCCCCTTGGGTGTTGATCATATCAATCAAGGAAGTATACCTTGATCGAATGGGGAATTCATTGGACTTTCTGGCCACATTCATCTTGGCCAAACGAGTCATTTTCTTATCAGCCATCTGAAAAAAGGGCACATAAGGAGACAATTTTAAAACGCAAACTATGCAAAAACAAGCACAAGAACAAAAAAGGAGAAGTGTTACCTGAAATACTGCTCCTAAAAAAGGCTTTGGGGATCAAAATACTCCGACCTACCGTTATTTCTCTGAGATTCTTAACAGAAGAAAAAAGAAGGAGAATTTGGAAATGAGAAAGTGAGGAGCAATAGACTCTACTCACTCCTTTATATAGGAGAAAAAGTGAAGTTGAAGGGACAAAAAGCCCAGTAAATATAAAGGCCCAAAGAAGAAAGCCCAGAAATGGAACGTTCCACAATACTCCAAGGAATTCCAAGGAAAATAAATAAAAATTCCCGAGAATTCTAGAGAATTCTAAAGAAGGTGTTTTAATATATTAAAGCCCAGATTAATATGAAAGAGGCCCAATAGGAGGCCCAAATCCAATTAAGATTTGGAAAAATAGAAGGCCCAAATCCAATTAAGATTTGGAAAAATAGAAGGCCCAAATCCAATTAAGATTTGGAAAAATAGAAGGCCCAAATCCAATTAAGATTTGGAAAAATAGAAGGCCTAAATCCAATTAAGATTTGAAAAAATAGAAGGCCCAAATCTAATTAAGATTTGGCAAAATACAGGCCCAAATCAAAGCCCTAAAAAAGAAAAGGCCTAAACAAGGCCCAATCCAAATTAAATGAGAAGGAGGCCCAATAAAACCATGATTGAGGTCGAATACCAGGTCGTGAATTCGGTTCGAATTCTTTCGAACAGACACCCGAAAATTACGGGTGTAATAGACCAGGATTGAGGTCGAATTTCAGGTCGTGAATTCTGTTCGAATTCTTTCGAACAGACACCCGTAAATTACGGGTATAATAGAACAGAATTGAGGTCGAAAGCCAGACCAGGATTGAGGTCGAATTCCTGAATCAAGCACAATATTTTTCAAGAATAAGTGCAGAAACCTAAACTAAAATCCAGGTCGAAGAATCGACTAGGATCCTGGTCGAAACCCAGGTCGTGAATCCTAGTCGAAACCTAACGACCAGGAAGCAAAGAAAGATACAAGTTTTCGACCAAAATCCGGGTCGAAGGTTCAACTAGGATCCTGGTCAAAATCCAGGTCGTGGATCCTAGTCGAAATACTTCGACCAGGATTGGAAAGCTTGCCCAAAATTTGACTAGGATCCAGGTCGACACCCGTAAATTACGGGTATAATAGAACAAAATTGAGGTCGAAAGCCAGACTAGGATTGAGGTCAAATTTCTAAATCAAGCACAATATTTTTCAAGAATAAGTACAGAAACCTAAACTAAAATCCAGGTCAAAGAATCGACTAGGATCCTGGTCGAAACCCAGATCGTGAATCCTAGTCGAAACCTAACGACTAGGAAGCAAAGAAAGACACAAGTTTTCGACCAAAATCCAGGTCGAAGGTTCGACTAGGATCCTGGTCGAAATCCAAGTCGTGGATCCTAGTCGAAATCCTTCGACCAGGATTGGAAAGCTGGCCCAAAATTCGACTAGGATCCAGGTCAAAATTTCAACTAGGATCCTGGTCGAAAAAGGGCTGAAAATTTGAGAATATTTGTGAAAAATTGCAGAAAATTTGGAAAAATCTCGGAAAAAGGGAAAATTCCTGAAAAATATCAGAAAATTTCTAAAAATAGGGAGAAGACAAGAAAATAGAAAGAGAAGTTTTTAAACGACCCTGAAGCCGCGTACAAGGCAAATCGTTGTAAACGTGTAGGTCGCTCCACACTTTACGCAAAACGATATCCTGAAAGGAAATGAACAAACTTAACTTTTGCGAAATCTTATACGGTTTCTCAAAAGTTGGGGGCAAATGATAGGGAAAAATAAAGCCTGATTGTGTAATTAAATATTACAGTAATTATACATGATTTGGGCTGCTAGGCCCAATAAGAAGATGTATGACATTCAGACCAAAAAGGTTAACACATTGATCAGGCCTGATGGACCAGATCAGGCCTGATGGAACAAAGAAGGCCCAAAAACTCTGAATATTAATTTCATAATTAATTAATAAGGGAAAAATCAGCTATTGAAAAGAGTCCCAATGAGGACATAAATCCTTGCAGATTAGCCTCTAAGGGACCTAGAAGGATAAGGAATCTGTTTCCTACTATTTAGGACTCCAAAGTCCATTCTAATTCAGAGACTTGATCACCAAATCTCCTATACCAAGTCTAACCCTAGACTCAACTCTATATAAAGGGCTCTACCCCTCAACCTAGAACTACATTTTTTGGCTTGATTCTCTAATTCACAGAGATACGTAGGCATCTCGTAAAGGCAGAGTTAAGCTATGAAACACGAGAGCGGCCATTAAAGGCCTTGAGCTCCTGAACCTTAGCAATAAATACAGCAAATAATAACCTTAGTTTTTTATCCATAACAGTGATGATAATATGAATAATGTTGGTGGTGATAATATTGATGTTGATAATGTTAGTGGTCATAATGTTGATAATGTTGGTGGTGATAATGTTCATTTTGATAATGTTGGTGGTGATAATGTTGGCGGTCATAATGTTGATGATAACGTTGGTGGTGATAATTTTGACGGTGAAAATGTTGATGACGTAAAAGATGAGAAAAATGTTGAGAAAAAGAATCATGGATTTAAGAATAGTAACGATATTGTGCCTTATGTCGGCAAGATTTTCGATACATTTGATGATGTGGAAGCATTTTATAGGAATTATGGTCGAAAAGAGGGATTCGTGAAAATAATTAGGAATACTCATAAGCGAACAAACACAAATGAACCATCATACCGTTTGTTTATTTGTCGAAAAGGTGGAAGGGTAGGAGCGACGCCATTGGATTTTGGTAAAGGAAAACGAGTTAGAGAGGTAATTCCACGAACGAATTATGGTATTCGAATGTGTGTCGTTCACAAAGTGAAGATGGACAAATGGCAAATTAGTTCGGTGGATTTAGAACACAATCATAAATTGGTGTCGCCGAAAAAAGTTCAATTTTTTTAAAGATCACTCAACATAGATCCTATGACGCGATCATTGATTGAGTTGTTTAACAAATCGGGAATTGAGACGAGCAAAGTAATGAAGTTTCTTAGCGAGACAAAGAGGGGTGTTGAAAATCTTGGTTTTTCTAATCAAAACGTACGTAATCTCGTACGTGATATTCGGTACCGAGTATTTGATTCGGGTGATGCGGAGTATGGATTACTTTTGCTACGAGAACTACAAGAAAATATTTTCGGTAATTTCTTTTATCGGCTGAATGTAGATGATGAGAATCGTGTACGCGGTTTGGTGTGGGTTGATCCTCGGTCCATGAACGCGTACAAGAATTTTGGTGATGTGGTTACGTTCGATTCAACTTACCGGATGAATAGGTATTGTATGCCTTTCATACCTATTACGGGCGTACACCACAATTATCAAAATATACTATTTGGATTTGCACTTGTAAGGGATGAGACTGAGGCATCGTATAAGTGGGTTTTGAGGACATGGTTGGAAGCCGTCGACAATAAACTGCCTCGAATAATTATTACTGATCAAGACATTGCATTGGGAAATTCCATTGCCGAGGTCATGCCTATACCACAAATAAAGCATACATATTATACATGGCATATAAGTAGTAAGTTTCCCGAGAAGTTGTCTTATTTGTACACAAATTATCCAGAGTTCAAGACAGAGTTTAATGCATGTGTGTACAAGTCGTTGACACCTACAGAATTTGAAGGTAGATGGAAGCAATTAATCGAGAAGTACGATCTTGAGGATCATGCTTGGTTAAATGACATGTATGTTATTAGAACTCAATGGATTGGTGCTTACACGAAGTAACATTTTTTCCGTCGGCATGACTACAACTTCAAGAAGCGAGTCTACAAATTCTTTTTTTGATGAATATGTGCAATCATCTACCAGTTTGAAGGAATTCATAGAGAACTCCCAAAAGGCTTTGGAGACACAGGAGGTTAAAGCCGATTATAACAGCGAACAATTGGAAAGGAGATTAGTTTTGCACGCATCCTTGGAAATGCATGCATCCGAAATCTACACGAAAGAAATGTTCAAATGTTTTCAAAAGGAGCTTATGAAAAGTACATATTATATCATGAACAGTGTAAAAAACAATGGAACTTATATGTCGAAACTGTATTTGGTTGAGAAGGCTACCCTGCCGGAGAATTGCAGAAGAAAATATCGAGTGACGGTTTTCATGTACGAAAAAATTGAATGCTCGTGTAAGAAGTTTGAACATTCCGGGATGATTTGCAAACACATAATCCGTTATCTTGACAAAAAACAAAAAATCAAGATACCGGAAAGTCTCATCATGGGTAGGTGGACAATGAACGATAACAAAATTGCGGCGCCTCTTCCATATGCTCCTCCCGCTATTGGTAATGATGGTGCGTCACAACCATTAAGGTATAGTGCATTGTGTAAATCTTTTCAAGATTTAGCTGCTGCCGGTAGTTGTTCTGTTTCACGGTATATGTGGCACCCTCCAAACCCGGGTCAGAAGTTTGGAGTCCACAATACATACACAATATATAAATCTACATATAAAATATTATTTGCAATGACCCTACTTTACATAACCACGGATCACAACAGGTTAAAGTATGAAAATAAGCCACAACCTTAACTTTTATTATAACATACCAAATCCCAACTAATTTAACTTACAACTGATAATAAAATTATTCTTACCATCTTACTATCTCACTACCATAGTAAGCTCCTTCTAGCTCGATCCAACGTAATCTGGAGTCCTAGCCCATATATTGATCTGGGAAACCTCTCTATTAACCGTATCCTTCTTAACTGTAGAATACATAAAAAAAAATTCGCAAGAGTGAGCTAACTAGCTCAGCAAGTCACAATAACAATAATTAAGGTTAATCATTTATCAAACGAGATGATTCAGAGGAATTAAGTTTCGTGTTAAACGATCATTATAATTGGATATTCATTTTAAATTTTAAAACCAAGGTTATGCTGCTGATCAGTCACGCACTAACCCCGAGGAAGGCACACAACTCTGCTCTATAAACTGGATCCAAGGCACACATTGGCCTAATTCGACCACGAATCTGGTCTAACCACGAATCTGGTCCACATAAAGAAAACTATCCAATTCTAAAGCAGTTCAATATGATAAACAATATAATTCAATAAAACAGGATCATAATCAACAACAATAAAAAATTTGTATAAGAGCATGGTGAAAATTCATGGGTACCACGAGGGTATGTCAAAGTATATAAAAGAAATGGCCTCCATCCTGTAGGAGAATCGGGTATTAGATGAACAATGATTTTACAAGGTTTTAGTTCTTTGATGTCACAAGGTATGGTTGAGTATAAAAGTTTATGTATGTTCAAACAATTCTGTTCCAGTGTTTGGTATATGATGGGTATATATTTGTGAAGTAGTATCGTATTTGTGTGGTTTAGTATCTGGTAAATCAACAAGAAATGGTTCCCAAAGAATAAGGCTAATGGCTCAAAGATTAAATGATGTGGCTCAGGTTCAAGGCTGAAGGATCCAAAATACTTAATAATATGTCACGAGAGAATTTAGAAACATTTGCATTATATCTCGAAAAAGGTTTAGAAGTACTTGCCTTATCACAAATGATTCCAACTTCTCTTGTACTTGTCTAATGACTTTATTTAACAACCACTCGTCTACTTTTCTATGCCTTGCTTCTATTCATTGATCACCTGCTGTATTTACTACGCATCGATTCCATTTCCTGATCACCTGCTTCCCTTTTCTACGCCTTGTTTACTCTACTAGGCATCATAAGTATCTATTAATATTCATCTCACGTTATTCTAATTGTCACATGGACGTCATAAGGTTTCATCTACCCTTCTTTGAAAAATTAGTTAAATTAAAATTCATTTTTAGTTTAAAATTAGTCATAAGGCATCATAAATCATTTTTTTTAATTCCAAAATTCATTTTTAAATTAAAATTAAATCTAAATTAATTAATTAATTAATTGTAATTAATAATTAATTGATTAATTGATCAATTAATTTAAATATTAATTGATTAATTAGTTTAATTATTTATTAATTGATTTTAATTAATTATTTAATTGGATTTAATTATTTTTAAATAATTTAAAAATTCTGAAAAATAGTTTCGAGCTTTAAAATATTATTTTTAAATTATTTTCAAGGCTCGATAATTATTCTAAAATTATTTTAAAGTCAGGTTCAGGCACTCAAACCATATTATTTAATTATAAAATGATTCGGAGTCTCGTTTTAATTCTTACTAATTCTTACTAATTCTTACTAGTTTTAACACAATCATTCAATAATCCATCAACAACAATCACTCAGTCAGAATTTCAGCCAAAAACCGGCCAACACGCGAATAACTCCGGTGACAACTTCAAATCACAATTCACTCTTCTACAGACCTCGTCGATTTGCAAGACTTATACGAATCGATTGCAAATTTCATAAGGAACACAACCCACCCCTCCAGAACATCTATCAAACCCGAAATAAGAAACCCCCAAATTCAATCAAGAACATTCATATGAATATAACTCTAATTTCTTTAATCAGATGTAATAACCCCAATTTTTTGAGAAATTTTGAAACCCTTATGAATAGTGTTTTTGCTGAACGAGAAAACTTTTCATGCCACGCTATGTAGGGGTTCTGTTATTGATCTTATGGGATATTATTAGTACTCTATGTGGTATATAAGTGTATGTAAAGATCGTCAGAATCCAATTCCGAACACTTTGATTTTTCCCGGAAATCCACAAGATACGGAGAGAATTGAGTATAAGGTAACAGGATAAAAAGGATTTAAATTAAAGGATTATAGGAGAGGATCATAAAAGGAATATAATATATTGAGAAAGGTTAAGGGAACCTAAGTAATAAGATCCCGGGTATGATCCCTCAAACGATAAACGAGAACGAAAGATAAGCGAACCGTAAAACAAATAAGTGACCAAGAGACAAGCTTGTACAAGAAGCCAGGGATTGTGACATCATCAAACCACAAGGTGTGGACAAGTGGGAGCATTATGACATGTGCAAGGTGACACAAGCATGACATGGGAAGGAAGGAGGTGTGGTGGCTTTTTAACCACACAAATTCAAGGGCAACAAGGTAATTAACTAAATCAAACACAAAAACAAGCCAACCAAGCCAAGCAAAATCATTTTCATCAAAATCAAAAAGAAACCAAGGCATGATTCATCATGCTCTCGGCTTTTTACTATTGCAAATGGGAAAGAATTCAAAAACTCAAGATCCAAGCCTCCTAAATTGGTGAGTTAATTCCTTAATCATCTTCATGCTTAGTTAAGGCTATATCATGAGTTTAAGCCATCAATTCCTTCTCCATCTTCTTCATTTAATCAAAGAAGAAGACTATGAATAGTGTTTTCAAGTTTTTAACTTGAAGTTTTTCTTGTTTTTCTTGAAGATCCAAGCATTCTTAAGACTTCTCAAAGCTTCTTAAGGCTTCCTAGCTCCTCCCACCACTCAAAGGAAGGTATACCATCTCCAAACCCTAGATTCCTATATATTATAAGATGATTTTGATTAGTAGGGTGCTATTGTAGCTTGTTGTTGTGATTTAGAGTTTGGGATTTGAAATGGTAGTGAAATGGAATGGTGAATGTTGTGGTTTTGATTAAAAGGACTTAAGTATGATTAAAGTTAAGCTTAGGCATAAGTATGAATGATTAAATTGAATTGGTTGGGGTTGTTATGATGTGATAAGGATGGATGTTGGTTGTATGTTGGATTTGAGGTTGATTTGGAATGAGTTTGAATGGTTTAAAATTTGGGAAATCGCGTAAACATAGCCGTCGTAACGTCCGATTTTCTTTGGACTGTTTTTGTGCATAGCATTAGGACCCGAGAACCCCCTGCTAGATTATGACCACTGCCATGTTTAGATAGCTCATGTTACGAGCTTCGTTTTGATATGTAGTTCGTTCGATTCCGATGCACGGTTTAGGAGAAACGACCGTTTCAAGTAACGGCGTTTCGCGAACGAAACTTTTCCCCTCGCCTTACTTTGAAACATAGGTTAAAGACCAATAAGGGTTAATTAATGTATGAAACAATTATGGTAAGAGTGTTAGGCAGTTGGTAAGACACTCGCGAAGGAATCGCCTTAAAATTCGTAATGGTTAATTTATTAAAAATGGTGGAGCCGAGGGTACTCGAGTGACTTAAGAAAATCAGTAAGCGCAAAACAAGCGTTAGAGTCTAAGTTAGTTAAAGTATAGATTTACAAGTGACTTTGGTTTAATTCCAACTTACTTGTTGTTTATAGGTTACCAGACTCGTCCCGAGCCATTCGTAACCCCCAGTCGCTCAGGCAAGTTTTCTACCCGTTATACTGTTGTTGTGATGTAAATATATGTATATGCATTATCTTGTGATAGTGCATGATTGTTATTAGCAAATTTTGCGATATATTGGAGCATGCTGATATGGTATATATGCATGTCTGTTTCGTAATCTGGTTATCTATCTGTGGATTTCAATGCTTATAGTTGCATAATACCTATGCTAGAAATAAGCAAGTAGTTGCGTATACCCTTAGTATAAGGGATAAAAGGTGAACATATTTCTAAACCGGGAGTCGAGGATCCCGAGTAGATTTTGTATATATGTATATAAATATATATATATATACTTATATATATATATGGTTATAGTTTTCCAAACTATTAATCGAATAAGGTTTATTCGATAACTTTTAATTTATTAATTGAATCCTATTTCGAATATTCATTCGAGGGCTTATGACTCAGTTTGTTTTATCATTTGAATATTACTTGAATATTCTTTTGAGGACTTATGACTCCTTTATTTTATTATTGAATATTATTTCGAATATTCATCTGGGGAGGTATGACTCCTTTATTTTATTATTGAATATGATTTCGAATATTCATTCGAGGGCTTATGACTCAGTTTATATTAATTAATGATTATTAATTGGACAGTCATTTGAGGATGTATTGACTCCTTTATTTCATTTAATGAATATTATTTATATTATTCATTCGAGGTATTATGACTCCGCTTATTACTTAATAATATTCTTTATTGTATTAAAGAATAAGGTGTCGATAATCAAACTTATTTTTTTATTATTCAAATAAAGATATTACTTTCGTATAAGTATATCTTTGATTATTTGCTATTCATTCGAGTATAAGTTTTCCAACTTCTACCTCCATTATTCTTTATGGGAATATTATTTAAATAATAATATTCAGATATTTCTTTCATACTGGGGACTGATTTACTTCATTAAATCAGCATTACTCCAAACACTCTTTAAAGTGTTTTCGAGTCTTCAAAATGATTTTTAAAAGTTAGAGCGGATCCCAAAACTCATTTTTATATTTAAGATCTTCCTTTTAAGGGGATTTAAATACTCGCTCAAAACTGAGGGATCCGGCTCTGTGGTGTATTTTATATTCGCAACAAGGTTGCAGTTTTGGTAAATGAATTGATTACTTACCCAACGTTCGGGAAGTAAGTCCATCTATTGAGTCGGCATAAGCAACATGGGCTCAGTGGGCGTCCATGATAGTGTAAGTGGCTCAGTGGGAGTCCATCAAATGCATAAGTGGCTGAGTGGCAGTCCAGCATAAGGTCCTATTGAGACCAGGGTGATGACCAGTGGGGAATTCGTCCATCTACTAGTAGAAAAGGTTACTTATGGGTATCTTTGCCTGATTAGCAAGATATCTGGTTTATGCCAAAATTCTTTTCCTTTCCAAAATTCATTGGATGTTTCAAACTCTGTTCATACTTAACATGACAGATGTTTTCAGGAAATGTATAAAGGAAGAAGTATATGTGGATATATATATATATATATATATCAAAACTTAATAAAGTATGTCATAACTTCATTTCCTTTAATAATATTTTAAAGATTGAATCTATTCAAATCTTGTCTTGCAGTCTCATCTATGTGATGAACTTTTGAAACTGATTATAACTTGAACGGTGGTAGTTCAAGTAGTATTTGGGAAAGATATAAGTATATTCGGGTATCTTGTAACTTCATCTTTTAAACTTATATCTAATTAATAATTGTCTTATGAATGACAAAGATTTTCAGAAAAACGTTGAGACAAGGTTAGATATATGAGATCACCTTGCAATGATATTTTTTTTATACAGTTATACACTGGGACTTTGTGTATATTATGCATGGAAGAGGACTTCCAATATTTTGAAAAGTATATATGTATATATACTGAATATTTTGCGACTTCATCGCATTAAGATATCAAACTTGGTTCATTTCTTTTGACCGAGACTTTCATGAGTATTATGAGTAGGCTCATATACTATTAATCATTATACATATTATTTTGGTGGGCTTGCTGCTCACCCTTGCTTTATTTCTTCATCACACAACAACAGTTAGGAAAGATGGCCAGACTCCAGCAGACCCAGCGCAAGCGCGTGGGAAGCGTCCCGCGTCTTCCCGATGATGTTGTGGTTGCTATAGCTGCAGAGGTAGATCCATTGGTAGATCAGGCTTTCTATTTTGAGAATCAAATTATGTATAATTATAACTTGTGGCAGATAATGGCAATTAACTGTAAATTTATCAAGTAATCATTTTGGGTTGTAATAACTTTTAAATTGTGGATTCAAAGACTGGTACTTATTTAAATTTCATCTCTGAGACTATAACGGGTTGTGGTGTGTGTTAGTGTGGGGTCACAGCATAAGGTTATTATTATTAATTAAGTGAAGTGATATTGTGGAAAGAAAGACCGTGACGACCCGGATCCCCGACCCCGGATCTGGGGGTGTTACAGAAATGGTATCAGAGCTAAGCGTTATAAACCTCAGAGATGATGGGACATTAAGATAATAAGTTAACTAAGATAATAAGAACTCTTGCCAAGTTCATAGTCGGGCTACCTAACGTAGCACTGACAGTTAAAACCCTTACGGGAACCCTTATAAATATCGTGATAGGAGCGAAGTTCGTTATCGTATATGGTAGCGGGACTCCGAACCCTGAGGTTGAGGAGCAACATCGCGATGATATTTTATTACTAATTGGAGATCGGATTGTGGATCTGATAGAGTGTCCTAATGCAGGACCGGATGATGTTGATATTGAGGGTTTAGCGGTTGAGGATGTTGTCCTAGAAGGGATAGTTGTTGAGGAGGATCCCATGGAGGATCCTGACAAGATTGGATAAAGGACCACTGATGAATTGATGACCATGGTTAGGTCGACTACCAGAGGTAGGATTGGCCGGTCACTACCGGAGGTTCGTTCAAGTTTGTAAAGATAGTAACCCCTTTAACGCGGCTTACTCGTAAGACTGAGAAGTTCGAATGGACAGAGAAATGCGAGAACAGCTTTCAAGAACTGAAGCAGAGGTTGGTGATGGCCCCTATGCTGGCGTTGCCGGATGGAAAATGAGATTTTGTGAAGTGTAGTGACGCTTCGCACAAGGGCTTAGGGTGCGTGCTTATGCAGCACGGTAAGGTAATCGCGTACATGTCAAGACAATTAAGGTAGTATGAAATTCGATATCCCCGCTCATGAGCTTAGGCTCGTGGCAATAGTTTACCCTAAAGATTGGAGGCACTACTTGTATGGAGAGAAGTGCGAGAATTACCTAAGCCATAAGTGCTCTAGTACATTTTCACGTAGAAAGAGCTCAACATATGCCAGAGGAGGCAGTTAGAGCTAATCAAGAATAATGATTGGGAGATTCTTTATCATTCGGGGAAAGCCAATATGGTGGCTGATGCCCTTAGTAAAAAAGGAGAGACTCAAGGTGATAATGTCTTTTGGAGAGTTTATAAGAGATTTTGAGAAAATGGAAATAGAAGTGAAGGTAACCGGAGCCGGTACCGAAAAGCTGTTTGAGATTGCAATACAGCCCGAATTATTGGAAAAGATCATATTGTGCCAGAAAAAGTTATGAATGAAGGCAGAGAGCCAACAATTAGATAAAAGATTAATATCGAGAAAGATGATAAGGGAATAATGAGGTATTCCTATAGAATTTGGGTTCCGAAAGTTCAAGAGCGTAAGGATGAGAACTTAGATGAGAGCCATAGTTTGAGGAATAAGATTTAGAGCAAACCCTGAACGTGATAGTCAGGGAGGTTGCCATCAAGATACAAGGAACCCATGACATAATGGAGTGGAAAATGAGGATTTTAAATTAAAAGATGACCCCAATTATGGGGAGTAGGATGAAACATTTCATACTAAGGAAACAGAAAGTCGAGTAAGGAAAGGAGACCCGAGACGGTACTCCTATACGGCAATTCATGGACCTGTCTAGACAGAACTTAGACTATTATCCCCAACCACCACCTTGAGGAAACAATGTGGTGTGAAATTCTTTCAATTACTCTAAGTCACTAAGCTCCCAGAGTTCCAAGGAACAGGCTGGCCCAATCGAGGCAAGAGCCTAGCTAAAGGAAATATAGGAATCATTTGAGATTCTAAATGATTGACGAATCTCAAAAGGACTGTTTTGTCACTTACCCTCCTAAGAGAGAGGCCACCCGCTGGTGAAAGGCCAAGGAAGGCACGGAGCAAGAGATTATAATAAACTGATTTAAGTTCAAACAATTATTTTCGGGAAAGTACTTCCCAAGGTTATGGAGGTAGTGTAAAAGCTTTAGGGCAAGAACAAAGGCGGATGAGTGTGATGAATTATGAATCTAAGATTGTAAAAGTTGTCAAGATTCATTCTGAGGACACGAATCCAGAATGACGGGATATTTGAAATCAATACTATGTTGTGTTGGTTCATGAAATACTGATAAGAGAAAGGAAAATAATAAAAAAAAAAGAAACTGAGGTGGAAAGGAATATAAAGGCAATAGAGTTTGAAGTATGATAAGGGAGTTGGGTATGAGGAAACCCTAAAGACTCGTAGCAATAGACATAGAAAAGTATGCATTCGTCAGGATGAGGGTGATTCACCATGAGTTAAAATTGATGGTTGAGGGCATAAGAGATACATATATTTTATCCCCTGTAAGTTGGGAGGATTCGAGGAAACCTTGAGATAATTCGAAGGATAAATAATGAGATGCAGATAGACTAAAGAGACAAGAAAGTAAGAGATTAGGAAAATTGGATAAAGGAAGGACCTTCAAGAATGTAAAGTGCAAGACCGGTGGCATGATACCCAGAAAGGGAGACGCCAGGTATGAGAGATATCCCAACATTGAGATGACTATTGAGGTAAACAACAAAGGTAAATAAGGAATTATTAAGAAGAAGTTCGCGTTGAACACGACCAATATCTTCCAGAACATCCCTGTTATCATTACTGAATCAGGCAAGAAAAGCGGATAACCGTTCTTATCTTTTGGAGGCCATATTGATTGACTTCATTTTGAATACAGATGTTATTGTGAAATTAGGAATATACTATCGAGGTGGGAATGATTGAATAAGATACCCTTATCAGGGATATATGACTTTATTTATCCATGGATGGATGCATGTACCTTTTCAAAGGTGGAATTAAGGATAGAACATCGGTAACTTAAAATGAATCCTAGGGGAATGCATAAAGGTTGGCATTTCACCCTTAATAGGGATAGTATGAAATTTGACAGTATGAATTGGAAAGGATTAAGGTAATAACAACCTTTAAAGAATCAGTGGAGAATTTTTTTTTCAAAAGTATATAGACAATGATTCTAGTATTAGTATATGGTATTTTGATATGCCCTGTATCTAGGGAATACAGGAGGAACGATTCAAGGATAACCTTAGAGGTTTTACAAGGAGAAAGGTAATATTCAAAATTCTCAAGAATAGAAATGTGGATAAAGGAAATATGATGTAATTATAGTGTTGCCAAGTGGGGCACGTGTTAAACCACGAGAAAGTATGGATCGAACCAGTAATGGTCGAAATTATTCAGGGCAATTAGGACAAGATAAAAGATGTTCTAATTATGATTGAGAGTCAGTCATGACAGTGATTAACCTCTAAAGACTGAGGCAATAACTTATGGAAAAATGGTGATATTTTTTTTTTTACTTATCAGATTTTAAGGAAAACATCTTCACATAAGCTGTGATTGAAATGAGGTAGAAAATTTAGTTGAAGGTGGTTAAAAGACATTGACTGTAAGGAACTATTACTATCAGGAAAGGCCAAAGAGGTGGCCGACACTTTAACGGTAAAAGGAAAATTATAGGCGCGTGTGCCAAAAGAATACAGTGATGATGGTTAAAAATGTGAAGGTTGAATTATGGTTTGGAAGATTGACATTCCTTCTGATGACTGTGCAATACCCAACCGTAATAGTAGTTGGTAAAGGTTTAATTCGTGTAATCGCCATGAGCGGGCTATCTATCTTAGGAGGTCCTATCTTGAGATAAGCCAGGACCATGTTTCAAAAAGGACTAGATGAACCTTTGAGTTAAGTCTTCTATTTAAGGCATATGATTAAGAATGGTATTAACCTACTATCGTTGCTTTGATTGAAACTCTTCTGCAATTTTATCTACTTCATGTCATGAAAGTACGTCAGAGTTTGGAGTGTTCTTCATGAATCATGAATGGTGATTATGTTACCTCCTTAGAAGGATTTGATACGACATGTATGGACTCCGTATGGTTAGCTATTAAGACTTCATGGAAAATGAATGACGACAGTAGGTCAGTGGTGGACCATAGTAAGGCAGCAATGATTCTGCGAGTATTGAGCTGATTACAACCGTGAGAGTTGTATTGGAATGGGTGTTGAGATTGAGTACCACTAATCGGGTCGTGGTAGTGTATAAGTTATCATTGATAGACTAATTAAGTAGAGTATCTACCTAGTGAATAATTATTCTTTCTTATCAATAGAGAGTCGTATTATTATACGAGGAAGGTTGCGGTGCAAGCATAGAATTCTAGTAACGATGATGTATAAAATGAGATCCCAGATTTGATTTTCGATGTCGAGGGAGTTTCAAAGGTGATTATGTATAAGCTCGAGGAAGAGTGTGGGTCCATAGAATGATGGACGGGATAGCGAAAATATTTAGGCATGGGAAATATGAGGCTATAATGCTTGATGCTGATATAAATACGTATATGTTTTGTTCTCCTATGACAAACCTCTATAGTTCAGAGGTAGGTTCCAAGCCAGATATTTTGTGGCAGTATATTTTTTTCATATATACAATTCTCTTCAATTCGTTCTTTTCTCTTCTTTTCATTTCATGTAAGCTGAGAAGAACAACCCTTCCAGAAAGGGGAGGTATTGCCGAATGACTATCTATCTGTGTGATAGAAGCCACCTTCCGTACTAACTAAGCGATATAACAAGTGTTCATGATCATAGTGATCTCTCAACAAATTCCTTTACTTCTATTTGATTGATCAAATTTTGGAAAATAGAAATAACTGAAAAAGGAGTAATAAAGTGGTGGTAGTATGCGGAATGGAAACACATTCGTGATACTAAGGTTGACGTGGTTATTAAAAGGTTATAGAACGCTAACGAGCAAAAGTATAACCAGTATAATATTAGAAATGGAAGGTAGTAGCGACTACGAACTGGAAAAGAATGGGTAGTGAGAAGCAAAAGCTATAATGCTAGAAGCTATAATGAGAGTCTGTGCAATAGACTTGAAAGAATTTGGAATGATCACTTAATTCGGATTGAGTTATCTTACGACAATAGATCATATGTCATTATCGAGATGTCGCCTTATGAGGTCCTTGAGGGAAGATAATGTCGATCTCCCTTATGTTAGGATGAAGTTGTAGAGCGCAAGATGCTCGGACCCGCAGTAGTCCAAAGGACCAAGGATATGATAGATCTAATCAGTGGACGGCTGGTAGTAGCCCAAGATGGACATGATAAGTATGTTGATTTGACACGAAAGGATAAAGAGTATGAAATAGGGGACCTAGTAATGTTATAGGTATCCCTTGGAAAGGATTGATGAGGTTCGGAAAGAAAGGAAAGCTAAGTCTACAATTTGTTGGACCCTTGGATATATTAAGACGTTTGGGAAGTTAGCATATGAGCTAGCCCTAACCCAGAACATGTAGCGAGTCATAACGCGTTTCACGTATCAATGTTAAGGAAGTGTAATTCAGATGCCAGATAAATAGAGGCATATGAGCGCATAGATATGCAACCCGACGTAACCTATATGGAGCAACCAGGAAGGGTTATAGAGTGAAAAGGAACAAGTGCTTAGGAGAAGGATTATCAAACTAGGCAGAGTTTGGTGGTAGAACCACAATGTGGAAAATTGACTCGAGAGTTAGAAAGTGTAATGCTAAGAAAGTATCCCCATTTGTTTTCTATCTGATTCCGGGACGGAATCCTTTTAAGGAGGGGAGACTGTAATAACCCCAATTTTTTGAGAAATTTTGAAACCCTTATGAATAGTGTTTTTGCTGAACGAGAAAACTTTTCATGCCACGCTATGTAGGGATTCTGTTATTGATCTTATGGGATATTATTAGTACTCTATGTGGTATATAAGTGTATGTAAAGATCGTCAGAATCCAATTCCGAACACTTTGATTTTTCCCGGAAATCCACAAGATACGGAGAGAATTGAGTATAAGGTAACAGGATAAAAAGGATTTAAATTAAAGGATTATAGGAGAGGATCATAAAAGGAATATAATATATTGAGAAAGGTTAAGGGAACCTAAGTAATAAGATCCCGGGTATGATCCCTCAAACGATAAACGAGAACGAAAGATAAGCGAACCGTAAAACAAATAAGTGACCAAGAGACAAGCTTGTACAAGAAGCCAGGGATTGTGACATCATCAAACCACAAGGTGTGGACAAGTGGGAGCATTATGACATGTGCAAGGTGACACAAGCATGACATGGGAAGGAAGGAGGTGTGGTGGCTTTTTAACCACACAAATTCAAGGGCAACAAGGTAATTAACTAAATCAAACACAAAAACAAGCCAACCAAGCCAAGCAAAATCATTTTCATCAAAATCAAAAAGAAACCAAGGCATGATTCATCATGCTCTCGGCTTTTTACTATTGCAAATGGGAAAGAATTCAAAAACTCAAGATCCAAGCCTCCTAAATTGGTGAGTTAATTCCCTAATCATCTTCATGCTTAGTTAAGGCTATATCATGAGTTTAAGCCATCAATTCCTTCTCCATCTTCTTCATTTAATCAAAGAAGAAGACTATGAATAGTGTTTTCAAGTTTTTAACTTGAAGTTTTTCTTGTTTTTCTTGAAGATCCAAGCATTCTTAAGACTTCTCAAAGCTTCTTAAGGCTTCCTAGCTCCTCCCACCACTCAAAGGAAGGTATACCATCTCCAAACCCTAGATTCCTATATATTATAAGATGATTTTGATTAGTAGGGTGCTATTGTAGCTTGTTGTTGTGATTTAGAGTTTGGGATTTGAAATGGTAGTGAAATGGAATGGTGAATGTTGTGGTTTTGATTAAAAGGACTTAAGTATGATTAAAGTTAAGCTTAGGCATAAGTATGAATGATTAAATTGAATTGGTTGGGGTTGTTATGATGTTATAAGGATGGATGTTGGTTGTATGTTGGATTTGAGGTTGATTTGGAATGAGTTTGAATGGTTTAAAATTTGGGAAATCGCGTAAACATAGCCGTCGTAACGTCCGATTTTCTTTGGACTGTTTTTGTGCATAGCATTAGGACCCGAGAACCCCCTGCTAGATTATGACCACTGCCATGTTTAGATAGCTCATGTTACGAGCTTCGTTTTGATATGTAGTTCGTTCGATTCCGATGCACGGTTTAGGAGAAACGACCGTTTCAAGTAACGGCGTTTCGCGAATGAAACTTTTCCCCTCGCCTTACTTTGAAACATAGGTTAAAGACCAATAAGGGTTAATTAATGTATGAAACAATTATGGTAAGAGTGTTAGGCAGTTGGTAAGACACTCGCGAAGGAATCGCCTTAAAATTCGTAATGGTTAATTTATTAAAAATGGTGGAGCCGAGGGTACTCGAGTGACTTAAGAAAATCAGTAAGCGCAAAACAAGCGTTAGAGTCTAAGTTAGTTAAAGTATAGATTTACAAGTGACTTTGGTTTAATTCCAACTTACTTGTTGTTTATAGGTTACCAGACTCGTCCCGAGCCATTCGTAACCCCCAGTCGCTCAGGCAAGTTTTCTACCCGTTATACTGTTGTTGTGATGTAAATATATGTATATGCATTATCTTGTGATAGTGCATGATTGTTATTAGCAAATTTTGCGATATATTGGAGCATGCTGATATGGTATATATGCATGTCTATTTCGTAATCTGGTTATCTATCTGTGGATTTCAATGCTTATAGTTGCATAATACCTATGCTAGAAATAAGCAAGTTGTTGCGTATACCCTTAGTATAAGGGATAAAAGGTGAACATATTTCTAAACCGGGAGTCGAGGATCCCGAGTAGATTTTGTATATATGTATATAAATATATATATACTTATATATATATGGTTATAGTTTTCCAAACTATTAATCGAATAAGGTTTATTCGATAACTTTTAATTTATTAATTGAATCCTATTTCGAATATTCATTCGAGGGCTTATGACTCAGTTTGTTTTATCATTTGAATATTACTTGAATATTCTTTTGAGGACTTATGACTCCTTTATTTTATTATTGAATATTATTTCGAATATTCATCTGGAGAGGTATGACTCCTTTATTTTATTATTGAATATGATTTCGAATATTCATTCGAGGGCTTATGACTCAGTTTATATTAATTAATGATTATTAATTGGACAGTCATTTGAGGATGTATTGACTCCTTTATTTCATTTAATGAATATTATTTATATTATTCATTCGAGGTATTATGACTCCGCTTATTACTTAATAATATTCTTTATTGTATTAAAGAATAAGGTGTCGATAATCAAACTTATTTTTTTATTATTCAAATAAAGATATTACTTTCGTATAAGTATATCTTTGATTATTTGCTATTCATTCGAGTATAAGTTTTCCAACTTCTACCTCCATTATTCTTTATGGGAATATTATTTAAATAATAATATTCAGATATTTCTTTCATACTGGGGACTGATTTACTTCATTAAATCAGCTTTACTCCAAACACTCTTTAAAGTGTTTTCGAGTCTTCAAAATGATTTTTAAAAGTTAGAGCGGATCCCAAAACTCATTTTTATATTTAAGATCTTCCTTTTAAGGGGATTTAAATACTCGCTCAAAACTGAGGGATCCGGCTCTGTGGTGTATTTTATATTCGCAACAAGGTTGCAGTTTTGGTAAATGAATTGATTACTTACCCAACGTTCGGGAAGTAAGTCCATCTATTGAGTCGGCATAAGCAACATGGGCTCAGTGGGCGTCCAAGATAGTGTAAGTGGCTCAGTGGGAGTCCATCAAATGCATAAGTGGCTGAGTGGCAGTCCAGCATAAGGTCCTATTGAGACCAGGGTGATGACCAGTGGGGAATTCGTCCATCTACTAGTAGAAAAGGTTACTTATGGGTATCTTTGCCTGATCAGCAAGATATCTGGTTTATGCCAAAATTCTTTTCCTTTCCAAAATTCATTGGATGTTTCAAACTCTGTTCATACTTAACATGACAGATGTTTTCAGGAAATGTATAAAGGAAGAAGTATATGTGGATATATATATATATATATATCAAAACTTAATGAAGTATGTCATAACTTCATTTCCTTTAATAATATTTTAAAGATTGAATCTATTCAAATCTTGTCTTGTAGTCTCATCTATGTGATGAACTTTTGAAACTGATTATAACTTGAACGGTGGTAGTTCAAGTAGTATTTGGGAAAGATATAAGTATATTCGGGTATCTTGTAACTTCATCTTTTAAACTTATATCTAATTAATAATTGTCTTATGAATGACAAAGATTTTCAGAAAAACGTTGAGACAAGGTTAGATATATGAGATCACCTTGCAATGATATTTTTTTTATACAGTTATACACTGGGACTTTGTGTATATTATGCATGGAAGAGGACTTCCAATATTTTGAAAAGTATATATGTATATATACTGAATATTTTGCGACTTCATCGCATTAAGATATCAAACTTGGTTCATTTCTTTTGACCGAGACTTTCATGAGTATTATGAGTAGGCTCATATACTATTAATCATTATACATATTATTTTGGTGGGCTTGCTGCTCACCCTTGCTTTATTTCTTCATCACACAACAACAGTTAGGAAAGATGGCCAGACTCCAGCAGACCCAGCGCAAGCGCGTGGGAAGCGTCCCGCGTCTTCCCGATGATGTTGTGGTTGCTATAGCTGCAGAGGTAGATCCATTGGTAGATCAGGCTTTCTATTTTGAGAATCAAATTATGTATAATTATAACTTGTGGCAGATAATGGCAATTAACTGTAAATTTATCAAGTAATCATTTTGGGTTGTAATAACTTTTAAATTGTGGATTCAAAGACTGGTACTTATTTAAATTTCATCTCTGAGACTATAACGGGTTGTGGTGTGTGTTAGTGTGGGGTCACAACATAAGGTTATTATTATTAATTAAGTGAAGTGATATTGTGGAAAGAAAGACCGTGACGACCCGGATCCCCGACCCCGGATCTGGGGGTGTTACATCAGAGAATGAAACCCTAATTTGAACATGTTATTGGACTCCAAATTGATCATATGACATACCAAAATCATCTGGAAGACAAGCTCTATAACATGCAAACATCAAACCATTCAAACAATCATCCGTATAAAAATTCATAATTTAATTGCCAAGAAATTCGAATTAAAACAATTAAATAGAAAATCACCTGATGTTTCTGGGTTGGAATTGATGAAAGATTTGGATTCTAGATTTCAAATAGCTTCGTTTTAAGGATATGTACGCCAAAATCGGATATCGATAACGCCTCCGTATTTGAGTTTGATTACGAATAACGAAATATAATTATAGTATTTTCTCTGGATTTTACAGGATTTTTACTGTATACTATGATTATCTGTATCAAAAATAGATAATGTACTGGCTATTTATATTTATAGAAAATTAGTATCCCGTTGGATCATTCCGGATATAAAATAGTACGTTTATTTATAAAAACAAATCCAAACGGTACTGATTTTCGGGATAATTATCCAAATCTGTACAATTTGTACTGCAGTCTTGGTCTCAGCACCTGGTTACACGTATTACGAAAAGATAATTATAATAGTTTAATAAAAAGATCCCGTTAATCGAAAATATGAGTTTTATTGATTTACCGAAACGAATATTGTATCGAAAATATTACGCCGGGACCCGCACAGGACAAACCGTACGCCGGATCGAAAAAGTTAAAACATGGAAAATGCTCGGAATATTGCAATTTGGTTAGGAAGGAGTTCTCGGAAGAGTTTCGGGTTATAAAAACGTAAAAGTGGGTAAAGTCGGCTCGTTCCCGATTGTATAAAATAGTTTATAATTACTCGAAAAAAGAATTTACAAAATCCATAAATCATTTATAAAATCATAAATCAACATAAAAATTAATAGAAAAATATCACAATTATCTATATTTTATTTTGGACTTATAAAAATTAAAATGCTCAAATTATATCATTTTTACATATCCAAACACAGATACCACTTCACAGATAATTCACCAAAAATTCATGTAATAATCACATAATATTTATTTATTAACAAAATAATTATACGGCATATCCCGGATATCACATTCTTCCCCCCTTAAAAGGATTCTGTCCTCAGAATTACTTAAGCAATAATTTAGAGCACTATTTCACACATATCACTTTCTAAACTATAGGTTATCCTTTCAACCCTTGGGTTTCCATAATAATCTTACTAACTTTATAACTTTCTTTCTGAATACTTTCTCTTTCCTTTCTATAATCCTTGTTGGATTCTCAACGTAGGACAACTCTGCCTGAAATTCTATCGGCTCATATCCTATCGCATGTCTAAAATTCTATACCGTACTTTTCTAACCTTGTCACATAGAACCCTTATGCATATGCTACCCATGCTGGGTAACGCTAATTCATATGCTATTTTACCGATATATTTCAAAATTTCAAAAGGTCCAACGTATCTCGGACTCAACTTTCTTTTCTCTTCCGATCCTGGATGATCCCTTTTCACGGTAACACTGCTAACAATATTAAATCTTCTTCTTTAAATTATGTACTCTTTTCAGCTTGATCTACACATTTTTTTAAACAATCCTGCGTGGCTCTTACCCTTTTCTAGATAATTTTGACAGCCTCCTTTATCGGTTGTAGCAACTCTAGTCCAAATATTTCACGTTTTCCAACTTCATCTTAATATACTGGTGATCGACATTTATGTTCATAAAGAGCTTTGTATGGCGGCATCCCAGTACTGGCACGATAGCGGTTGTTGTAAGCAAATTCTACTAAGGGCAAATGCTCGCCTCACTTTCCTTTGAAATCAATGGCATAAATATGTAACATGTCTTCAATTGTTTGGATCATTTCCTCGCTCCTGACCGTCAGTCTGCGGACGATAAGTTGTACTCATATTTGACTTGGTGCCTAACATTCTGGAAAACCTTTGCAAAATCCTGAATTGAATCGTGGTTCCTGACTTTATACAATAGACGGAGGGACCTCATGACCAATCACTATTTCCTTCAAATACATGCGAACCAACTTATCCAGTGAATATCTTTCATTAATGGGCAAGAAATGAGCTGATTTAGCCAACTCGTTCACCATAACTTAATTTGCATCATGGTTTGCTTTCGTTCCTGGTAATCTGACTATAAACTCCACAGTAATGTACTTCTATTTCCATTCTATATTTCTAATGGTTGCAATAATCCACTAGGCCTTTCACACTTGCCTTACTTATTTAATATGCCTAACACCTCCTAATCCATTGTGAATTTTCCTTTTCGCATTTGGCTATCCATATTCTTCTTTAAACTTCTGTATATTTTTGTATTTCTTGATCAGATTAAAGACTTAGGATTATAAATTCCCTTTAGGATCTCTTTCCTTAATTCTGCCACTCGTAGCATCCAAGTTCTGAAAGAAAATTTGAGGATATTGTGATTATTCTTTTAAGTGCATAAATTTCTTCTCACTAAACTGTTAATATTGTAATCCATTATCTCCTCTTGCTAATTATTAACACCCTGATTGATCATTTTCTTTTGATATCTTTTTATCTTCTCTTAACAACTTCGACTGGAAAGCCATACTATCCATCCTTGCTCCTTTTGGACTATGAACTCTGACTTCCAATTCTAACTTCTAAAATTCCATAGATAATTCTTCTGGTGCGGTCTCTATGTTCGTTCACTCCTTTTTTCTTATCGCTTGCCACTACATTTACTCTTCCTCGTGAATACATACTTTCAAACTCTTATGGTCCGTATATATCTCACATCTTTCTTCATACATATAATGTTTCCCAATCTTTCAAAGCAAATATTATTATTACTGCTAACTCCCAATTATGAGTAGGGTACTTCTGCTCATAAGGTTTCGGTTGTCTGGATGCATATACAATAACTTTATTGTGCTTCATCAACACACATCCTATTCCCTTATGAGAAGTATCACTATAAACTACCAAATCTCCTTGATACTTTCAAAGTGATAAAGCAAGTGTTGTAACCATTCTTTCCTTTAATTCCGCAAAACTTTCTTCACCCTTCTCCATTTCATATAAACTTCTTGCTTTTTCTGGTTAGCTTCGTCAAAGGTATTGCAACTTTCCAAGAAATCTTGAATAAATTTCTGATAATAACCAGTTAATAATAAAACTTCTTACTTTTGTTGGTGCTTTTGGTCTTTCTTCATTCATATTATCTTTAAATTTCTGCTGGATCCCCTTTTGGTCTCCTCCTCACTGACCATTTATGCTAAGAATTATACTCCCTGCCACTAAAGCTTTCACTTTGTAAACTTTTTATACAACTTCTTTCTTCTTCGACTTCCTAGCTATCAGTAAGTACTTTTCATGGTTCTCTTTTGACTTTAAGTAACATAAATACAACTCATCCAGATCCTTCTTCAAGATTCTGTTCATCAAATTTAAATATTACTGGTATGTCAGTTAATCCAATTAACATTACTAGAATTTTATAATAACAATACTTAGTTCTGAAAATTATCTTTGATATGTCCATAGGTTCAATCTTCAATTGGTAATATACAAAGTCTTGAATTAATCTTATACAAATACTTTGCTTCTTTCATTTAATCAAACAAATCATTGGTTCGAGGTAACAGATGCTTACTCTTGATAGTATACTTGTTGAGCTTTCACTAGTCGACACATAATCTCCCACTTCCATCTCTCTTATTAACAAGTAATACCGGTACACCATATGGGGTACACTAGGTCTAATCACTCCTGCTTCTCACATCTCTTGCATTTGCTTTGCTAACTCCTTCATTTTAACTGGCGCCATTCAATGCGGGGCCTTGGACACTTGTTTCATTTCAGTTGCTAGGTCAGTCATGAATTTAATGTCTCCATCCGTGGAAATGTTGGTAACTCCTCTGAAAACATATCTTAAAGCTCATTAATTACTATAAAATCTTCAGATTCTGCTTACTCCTGACTTCTATTCATAATCATCGTAGTGCTTACCTCTTGGTCACCGTAACCTTTTAGCTTAAATCATTGTTAACAAGTTCTTTACCTTCCTTCATCCTCTAAACCTCATCATATTCTCATTTGGCATCTTCAAAACTAACTTCCATCTCGATAGTCTATCTGGGCATCACACTTGAATAGTTAATCCATTCCTTAGAATAATGTCAAATCCTCTTATCTCAAATGATATCAATTCTTCACAACTTATTGCCAGAGATTTCAATTCCACCATTGGTATTTACTTATTTAACAATTACACGTCCTTGACTTGCCAATCCTTTAGGCATAATCTTATCAATTCAATAGAGTAATTCATCTTATCAACAAACCTTGAGAGATAAATGATCAAGTTGCTCCCACATCTTTCAATACTTTAACGCATAAGGTATCCACAATAATTATTCACGCCATCACATCTGTATTCTAAATAACATATTTTACTGGAAAATCCTGAATTCTCGTTCTCGAAGACATATTCCTTATTGGAGTAGATTCCCTTGACTCTTAGTGCATCCCTGGCTAGGGCTAGTGGTTTGCAATCCTCGCTATATGCCCTTGTTTCTTTTTCATGCATGAGAGGTATATGGACTTTGCCCGCTTGGTTCATAATACATTGACTTTTTTTTGAAAAACTCTTGCAAAGAACGACCAGTACAACGAAAAAACTAGAAGGATTCATAATTTTAATAAACTTAGAGTTGAAAAGAAAGAAGAAGTAATGATTCGAATATGAATGAGACAATCACATTGATACTTAAGATGGCCAGTCTTTCGTACCATATGGAAGACAACATATGATTAGGTGGCGTCCCTCCCGACTCTTCGTCATTCCGACAAAGCATCTCACCATAACACTGTTTGTCCCAAGCAGAGAGCAAAACTTGAGGGGAACAATTAAATTTGAAAGGAATGCAAAATCCTCCTCTTTGATATCATCAGAAAGAATTTATTAAGAAAAGAAGTTCATATATTTTTAGGAATTAAAAAGGAATATAAGCTGTAACAGTGAGGACAAGAATGATACCATTGGTCACCATCCACATTTATTTGTATTCATCTTTCGAGCTTGTTTGATTATATCCCAATTGTGTCATATAATAACTTTAAAAAGTATGCTGAAATGCCTTCGCAAACTAAGCATTATGGTAGATTCTTACTTATTAAGTCTTGCGTCTATAACATCATATCTACACGTATGATACTTTAACAATTCGATCATACTGGCGTTCTTATCAGATAACCTCGAGTTTACTCTTTTTAATTTAGATTAACCATGATTCATTCAACATAACGATCCTTTTGTTAATAATATTCTTCTTTTAGAAAAGTCTGGAAATCTTCCCAATCTTCTTCGGTTATGCTCAGGCTTCTGGTAAATTAATGAATTCTTTAAACTCCGATAGTCCTAGTAATTGGATGGATAGTTACTCCGTACGCTGATTTTGTTGTTATTCTTATCAAACAATATTTGCACCTTACTGCTAAAAAATCAACTTCTTCATAATCGAGCATCTTTTCAGGTAATCCGAACAAGAAACTCAAGTAGTAACTTGATAACCAATGTTTAAAACTTATTTTATTCAAAAAGGCTTTTAGAAATTTTGTAAGGGAAAATCTTTTTCGAAAACTTGTTTAAAAATTTGAAAATCACACATCTGGTTGTCCTTACTATATGAGTTGGTTGTTGTCCTTCCTATAACAAGATACCAAGTTAAAGAAATGATCACACAAAGGTCCATTCACTTCCATTTATCTTCTTTCCTTCATTGGGTCTATTACCTTCCTTAATCGATGAAAACTTCAGCTGTCGTAGCATATTATCTTATTCATAGCTTCATTTCAAAGCTTCCATACTGGTAGTACTCCCATCATTATCTTTGGAGTCATTAAGTGGAACAGGTCTGTCCAACATCCAGCAAGTCTATAAAGTTTGCTTATATCACATTACATCACTACTTTACATATCACATTCATTATAGCACCATCATCTAATTCTACGAAAATTCCAGATCTATACTTTTCTCTCTAACTCTTTCAAAATTCCTCTAGTCCATCCCACAAGCTAATCACGGTTGATCTGTTCACCAGTGGCTCCATTTAATCTGGTAACAGCTATCCTCCGAAACACGTGAATCTTCTTTCTAAACTCCTTCTCACCTCTATTAATATCTCATGTACTTATCATTTACTGTAGGTATCAAATCCATCCTCATAAATACTGTTGTTCCATAAGACAGGTTTTAAACTGAGGGTATTAAACATGATGTAGAGTAAACTGAAAAGATACCTTCATAGTTAAATGTACAGTAGAACAAGAATAAGCAGATGGAGGTTCTTGAATAGGTAGTCTCATATCAAGATGTGGTAAAATAACGTAGACTAGCTTGAAGAGGTGCAACTGTTATAACAGAAGGTAATACCATTAATACTGATGGAAGAACAAGGTGCAATTCAAATCTGAGAAAATATGACGATCCTCGAACGAAAGGCTCCAAACGATCATATGATACAGGGAAATCAGAATCTGCCATTGTTGTCTGAAAATCACGTCGCAAGCTAAGAATCCCAATTCGCAACACGACCCGTGCCGGAGACCAACTATAAAGTCGCACTCAACCTCACGACGTCTTATCTCTCTATTTCTTATTCCTAATCCTAACCCTCTACCCAATCCCGAAAATCTAGGCTTGTTTCAGTGACTTATAACCTGTAGCTCTGATACCAACCTGTGGCGCCCTCCAAACCCGGGTCAGAAGTTTGGGGTCCACAATACATACACAATATATGAACCTGTATATAAAATATTACCAAATTCCAACTAATTTAACTTATAACTGATAATAAAGTTATTCTTACCATCTTACTATCTCACTACCGTAGTAAGCTCCTTCTAGCTCGATCCAACTCAATCTGGAGTCCTAGCTCGTATATTAATCTGGGAAACCTCTCTATTAACCGTATCCTTCTTAACTGTAGAATACATAAAAAAAAATTCACAAGAGTGAGCTAACTAGCTCAGCAAGTCACAATAACAATAATTGAGGTTAATCAATGATCAAACGAGATGATTCAGAGGAATTAAGTTTCGTGTTAAACGATAATTAGAATTGGATATTCATTTTAAATTTTAAAACCAAGGTTAGGCTGCTGATCATTCACGCACTAACCTCGAGCAAGGCATACAGCTCTGCTCTACAAACTGGATCCAAGGCACACATTGGCCTAATTCGACCACGAATCTAGTCTAACCATGAATCTGGTCCACATAAAGAAAACTATCCAATTCTAAAGCAGTTTAATATGATAAACAATATAATTCAATAAAATAGGATCATAATCAACAACAATAAAATATTTGTATAAGAGCATGGTGAAAATTCATGTGTACCACGACGGTATGTCAAAGTATATAAAAGAAATGGCCTCCAGCCTGTAGGAGAATCGGGTATTAGATGAACAATGATTTTACAAGGTTTTAGTTCTTTGATGTCACAAGGTATGGTTGAGTATAAAAGTTTATGTATGTTCAAACAATTCTGTTCCAGTATTTGGTATATGGTGGGTATATATTTGTGGAATAGTATCGTATTTTTGTGGTTTAGTATTTGGTAAATCAACAAGAAATGGTTCCCAAAGAATAAGGCTTATGGCTCAAAGATTAAATGATGTGGCTCAGGTTCAAGGCTGAAGGTTCCAAAATACTTAACAATATGTCACGAGAGAATTTAGAAACATTTGCATTATATCTCGAAAAAGGTTTAGAAGTACTTGCCTTATCACAAATGATTCCAACTTCTCTTGTACTTGTCTAATGACTTTATTGAACAACCACTCGTCTACTTTTCTATGCCTTGCTTCTATTCACTGATCACCTGCTGTATTTTCTACGCATCGATTCCATTTCCTGATCACCTGCTTCCCTTTTCTATGCCTTTTTTACTCTACTAGGCATCATAAGTATCTATCAATATTCATCTCATATTATTCTAATCGTCACATGGACGTCATAAGGTTTCATCTACCCTTCGTTTCACCCAAATCTGATTTACGGATTGAAAGTTATGGCTAAAACCGTTCAACAATAAACACATAGGCATATAACACATCAATCAGATAGCACGTAGCACATAACACACAAGATATTTAATTTAAATAATTTTTCAAAGAAGATTCAGGGTCAAAATGATTTTTCAGGTATTTAGTAAGAATTTTTGAACATTTTTCGGAATTAAAACGAGACTCTGAATCATTTTATAATTAAATAATAGGGTTCGAGTGCCTGAACCTGACTTTAATATAATTTTAGAATAATTTTCGAGCCTTGAAAATAATTTAAAAATAATATTTCAAAGCTCGAAACTATTTTTTGGAATTTTTAAATTATTTAAAAATAATTAAATCTAATTAAATAATTAATTAAAGTCAATTAATAAATAATTAAACTAATTAATCAATTAATATTTAAATTAATTGATCAATTAATCAATTAATTATTAATTAAAATTAATTTATTAAGTAATTTTGATTTATTTTTAATTTAAAATTGAATTTTGGAATTAAAATAAATGATTTTTGGAATTTTGAAAATAAAAATCAATTTTGGAAATGATTTTGTAAAATAAATCCAGTTTTTAAAAGATTTTAAAACAAAAATTCAGTTCCTGAAAGTTTCAGAAACTTCCAGGTACCAATTTGCAAATCTTCCAAAAACACATTTCTGATTTAGGAAATTTTTTTGGATTAAAACCGGGTCAGAATCCGGGTTGCCGGGTCGGGAAGAACACCGGATAAACCCAGATTCCAGTGACCCTTCCCGGAGTCCGGTGACCTTAATTAAGGTCCAAATCAACGTTGTTTGATCTGTTCTTTGATGCAAACCAGTTCTAATCGCTTCCAAGAACACAATCATTCAATAATCCATAAACAACAATCACTCAGTCAGAATTTCGGCCAAAAACCGGCCAACACGCGAATAACTCTGGCGACAACTTCAAATCACAACTCACTCTTCTACAGACCTCGTCGATTTGCAAGACTTATACGAATCGATTGCAAATTTCATAAGGAACACAACCCACCCCTCCAGAACATCTATCAAACCCGTAATAAGAAACCCCCAAATTCAATCAAGAACATTCATATGAATATAACTCTAATTTCCCTAATCAGAGAATCAAACCCTAATTTGAATATGTTATTGGACTCCAAATTGATCATATGACATACCAAAATCATCAGGAAGACAAGCTCTACAACATGCAAGCATCAAATCATTCAAACAATCATCCATACAAAAATTCATAATTTAATTGTCAAGAAATTCAAATTAAAACAATTAAATTGGAAAATCACCTGATGTTTTCGGGTTGGAATTGATGAAAGATTTGGAGTCTAGATTTCAGTAGCTTCATTTTAAGTATATGTACGCCAAAATCGGATATCGATAACGCCTCCGGATTTGAGTTTGATTACGACGAACAAAATATAATTATAGTATTTTCTCTGGATTTTACAGGATTTTTACTGTATACTATGATTATCTGTATCAAAAATAGATACTGTACTGGCTATTTATATCTACAGAAAATTAGTATTCCGTTGGATCATTCCGGATATAAAATAGTATGTTTATTTATAAAAACAGATCCAAACGGTACCGGTTTTCGGGATAATTATCCAAATCTGTACAATTTGTACTGCGGTCTTGGTCTCAGCGCCTGGTTACACGTATTATGAGGTGATAATTATAATAGTTTAATAAAAAGATCCCGTTTATCAAAAATACGAGTTTTATTATTTTACCGAAACGAATATTGTATCGAAAATATTACGCCGGAACCCGCACATGACAAACCGTACGCCGGATCAAAAAAGTCAAAATATGGAAAATGCTCGGAATATTGCAATTAGGTTAGGAAGGATTTCTCGGAAGAGTTTCGGGTTATAAAAACGTAAAAACGAGTGAAGTCGGCTCGTTCCCGATTGTATAAAATAGTTTATAATTATTCGGAAAAAGAATTTACAAAATCCATAAATCATTTATAAAATCATAAATCAACATAAAAATTGATAGAAAAATATCACAATTATCTATACTTTATTTTGGACTTATAAAAATTAAAATACTCAAATTATATCATTTTTACATATCCAAACACAGATACCACTTCACAGATAATTCACCAAAAATTCATATAATAATCACATAATATTTATTTATTAACAAAATAATTACACGGAATATCCCGGATATCACAGTATAAATATTTAATGGGTGTGATTGATAGAGAGAAGAGATACTTGAAAGATGCTTTTGCGGATGAAGATCGTAGAGAAAGAACCCATGAGGCGAAAACTCAAGAGGACTACCAACATGATCCAATATTCGATCCTCCAACGTCGAAAACTAAAGGAAGGAAAAAAATAAAAAGATTTAAAAGTGGAATTGAGACGACAACTTCAAAGACCAAGATCAAGTCTCGCAAGTGCAATTATTGTGGGGAGTTCGGAGGAGGACATGATGCAAGAAACTGTCCCCTAAGGTAGGAGCATGATCGAAGAAATTTTTAGGTTTTAACCTAAAAATTGTTGACAAGTAGTACATTAGTTCTTTTAACTTTTCTATTTAAATTACATAATATTAACGTTATTTAAATTTACACATAATGTTGCATATTAATGTTATTTTTTAACAAAACCAAGTTTAGTAATATTAATATTGTTCAAAAAATTTTCAACACCAAAACTCTTATTATCCAACTTAAAATATTGTAAGAGAATAGTGACAGAGCACCCAACAATGAGACATTGCTAGAGGTCACACAACAGCAATGACTCATTGCGGGGTACTCTGCTCCACCCGAAACTCACTGCCTCTTTTTGTTAACAAAAGTGAGTTTAGTAATATTAATATTTTTAAAATATTTTTCAACACCAAAACTCTTAAAATAATTAAAATATGCAGTATTAATGTAAAAATTTGAAAAAAGTGATTTAATTAACAAAGTCAACTAGACATTAAAATAGTCAATGCGAACTAGTCAGAGTACCTAGCAATGAGACATTGCTGGAGGTACTTACTGCAGCAATAAGTCATTGTTGGGAGCTCTGTTTCACCCAAAACTCCCTGTCTCTTTTTTTAACAAAACTTGGTTTTTAGTAATATAAATATTTTTTAAATATTTTTCAATACCAAAACTCTTAAAATAATTAAAATATGCAGTATTAGTGGTAAAATTTGAAAAAATTGATTTAATAAATAAAGTCAACTAGACCTTAAAATAGTCAACATGACCTAGTGCAATGCCTCATTGCTGGGTATGGTCACTGCAACAATGATTCATTGCAGGGTGACTAAACTGTAAAATGTGTAAAATATGATATCTCCCGCAATGATTCAATGCTGAGGTCTGTGACCAGTTTTCTGAAAACTGACAAGCAAACTAGTGCTTGCAAGTTTTCTGCAGAAAACTGGGCACAAACCTTTATACTGCTAACATCAACATTGCGGGTGATTTACATAGTTTAAGAAAAAAAATGGCATGGTTCCATTTATTTTTATAACTTACCACCCTGTTTCAACTAAATCTAAATCAACCAACCAACAACCAATCAAAGCAACCACAATCGTGATCTAAATTAAACTCAACCAATCAACATCAAATCTAAACGCAACATCAATCCAATGAACACAATCATAATCAATAACAAAGAAAACACCGAAACAAATCCAAAATATAAACTATAGTCCCCTGTTCCTCTGCTGGATCCCATAGTCACTTATCCGTCTAGCGAGCCCTTTTGAAAGCTCCCAAGCTATGCGATACCGGAATGTCGAAATACCCAATACAGCTCGCAAACATCATCTCTCAATGATATGCCATTAAGTATAACATCCATGTACTTGCACACGTACACGCCATAATCATGGGTATTGGACTGCATCGGTCGTTCCTGTATGAAATGAACCTTCATCTTATGTCCATTAAATCTGGAAGGATCCAAGTAATGCAACATAGCTGGCACTATGCACTCCTAGAAAGGTTTGGTTTCATATAATTAGTAACCAACAATGACAAGTGTATGTAAATTAACTAGTAAAGTAATTACGAAGAACATAGAATACCATGGCATATATATATATATCAAGAGTAAATACTCTTAAGACTATCCCCCCATTCAGCTAGAGGATCAATTAAAAGGAGCTTCTGTTGTTTAATGTCCAGAATGAACAAAAACCAGTGAGCATCATTGCAGCAAGGGTAGAAAGCAAAGTCACAATTCAATAATGGTGGCCCAATGCGCTGGACTGCATATGAATCATATAAACTATGCAGACCGGCCAACTGCACATCTGAGAGTTCAGCTTCGGGATGGGCCTGCAATATTGAAACAATTATAAAAGATCAAATGAACTACAAAATCAAAGAGTTATCAATTATCATTAACTTAGTAATGCATGAACTAAAAAGTACTTATTGTTTTACCTTCAAGTTCTTGCAATAATCTTTTAACAGCAGTTGAACGAAAAAGCTGAAGTTAAAGAAGAACTTCTTAGCCGTGGGCTCCAGACCCGAGATGGACTCCCTAACCTTCAACAACTCTATATAGGCATCCATGACATTGCTGTCTAAATCACATTCCAGCTTTAAGGTCTGGACAAAATCCCAAGTAAGCTCAGCAGTGCCTCTATGATCTCTCCAAATAAAATCATTCTTGTTACCCACTAGTGCTTGTATAACAAAAAAACCTTCCTGTTTTTCAATGGCCTCGTCATATCAGCACGCCGCTCAGGACCACCCCGCCTCAGTTTATCCTTCAACTTGTCTTCATCAGTGTCCATCTGCAAATATATTTCAAGAGCATCAAATCAAACACATATTCATGACAAAAAACATTAAGCATATAGAAATGCATCAAAATACGTACTGCAAGAATCAAACATAAAAAATGGAATGATTCAACATATGTACATCAAGAATTATCCTCAAACTATCGGGAATAACACCACTACGACTACCGAATTTCACCATGCCACCTGCAAGTGGAGTCAACTCAGTAGCAGGAGTAACATGAGAACTCCCAAAAGTGCGCTCGGTAGTAGGAGTAAGACACACAATAGTAAAAAAAAGTAAAGTTCTAAAACTATAGAGTAGTACCTCAGACTGAACAATATCAGACTGAACAACAGGGGGGCGGATAGGGGGGACGACTGTGGAACAGGGGGAACAGTAGCAACAACCTAAAAATGCATTGAGTATCAAACATTATATACACCTCTAAAACTAAAGAGTTAGACTACTCGAATAACATACTCGAATATGTATAAGACACACAATAGTAAAAAAAAGTAAAGTTCTAAAACTAAGGAGTAGTACCTCGGACTGAACAACATCAGACTGAACAACAGGGGGGCGGATAAGGGGGTCGACTGTGGAACAGGGGGAGCAGTAGTAACAACCTACAAATGCATTGAGTATCAAACATTATATACACCTCTAAAACTAAAGAGTTAGACTACTCGAATAACATACTCGAATATGTATAAGACACACAATAGTAAAAAAAGTAAAGTTCTAAAACTAAAGAGTAGTACCTCAGACTAAACAACATCAGACTGAACAACAGGGGGGCGGATAGGGGGTCGACTGTGGAACAGGGGGAGCAGTAGCAGCAACCTACAAATGCATTGAGTATCAAACATTATATACACCTCTAAAACTAAAGAGTTAGACTACTCGAATAACATACTCGAATATGTATAAGACACACAATAGTAAAAAAAAAGTAAAGTTCTAAAACTCAAGGGTAGTAGCTCAGACTGAACAACATCAGACTGAACAACAGGGGGCGGATATGGGGGTCGACTGTGAAGCAGGGGGAGCAGTAGTAGCAACCTACAAATGCATTGAGTATCAAACATTATATACATCTTAAAACTAAAGAGTTAGACTACGCGAATAACATGCTCAAATATGAATAAGTACCTCAATCTGAACAGGATGAGAGACATGTACAGGGATAGCCGTAGCGTTAGGGACTACAGTCTCATCCTATATAAGATGTCAATAACTCGATGAAACTACATATAATTCGGTGTAGTAGACTACTCGAATAACTTACTCAAGTAAGTGCCTGACGAGGACGTTTACTGGCTACCTGTGTAGGTGAATCATGAGAATCAGAAGCAAACTCCTGCAATAACATGATAAGATAGCGATTATACACACATTCATATTCAATATAGTAGACTGGATTTTGGAATGACATAAATGAAATGCACCTCACGTGTACGTTTCTCAGGTGAAGGAGGAGCACTTGGATCAATATGCATATCCTATGCACGTGAGGGTCTATCAAAACTGGGTCTACTGAATGTAGGACCCCTCTACTCAGTGTTGGCTCGATCATAACGAATCAGAAACTCAGGAATACACTCATAGAACCAGTCTGGAGGATCATGGCTGTGAATAGCATGCAATGTCCTCATCCCACATTCAAGATACACAAATCATTAACTATTAATCATCTACCTAAACACCCTATAAAAATGTAACAATGAAATAAATGAATACATGATTCAAATATTAAACTAAACTCTAAAACATACCGCATCAACCATGTCCTGCTGAGAGTACCAGTCACGCGACACTATCTTGCATGGATCAACACCCACAAAATGAGCAATCCTCAGCTTACTATGGGTCCTATACCAGTACATATACTGGTCAATGCTCACGTACTGCCCCTCTCCAACGGGCTCTATCTAGCCATCAAGATAAGCATACCACTCATCCCGATACTGTCTCAGAGTAGTCATATGCTAGTCCCTCTGCCAACGAAATAACCTGTCCCTTCGCAGAGCAGACATATCAATAGGTTCATCTGGAATATGCTGCAGTATACCGAACTGTCTCAAGACTCTGTCCGATATGACATACTCGACAATCTCGAAGCAAATAAGTGGAATACGGCCGAGACTCATATACGAAGCATCCATCAGCTCGACATCATACTGCTCCTCAAAATAGTCCACCGAATCAAAGAATAACCGATAAGGCTCTCATGTCAGCCAACTCATCTCAAATCGGTCAAAATCCCCTCGGTACTGACCTATAAGCAAAACAATAAGGGAACATATGAAACTGGATAGTTCAAAAGCATGCAAATGTTTGGTCGAAGGAGAGTTCAAATAGTAAATATGCAAAAAAGAACAGTAACTGTATGGTGGTGAGGGTTCTCCCTCCGATCAGGGTTCGGCTCAGCCCATGCCAAAGCCCTCGGCCAAACAAGCTCCACCCCAAGTACAATCTTAGGAGCACCAGGTAACAACCTCTCGTGTGCCCACAACATCAGTAGCATCGTGTATCCATTAAGTGCTGTTACACTATTATGAGCAGCCTTGGTCAAACCTCTAAACAAATAGCTCAATACAACAGCTCCCCATGCATACGATTTAATTCGAGGTGAATCCTGGATGAGCTGTAAGTACCTGCGACAAAGGAAATACAGAGTAAGTAAGAATGTTGTGTATATGTTGTGTACTTGATGATTTCATTAACAAAACACCTTGGTAGATTTTACCTAGTGAAAATTGTAGCACTCGACGGATAAGGATTATAGTCCCGACATATGACTCAATATAGTCCCGACGGATGATGATCTATTATCCATCGAGTGAGTAGCTTATGTAACAATAAGTCTGTAGCACATTTCTGCATACATATTGTTTAGATTCTGTAAGTAGTACTCAAGTCATGTTGACTTTAACTAGATATGCAGAATAGGTTGATTAATTGTATATAGATGATGTCTTGTAATCCTGCATAAATGAAATGAAGTCAAGTGCCAGATTGCTACCCGACGGATAAACAACAATGCCATTCGACGGATGATCAACTAGACAACCCGACGGATGATCATGAACTCGACGGATGATCATGAACCCGACGGATAAATAATTCAAACATCTGTTGACAGTGACAACACAGTCACATGCGTCAAGTGTATACAAATGGAATGTGGAAGCCTATTCAACTGGGTTTTAGAGAAAGCATTGTCATTTCCATGCTATTATGAAGATATTCAAAGATGCTGGAATAGAGCAATGAAGTAGCATAGTATTAGACTTGATAGTTTTTGTTTTATTATCTTGTCTCATTACTTTGTAATCTTGGTGATATATAAACCAATAAGCAGCAAATAGAATAACTAACTAAGCAACCAAGAGAGAAACATTTTGTAAGCTGTATTCTCAATATTTTTCTGTATTCTTAGTTGTTCATTTGTAAGCACCTGTGAGCTATTTGCTACACAGAGTTCTCTTGATATATTATATATCTCTGGTGGATACATTCAAATCCACTAGAAAGTTTTTAAAGACTTGTGTTTTTAATTACTTGTGTTTTGATTCATTTCAAGTTATTATTCCGCACTCTGTAAATCAACTCACACTGATATATATATATATATATATATTTAAGTTAGAACAATTTTATTTGTGAAAAAGTTTCAAGAATTCCATTCAACCCCCCTTCTGTAATTCTTGTTACGTTGTTAAGGGACTAACAATTGGTATCAGAGTAAGCTCTTGATAAACAAAGAGTTTAAAGATCAACAAAATAACAAGATGAACAAGAAGGATGTTGGAGTCAAGATTCCTTTTCTGGATAAAGATAATTACCATCATTGGAAGGTAAAGATGCATCTTCATTTACTTTCTCAAGATGGGGCCTATGTAGATTGCATAGAAAGAGGTCCTCATGTACCAATTGTAATAACCCCCAAAATTTTCAACTTTTTGTAACCCTTGTGAATAGTGTTTTAGCTGAATGAGAAAAACTTTTCACGCCACACTATGTAGGGGTTCTGTTATGGATATTCTGGGATATTATTAGTACTCTATGTAGTATATAAGTGTATGTAAAGATCGTCAGAATCCAATTCCGAACACTTTGGTTTTTCCCGGAAATCCACTAGATACGGAGAGAATTGAGTATAAGGTAACAGGATAAAAAGGATTTAAATTAAAGGATTATGATAGAGGATCATAAAAAGAAATATAATGTATTGAGAAAGGTTAAGGGAACCTAAGTAATAAGATCCCGGGTATGATTCTTCAAACGATAAACGAAAACGAAAGTTAAGCGAACCGTATAACAGATCAGCGGTCATTAGGCAAACAATTAGGAAGTTAATCAAAGGGATTAGAGAGGATGATGTCACCCAACCAATGAGAAGGGGACAAGGAGGGGAGGATGACATCATGAGGATGACACAAGCATGACATGGGAAGGAAGGAGGTGTGGTTGAATGAGAACCACACAAATTCAAGGGCAACAAGGTAATTGACTAAATCAAACACAAAAACAAATCAACCAAGCCAAGCAAAATCATTTTTCATCAAAATCAAAAAGAACCAAGGCATTGTTCATCTTTTGCTCTCGGCTTTTTAGCTTTTTAAAGGGCAAGAATTTCAAAATCAAAGATCCAAGCTTCCTAAATTGGTAAGATAATTCCCTAATCATCTTCATGCTTAGTTAGGGCTATATCATGAGTTTAAGCCATTAATTCCTTCTCAATCTTCTTCATTTAATCAAAGAAGAAGACAATGAATAGTGTTTTCAAGTTTTTAACTTGAAATTTTTCTTGTTTTCCTTGAAGATCCAAGCATTCCTAAGACTTCTCAAAGCTTCTTAAGGCTTCCTAGCTCCTCCCACCACTTCAAGGAAGGTATACCATCTCCAAACCCTAGATTCCTATGTATTATAAGATGATTTCGATTAGTAGGGTGATATTGTAGCTTGTTTTTGTGATTAGAGTTTGGGATTTGAAATGGTAGTGAAATGGAATGGTAAATGTTGTTGTTTTGATTAAAAGAACTTAAGTATGATTAAAGTTAAGCTTAGGCATAAGTATGAATGTTAAAATTGAATTGGTTGGGGTTGTTATGATGTGATAAGGATGGATGTTGGTTGTATGTTGGATTTGAGGTTGAATTGGGATGGTTTTGAATGGTTTAAAATTTGGAAATCGCGTAAACATAGCCGTCGTAACGTCCGATTTTCTTTAGACTGTTTTTGTGAATAACATTAGGACCCGAGAACCCCCTGCTAGATTATGACCACTGCCATGTTTAGATAGCTCATGTTACGAGCTTCATTTTGATATGTAGTTCGTTCGATTCCGATGCACGGTTTAGGAGAAACGACCGTTTCAAGTAACGGCGTTTCGCGAACGAAACTTTTCCCCTCGCCTTACTTTGAAACATAGGTTAAAGACCAAAAAGGGTTAATTAATGTATGAAACATTTATGGTAAGTGTGTTAGGCAATTGGTAAGACACTCGCGAAGGAAACGCCTTAAAACTCGTAAAGGTTAAATTATTAAAAATGGTGGAGCCGAGGGTACCCGAGTGACTTAAGAGAATCAATAAGCGCAAAACAAGCGTTAGAGTCTAAGTTAGTTAAAGTATAGATTTACAAGTGACTTTGGTTTAATTCCAACTTACTTGTTGTTTATAGATTACCAGACTCGTCCCGAGCCTTTTTCACCCCCAAGTCGCTCAGGCAAGTTTTCTACCCGTTATAACTGTTGTTGTGATGTATATATGTATTTGCATTATCTTGCGATAGATGCATGTTGGTTAATTAGCAAATGTTGCAATATATTGAAGCATGCTGCTATGGTATATATATATATGCATGCATGTTTCGTATTCTTTCCATATATATCTGTTGATTCAGTTGATAATACCTATGCTAGAGGATAGCGATAATTTGCATATACCCTTAGTATAGGGACCCAAAAGTGAAAATATTTTCTAAAACCGGGAGTCGAGGATCCCGAGTAGATTTTATATATATGGATATAAATATATATATATATATACTTATATATATATATGGTCATAGTTTTCAAAACTATTAATCGAATAAGGTTTATTCGATAACTTTAACTTTATTTTATTATTGAATATTATTTCGAATATTATTCGAAGGCTTATGACTCCTTTATATTAAATGGATATTATTTTGAATATTCATTCAAGGACTTATGACTCCTTTTATTTTACTATTTGAATATTATTTGAATATTCATTCGAGGGCTTATGACTCAGTTTATATTATTTAATGAATATTATTTGAATATTCATTTGAGGATCTATGACTCCGATTATTTGCTGAGATATATTCTTTATTTTATTAAAGAATAAGGTGTCAATAATCAAACTTATTTTCGATTAATCAAATAAAGATAGTACTTTCATATAAGTATATCTTTGGTTATTTAATACTCGTTTCAAGTATAAGTTTTAATACTTCTACTTCAATTATTTTTATAAAGATTATTCTTTATGGGAATATTATTTAAATAATAATATTCAGACATTTTCTAAATATTCTGGGGACTGATTTACTTCATTAAATCAGCTTTACTCCAAACACTCTTTAAAGTGTTTTCGAGTCTTCAAAATGATTTTTAAAAGTTAGAGCGGATCCCAAAAAACTCATTTTTATATTTAAGATCTTCCTTTTTAAGGGGATTTAAATACTCGCTCAAAACCGGAGGGATCCGGCTCTGTGGTGTATTTTATATTCGCAACAAGGTTGCAGTTTTGGTAAATGAATTGATTACTTACCCAACGTTCGGGAAGTAAGTCCATCTATTGAGTCGGCATAAGCAACATGGGCTCAGTTGTAACACCCCCAGATCCGGGGTCGGGGATCCGGGTCGTCACGGTCTTTCTTTCCACAATATCACTTCACTTAATTAATAATAAATAACCTTATGCTGTGACCCCACGCTAACACACACCACAACCCGTTATAGTCTCAGAGATGAAATTTAAATAAGTACAAGTCTTTGAATCCACAATTTAAAAGTTATTACAACCCGAAATGATTACTTGATAAATTTACAGTTAATTGCCATTATCTGCCACAAGTTATAATTATACATAATTGATTCTCAAAAGTAGATGGTATGATCTACAAATAGATCTACCTCTGCAGCTATAGCAGCTACAACATCAACGGGAAGACGCGGGACGCTTCCCACGCGCTTGCGCTGGGTCTGCTGGAGTCTGGCCATCTTTCCTAACTGTTGTTGTGTGATGAAGAAATAAAGCAAGAGGCCAGACTCCAGCAGACCCAGCGCAAGCGCGTGGGAAGCGTCCTGCGTCTTCCCGATGATGTTGTAGCTGCTATAGCTGCAGAGGTAGATCTATTTGTAGATCATACCATCTACTTTTGAGAATCAATTATGTATAATTATAACTTGTGGCAGATAATGGCAATTAACTGTAAATTATCAAGTAATCATTTTGGGTTGTAATAACTTTTAAATTATGGATTCAAAGACTTGTACTTATTTCAATTTCATCTCTGAGACTATAACGGGTTGTGGTGTGTGTTAGTGTAGGGTCACAGCATAAGGTTATTTATTATTAATAAAGTGAAGTGATATTATGGAAAGAAAGACCGTGACGACCCGGATCCCCGACCCCGGATCTGGGGGTGTTACAGAAATGGTATCAGAGCTAAGCGTTATAAACCTCAGAGATGATGCGACGATATAATAACAAACTCACAAAGATAATAAGAACTCTTGGCAAGTTCATGGTCGGACTACTTAAAGTAGTGCTGACAGTTAAAACCCTTACGGGAACCCTTATAAGTATCATGATAGTAACTTAGCTCGTTTAATGTGTAGGCGCCTGAGATAGAGGACCCTGAGATGTTCGAGCGTGAGCATGATGAGGCATTGCTAGATGTTGAGGATCAGGAGGAGCCTGAGATGGAGGAGGATGAGGAGGACCCCTCAGAGGAGTCAGAGACAGAGGTTATTGCTATTCCAGATGAGGAGGACCCAGATGAGGTCCCAGTAGCTGAGGAGCGTGTTGGACCTATGGTAGTGTATGCTGGTACCCCATTACCCACACTTCCGGTGGTCAGAGCCCCTACCCCTCCACCACTATCCTGGATTCCCGATGATGACAGCTCAGAGACCCATACTTCCGAGCCTAGGCAGACCGAAGAGGCACCCTCAGCGGCTCTAGATTCACCACCTCTTGACCCTACCCACAGGCAGTCTTCGTTAGCTCATGGATATGTTCAGGATGTTCTGAGGACCCGAGTGGCTGTTGCCGAGGGCCGACTGGATGAGGCGAGGAGGGAGTTGGATGCAGAGAGGGCGGGTAGGCGTACCCGAGCTTATGAGACTAGGGCTTCTATACCCCGATCCTTGAGGAGGGAGCTTACGGGGATAGAGCTCACATCCCGAGCGAGGCTCAGATCGCTCCAGGGGGACAGACATGGTAGGATCTCCAGGAGGCAGGCCGACTATATCTTCCGTCGTGCGATGGAAAGGGTATGGGAGCTGACCCGCTCCGGTGTATGATTCAGGATTGATGATGGAATAGTCTAGTTGTCTAGTTAGCCGAGGCCTTAGTAAGAGCCAATTTTCCGGGATAGTTGACTTGTATATAGCATCCCTTTTTCTGACTAGACAGATAGACTCTTGTGTATCACTTTTGGGACAGATGACTGTAGCACTGTTGTACTTTTGACCAGATCAAACTATGTATTTCTCGCATTATGTATATATTTGTTTCCTTTGGTTCAGTTCATTAGTGACGGGATCACTGTTTTTATCATTATTATTACTGCACTTCGTATTAGAACTTTCTTAAAATAATAGAATTGCGATATACGTTCTCCCCATTATAAGAGCTGTGCAAGGCACAATGTTGTATATGATTGTGACCTAACGTTGAATTTCCCAATAATTTTTTTTTTCATTATCAGAATCATGCCGCCAAGAAAGATTGGAACTAGGGCGAACCCTGGATCTGAGGACCAGGGAAGCCATAACCAGGATGATAGAAACCAGGAGCACAGTGAAGAGGAAGATGAGGATTATGTGGAACAGGATGACTCCCTGTATGAAGAGGAAGAGGAAACATATGATGTTGAGGGATTTGAGATAGAGGCTGAAGAAGGAGAAACCGAGGTTGAGCAACCGGTACCAAACCCAGGCATGGATCCCATGGGCCAGTTCATGCAACTCTTAAGGCAGAATTTGGAACGTCAACCCAACCCACCCCCTCAAGGAAATAACAATACTGTGGCAAACTCTTTCAGGGCTTTTAAGTCCCTTAAGCCCCCTGAGTTCCATGGATCAGCCGACCCAGTTGAGGCAAGGGCATGGTTAAAGGAAATGGAGAAATCTTTTGAGATTTTGAGTACCGATGAGGCACGGAAGACTGTATTTGCTACCTACCTTCTGAAAGGAGAAGCTAACTACTGGTGGGAGGCCAAGAAAAACATGGAGACATATGCTATTATAACCTGGGAGAGATTTAGTCAGTTGTTTCTGGGAAAGTATTTCCCGAGGTTTATGGAAAACCAGATGGAGCTCAAGTTCTTGGAGCTAAAGCAGAATAACTTGTCTGTAGCAGAGTACGAAGCGAAATTTACTGAGTTATCAAGGTTTGTGCCGGAGTTTGTGAGCACCGAGGAAAAGAAAGCTAGGAGGTTTCAACAGGGACTGAAACCGTGGATTCAAAATAGGGTGGCAATCCTTGAGCTTACGGATTATGCCACTCTGGTGCAAAAGGCAACGATTGTAGAAGTCGGAAGTGAACATATACAGAAGGAAAGAGAGAAGAAAGGAATAAAGAGGAAAAGTATGAGCATGGGTGGAGGTTCCGCATGAAGGAGCTTCCCAACTAGATTTAATCGAGGAGCAGTGTCCCTACCAGGAAGGAACACTGGGTTTAAGCGGCCAATGAGTGTGAGTGTGAGCCAGGGCGGCCAGAAATCAAGAATGTCCTATTCCAACCAGTCTCGACCCCCATTGCCAGCCTGTAACATATGTGGAAGGAATCACACTGGGGAGTGTAAAGGAAAGCCAGTAACCTGCTTTAAGTGCGGTCGGGAAGGCCACTATTCAACTAAGTGCCCATCATCAACCCCTGCCGTCATTCCAACCACCACTTGTCATCAGTGTGGACGCCCCGGTCATTGGAAGAGGGAATGCCCAATGAACAAACCAGCAGCTTCGGGAGCAAGCAGGGCTGCTTCTAGTAAGCCACCTACTGCGAGGACTTTCAACATGATAGTCCAGGATGCTATGAAAGATTCAGATGTGATAGCAGGTACCCTTTCTCTAAATTCAGTCAGTGCAAATGTTTTATTTGATTCGGGAGCAACTAAATCTTTTATATCAAAGGACTTTGCGCGTAAGTTAAGACTTAAGGCTGAACCCTTGATAGAACCCTTGCAAGTAGAAATAGCCAATCATGAAATTATTCCTGTTAACCAGATTCACCCCGCCTGTGAGATGGGCATAGGGGAGCAATCCTTTAGTGTTGATCTGATTCCTTTTACATTAGGGGAGTTTGATGTAATTTTGGGAATGGACTGGCTATCTAGCAATGATGCTCAGATAGACTGTAAAGGGAAGAAAGTTAAGCTAAATGTCCCAGGGAAGAAAGAAGTTATATTTAGAGGAAGGGCAGACGCATAAATTTTTGACTATGGCCCAGGCCAAAAGGATGCTACGAAAAGGAAGTGAGGCCTACCTAGCCTATGTGGTGGACACGCAGAAGGAGGTGCCCAACTTACAAGATATTCCAGTAGTCAGCGAATTTGAAGATGTATTCCCACAAGACCTTCCGGGATTACCACCCGATAGAGTGATTGAATTTGCTATTGAGTTGGCCCCAGGGACGGCGCCAGTTTCAAAAGCACCTTACCGGTTAGCCCCGTTAGAAATGAAGGAATTAGCTATCCAATTGCAGGAACTCTTGGATAAGGGTATGATAAGACCCAGTGTGTCTCCATGGGGAGCACCAGTTTTATTTGTTAAGAAGAAAGATGGGAGCATGAGGCTGTGCATAGACTATTGAGAGTTGAACAAGCTAACCATAAAGAACAGGTACCCATTACCTAGAATAGACGATCTGTTCGACCAGCTAAAGGATGCTGTTTATTTTTCCAAGATCGACCTGAGAACTGGATATCACCAACTAAAGATTAAACCCGAAGATATTTCCAAGACAGCGTTCCGTACCAGGTATGGGCATTATGAGTTCTTGGTAATGTCCTTTGGATTAACCAACGCCCCAGCAGCTTTCATGGATTTAATGAATAGAGTATTTAAGAAGTACTTGGACAAATGTGTGATAGTTTTTATCGATGATATTTTGATCTACTCAAGGACTGAGACAGAACATGCAGAGCATTTGAGGATAGCTCTAGGAATACTCAGAGAGGAACAGTTATATGCCAAATTCTCGAAGTGTGAATTCTGGCGGAATGAAGTACAGTTTTTAGGACATGTGATCAATAAAGAAGGAGTATTAGTCGACCCCTCCAAGATAGAGGCGGTCTCAAATTGGGAAAGGCCAACCACACCCACAGAGGTAAGGAGTTTTATAGGATTGGCCGGCTACTATCGTAGATTTGTACAAGACTTTGCGAAGATCACAGCCCCTTTGACCCAACTTACTCGTAAGACAGAGAAGTTTGAATGGACGGAGAAATGCGAGAACAGTTTTCAGGAATTAAAGAAAAGGTTGATAACGGCTCCGGTATTGTCATTGCCGGACGGAAAAGGAGATTTTGTGATATATAGTGACGCGTCGCACAAAGGATTAGGATGTGTGCTTATGCAGCACGGTAAAGTAATTGCGTATGCGTCGAGACAATTGAAGGAATACGAGGTTAGATATCCTACTCATGACCTTGAGCTCGCGACAATAGTATTTTCCTTAAAAATTTGGAGGCACTACTTGTATGGAGAGAAGTGCGAGATTTTCACAGACCATAAGAGCCTCAAGTACATATTTACGCAGAAAGAGCTCAACATGCGCCAGAGGAGATGGTTAGAACTAATCAAGGACTATGATTGTGAGATTCTCTATCATCCAGGGAAAGCCAATGTGGTGGCTGATGCCCTTAGTAGAAAGGAAAGACTCAGAATGATAACGACTTCGGAAGAATTGATAAGGGATTTTGAGAAAATGGAAATAGAAGTAAAGGTAACCGGAACCGGAACTGAAAAGCTTTTTGAGATCTCAATGCAGCCAGAGTTATTGGAAAAAATCAGATTGTGCCAGGAGAAAATAATGAATGAAGGCAGAGAGTCAATGACTGGAGAGGAGATCCATACTGAGAAAGATGATAAAGGGATAATGAGGTACTCCTACCGGATTTGGGTTCCGAATGTTCAAGAGCTTAAAGATGAGATTTTGGATGAAAGCCATAGTTCAAGGTATTCCATTCACCCGGGAAGTACCAAGATGTATAGAGATTTGAAGGAATATTACTGGTGGCCCAACATGAAGAGGGACGTAGCAGAATGGGTAAACAAATGTTTGACTTGCCAAAGGGTAAAAGCAGAGCACCAGAGACCCAGTGGACTCTTACGACCCCTGGAGATTCCCGAATGGAAATGGGAACAGATAGCGATGGATTTTGTTGTAGGCTTGCCAAGGACGAAAGCCAATCACGACGCCATTTGGGTAATTATAGATCGACTGACAAAGTCAGCTCATTTCATTCCTATCAATGAGAGATACACAGTCGATAGACTGGTGGACATTTACCTTAAGGAAATAGTGACGCGACATGGAGTCCCAGCGTCCATTGTCTCAGACCGAGACCCCAGGTTCAACTCCAGATTTTGGAGGAGCTTTCAGGAGTGTGCGGGGACCAAGTTAAATATGAGTACCGCGTACCATCCCCAGACGGATGGGCAGAGTGAAAGGACCATCCAGACACTAGAGGATATGTTGAGAGTCTGTGCAATAGACTTTAAGGGGAGTTGGGATGATCACTTGCCGTTGATCAAGTTTTCTTATAACAATAGCTTTTATGCTAGCATCGGAATGCCGCCTTATGAGGCCCTGTACGGAAGAAGGTGTCGATCTCCCTTATACTGGGATGAAGTGGGGGAGCGGAAGATGCTCGGACCCGAAGTGGTCCAAAGGACCAAAGATATAGTGGATCTTATCAGAGGGCGACTTGTAGCAGCCCAAGACAGACAGAAGAAATATGCAGACCTAGCCTGAAAGGACAAGGAATATGAAGTAGGGGACTTAGTACTGCTAAAGGTATCCCCTTGGAAGGGATTAATGAGGTTCGGAAAGAAAGGAAAACTAAGCCCAAGATATATTGGACCTTTTGAGATATTAAGACGGATTGGAAAGTTAGCTTACGAGCTAGCCCTACCCCCTAATTTGCAACAAGTTCATAATGTGTTCCATGTGTCAATGCTAAGGAAGTATCATCGGGATGCCAGACATATAGTGGAGTACGAGCAGGTGGATATGCAGCCAGATCTAACTTACGTGGAGAAGCCAGTAAGGATTATAGATAAGAAGGAGCAGGTGCTTCAGAACAAAGTGATCAAGCTAGTCAGAGTACTATGGCAGAATCATAATGTGGAAGAATCAACTTGGGAACTAGAGAGCACAATGCTAGAAAAGTACCCCCATTTGTTTTCTGTTTGATTCCGGGACGGAATCCTTTTAAGGAGGGGAGACTGTAATAACCCCCAAAATTTTCAACTTTTTGTAACCCTTGTGAATAGTGTTTTAGCTGAATGAGAAAAACTTTTCACGCCACACTATGTAGGGGTTCTGTTATGGATATTCTGGGATATTATTAGTACTCTATGTAGTATATAAGTGTATGTAAAGATCGTCAGAATCCAATTCCGAACACTTTGGTTTTTCCCGGAAATCCACTAGATACGGAGAGAATTGAGTATAAGGTAATAGGATAAAAAGGATTTAAATTAAAGGATTATGATAGAGGATCATAAAAAGAAATATAATGTATTGAGAAAGGTTAAGGGAACCTAAGTAATAAGATCCCGGGTATGATCCTTCAAACGATAAACGAAAACGAAAGTTAAGCGAACCGTATAACAGATCAGCGGTCATTAGGCAAACAATTAGGAAGTTAATCAAAGGGATTAGAGAGGATGATGTCACCCAACCAATGAGAAGGGGACAAGGAGGGGAGGATGACATCATGAGGATGACACAAGCATGACATGGGAAGGAAGGAGGTGTGGTTGAATGAGAACCACACAAATTCAAGGGCAACAAGGTAATTGACTAAATCAAACACAAAAACAAATCAACCAAGCCAAGCAAAATCATTTTTCATCAAAATCAAAAAGAACCAAGGCATTGTTCATCTTTTGCTCTCGGCTTTTTAGCTTTTTAAAGGGCAAGAATTTCAAAATCAAAGATCCAAGCTTCCTAAATTGGTAAGATAATTCCCTAATCATCTTCATGCTTAGTTAGGGCTATATCATGAGTTTAAGCCATTAATTCCTTCTCAATCTTCTTCATTTAATCAAAGAAGAAGACAATGAATAGTGTTTTCAAGTTTTTAACTTGAAATTTTTCTTGTTTTCCTTGAAGATCCAAGCATTCCTAAGACTTCTCAAAGCTTCTTAAGGCTTCCTAGCTCCTCCCACCACTTCAAGGAAGGTATACCATCTCCAAACCCTAGATTCCTATGTATTATAAGATGATTTTGATTAGTAGGGTGATATTGTAGCTTGTTGTTGTGATTAGAGTTTGGGATTTGAAATGGTAGTGAAATGGAATGGTAAATGTTGTTGTTTTGATTAAAAGAACTTAAGTATGATTAAAGTTAAGCTTAGGCATAAGTATGAATGTTAAAATTAAATTGTTTGGGGTTGTTATGATGTGATAAGGATGGATGTTGGTTGTATGTTGGATTTGAGGTTGAATTGGGATGGTTTTGAATGGTTTAAAATTTGGAAATTGCGTAAACATAGCCGTCGTAACGTCTGATTTTCTTTAGACTGTTTTTGTGCATAACATTAGGACCCGAGAACCTCCTGCTAGATTATGACCACTGCCATGTTTAGATAGCTCATTTTACGAGCTTCGTTTTGATATGTAGTTCGTTCGATTCCGATGCACGATTTAGGAGAAACGACCGTTTCAAGTAACGGCGTTTCGCGAACGAAACTTTTCCCCTCGCCTTACTTTGAAACATAGGTTAAAGACCAAAAAGGGTTAATTAATGTATGAAACATTTATGGTAAGTGTGTTAGGCAATTGGTAAGACACTCGCGAAGGAATCGCCTTAAAACTCGTAAAGGTTAAATTATTAAAAATAGTGGAGCCGAGGGTACCCGAGTGACTTAAGAGAATCAATAAGCGCAAAACAAGCGTTAGAGTCTAAGTTAGTTAAAGTATAGATTTACAAGTGACTTTGGTTTAATTCCAACTTACTTGTTATTTATAGGTTACCAGACTCGTCCCGAGCCTTTTTTCACCCCCAAGTCGCTCAGGCAAGTTTTCTACCCGTTATAACTGTTGTTGTGATGTATATATGTATTTGCATTATCTTGCGATAGATGCATGTTGGTTAATTAGCAAATGTTGCAATATATTGAAGCATGCTGCTATGGTATATATATATATATATGCATGCATGTTTCGTATTCTTTCCATATATATCTGTTGATTCAGTTGATAATACCTATGCTAGAGGATAGCGGTAATTTGCATATACCCTTAGTATAGGGACCCAAAGGTGAAAATATTTTCTAAAACCGGGAGTCGAGGATCCCGAGTAGATTTTATATATATGGATATAAATATATATATATATATATATATATATACTTATATATATATATATATATGGTCATAGTTTTCAAAACTATTAATCGAATAAGGTTTATTCGATAACTTTAACTTTATTTTATTATTGAATATTATTTCGAATATTATTCGAAGGCTTATGACTCCTTTATATTAAATGGATATTATTTTGAATATTCATTCAAGGACTTATGACTCCTTTT